>NC_091285.1:290977052-291577052 GCF_032444005.1 Ranitomeya imitator | reverse complement strand
CAGATCACTGATCTGATAGGAGTGCAGGCTGCTTCACAGTGCCTGCTCTGAGCAGGCTCTGTGAAGCCACCTCCCTCCCTGCAGGACCCGGATCCGCGGCCATCTTGGATCCGGGGCTCGAGCAGGGAGGGAGGTGAGGAGACCCTCGCAGCAACGCGATCACATCGCGTTGCTGCGGGGGGCTCAGGGAAGCCCGCAGGGAGCCCCCTCCCTGCGCGGTGCTTCCCTGCACCGCCGGCACATCGCGATCATCTTTGATCGCGGTGTGCCAGGGGTTAATGTGCCGGGGGCGGTCTGTGACCGCTCCTGGCACATAGTGCCGGATGTCAGCTGCGATAAGCAGCTGACACCCGGCCGCGATCGGCCGCGCTCCCCCCGTGAGCGCGGCCGATCGGCTATGACGTACTATCCCGTCCAGGGTCAGATAAGCCCAGGGCACCTCGACGGGATAGTACGTCTAAGGTCACAGAGGGGTTAAAGAGAATCTGTCATTAGGTTTTTGCAACCTAGATCTGGGAGCAGTGTAATGTTGGGATAAGACCCAGATTCCACTGATGTGTCATTTACTGTGGTGCTTGCCACAGTTCTAATAAAAGCATGGTTTTATCAGCAGGAGATCACTAGAGGGCTAGAAAACCTGCTACCATTTAGTCCTCCATATTCATGTAACGTTCAATAATCTTTAAGAGGAATAGGACACCTACAAAATATGTCTCAAACAAACAGTCTTAACAAAAAAATAAATACCGTTAATAAATATTTACCATACATACAGAGATAAAAGTAGTGGTATAATTACGGTACTATTAAAAACAGGCGTTCCAGTTTCATGTTATTATAGCTTAATTGCAGAAACTACGGTAGTTCTCTAGTTTTGATTATAGCTTTAAGATCTTCACTTGGCATAAGCATTTGAAAACATTCTATCTATACCCAGCGGCTGAAAACCTCATCCTTATTCAAAGCATAAAGCCACTGTGGCTTTCCAGCGGTTTCAAAACTACAACTCCTATCATGTACTATAAACAGATATAGGCTGAGGAACACTGTTCTAGATCATCTGACAGCTACAAAATTAAAACTGAAGCGAAATTTAGGATGTAGGACGATTAAAAAAAAACTTCTACGCCATTAGTTGCTAGGACATTTATGGTGGTTTTATATTGTACACAATTTTGGCTACCGAGTAATGTAGAAAGCAGAACACATATGGAAATAATTACAACAAGACCTAAAAGAATTATCTAGTAAAAGCGAACAGATCTCACTCTTCAAAGGCTGGCGACTCATTGGTGCTTTTATATGAACTGACAATTGCCACGTGAAACATTCACAACTTTAATTATCCAGGAACATTTTTTTTAAAAATCTGCTCCTATGGAAGTCTTCAATTGTTGTATGAAATATTGCAATAGACTGCTCATTAGCAAGCCCATACACCAACCATTTCACTCCACACCAACATCTATAGAGTAGGTTACTGACAATGCACCAATAAGCCGCAGCAGTCCATAGAATTCATCCAGTTCGGCACTTAAATCTTTGGTATAAAGTTGGAGGGAGATATAAAACTCCAGCATAGCATATACGGTAACTACTTTTACAGAAATATTGAGCTCTTTAGCTCTGTATCCAGGCTACCAGTTTACATTAGCGTTATTAAAAACACATGCTTCCTGAAGGGTGCACAAATCCCTTCCAGACACTTCTGATGAGGCAACGCTGCTGCAATCCAACTGCAGGGGTGTGTGGGAGGAAAATGTCAAGGTGGGAGGCATTCATGCTCAGATATTTCTTTTCCATTTGTATTCATAGAATACCCCTGTTAAGCTCTGCCTCTTATTTATAATAAAGACGCAAATAGCATAGAGCCTTCTGAAAGATACCGCCCATCGTTCAGGTAGTAGATACTCACACATCGATCTGCTATAAAACCTATTTTGAGAACCCCGCTATTTTCTCCATATAGTATGTACAAGGCTTTGGTGACATTCTGTTTATTTCCCCTGCAGGGTGATTTAAATGAAACCCTGAACATTTGTCAGCTCACATTCTTCATGTGACACGGCGCCCTCTACTGCTTAAAGAAGGGAAGGCTGTGGCTTTAAAAGCCAATTAACAAACATGAGAATACCCACATAATTCATCCAAGCTGTGAATACACGATTTAGCAAATTGAAACACATACATCATCTAATAAACGCATATGCCACATGATGAAATTGATATAATACATGGCGAGTTCAGTACGTAAGTTGTTACAGTTGATTAAACAAATATTAGGTCATGAAACCCAAAGCATGGCGAATTCCATAAATCAAAATATTAACGTATATAAACGTTAAGATTACTGCAGAGGCCAAAAGTGGAGAGATGGAAATAGACCTATTAATCTTTTTATTAAATGAGAGGCTGGCTCCGGCCAGCTACACAGTCTATGGAGCTATTGTTTTCTCGGCCTCCACAGAAAGGTGGTTCACTATGTAATATCACACCAGCATGACCAAGTCAATAAGAGGTTTGTTAGGGGTTTGAGAGTCCCTCATGTATGGTAGCCACAAATAAAAACGAAAGTCTCCCAAGTATAAGCAGCCTCATTATTTCACAACAAAGCAAGCTGTATTTGTGTATGGAATGCCCTGACAACCAGCAGGGAGACAAAGCATTACACATGCCAGCTACATTTGCAGCCACCAAATACTTCACTTTCAGTAAAATCTAGTTTTGTAAGTACTCTTTATGAGGGAACCATTTTCAATATCATTCTAACCCCTTAATGACAGCCAATACGTCTTTTAACTGACCTGAGATATAAGAGAATAGCCTCCCCATACAGGTGACAATCCAGCAGCTGTCGGCTGTCCACTATAGCTGACAACTTTCTGCGTCAGTGTTTGCACCATCCAACTCTGTTTAACCCCTTAGATGCTGCTGTCTATAGTGACTACATCATTATAAATGGTTAACAGAGTGTGGGGGCTTCCTATTTAACGAAATTGGTGCCCTCAGATCTTGATTTTGGGGTCCTGATGTTTGCCATGGCAATTCATGACAAATAGCGGCCTTAGAGTCTGACTGCTATAGTAATCTGTTCAGAAGTTAGAGGCATTTAGGTGGTAAAAATACACATTTTCATTCCTATCATGCCACTTTGCATTAATTCCTGTAAAGCACCTGAAGAGTTAATAAACTACCTGACTGCAGTTTTCAATATGTCTGGGGGTGCGGTTTTTAAAATGGTATCACATTTGGGGGTTTCCCAATATATAAGACCCCTAAAGTCACTTTAAACATAGATAAGTCCCTAAAAAAATAAATTTTGTACATTTCCTTGAAAAAATGAAAAATTGCTCCTACATTTTTAATCCTCCTAAAATGCTAACAAAATAAAATAACATTTTACAAATGGTGCTGATGTAAAGCCGACATGTGGGAAATGTTATTTATTAATGGTTTGCTGTAGTATGGCCATCTGTACTAAAGGGATAATCATTCAAAGTTTGAAAATTGCTAATTTTTTAATATTTCTATCAAATTTATGATATTTTTTATAAACGCAAAACATATTGACCTAAATTTACCATTATCATAAAGTATAATGTGTCACGAAAAAATAATCTCAAAATCACTGGGATTTGTTGAAGCGTTGCAGAGTTATTACCACATAAAGTGACACTGGTCAGATTTAAAAAATTTGGCTCCGTCACTAAGGGGTTAAATACAACACATTTGAAAACAACAAATTTATGAACTGGACTTAGACCACTTAAAAGTGTAGTCCCACGAGCAAAGTATATTTTAATAATGAAATAATTATAACAATAATAAGTTCCACAATTGGAAGTGTAAAAAAAAAAAATGTCCCTGTGCTGAGATAATCTTACAAATGTGCCCCTGCTGTGTATTGTGTAATGGCTGTGTCTGACCGTACAAGAACATGGTCTGATCAGATCATTACCATATTCCTGTAAAAGCTAGCAATGAACTGACGTTCATAGGAGAACATGATTTTTGCTATACATAGCAGATGCAATGCTATGTATAGCAGGGGTGTCAAACTGAATTCCTCGAGGGCCGCAAACCATGCGTGTTTTCAAGATTTCCTTAGCATTGCACAAGGTGCTGGAATCCTTCTCTGCAGTTGATTAAATTATCACCTGTGCAATGCAAGGAAATCCTGAAAACATGACCTGTTTGCAGCCCTCGAGGAATGCAGTTTGACACCCCTGATGTATAGTACAAGCGATCAGATGATAACAGCTTCATATACCCTAATGGGACTAGCAAATACAGAAACAACTGAGAAAAAAATGTTCAAGAATATGAAAATAAGAGAAAAAAAATACAAAAAAGTTCAAATTACCCCCTTTTTGACCCATTTAAAAAAAAACCACACATTTGGTATAGTCACGTTCAGAAGAGTTTGATCTATCAAAATATAAAATAAATGAATCCAATCGATAATTGGCATAACAAAGAAAAAAAATGGAAGCGCCAGAATTTCTGGATTTTCTTGCCACTTCAGTATATGGATTTTTGCAATTGTTTACAGGGTTTGGCACCCGTGAATCCGAAAGGGGCGGTCTATTTGACGTGGTAATCACACACACAGTGGATATTTGGGCTCAGGTGTTGCAGCAGTGCAAGAGTCTTTCTTCTATAGTATTGATTATGGTTTTGCGCTATGTTGGCTTGTCCCAAAATGCAATTTACCTGCTGATATTGAGTTAATCTACAGTTTAATAGCATCCTAAAGTTGTGTGGCCGCCACACTGAAGAACTGGCTGATGGGAGGAAATTAACTTTATTCCTCCTGGAAGACTCCGGCTTTCAGTCCGAGGAATGGCTTCAGTCACCGTTCAGTGAGCAATGGCTGTAACCATATCCTGGCTCTGACTGACAGCCTCAGAATTGATCAAGTTTATATACAAATCATTATACAATATGGTCCTATTACATCTGGTGTCCCGCCGTTCCTCTAAGGCTATGTGCACACGTTGCGGATTAGGCTTAGGAATTTCTGGTGCGGATTCTGCCTCTCCTGGCAGAAAATGCACCTGCGGTTCCGCAGCGTTCTTTGTGCGGTTCCGCAGCGTATTTTGTGCATTTTTGCTGCGGTTTTCTTGCGGATTTGCTGTGTTTTGTACCCCTGCTGTTTTCTATAATGGAATGGGTACAAAAATGCTGCAGATTCACAAAAAAGAAGTGACATGCTACTTCTTTTAAACCGCAGCGTTTGTACTGTAAATCAATTGCGGATCTGCAGCGTTTCTGCACCTCAAAAAACGCTGCGGATCCGCAGAGAATCCGAAACGTGTGCACATAACCTAATAGCTCCTCCATCTCAGGTCCCAGCCACCTAGCTTTCAGTCAGCATTTGCTCGGTTGGCACATGGCCTGAGCAGTGTGCCTAGAGGGTTGGCTGGCTGCCAATTTCAATGGCTAACACAGTACGCTTTACAGACTGCTCAAGTCACAATCTTTGGACCAAAAGCAATGTTGATACCAAAGGAACAAAGCATCAGACCTAGTAGGATTTATTTTGCTGGAAAATCACTTTAAAGCAATACAATGACTAAAAGGAGTATGTACAACTCTTTCCATTAGTTTTAAATCCGTTTATTTTGTACTGCCGATTTTGGCTTAGACGAATGGATTCAATGTAGGAAACGGATTTAGGGCAGTCTCACACGTCCAGATAATTCCGGTACCGGAAAAATCGGTACCGGAATTATCCGTGTCCGTGTGCCCCTGCATTTCTGTGGCACATCAGTGTGGCACACGTGCGGCACACGTGTGCCGCCTGTGTGCCCACTGAGTACCACACGCACCGTGCAGGAGACAGAGCTAAAGTTCAGCGCTGTCCCCTGCATCTGGTGCTGAAGCCGCGATTCATATCTTCCCTGCAGCAGCGTTTGCTGTAGAGAAGATATGAATAATCGTGTTTAAAATAAAGATCCATGACCCCCCCTGCTGTTCTTAAAATACTCACCCGGCTCCCTCGCTGGCTGGCGCTGCTTCCTGTCCTGGCCGCACCTTCTACTGTATAAGCGGTCACGTGGGGCCGCTCATTTACAGTAATGAATATGCGGCTCCACCCCTATGGGAGGTGGAGCCGCATATTCATGATTGTAATGGTGGGCCCCACGTGACCGCATACAGGAGAAGGTGCGGCCAGGACAGGAAGCAGCGCCAGCCAGCGAGGGAGCCGGGTGAGTATTTTAAGAACAGCAGGGGGGGTCATGGATCTTTATTTTAAACACGATTATTCTTATCTTATCTACAGCAAATGCTGCTGCAGGGAAGATATGAATCGCGGCTTCAGCACCAGTGGGGAGGACAGCGCTTACAGTAGCCTGGGAGCTTTCTAGGTAATTTCCCACGATCTATGAACATCCAGCAGAGGGCGCCTCACCGCAAATGAAGCTAAATATAGCTAATTGATCTATATTTAGACTCATTCCCCGGGGTTTTGCAGCGAGGAGTAGCATTGCATTAGCAAAGCTCCTTGCTGCAAAATGTTTTAACCCCTTCAGAAGGATTTACATCGTTGGACGTTACAGATCTGCGGAGGGTAAGTATATTGTTGGTTTATTATGTTATTTCTTTCACAGAACGAGGGTCTTCAGTGACTGGATTGGGCGTAGAATAAAATACTCAAACAACCATTGTTTTTATTTCATTAAAATAATTTTAAATAATGTGTTTGTGTTTTATTTAACCCTTTACTACAATTGGATTAATAATGGATAGGTGTCATAATTGACGCCTCTCCATTATTAATTAGGCTTAATGTCACCTTACAATAGCAAGGTGGCATTAACCCTTCATTACCCCATATCCTACTGCTACACGGGAATGGGAAGAGAGTGGCCAAGTGCCAGAATAGGCGCATCTTCCAGATGTGCCTTTTCTGGGGTGGCTGGGGGCAGATATTTTTAGCCAGGGGGGGGCCAATAACCGTGGACCCTCTCCAGGCTATTAATATCTGCCCTCAGTCACTGGCTTTACTACTCTGGTGGAGAAAATTGCGCGGGAGCCCACGCCAATTTTTTCCGCCATTTAACCCTTTATTTTAAGAGCTAGAACGGCCAAATTTTGCAGATACACTCTACTGACATTAGTAGTGTGGAATCTGCAAAAAAAATGGAGAGAAGACATGGTTTACTGTATGTAAACCATGTCTCAAATCATGTCGGGTTTTAGGAAGGAGAAGGAAAAAGCCGGTAATTGAATTACCGGCTTTCAAGCTGTATAGCGCTGGAAAAAATATTAATATACATATATGTGTCTCACTGACATATATATATATATATATATACCTATTCTATGTGTACACATTTATTCTACCTATTCTACTGTAAGCTGTCAGTGTGATTTTACTGTACACCGCACTGAATTGCCGGCTTTTCTCTCTAACAGCGCTGCGTATTTCTCGCAAGTCACACTGCTTGTCCGTGTGTAATCCGTATTTTTCACGCTTCCATAGACTTTCATTGGCGTATTTCTTGCGCAGTACGGTGACAAACGCAGCATGCTGCGATTTTGTACGGCCGTAGAAAGCCGTATAATACTGATCAGTAAAATACGGCAGATAGGAGCAGAGGCATAGAGAATAATTGTGCCGTATTTTTTCCGAGTTTTACGGACGTAGTTTCTGCGCTCTTACGTCCGTAAAACTCGCAAGTGTGAAGCCGGCCTCAGTGGCTCCGGTACGTGAGGAAACTGTCACCTCACGTACCGGAGCCACTGACGTGTGAAACCGGCCTTATAGGAACAAACTCCCGAACTAAAACTTACATACATGTCAGGGTTAGGTAGACATTTCACAGGTAGTTGGAAACAAACAATTTATATTATAAAAAAAAAAAATCACACTGGCTAAAGTTGAGAATACTCTGGCTACACCAAATAGTTACAGTAATTGCTCCTCACTGCAGGGAATTTTACACTGCAAGAGAATGGTCAGCGAGAATTGTTAAAAATGCTAATTTCATAATTATCTTGCCATGTAAAACAGGTTGCTGATCACCTGATGAACAAGTAAAACGTTTGCTTATCAAGTGAAACGATAATCATTCTTGGCGGTGCATCGTCCTGTATAAGCACGGCTCACACTGCTAAGAACTATGGAAGCCTATGCGCATTAATACAAAACATCTAATATACTACTCAGTGTGTACTTTGGTCTGCCTGTGTAAACAGTTACTGAAATGACCACCGATTTGTAAAAGTGCCACCAGTCGGTCCATATAATCTGATCCTTGTTCTTCTTTAGATAAGAGAACCATTGCAGTGCCCAACTTCACTTGCATAAACAATAAGAAACTGCTTTTATTACTTTTTTCCCCAATATAGGAATATAAGACCAACATAGGGTGACAGAAGGACAAATAAGGGCTGGGGCCCAGTCTTAAGCATTGGAGAAAAATACTACGGTAAACAAAAATATTCTCACAATCATTTTTTAAGAATTCAAGCAAAGAAAAAAAATCTACAATTCTAGACATTTCTTAGAAAAGTGATGGATTGTTGGCGATCAATATGACTGCAAACAAATGTAGGAGCCAATGGCAATTCCTTCACATATTTCTGCTGCCTAGTCGTCTTCAGATACAAAAATAAATACCGTACAAGTCTAACAAATGTCTCCATGCTTCAGAGTCAAGCATGCAGCAGTGGAGGAAGAATGGCCGAGCCCCATAGTTCAGCATTTGGTTAATTGCAATCATTTACTTGTATTCAGAATAGAAAACATCTGCTTAACCCCTTTACCCCCAAGGGTGGTTTGCACGTTAATGACCAGGCCAATTTTTACAATTCTGACCACTGTCCCTTTATGAGGTTATAACTCCGAAACGCTTCAACGGATCCTGGTGATTCTGACATTGTTTTCTCGTGACATATTGTACTTCATGATAGTGGTAAAATTTCTTTGATAGTACCTGCGTTTATTTGTGAAAAAAACGGAAATTTGGCGAAAATTTTGAAAATTTCGCAATTTTCAAACTTTGAATATTTATGCAATTAAATCACAGAGATATGTCACACAAAATACTTAATAAGTAACATTTCCCACATGTCTCCTTTACATCAGCATAATTTTGGAACCAATTTTTTTTTTTGTTAGGGAGTTATAAGGGTTAAAAGTTGACCAGCAATTTCTCATTTTTACAACACCATTTTTTTTTAGGGACCACGTCTCATTTGAAGTCATTTTGAGGGGTCTATATGATAGAAAATGCCCAAGTGTGACACCATTCTAAAAACTGCACCCCTCAAGGTGCTCAAAACCACATTCAAGAAGTTTATTAACCCTTCAGGTGTTTAATAGGAATTTTTGGAATGTTTAAATAAAAATGAACATTTAACTTTTTTACACAAAAAATTTACTTCAGCTCCAATTTGTTTTATTTTACCAAGGGTAACAGGAGAAATTGGACCCAAAAAGTTGTTGTCCAATTTGTCCTGAGTACGCTGATACCCCATATGTGGCAGTAAACCACTGTTTGGGCGCATGGGAGAGCTCGGAAGGGAAGGAGCGCTATTTGACTTTTCAATGCAAAATTGACAGGAATTGAGATGGGACGCCATGTTGCGTTTGGAGAGCCACTGATGTGCCTAAACATTGAAACCCCCCACAAGTGACACCATTTTGGAAAGTAGACCCCCTAAGGAACTTATCTGGATGTGTGGTGAGCACTTTGACCCACCAAGTGCTTAACAGAAGTTTATAATGCAGAACCGTAAAAATAAAAAATCATATTTTTTCACAAAAATTATATTTTTGCCCCCAATTTTTTATTTTTCCAAGGGTAAGAGAAGAAATTGGACCTCAAAAGTTGTTGTCCAATTTGTCCTGAGTACGCTGATACCCCATATGTGGCAGTAAACCACTGTTTGGGCGCATGGGAGAGCTCGGAAGGGAAGGAGCGCAGTTTGACTTTTCAATGCAAAATTGACAGAAATTGAGATGGGACGCCATGTTGCGTTTGGAGAGCCACTGATGTGCCTAAACATTGAAACCCCCCACAAGTGACACCATTTTGGAAAGTAGACCCCCTAAGGAACTTATCTAGAGGTGTGGTGAGCACTTTGACCCACCAAGTGCTTCACAGAAGTTTATAATGCAGAACCGTAAAAATAAAAAATCATATTTTTTCACAAAAATTATATTTTTGCCCCCAATTTTTTATTTTTCCAAGGGTAAGAGAAGAAATTGGACCTCAAAAGTTGTTGTCCAATTTGTCCCGAGTACGCTGATACCCCATATGTGGCAGTAAACCACTGTTTGGGCGCATGGGAGAGCTCGGAAGGGAAGGAGCGCCGTTTGACTTTTCAATGCAAAATTGACAGGAATTGAGATGGGACGCCATGTTGCGTTTGGAGAGCCACTGATGTGCCTAAACATTGAAACCCCCCACAAGTGACACCATTTTGGAAAGTAGACCCCCTAAGGAACTTATCTGGATGTGTGGTGAGCACTTTGACCCACCAAGGGCTTCACAGAAGTTTATAATGCAGAGCCATAAAAATAAAACAAAATTTTTTTCCCACAAAAATTATTTTTTAGCCCCCAGTTTTGTATTTTCCCTAGGGTAACAGGAGAAATTGGACCCCAAAAGTTGTTGTCCAATTTGTCCTGAGTACGCTGATACCCCATATGTGGGGGGGAACCACCGTTTGGGCGCATGGGAGGGTTCGGAAGGGAAGGAGCGCCATTTGGAATGCAGACTTAGATGGAATGGTCTGCAGGCGTCACATTGCGTTTGCAGAGCCCCTAATGTACCTAAACAGTAGAAACCCCCCACAAGTGACACCATTTTGGAAAGTAGACCCCCTAAGGAACTCATCTTGATGTGTTGTGAGAGCTTTGAACCCCCAAGTATTTCACTACAGTTTATAACGCAGAGCCATGCAAATAAAAAATATTTTTTTTTCCACAAAAATTATATTTTAGCCCCCAGTTTTGTATTTTTCCAAGGTTAGCAGGAGAAATTGGACCCTAAATGTTGTTGTCCAATTTGTCCTGAGTACGCTGATACCCGATATGTGGGGGGGAACCACCGTTTGGGCGCATGGGAGGGCTCGGAAGGGAAGGAGCATCATTTGGAATGCAGACTTAGATGGATTGGTCTGCAGGCGTCACATTGCGTTTGCAGAGCCCCTAATGTACCTAAACAGTAGAAACCCCCCACAAGTGACCCCATATTGGAAACTAGACCCCTCAATGAACTTATCTAGATGTGTTGTGAGAACTTTGAACCCCCAAGTGTTTCACTACAGTTTATAACGCAGAGCCGTGAAAATAAAAAATCTTTTTGTTTTCCCACAAAAATTATTTTTTAGCCCCCAGTTTTGTATTTTCCCAAGGGTAACAGGAGAAATTGGTCCACAAAAGTTGTTGTCCAATTTGTCCTGAGTACGCTGATACCCCATATGTTGGGGTAAACCCCTGTTTGGGCACACAGGAGAGCTCGGAAGGGAAGGAGCACTGTTTTACTTTTTCAACGCAGAATTGGCTGGAATTGAGATCAGACACCATGTCGTGTTTGGAGAGCCCCTGATGTGCCGAAACAGTGGAAACCCCCCAATTATAACTGAAACCCTAATCTAAACACACCCCTAACCCTAATTCCAACGGTAACCCTAACCACACCTCTAACCCTGACACACCCCTAACCCTAATCCCAACCCTATTCCCAACTGTAAATGTAATCTAAACCCTAACCCTAACTTTAGCCCCAACCCTAACTGTAGCCCCAACCCTAACCCTAACCCTAGCCCTAACCCTAGCCCTAACCCTAGCCCTAACCCTAACCTTAGCCCTAACCCTAGCCCTAACCCTAGCCCTAGCCCTAACCCTAGCCCTAACCCTAGCCCTAGCCCTAACCCTAGCCCTAACCCTAGCCCTAACCCTAGTCCTAACCCTAGCCCTAACCCTAGCCCTAATGGGAAAATGGAAATAAATACATTTTTTTTTATTTTTCCCTAACTAAGGGGGTGATGAAGGGGGGTTTGATTTACTTTTATAGCGAGTTTTTTAGCGGATTTTTATGATTGGCAGCCGTCACACACTGAAAGACCCTTTTTATTGCAAAAAATATTTTTTGCAATACCACATTTTGAGAGCTATAATTTTTCCATATTTTGGTCCACAGAGTCATGTGAGGTCTTGTTTTTTGCGGGACGAGTTGACGTTTTTATTGAAAACATTTTTGGGCACGTGACATTTTTTTATCGCTTTTTATTCTGATTTTTGTGAGGAAGAATGACCAAAAGCCAGCTATTCATGAATTTCTATTGGGGGAGGCGTTTATACCGTTCCGCGTTTGGTAAAATTGATAAAGCAGTTTTATTCTTCGGGTCAGTACGATTACAGCGATATCTCATTTATATCATTTTTTTATGGTTTGGTGCTTTTATACGATAAAAACTATTTTACAGAAAAAATAATTATTTTTGCATCGCTTTATTCTCAGGACTATAACTTTTTTATTTTTTTGCTGATGATGCTGTATGGCGGCTCTTTTTTTGCGGGACAATATGACGCTTTCAGCGGTACCATGGTTATTTATATCTGTCCTTTTGATCGCGTGTTATTCCACTTTTTGTTCGGCGGTATGATAATAAAGCGTTGTTTTTTGCCTCGTTTTTTTTTTTTTTTTCTTACGGTGTTTACTGAAGGGGTTAACTAGTGGGACAGTTTTATAGGTCGGGTCGTTACGGACGCGGCGATACTAAATATGTGTACTTTTATTGGTTTTTTTTTTTTATTTAGATGAAGAAATGTATTTATGGGAATAATATTTTTTTTTTTTTTTCATTATTTTGGAATATTTTTTTTAATTTTTTTTACACATTTGGAAAATTTTTTTTTTACTTTTTTACTTTGTCCCAGGGGGGGACATCACAGATCAGTGATCTGACAGTTTGCACAGCACTCTGTCAGATCACTGATCTGACATGCAGCGCTGCAGCCTTCACAGTGCCTGCTCTGAGCAGGCTCTGTGAAGCCACCTCCCTCCCTGCAGGACCCGGATCCGCGGCCATCTTGGATCCGGGGCTCGAGCAGGGAGGGAGGTGAGGAGACCCTCGCAGCAACGCGATCACATCGCGTTGCTGCGGGGGGCTCAGGGAAGCCCGCAGGGAGCCCCCTCCCTGCGCGGTGCTTCCCTGCACCGCCGGCACATCGCGATCATCTTTGATCGCGGTGTGCCAGGGGTTAATGTGCCGGGGGCGGTCCGTGACCGCTCCTGGCACATAGTGCCGGATGTCAGCTGCGATAAGCAGCTGACACCCGGCCGCGATCGGCCGCGCTCCCCCCGTGAGCGCGGCCGATCGGCTATGACGTACTATCCCGTCCAGGGTCAGATAAGCCCAGGGCACCTCGACGGGATAGTACGTCTAAGGTCACAGAGGGGTTAATGATAAAGCCACACTGTAATTATTGGAGGAGAAAATGTGATACAGTCAGCATAAAAGACACAGGAAGGAAACATGAGGGACCGAAAAAAAAAAAAAAAAAGTTTACAAAGTGTTCAATACTTACACTCTAAAACACAGGCTTCATGGTTATGCTCTCGAACCAAGAGACTAGAAGAGTTCTTTCTATTCTTCTATTTTGTGCTCATGAAGAACAAGTTTTATCACATACAGCAAAGCATAACGTGTGCAAAAGACTTAAAACTAACCCAGGCCAACATGTATGCTTTTAAGCCAAAATTTTTAACACCCCCCCCCCCCTTAAGAGAAAGAACTGGGCGTAAGCAGAAAAATTATCTTTCTTTGAACTGACCATATCAGTAAACACATAGTGATATGGACAATCAGGACTGTTAGCAGAGGTCAGGGGTCATAGATAAATGGACAGCTTTTGTTTAAATTCAGGCCCGTCATTGGCTCTTCTGGAAGATGTACATGGAGCGATCACTTCTGCCATACACTTTAGTTATTGACCAGCTTAGAAGTAGGTAGCCATCAGCATTGTAATGTATCTAGGTAGATATGCATTATGTACTGAGGCTGGGTTTATGCGGTTCACTAGATATAGAGGCTGCAAGACTTCCTCTAGGCAATTATTGCATGTCATTTCAATGCTCGATGCATGAATGCATTCTCAAATGTCTTATTTTAAGGAAAGGCCACTTATTTTGCCACCTGGTAAGCCAGGACCACTACATGCATGCATCAAAGAATAGATTGGCGTCTGCAGCATGAGGTTTTTCCCTCGGATTATCTTGTTTGCATGCCTGTTTGTAACTTTTAGATAAGACAGTCATACATTTTCTACTAGGTTTTAGACAGATCACTTCCCAGGAGAATGATTCCTGCAAATCTTGGGTGAAGAAGTGCACACAGCTCTCCTTGCCATTGTCCTACAGACAGCTCTAGTATTGGAATGTCTCTTGCTTACACAAGCAGAAATGTGCAGAGAAGACAAGGTATGACATCACCGCAGAGCAATTCTGTCTTAACCAGACAAAAAGCATACAGCCGTGTAAGGTCGCATGTAGATGGAGCGGCCTGTGCCGAGGCTGCCAACTCTTCTTCCTGGAAAACTGCCTGTTTCCATCTCTCCTAGAGGTCTGGATCCTCTCATCAGGAGGTAGATTAAAAGGATAATGGTATCATAGGATTTAACAGGAAAAAGGTGCCCAGTTACAGATCATCTACAGCTGCAGGGCAAAACAAAGGCTGCGAGACAGATGCTTGGCTCCCTTGGTAGAAGTGTATCCCACATGTGTCACAGACTCAGCCATTAATGTGTGTCTTCCTGAAAACATGCCATCATAAGATTGTATATCAGTAGTAGAAAAGCCAATGGTTTCATGCAAAGACATAAAAGCTATAGAAGTAAAAAGGAACAGTCACTCCTAGTAGGAATATTCCAAGCATACAAAAATACATAGGGAATATATGGTTAAATAATAATCTTTATTTTTATATAGCGCTAACATTCTGCGGCGCTTTACAATTTGCACACATTATCATCGCTGTCCCTGATGGGGCTCACAATCTAGATTCCCTATCAGTATCTCTTTGGAATGTGGAGGAAACCGGAGTACCCAGAGGAAACCCACGCAAACACAGGGAGAACATACAAACTCTTTGCAGATGTTGTCCTGGGTGGGCTTTGAACCCAGGACCGCAGCGCAGCATGGCTACAGTACTAACCACTGAGCCACCGTCCTGCCCACGGTTAAATACAATAGGCGTGCTGAAAAGAGGAATTTGGCATAAAAGCTATGATGTACTATAAAAAAATAAGATTGTTATTCTCCATAATTGAAAAATCTCGTTATATTGGCATCCAGTAATATCAGCCTGGTTTGCTCCTTAATCCCATATGACGTACTATCGCGTCGAGGTGACCTGGGACTTAATTCCCAGGGACGGGATAGTACGTCATATGCAATCGGCCGCGCTCACGGGGAGAGCGCGGCCGAGTGTCAGCTGACTATTACAGCTGACATCCGTCACTATGTGCCAGAAGCGGTCACGGACCGCCCCCGGCACATTAACCCCCGGCACACCGATCAAACATGATCGCAGCGTTCCGGGGGCATAGGGAAGCATCGCGCAGGGAGGGGGCATCCCTACGGGCTTCCCTGAGACCCTCGGCTACAAGGCGATGTGCTCACCTTGTACCGAGCGTTTCCTCCCTGCAGGCCCCGGATCCAAAATGGCCGTGTGGCTACTTCCGGGTCCTGCAGGGAAGTGGCTTACAAGCACCTGCTCAGAGCAATCGCTGGTAAGCCTGCAGCCCTGCATGTCAGATCGCTGATCTGACACAGTGCTGTGCAAAGTGTCAGATCAGCGATCTGTCACTATATAGTGATGTCCCCCCCTGGGACAATGTGATAATGTAAAAAAAAAAAAAAAATAGATGTGTAAGGGTACCGTCACACACTGCCATTTCGATCGCTACGACGGTACGATTCGTGACGTTCCAGCGATATCGTTACGATATCGCTGTGTCTGACACGCAGCAGCGATCAGGGATCCTGCTGAGAATCGTACGTCGTAGCAGATCGTTTAGAACTTTCTTTCGTCGCTGGATCTCCCGCTGGCATCGCTAGATCGGTGTGTGTGACACCGATCTAGCGATCTAGCGATGCGATCTAGCGATGCGTTCGCTTGTAACCAGGGTAAACATCGGGTTACTAAGCGCAGGGCCGCGCTTAGTAACCCGATGTTTACCCTGGTTACAAGCGTAAAACTAAAAAAAAACAAACAGCACATACTTACATTCTGGTGTCCGTCAGGTCCCTTGCCGTCTGCTTCCCGCACTCAGTGACTGCCGGCCGTAAAGTGAAAGCAGAGCACAGCGGTGACGTCACCGCTGTGCTGTGCTTTCACTTTCACTTTACGGCCGGCAGTCAGAGTGCGGGAAGCAGACGGCAAGGGACCTGACGGACACCAGAATGTAAGTATGTGCTGTTTGTTTTTTTTTACGCTGGTAACCAGGGTAAACATCGGGTTACTAAGCGCGGTCCTGCGCTTAGTAACCCGATGTTTACCCTGGTTACCCGGGGACCTCGGCATCGTTGGTCGCTGGAGAGCTGTCTGTGTGACAGCTCCCCAGCGACCACACTACGATTTACCTACGATCACGGCCAGGTCATATCGCTGGTCGTGATCGTAGGTAAATCGTATAGTGTGACGGTACCCTTAAAAAAAAAAAAATCCTAAATAAAAAAATATATATATATTGTTCCCACAAATACATTTCTTTATCTAAATAAAAAAAAAAACAATAAAAGTACACTTATTTAGTACCGTCGCGTCCGTAACAACCCAACCTATAAAACTGTCCCACTAGTTAACCCCTTCAGTGAATACCGTAAAAAAAAAACGAGGCAAAAAAACAACGCTTTATTATCATACCGCCGAACAAAAAGTGTGACAGCTGCCAATCATAAAAATCCGCTAAAAAACCCGCTATAAAAGTAAATTAAATTCCCCTTAGTTAGGAAAAAGTAATAAAATTAAAAAAATGTATTTATTTCCATTTTCCCATTAGGGTTAGGGCTAGGATTAGGGCTAGGGCTGGGGTTAGGGTTGGGGCTAGGGTTAAGGTTGGGGCTAGGGTTAGGGCTACAGTTAGGGTTAGGGCTGGGGGGGTGTTGGAGTTAGGGGTGTGGTTAGGGTTGGCATTAGGGTTAGGGGTGTGGTTGGGGTTAGGGGTGTGGATGGGGTTAGGGTGAGGGGTGTGTTTGGCTTAGGGTTTCAGTTACAATTGGGGATTTCCACTGTTTAGGCACATCAGTGGTTCTCCAAACGCAACATGGCATCCGATCTCAATTCCAGCCAATTCTGCGTTGAAAAAGTAAAACAGTGCTCCTTACCTTCCGAGCTCACCCGTGCGCCCAAACAGGGGTTTACCCCCACATATGGGGTATTAGCGTACTCAGGACAAATTGGACAACAACTTTTGGGGTCCATTTTCTCCTGTTACCCTTGGCAACATAGAACAAATTGGAGCTGAAAAAAAAGTTAAATGTTCATTTTTTTTTTAAATATCCCAAAAATTCCTATGAAACACCTGAAGGGTTAATAAACTTCTTGAATGTGGTTTTGAGCACCAGTGCAGTTTTTAGAATGGTGTCACACTTGGTTATTTTCTATCATATAGACCCCTCAAAGTCACTTCAAATGTGATGTGATCCCTAAAAAAATGGTTTTGTAAAAATTAGAAATTGCTGGTCAACTTTTAACCCTTATAACTCCCTAACAAAAACAATGTTGGTTTCAAAATTGTTTTTATGTAAAGTAGACATGTGGGAAATGTTACTTATTAAGTATTTTGTGTGACATGTCTCTGTGATTTAAGGGCATAAAAATTCAAATTTGATAAATTGCGACATTTTCAAAATTTTTGCCAAATTTCCGTTTTTTTTTCACAAATAAACGCAGGTAATTTCAAAGAAATTTTACCACTATCATGAAGCCCAATATGTCACGAGAAAACAATGTCAGAATCACCGGGATCCGTTGAAGCGTTCCAGAGTTATAACCTCATAAAGGGACAGTGGTCAGAATTGTAAAAATTGACCCGGTCATTAACGTGCAAACCACCCTTGGGGCTTAAGGGGTTAATCCTTTCACAACAAGTGCTGTATATATATATACACGGTGCAAGGCAAAAGCGGACTCACGCAGCGAGCCCGCCCCACACCCGGAAGTGTGTTAGGCCGGTTTCACACGTCAGTGGCTCCGGTACGTGAGGTGACAGTTTCCTCATGTACCGGAGCCACTGACACACGTTGACGCATTAAAATCAATGCATCTGTGCAGATGTCATTGATTTTTTGCGGACCGTGTCTCCGTGTGCCAAACACGGAGACATGTCAGTGTTCGTGGGAGCGCACGTATTACACGGACCCATTAAAGTCAATGGGTCCGTGTAAAACACGTACCGCACACGGACGTTGTCCGTGTGCAGTCCGTGTGCCGTGCAGGAGACAGCGCTCCAGTAAGCAATGTCCCCCCCCCCCCCCCACATGGTGCTGAAACCGCAATTCATATCTTCTGTGCAGCAGCGTTTGCTGCAGAGAAGATATGAATAATCCATTTTTTTGTGGTTTTTCGTGTATAAAATAAAAGTCCATGTCCCCACCCCCTGTTCTGAAAATACTCACCCAGCTCCCTCGTTAGCTGTCGCTGCTTCCTCTCCTGGCTGCACCTTCTACTGTATGCGGTCACGTGGGGCCGCCGATTACAGTCATGAATATGCGGCTCCACCTCCCATAGGGGTGGAGCCGCATATTCATTACTATAAATGAGCGGCCCCACGTGACCGCATACAGTAGACCGCATACAGTTCTGATTTTTTTTTTCACCAATAAAAATAAAAAAAACTGGACATGTTTGGTATCACCGTAATCGTATTGATGAGGAGAATCATATTACATGGTCATTTTTATGACCAAATGTACTCCGTAAAAACAATTCCCAAGAAACAATGTGAGAATTATGTTTTTTTTTCCACAATTTCACCACATCTGGGATTTTTTCCCCCGTTTTTGCATACACTATGTGGTAAAATGAATGGTGTAATTCAAAGTGCAAAAAACAAGCCCTCATAAGTCTAAGGCTGGTTTCACACTTGCGTTTTAAAAAAAAAAAACGCATGGTGAAAAAACACATGTAAACGTGTGCAAACGCTGCGTTTTTTGACGCATGCGTTTTTGCATGTGGTGAAAAAAACGCGGCGTTTTGACGCGTTTACATGCGTTTTTTCATGCGTTTGCGTTTTTTAAACGCATGCTGAGAAATGTGTGACAGCTGCCAATCATCAAAATAAAGTAAAAAACCCACTATAAACAGAAATAGTTAGGGTTAGGGATCATAACCCTAACGGGATCCTAACCCTACCCCTAAAGGGATCCTAACCCTAACCCTAAAGGGATTAGGGTTATTGGTAGGGTTAGGATCCCTTTAGGGTTAGGGGTAGGATCCCTTTAGGGTTAGGGGTAGGGTTAGGGATAGGGTTAGGATCCCTTTAGGGTTAGAGTTAGGATCCCTTTAGGGTTAGGGTTAGGATCCCTTTATCACCTTTATGGTGGGGGGTGGCATATCAGTGTGCTTTCTGTTTTTTTTTTTAATAAAAAAGCATGCATTTTTAACGCAAACAAACGCATGTGCTTAAAAACGTACATAGACATCAATAGGTTTTTTTGCCGCGAAAAAACGCATGCGTTTTTTTTGCGGCAAAAAAAACGCCGCTAAAATGACTACATGTTGCATTTCTGTAACACAACGCATGCAGAGAAAAAACGCATGCGTTGCAAAAACGCGTCAAACGCATGCAAAAAAGCATGCGTTTTTAATGTTAAATATAGGGGGAAAAACGCATGCTCTTTTTGCGTTTTTTACCGCAAAAACGCAAAAAAAAAAAAACGCAAATGTGAAACCAGCCTAAGTGAACAGAAAAATAAAAGGGTTATAGCTCTGGAAAGAAGGGGAGGAAAAAATAAACGAAAAAGCAAAAATGGGCTGCGGCATGAAGGTGTTAAAAAGACTAAGGCAATGTGCACATGTTGCAGATTGGGGTGCAGAATTTTCTGCACAAAATCTGCATCTCCTGGCAGAAAACGCAGGTGCGGATTTCATGCGTTTTTTGTGCGGATTTCTATAATGGAAGGGTGCAGAAACGCTGCAGATCCGCACAAAAGTAGTGACATGCTACTTCTTTTGATCCGCAGCGGTTTTCATGTGGAGTTTTCCGCACCATTAGCACAGCATTTTTTTCCCTATTGATTTACATTGTACTGTAAATCACTTTGCGGATCTGCAGTGCTTCTGCGTGGAAAAAAAAACGCTAGAGATCCGCAGTAAATCCGCATCGTGTGCACATAGCCTAAGGCCTTATTCACAAAACTTTGTGCTTTAAACAGACAGCACAGAAATGCAACACATCAGTGCGCCGCCTGTCTTTTTTTGTAGATCCATTCATTAGGATGGGCGAGTTTGGTCTACAAATTTGAGGCCGGCCTCACACTCAGCGTATAAAAATACGGTCCGTTATTTACGGCCGTAATACGCAGAAAAGTCCCCCAAAAAACCCGGCGAATGAATGGAATGTAGGTGAATGACCTGTAGTTACCTCGAGTTGCAGTGATGCGCCCTCTGCTGGATGTCCTCTTATGAACTCAAGCCTGGGAACTTTTCAGAATATTTTCCCACGCTCGAGTTCATATGAGGACATCCAGCAGAGGGCGCATCACCGCAATTCGAGGTAACTACAGGTCATTCACCTACATTCCATTCATTCGCCAGGTTTTTACAGACAGGGGCGGCTGCATTAGCAGGCTTCTGCTTGTAAAATTAGTTAACCCTTTCAGATGGATTTACAGCGTGGGACGAGACTGATCGTCGGAAGGTATGGAATATTGTTGTTTGTTTTGTTTACATTTGTTCCAGGTGACAAGGGTCTTCAGGTGGATTATCAGTATAATAAAATATTACAACAACCTGTGTCTTTATTTCATTAAAATACTTTGTAATAATATGTGTGTGTTTTTTTAACCATTTCATACTATTGGATTAATAATGGATAGGTGTCATAATTGACGCCTCTCCATTATTAATCTGGCTTAATGTCACCTTACAATAGCAAGGTGACATTAACCCTTCATTACCCCATATCCCACCACTACACGGGAGTGGGAAGACAGTGGCCAAGTGCCAGAAAAGGTGCATCTTCCAGATGTGCCTTTTCTGGGGTGGCTGGGGCAGATGTTTTTAGCCGGGTGGGGGGGGGGGGGGGGAATGAACAATAACCATGGACCCTCTCCAGGCTATTAATATCTGCCCTTTGTCACTGGCTTTACCATTCTGGCAGAGAAAATTGCGCGGGAGCCCACGCCAATATTTTCAGCGATTTAACCCTTTAATAGCTAGAGCGCCCAAATTTTGCACATACACACTACTAACATTAGTAGTGTGGAATATGCAAAAAAAAGGGATATGAGATGGTTTACTGTATGTAAACCATGTCTCATATCATGTCGGGTTTGTGAAGGAGATAGGAAAAGCCGGCAATTGAATTACTGGCTTTTAAGCTATCTAGAGCTGTATGAAATATTAATATATATACATATATGTGTCTCACTGACACACACATATATATATATATATATATATATATATATATACATATATATATATATATATATATATATACCCCTATACTATATGTAGACATTTATCTTAGCTATTCTATTCTAACCTGTCAGTGTGATTTTACTGTACACCGCACTGAATTGCCGGCTTTTCGCTAGAACACCGCTGCGTATTTCTCGCAAGTCACACTGTTGGTCCGTGTGTAATCCGCATTTTTCTTGCCCCCATAGACTTTCATTGGCGTATTTTTTGCGCAATACGGTGACAAACGCAGCATGCTGCGATTTTCTACGGCCGTAGAAGACCGTATAATACGGATCAGTAAAATACGGCAGATAGGAGCTTGGCCATAGAGAATCATTGTACCGCATGCAATCCGTATTTTCTGCACCTCTCATACATCCGTAAAACTCGCTAGTGTGAGGCTGGCCTGATAGTTGGATCAAAGTAGGCCATGTCTGTTTTTCTTTTGTTTTGCAATCAATTGACCTGCAAGGGAGAAAAATAGAGTCTGTGTGCTGTTCACTTGAAGAAAAAAAAAAAATATAATGGCTAACACACGGACAACTAAAGGTACCGTCACATTTAGCGACGCTGCAGCGATCTAGACAATGATGCCGATCGCTGCAGCGTCGCTGTGTGGTCGCTGGAGAGCTGTCACACAGACAGCTCTCCAGCGACCAACGATCCCGAAGTCCCCGGGTAACCAGGGTAAACATCGGGTTACTAAGCGCAGGGCCGCGCTTAGTAACCCGATGTTTACCCTGGTTACCAGTGTAAATGTTAAAAAAACAAACACTACATACTTACATTCCGGTGTCTGGTCACGTCCCTCGCCTTCAGCTTCCCGCACTGACTGAGCGCCGGCCGTAAAGCACAGCGGTGACGTCACAGCTGTGCTCTGCTTTACGGCCGGCCGGCGCTCACAGTCAGTGCGGGAAGCTGAAGGCGAGGGACGTGACCAGACACCGGAATGTAAGTATGTAGTGTTTGTTTTTTTTACATTTACACTGGTAACCAGGGTAAACATCGGGTTACTAAGCGCGGCCCTGCGCCTAGTAACCCAATGTTTACCCTGGTTACCAGTGAAGACATCGCTGAATCGGCGTCACACACGCCGATTCAGAGGGTGATCCAACGACGAAATAAAGTCCTGGGCTTTCCCCAGCGACCAACGATCTCCCAGCAGGGGCCTGATCGTTGGTCGCTGTCACGCATAACGATTTCGTTAACGATATCGTTGCTACGTCACAAAAAGCAACGATATCGTTAACGATATCGTTATGTGTGACGGTACCTTAAGAACAGAAATGTGTCCTAAACTTAATTGGCAACAAATTCTCTTGTGAACTGTATCCCAAAATGAATTTTTATTGAGACATGAAATATATTCTATTTTTATGATTAAACAATGGCCAGCGAAGCCAACCAATGCCGCAATTGACCACATTTTGGCAGGATTGGGTGGAAGACTTTTACAACTTCAGACTCATCCAAGCAAGTAACCGAAGAGGTGAAACGTATTGGCCAAGTTCTATTAACTCCCAGCTGCATACATGTGCATGTATCAAAAGGCCAATTGGTGGGTTTACATGTAGCTTAGAAAAAAAAATATATATAAAAGGTCTTCTTAAGATCCAAAATTGCATTAACAAAATGGTGGACATCATGTCTAATGACTAGATTATGGTAATACACAAAATGCTTATGGAAACTGCTGATATGTGTTATACTGCCAGACAAGATAAAAACATGATAAGCAGTCCAAACATCTCCAGGCATTGAAAAGATTATGGAAGGGAAGTGAGTTAAGTGTTACGTTTTATCAGAACAACATGCCTGGACTTTCAGTAATATAAGACTGGCCTGCTAAGGAGACAGACCATGCTGCTGAACAGGACCAGTCTCAGATGACGAGCGGCTGAAATTTCATTTCTTAACTCCGAATAGGTTGGCTAGAACAGTTGCGTATGATGCAGGGAAATTTATGCCATTGGCGGCAGAATATGGATCCTCAATAGTGGAACACATTTCCAAAGTACATTGGACAAATACTTAGTTCTCTTCTGTCTTTCTGGCAAGAGCTACAATGTTAAACGGATTATTGTAATTCTACTTTCAGAGAGCAAACAATGGTTTTGAGTTTGTCTACATGAGGCTTTTGGCATTTTCCTACTTAGAATTTAATTGGCAAGTAATACTTTAAGCCTCTACAAATGCCAAGTAACATTATCATAGCGACACAGTCCGTTTACTATACCAAAACGAGTCCTTTTCCATAATGCCTTCACTAATGCCTTCTTTCTTCAGGTGTTAATTCTATGCGCGCCAACATTGTGCACAGAAAATATGACTGTTCATATTACGTGGAGCAGTGTTCCCCAATTCCAGTCCTCAAGAGCCAACAAAAGTTAGATCATTTATACACAGGTTGTAATATAACAAAATAAGTCAAAAGTCAAGGGGGTAAATGCTTTCACAAGCCATTGTAAATACACAAATTACACAGGATACACCAAGACTCTGCTTTACACACATGCGAACACACAAACACGATACCCCAAGACACTGCTGCATACATGGCACAGGTTATGTGTATGTGATACACAGTGCTGTGGATTCAGAGTCATGGAGTAGGTGTTCATTTTGGTGGAGTCAGTAGAAAATGGACAGATTCCTAAAATATATTTTAAATTAGGTACAGTAGTTCACTGCAGGAGGTGTTGTCATTTTTTTCACAAGAATTTGGGAAAGTTCTGAAATCTATAAAAGGTCTTTTCTACTCCTGATTTAAGGATCTAGGCTTTTAGTTGAGATGAATTTGTACTGCACTTTATTTACATGCTCAGTAGTGACGTGCATCCTCTACAGATCAGAGGAACAAGGCACTGGGAAGGAATGCCCGCTCTCATCTCAGAACTGCTAGAGTGGAAGGAAAACAGTATAAAAGGCAAGTAAATAGATTGACTATTGTATCATAATGGTGATGAAAAAGACTGCAAATGCATCACTTAAACATGGGCCATGTATGAGGGAGTCAGTCGCAGTCAGGGAAATTGAGGAGTCGGAGTGGTGATACATACATCATAGTAACGCCATGTACTATATAATTGTCTAAGGGTCACTTCCGTATTTCTGTCTGTCCTTCTTTCTGTCACGGATATTCATTGGTCGCGGCCTTTGTCTGTCATGGAATCCAAGTCGCTGATTGGTCGTGGCACAACGCCCACGACCATTGCCACGACCAATCAGCGGTGGGTGCAGTCCGACGGCAACATGGCCGCTCCTTCCTCCCTGCAGTCAGTGCCCGCTCCATACTCCTCTCCAGTCAGCGCTCACACAGGGTTAAAGGCAGCGCTAATGGACCGCGTTATGCCGCGGTGTAACGCACTCCATTAACTCTGCTATTAACCCTGTGCGACCAACTTTTTTACTATTGATGCTGTATATGCAGCATCAATAGTAAAAAGATCTAATGTTAAAAATAATTAAAAAAAATAAAAAATCATCGTATACTCACCTTCCGGCGCCTTTCCCGCTCCTCGCGACGCTCCGGTGACCGGTCCATGCATTGCGATCTCGCGAGATGATGACGTAGCGGTCTCGCGAGACCGCTAAGTCATCATCTTGCGAGACCGCAATGAACTCTTGAGACCGGAGCGCGCGAGGAGCGTCGGTAAACGCTTCCTGGATACAGGGGCCAACGGAAGGCGAGTATATAACTATTTTTTATTTAAAATTTTTTTTTTAACAGGGATATGATGCCCACATTGCTATATACTACGTGGGCTGTGCAATAAACTCCGTGGGCTGGGCAATATACTACGCGGGCTGGGCAATATACTACACAGGCTGGGCAATATACTACGCGGGCTGGGCAATATACTACATGGGCTGGGCAATATACTAGGCGGAAAGGGCAATATACTACGCGGGATGGGCAATATACTATGCGGGCTGGGCAATATACTACGCGGGCTGTGCAATATACTACGCAGGCTGTGCAATATACTACGCGGGCTGTGCAATATACTACGCGGGCTGTGCAATATACTACGTGACTGGGCAATATACTACGTGATTGGGCAATATACTATTTGGCTGGGCAATATAGTACGTGACTGGGCAATATAGTATGTGACTGGGCAATATACTACGTGGCTGGGCACTATGCTATGTGGCTGGGCAATATAGTACGTGACTGGGCAATATAGTACGTGACTGGGCAATATAGTATGTGACTGGGCAATATACTACGTGGCTGGGCAATATACTACACGGCTGGGCAATATACTATGTGGCTGGGCAATATACTATGTGGCTGGGCAATATAGTACGTGACTGGGCAATATAGTACGTGACTGGACAATATACTACGTGGCTGGGCAATATACTATGTGGCTGGGCAATATAGCACGTGACTGGGCAATATAGTACGTGACTGGGCAATATAGTACGTGACTGGGCAATATACTATGTGGCTGGGCAATATACTACATGGCTGGGCAATATACTATATGGCTGGGCAATATACTATGTGACTTGGCAATATAGTACGTGACTGGGCAATATACTACGTGGGCTGTGCAATATACTACGTGGACATGCGTATTCTAGAATACCCGATGCGATAGAAACGGGCCACCATCTAGTAGTATATAAAACAGGTCCGCACTATATACAAACAGTCAATATAAACCAAACAATAAACATAACACACACAAAAAAAAGAATGATTGGGGTGGGGAGTATGGAGCATGGGCCATGAAGTAATGCCTAACTGAAAAGGTTTTTTTTTACATTTTTGATATTAATTACTAAACAGAAGCTGCCTGAATTCTGGTCAGGTCACTTCTATTAGGCTACTTTCACACTAGCGTCGTACGACGCACGATGCAATGCGTCGTGGCGACGTACCGACGCATGCTGTGAAAGCGTAGCACAACGGGGGCAGCGGATGCAGTTTTACAACGCATCCGCTGCCCCATTGTAAGCTCCGGGGAGGGGGGCGGAGTTCCGGCAGCGCATGCGCGGTCGGAAATGGCGGACACAACGCACCAAAAAACGTTACATGCAACGTTTTTTGGTGCCGACGGTCCGCCACAACACAACACAACCGGCGCACGACGGTTGTGACGTGTGGCAATGCGTCGTTAATACAAGCCTATGGAGAAAAACGCATCCTGCAGACAACTTTGCAGGATGTGTTTTTTCTGCAAAACGACACATTGCGACGTGCATTGTACGACGCTAGTGTGAAAGTAGCCTTAACTGCTAAATGCTTTTTCAAACCTGAATTGGAAATTCAGAAGACTGAACATATACACTACAATGTCAAAATGACTTGCTGTGCACAGGTGCATTCTTTTCATCATTTTGTTTAGTGCTGTTTTAGGTGAATTTCTGTGTGAACCCCCTTGAAAATATGTATCCATAAACACTAAGGCCTCATTCAGATAGCAGTTTTCCATGAACAGAGCATGCACCAACTATGGTCTTTTTTGTTTTTAATTGTTATCACAGAAAAAACCTCACCCGTACAACTCTATGAGTCAGTGAAAATCACCAATGGCACATGGATACTCTCCATGTGCAATCTGTGTGCTGTCCATTATTAAAACAGTAAAAGCGCAGTCAGACGGCAGTATAAATCGAAATGATATTGGAAGGCAGTGCAAGGATTGGCCGGCAGCTCCCTCGACCCGAGTGCAATAGCTGCATACAAATACAAAGCGGTCAAGCTCGGGTCGGAAGAGCAGCCGGCTAGTCTGTGCACTGCGTTCCGATTTATAAGTCCACCTGACCATGCCCTAATGGGTATTAGAAGCTTTCGGAAGTTTTTCTTTTGCCATATTAGAAAATCACTGATGGTAAAAACAGACAAGCTGACCAAACACAGATGAAAAGCCGATTCAGCACACTGATGAAAAATGGTTTATTTGCTCCCATAAGAGACATCTAAATGAAGCTTAAACTTCATCCTTTTTTAAAATTGCAACCGTCCATGTAGCAATATGTTATATGTTCATGTGGCCTCTAGGGGTCTCACTACTTTTATGTGTGTTCTATATTCTTTGTTTGGAACTTGTTGGATGTTGTTGCACTCGGAATTCATGTAATGGAGGTTGAGACATGATGTGAATAAAGAGCCTGGAGATACTCACAGAGTGTGATTTATGACAGGATTCATCAAACAGAACATGGTGGCAGCCGGGCACAGAACCTGCAAATTCTTAGAGCTTATATGAGGCTGGAACTGCACAGATCACTGCAACTGTAAGTACAGATTCCCTGACAGTACAGAAAAATGGAGACTGGTCTGAAGCCCCCTCAGAGACTGGATGTCACTTCATGTAATCTGTCCCAGACTTGGAGACATTGGAAGGAAGAGTTTACACTGTATGTGGATCTGACTGTGGGCCCCACTGATGAAAAATGGAAAGTAAAGCTGTTTTATTACCTAATTGGGGAAAATGGCAGAGAAGTAAGGCCCCTTCACATTTAGCGACGCTGCAGCGATACCGACAACGATCCGAATCGCTGCAGCGTCGCTGTTTGGTCGCTGGAGAGCTGTCACACAGACCGCTCTCCAGCGACCAACGATGCCGGTAACCAGGGTAAACATCGGGTAACTAAGCGCAGGGCCGCGCTTAGTAACCCGATGTTTACCCTGGTTACCATGCTAAAAGTAAAAAAAAACAAACACTAGATACTTACCTACAGCCGTCTGTCCTCCAGCGCTGCACTCTGCTTCTCTGCTCTCCTCCTGTACTGTCTGGGAGCCGGAAAGCAGAGCGGTGACGTCACCGCTCTGCTTTCCGGCTCACAGCTAGTACAGGAGGAGTGCAGAGCGCAGCGCTGGAGGACAGACAGCGGTAGGTAAGTATCTAGTGTTTGTTTTTTTTACATTTAGCATGGTAACCAGGGTAAACATCGGGTTACTAAGCGCGGCCCTGCGCTTAGTTACCCGATGTTTACCCTGGTTACCAGTGAAGACATCGCTGGATCGGTGTCACACACGCCGATCCAGCGATGTCTCCAGGGAGTCCAGCGATTAAATAAAGTTCTGGACTTTATTCAGCGACCAACGATCTCCCAGCAGGGGCCTGATCGTTGGTCGCTGTCACACATAACGATTTCATTAACGATATCATTGCTACGTCACAAATAGCAACGATATCGTTAACAATATCGTTATGTGTGAAGGTACCTTTAGCCCACACCTTGCTCCCAGACACAACCTCCTCCTAGCAGACATTGTGCAGGCATTTGATAAACACTGTGACCCAAAGAAGAATGAGACAGTGGAAAGATATAAGTTTTTCACAAGACATCAGGAGGATGGTGAAAATGTGGACAGATATCTGACAGAGCTGAGGAGACTTGCAGAAACATGTGGCTTTGGAGAGATCAGGGACAGTCTAATCAAGGACAGAATGGTGTGTGGCATAAAGGACAGTCATCTCAAAGAAAGATTACTGAGAGAGGAAGGCATGACTTTAGAGAAATGTATGCAAATCTGCAGGGCTGCTGAGCTCACAAAGCACAGCCTGAAGATGATGGCAGGCACCAGTGAGAATGATGATGACAAGGTACATGCAGTATCTATGAAAGGAAAGACAGGACCAGACTACCCTATAAACACTGTCCACTGCAAGTATTGTGGGAAAAGACATGAGAGAGAAAAAACCAAGTGTCCAGCATATGGGGAAACCTGCAGGTCATGTGGCAAGAAGAATCATTCCTCTGCTGTCTGCAGGCAAGGAAGAGGCAAACAGTACAGACAGCTCCACACTGTGACACCAGACACTGACAGTGCAGAGGACATTACATGGCTACAAATGCAGTCTACAACAGAGAAAGTCAATGTAGTCGGGCAGTCAGTAGTGAAGGATGCCAAGCAGCTTTATGCAACATTCTTGTTGGATGAGAAGCCCATTAGATTTCAGCTGGATTGTGGAGCAAGCTGCAATGTAATTTCATTTGATCTGCTAAACAAACAGGTTTCTATTGCGCCAACTGACAAGGTACTGGTGATGTACAACAAAAGTGTTCTGAAACCAATGGGGACATGTAAGCTAAAAATACGAAACCCATGTAACAGAAAGAGTTATAGAGTTGAATTTACCGTGTTACGGGGTGGCAACCATGTACCATTACTGGGAGTAAAAGCAGTTCAGGCAATGGACTTAATAAAAGTACAGTCTCAGAACATTATGTCTGTTGAAGTTGCCCAGGATATACAAAATCCAAAACTAAATGCAGAGCACAACTTGGACATGCAGAAAATAAAAGCAGAGTATGCTGATGTATTTGAAGGTGATGGATGCTTTGAAGGTAAATATAGGCTAGAAATTGACAACACAGTGCAGCCCACCAGATTACCTACAAGAGTGCCTGTAGCTTTAATGCAACTGCTGAAAGTAGAACTGCAAGATCTACAGAGAAGAGGCATGATAGCACCAGTCCATAAGAGCACAGATTGGATCAGCAGTTTGGTCATAGTGCAGAAACCATCGGGCAAGTTAAGAATATGTATTGATCCTAAGCCACTCAACAAGGCGCTGAAACGAAATCATTACCCAATGCCAACATTAGATGATGTTCTACCAGATTTATCAAAGGCTAAAATATTTTCTGTATGTGATGTAAAAAATGGATTCTGGCATGTGGCCCTGACTGAAGATTCATGTTTATTGACAACATTTTCTTCACCATTTGGACGCTTTAAATGGCTGAAAATGCCCATGGGACTAAAACCTGCTCCAGAGATATTCCAGCAGAAATTGATGCAGTCTTTGGAAGGACTTACTGGAGTGAAGACAATAGCGGATGATATCCTAGTAGTGGGAGAAGGTGAAAATATGGAATCTGCAATCAAGGATCACGATCAGAAGATGATACAATTTTTGGACAGATGCAGAGAAAAAACATAAAGCTGAATTTGGACAAATTCAAATTGAAAATGACAGAAGTGGCCTATATTGGTCATCGACTGACTTCAACTGGGGTCAAAGTGGATCCTGAAAAGGTGAGAGCAATACAAGATTTGCCTACCCCTACTGATGTTTCTGGAGTACAACGATTCTTGGGCATGGTGAATTATCTCTCAAAATTTTGCAGACATCTGTCAGACATGTGTGAGCCACTGAGACAGCTAACCCACAAAGATGTGCGCTGGGAATGGACAGAAAGCCAGGAGACTGCTTTCCGAGCAGTAAAGAATGCCATTGCAGATACAGCAACCCTAAAGTATTTCGATCCAGATCGAGAACTGGTGGTACAATGTGATGCCTCGGAAAAAGGCCTTGGAGCCACATTAATGCAGAACAAACAGCCAATTACATTTGCAAGCAGAGCCCTTACAACAACAGAGCAGGGATATGCGCAGATTGAGAAGGAACTACTGGCTGTGGTATTTGGGATGGAGAAGTTTCACCAGTACACCTATGGTCGACGGGTAACAGTGCAGTCGGATCACAAACCATTGGAAAGCATTACAAAGAAACCATTACTAAATGCCCCAAAGAGACTACAGCGCATGCTGTTGCGACTTCAGAAATATGATGTTGACATCGGGTACTGTCCAGGAAGAGACTTACTGATTGCAGATACGCTAAGCAGAGCTTACCTTCCTATCACAAATGATGAGGAGGAAGACATTGAAACCATCAATATGTGTAACTACCTTGCAGTGTCAAAAGAAAAGGTCAAGCAAATCCAGACTTTTACAGAGAAGGATAAAAGTCTCCAGAGTTTAAAGACTGTCATCTTGCAGGGCTGGCCAAAATACAAGCAGCATGCTCCGAGGGAAGTCTCACCATTCTTCCACATAAGAGATGAATTGTCAGTGCAGCAAGGAATCATCTTTAAAGGAGACAGGGCTGTTATACCTGAAGTTCTCAGAAGAGGCATATTGAAGACATTGCACTCTTCTCACTTAGGCATGGAAGGATGCCTACGTCGTGCACGAGAATCAGTTTATTGGCCAGGAATGAATGACCACATAAAAAATTACATAGCACAATGTGAAATATGTGCATCCTGCAATGATAAGCAACCAAAGGAGACATTGCAACCTCATGAAATTCCACATAGACCTTGGTCAAAAATAGGAACAGACTTGTTCACATGGAATGACAAAGAATACCTGATTACAGGGGACTATTTCTCTAACTTCTGGGAGGTTGATTTGGTGCAGGACACAAGGGCGAGAACAGTGATTAAAAAACTCAAGGCCCATTTTGCCAGGTATGGCATTCCAGATATCGTTTTCTCTGACAATGCGGCACAGTTTACGTCGGAAGAATTCAAAACTTTCAGTAAGAAATGGGAATTTGAACACCAGACGTCTTCTCCAAGATATCCTCAGAGTAATGGGAAAGCAGAGTCAGCAGTAAAAACGGCCAAAAGACTCATGCAGAAAGCAAACCAGGTGGGTGCTGATGTATATCTGTCTATACTGGATCATAGAAACACACCCACCCAAGGCCTAGACAGCAGTCCGGCACAGAGGCTCATGAGTAGGCGTACAAAGACACTAGTACCAACTGCGTGTCATCTGTTAGAGCCAAAGCTGCTGGGAAACATCGAAGCTAAATTACAGAAGAATCAAGCTAGGCAAGCTTTCTATTACAATAAATCTGCAAAGGATCTGCCTGAGCTCCAGAGAAATGACAACATTCGGCTGCAGCCAAGCACCACATTTGACAAACACTGGCAAAAGGCAAAGATTGTCCAGAAACTGGGACCTCGGTCTTACGAAATTCTAACAGACGACGGAAGAAGACTAAGGAGGAATCGAAGATATTTGAGGAAAACGCAAGAAAGAGATGATTCATGGCCTTTTGAACAGTATCCAGACACCCAAGACAACGAGGCAGCAAGTACAAGTCAGGCACCAACAGTGACAGCTGACCATCAGGGTGAGGACTCTGGCCAGAGACAGACAATATCAGAAGAACTACCAGATGTACCAGATGTAGAAAGTGACACATCTTATATTACCAGAGCTGGCAGAATTAGCAAAAAGCCGGCGCACCTCAAAGATTATATCTAACTGGACGTACTAGGTTAATTTCTAACTTTGTCATAGTATACATTAGTTTAGTATCTTTTATTGTTCCTCTAGTTAAAAGAGAAAGGATGTAGCAATATGTTATACTAGCTATTGAACCCGTTCTACGCCCGGGTGGCGAGCATTTATATTGGTATATGGTCTCCATCCTGGTATGTGCTGCTCCATCCTGCGCCCCCATCCTGTCATGTGCTGCTCCCTTCCTGCGCCCCCGTTCTGACATGTGCTGCTCCCATCTTGCGCCCCCATTCTGACATGTGCTGCGCCCATCCTGCGCCCCCATTCTGACATGTGCTGCTCCCATCCTGCGCCTCCATTCTGACATGTGCTGCACCCATCCTGCGTCCCCATCCTGTCATGTGCTGCTCCCATCCTGCGTCCCCATTCTGACATGTGCTGCTCCCATCCTGCGCCCCCATTCTGACATGTGCTGCTCCCATCCTGCGTCCCCATCCTGTCATGTGCTGCTCCCATCCTGCGCCCCCGTTCTGACATGTGCTGCTCCCATCCTGCGCCCCATTCTGACATGTGCTGCTCCCATCCTGCGCCCCCATTCTGACATGTGCTGCTCCCATCCTGCGCCTCCATTCTGACATGTGCTGCACCCATCCTGCGTCCCCATCCTGTCATGTGCTGCTCCCATCCTGCGTCCCCATTCTGACATGTGCTGCGCCCATCCTGCGCCCCCATTCTGACATGTGCTGCTCCCATCCTGCGTCCCCATCCTGTCATGTGCTGCACCCATCCTGCGTCCCCATCCTGTCATGTGCTGCTCCCATCCTGCATCCCCATTCTGACATGTGCTGCTCCCATCCTGCGCCTCCATTCTGCCATGTGCTGCACCCATCCTGCGTCCCCATCCTGTCATGTGCTGCTACCATCCTGCGCCCTCATCCTGTCATGTGCTGCTCCCATCCTGCGCCCCATCCTGACATGTGCTGCACCCATCCTGCGTCCCCATCCTGTCATGTGCTGCTCCCATCCTGCGTCCCCATCCTGTCATGTGCTGCTCCCATCCTGCGTCCCCATCCTGTCATGTGCTGCACCCATCCTGCGTCTCCATCCTGTCATGTGCTGCTCCCATCCTGCGTCCCCATTCTGACATGTGCTGCTCCCATCCAGCGCCCCCGTTCTGTCATGTGCTGCCCTATTCTGTCATGTGCTGCTCCCATCCTGCGCCCCCGTTCTGTCATGTGCTGGTCCCATCCTGCTCCCCCGTTTTGTCATGTGCTGCTCCCATCCTGCGCCACCGTTCTTTAATTTGCTGCTCCTATCCATATGCCCCATACGCTGCTCCATAAAGGTTTATGGCCCCCATAAAATGCTCCATAGTATATGCCCCCGTACACTGCTCCATTATGGTTTATGGCCCCATAAGATGCTCCATTATGGTTTATGGCCCCATAAGATGCTCCATTGTATATGCCCCTTATGCTGCTGCAATATATATAAAAAAAAAAAACCATACTCACCTATCGTCGCTGGGCGCCGAGTGCTGGGGGGCCTGAGCAGGCGGGGACACCAGCGCGCTGTGGGGGTCAGGTGCCGGTATCACCGCTAGTTCAGACCCCCAGCACTTACTATATTCACCTGGCCCCGTTCCACCACTGCGCGCCACCATCTTCCCGGTCCTCTGGCTGTGACTGGTCAGTCAGAGGGCGGCGCCGGCGCGCATTAAGCGCGTCATCGCGCCCTCTGAACTGAAGGTCACAGGCCGAGGAGCGGGAAGATGGCGGCGCGCAGCGGTGGAACGGGACAGGTGAATATAGCTCATACTTACCCTCCTGGCGGTCCCTGACTCTCCGGTGGAGATCGCGGTGTGCGTTCAGTGCTTACGCATGCCGCGATCTCCTGGGAGCGTCACTCTGTGAGGCCCAGACTGCGCCGGCGCTTGCGCAGTCTATAAAGGCTTCGGACAGAATGACGCTCCCAGCGTTATATTATAGATGTTCATGTGGCCTCTAGGGGTCTCACTACTTTTATGTGTGTTCTATATTCTTTGTTTCGAACTTGTTGGATGTTGTTGCACTCGGAATTCATGTAATGGAGGTTGAGACATGATGTGAATAAAGAGCCTGGAGATACTCACAGAGTGTGATTTATGACAGGATTCATCAAACAGAACAGTCCACAAAAATCTAAATGAAATTTAAAAAGTCTTGTCTTTCCAAAACTTGAAATGCAGTTTCAGGCTGCCGTCACACTAGCTGTATTTGGTCAGTATTTTACATCAGTATTTGGAAACCAAAGCCAGGAGTGCAACAAATAGAGGAAAAGTATAATACTGTCAAACTAATGTTTTTTCTCTTTTTAAATCGTTTTCATATTCTCTGAAAAAAGGCCAAGAAAGCAAAAATTCTCCCGAGGTACGTAATCTTTTGAGCACAACTGTACATAGTAAAACATACAAATGATTACATTTATTTGGGTAATGTTTCATCAAATACAGGCGGCAGTGCTAGGTTTTTTTATATACCATTTGCTTTTGACGTATAAAGAAAAATACCCTGCAATATTTCTATAAACATTGCATATCTTCAAGAAGAAATTAATGACCTGACTAACTCTTAATCTATTAGGGCAGTCTCACACGTCCAGATAATTCCGGTACCGGAAAAATCGGTACCGGAATTATCCGTGTCCATGTGCTGGGGCGTTTCTGTGGCACATCAGTGTGGCACACGTGCGGCACACGTGTGCCGCCCGTTTGCCCACTGGGTACCACACGCACCGTGCTGGGTACCACACGCACCAGCATCTGGTGCTGAAGCCGCGATTCATATCTTCCCTGCAGCAGCGTTTGCTGTAGAGAAGATATGAATAATCGTGTTTAAAATAAATATCCATGTGCCCACCCCCCTCCCTATGGGAGGTGGAGCCGCATATTCATGATTGTAATGGGCGGCCCCACGTGACCGCTCATACAATAGAGGATGTGGCCAGGACAGGAAGCAGCGCCAGCGAGTGAGCCAGGTGAGTATTTTAACAACAGCTGGGGGGGGGGGAGGGGAGGGGTAAGGGGCGCACAGGGGGTGGGAGGGCATATGGATATTTATTTTAAACACGATTATTCATATCTTCTCTACAGCATACGCTGTTGCAGGGAAGATATGAATCGCGGCTTCAGCACCAGTGGGGGGGACAGCGCTTACAGTAGCGCTGTCTCCTGCACGGCACACGGACTGCACACGGACAACGTCCGTGTGTGATACGTGTTTTACACGGACCCATTGACTTTAATGGGTCCGTGTAATCTGTGCGCTCCCACGAACACTGACATGTCTCCGTGTTTGGCACACGGAGACACGGTCCGCAAAAAATCAATGACATCTGCACAGATGCATTGATTTTAATGTGTCTACGTGTGTCAGTGGCTCCGGTACGTGAGGAAGCTGTCACCTCACGTACCGGAGCCACTAACGTGTGAAACCGGCCTTAGGCAGCCAAGCAATAATGAAACCCCCCTTTTTACAAATTTCTCCATTCTCTTTAGATACAGGAAAGATAAATATCTTGGTACCGTGTCAGCCAGTAGATGCTTGCAATTTGTTACCATCTTTTCAGTTAGCCATTAAAAGGTATCAACCACTGAGGACTCTCAATTCTAAATATTTTTCCATTCTCTTTAAATATAAAGTTGAAATACGCCACCTAGTGTCTAGTGAATTAAACTCCATTTATCTCCTTCAGCTCAAACACTGAAATCTATACAATTCCTGAGGAGGTGAAATGGAGTATAAGGGTATGTGCACACGTTCAGGTTTTTTCGCGTTTTTTCGTGATAAAAACGCATTACAAACTGCAGACATATGCATCATATCATTTAGAATGCATTCTGCAATTTGTGTGCACATGATGCGTTTTTTCCGCAAAAAAAACGCATTGCGGTAAAAAAAGCAGCATGTTCATTAATTTTGCGGATTTTTTGCGTTTTTCCCACTATTCTATGCATTGGGAAAAAACGGGAAAAAAAAACGCATGCGGATTTCTGGCAGAAATGTCTGGTTTTTATCAGGAAGTTTCTGCTAGAAAATCCTGACGTGTGCACATACCCTAAGGCCTCTTTCACACTTCCGTCGGTACGGGTCCGTCGAAATGCGTCGGGCCGACGTACTGACGGACGTTGTGAAAGTTTTGCACAACGTGGGCAGCGGATGCAGTTTTTCAACGCATCCGCTGCCCATTCTGCAGTCCGGAGGGGGCGGAGTTTCGGCCACGCATGCGCGGCCAAAAATGGCAGACGCGACGGACAAAAAAAGTTCACTTGAACTTTTTTTGTGACGACAGTCTGCCAAAATACGACGGATCCGTCGCACGACGAACAAGACGTGTGGCCATCTGTCGCTAATACGAGTCTATGGGCAAAAAACGCATCCTGCGAGCACATTTACAGGATTCGTTTTTTGCCCAAAACGACGGATTGCGACGGATGCCAAACGACGGAAGTGTGAAAGGGGCCTAAGGCACATGATTCTTTGAAAAGATTTGTGGTGTAAAGAACACAAACAAGCATCAAGAATTTGACAAATTCTGCCCACTTTGGCAGAAACACTAAAATTTGCAACATTTTTGCACAGTTTCACGCAAACATTTTGCAATTTTCCCCAATCTTTTTACCAGAGCTTTGACATAAAAGATTTGCTGAATAGGGTCTTAAACTAATGACTGGACAGTCACTTTAATGGCCAAGTCATCATCTTCTTCCTTTAGGGCTCAAATGGTTTTTATACGTTGAATCACGGCAAGCAGAATACTGCATGTAGGCACATTTTCTGTTTTTGTAGGAAATAAAACTCTAGAAGCTACTTGTACCAGCTTTCATTAAAAAATCATTTACAGCATATGAATGCCACCTCTGGGCCCCCACATACGAAGCTAAAAACGTTCCCATTTAAACATTGCCGTTTTGTACAATGTCCAGACATCAAGCCCCCACATCGGAATTAGGGTTTCACAGTCAAACATTTGTCAAAATGCTACATATTCTTTTCCAGTCCCTAACAATGACTCAAAAAAGTATAAGCAAAACATGTGAGGCCCAGAAGGAAAACATTTTTTTGATGAACTGGTTTAGTGCTTTTCTGTCACATAAATCCCTCACAGCTATATAATTGCTAAAAGAGATGCCTGCGTAAACATAGATTTAAAGAAAGTCAAAACTGCAATAAAAAAAATCTTCAGAAGTATGTTATATAAGCCAGACTTAATTTTACATTAATAAAGAAATATAACTAAGGCTTTTCAAGGCTACAAAAGAAGAAGAGGAGAGGAGGAAATGGATATGGGTAACACAAGATCAGACTACACACATTTTGTTTGTAATCGGTTACCATAGAGACACAAAGGTCAGCATAGGAGCTTTACACACAAAATTGTAGGATATTTTTAATTTGGGTTATTTGCAAAGTTTCATTAAAATGTTTGATCTAGGTACACTGGGCACTTAAAAAAAATTAGAACAATGCACATATGTTATGTTAAAGAGGTTTTCCATGTTTCATTTCATGCTGATGTGCTTCATCATAGGTGGTAATAAATGGAGTGGATTCTCACCTTCCCCATCTCCAGCCGCGCCTCTCCACTGCTCTCATCTTTGTAAATAGTTTGCAGGGGTAACCTCATGACTATAGTGTGCGTGATCGCTGGAGCCAATTGATGGGTTCCGCCGCAGCTCATGACAGCTATACCAGCAGCATTTCTGGGCCCAGTGATTGACTGCAGTGGTCACACAAATGCTTTTCATTACGTTATTGCTGCAGCCTGTTTATAAAGAGGGGACCACCGCTGCAGAGGCAGAGCTGGAGAAGGGGAAAGTAAGTAACCTCTTTATTATTTTTACCTAGATAAAGCATATCAGCAGACAGTAAAATACCAACCGCCAAGACAAGCAGGTGTAACAGAAATTCTCCATATAGCATAAAATCTCTGTGGAAAATGAAGTAGCTAATGGAAATCCAGGCATCCAAAAACATTTTGTATTCCTTTTTTTGTTTCATTTTAAAACCCAATTTTTAGGATGTTCCCATTATCTCAGTAAATGCATAATGTAAGCTTTCAGAGTCTGAAAACCCATCAGACCTAGTCCTGCTCACACAGCTGTTTCAATTAGAAATGAGCGAATTTGCTCGGGTTCCCTCTTATTCGGGGAGCTGCAGAGGGAATCCGGCTTCCGGGATCGCGCCGGCCGATCTGCTGATCGGCGCTGCAGCTGCATCACAGTCACGACACATATCCAAGAAGTATCGTTTCTCCTTGCGGCCTCTCACACAGCCAAAACAGATCTCCGCTTTGTACTGACTAGGGGCAGTATCCGAAACACAGTGTCTGCAAATTGAGATTCTGGTTTGGCTATTATCCTAAGTCATGTGACAAGGCTCGTTAAAGGGTCAACAATGACTTGTAGGATTGTTACTTCCAATAGGTGGCACTAGAGTTCTAGCTCTCTTCCTCTCTGAAGAGACAATTTGCATAATTAGTCACGACACATGCATGGAGAGCCTAATAAACAGGCGACAAATGCAGCTGCGGCGCTGACCAGCTGATCGGCCGGCGCAATCCAGGAAGCCGGGTTCCCTCTGCAGCTTGCCGAATAAGAGGGAACCCGAGCAAATTCGCTCATCTCTAGATTCAATGTACTATACTATGGGGATATTAATGACTCCATGAGCCCCCATGTACAAGAGTTGATCACCCCTAGAAGTAATAATTTTGAGAAGATATTTGCACATGTGTTATCCAATAAAAAAAATATAAATAATTAAAAAGTCAGATTTTTTGCCATCCATACTGAATGCAACAGGTAAAAAAGGCATATAGAAAGGCAGCTGCAGAAGTACAGAGGAAGCAACTAGGGCCTGCTGCAGCCTTGAGAGCTGTCACAGGACTTGTACAAAAGGTATCAGATTTACCAATTCTGTGCAATAACTAGGAAGCATAAACTAAGCCGAGTTTACATAGCACAATCGCAGTTAAACAGCCGCCAATCAGCTACATGCAAGACTATCGTCCAACGACTAATGGCCTGTTTAGCGTTCAGACAGACTTACAACAATTTTATACATACAGAACAATCATTAACACAATTATTTTGTGCCTATAGAATATCATGTTATCTGCAGCACAATACCTGTGGGATTAAGGTCATATTTCACATAGTAGAAAGATTACAATACCCTTATTATAACATGATAAGACTGTATTTGTCCCCTTCCCAACATGACCTACTTATAAATCATGTGATCAGGAAAGCATCATTTCCAGAAGAGGTTAGCCAAGTTACACAGCCAGTATCCGCCTCTAACAGAAGCTCCACCCGCTGCGGTGATAACCCTTTAATTGATGTGGTCAGAGTTTGACAACAACATTTAGGCGCACAAACTGGGTTGCCAAGTTTAAAAATAAATACTAGAATCACCCCTTCTCCCCATTAAAAAATTCATAAATAAAAAAAATAAATAAGATGAAAACTTGTGGTATCGCAGCGCCCAGAAAAGTCTAATCAAAATATAAAGAGCGAATTAACCTGATCAGTAAATGTACAGAGAAAGAAAAATATCAAAAAGCCAAAACTGTGTTTTGCTCTATTGCTGTTGCTTGCAATAGAGCAAAAAAATACAAAAATAAGCAGTCAAAATGTCATATTTACGCTGGCCACGCAAAAAAAAACAAGTTCTATTCATTTAAAAATGAGCAGTTTCAGTTATGGGAAGATGAAGACACATGCTCATGTTTTGTGTATAAATTTCCACATTTTTTTTTTCACTACAAAAAGTGAAAGGTGTTAAATGAAACCTGTCAGCAGGACTGTGCACAGTAACCTACAGACAGTGTCAGGTCGGTGCTGAGTTAATGATATGCTCGTGACCCGAGGTTGCCTGGAGGGGGGAGGGTTGGGTGGCAAAATCTTCATGTGGTGTTCTGATTAGATATTCATAATGCAGACTGCTGACAGGTCACTGATCCCTCAGTGGTCTGCCCCCTAGTTTGCATAATGAATATATGTACACATTTAGAAAGGAAGTAAAAAAAAAGTAGCAGCTATCGGTGTATAGAGGTGATCCAATAGTTGCTATTGCGCAGGCGCACCATCTCGGGTGATGACTTTTTTTTTTCTAGCAAGATGGCGCTGCCAGCGCATGCGCAGTAGCAGCTATCGGATCACCTCTATATACACCGATAGCTGCTACTGCGCAAGCGTAATTTTCAAATGTATTTTTTCTTATTCTACGACCAGGATAACCTCATCCACATTTATTATTAACACAGTAAACATGTGATTATGCTGCAGCGTACGTGCCACAGCTGCCGCCTGCCTGCAGGTTGTTTTTTTTCAGTATGTGCATATATTCATTATGTAAACTAGGGGGCGGGTCAGTGACCTGTCAGAAGCCATACAGACGAATACCTAACCAGAGCATCATATGAAGCCCCCCCCACAGGCCGCCCCGGGGCACGAGCATATACAGTAATTAACACAACTGAAAATAAAGATTACACAACAACACACACAACTGAAAATAAAGATTAAACAACCACAAGATGGATTTCATCACCAGGTATCATTGTAATCAGTATAACGGCACCGGCCTGACACTGTAGATTACTGTGCACAATACTGCTGACAGGTTCCCTTTAAATACCTGGAAAAGCATTCAAAAGGATCGGTCACAACTTCCAACTTGTCTATTTCAGTTAAACTATTCGCTATTACAATTCTGGATCATCTTTTTCATACCTACATTGAATCCATAAATAGACAACTGGGTGTTACTAGTTGCAGGTATGTCCAATCACTGCTGACAATGCCAAACTGTAGGGACACTGCCAGTTTCAAAAACATTCTTAAATGTTTAGGAAGAATAAACATATGGTACAACCTAGAGATACAGGAAAACAAGGTTCTAAATTCTGATTTCATGATAAACCCTTTTTTCTACTGCAACAGACACGTTTTAGGAGTGGGAAGCAGATACTCATTACTGTAATTTGACCTGACAAACCTACCATCTATAGCAATAAGGCTTTTCAAGATGAAAAATGCCTTTGTATACATTTTTTCCTTTTATACCGTAATTACAGACAAACTGAGAAGCCAACTTGCTAGTGATACTTAGATGCTGACTTCAGAGCAGAACATTGCTTCATTCAGGACTGCTTTCCCTAATTTATTATAAGTATAATGCCAACATTCTTGCAGAGAGATTGTAATTTTAGGCCTTTATAGAATGGCTAAAGGCTCTGCAGCTGTTACAGTGAATCACACTTTTGCGATTACCAAAATATATATGGCCAGCTGGAGGGGGGAAAAAAAAAATTAAATTCCACCTCATAGTTATGCTGTCCACTTCTAAACACTCCATGTCTATTAGATATTATGATATTTACAGTGAATCTGTCAGCAGGAATACTGCCCCCATTCCCAAGCTATTTATATACGCATGAAGCCTGTTCAAAGGCAAATCCAGCAATAATTTTGCATGGACAGTACATTCCATAGAAATCAGTCTTTGAATTGATATACAAATCAGGCTATAAAGCAGAAACCTTTGTCACTCCAGCTCTATTCCTCACCAAGCGCCACATCGTCCTGCTTATCTGACAGCTGTGTGACTTCAGGCAGAGGAGCCGTCAACCAGGATGGGTGAGCGCTGGATGGGTAAACGAGCTGTAGTGACAGAAGCTTCAGATCTACAGCCAAATTTGCATATCAATTCAAAACACTGATTTCTTAGTTATGGAGGAATGGAATAGCCAGGGTATTGTCTGTTTGTGGTGAGGGAATAAATGTAAGATTGTGTGGGCCAACACCAAGAACCTCCACCAATTAGCTGTTACTTGCCCTGGCGGCAACTAGATGTAAACATATGAAATGGACCTGCAGAACGCAGCTCCCCACCCATCTCATATTGAGGACGTATGGTGTGAAAAAGCCAGATTACTTACCGGTAATACTCTTTTATTGAGTCCACGACAGCACCCACATGACAGAGGGATCTGCCCATAGGAACAGGAAACCTGCAGAAATAAAAGGGGGCGGTCCGCCTCTCCCCCTCAGTTGGATTTCAGAGTACCAGAGGAACCGCCTGATTATTAGGTCAAAATATAACTTCTTTTTTTTTACTTACTATATGGGCAAAACCGTCGTGTATGGGTGAATGACAAACTCATATTCAGTGGCCAGTGTCAGGCAGCTGCTACAAAGGCAAATAAAATAATGGGATGCATTAAAAGAGGCATAGATGCTCATGAGGAGAACATAATTTTACCTCTATACAAGTCACTAGTTCGACCACACTTAGAATACTGTGCACAGCTCTGGTCTCCGGCGTATAAGAAAGACATAGCTGAACTAGAGTGGGTGCAGAGAAGAGCGACCAAGGTTATTAGAGGACTGGGGGGTCTGCAATACCAAGATAGGTTATTATACTTGGGGCTATTTAGTTTGGAAAAACGAAGGCTAAGGGGTGATCTTATTTTAATGTATAAATATATGAGGGGACAGTACAAAGACCTTTCCGATTACCTTTTTAATCATAGACCTGAGACAGGGACAAGGGGGCATCCTCTACATCTGGAGGAAAAAAGGTTTAAGCATAATAACAGACACGGATTCTTTACTGTAAGAGCAGTGAGACTATGGAACTCTTTGCCGTATGATGTTGTAATGAGTGATTCATTAATTCAATTTAAGAGGGGACTGGATACCTTTCTGGAAAAGTATAATGTTACAGGGTATATATACTAGATTCCTTGATAGGGAGTTGGTCCAGGGCAAAAAAAAAAATAGTGTGCGGCGCAGTGTTTTATAGGCGCACGCTGTGTGTTGCCGGCGGCGAAATACACAAATAACCAAACATTATTGCGGGCAAAAAACATTATTATTTATTTATAAATCCCCCAAAAAAATTAACTGCGCCTACTTGGAGTAAAGTGATGGAACTGGGGTGTGTGTAGCTGTGAGGCCTGGCTAAATGTGGACGACACAGGGGTGGCAGGAGAAGGGGCAATCAAAGTAGTGGGATCTGGGATTTCGTGGATGGGGCTTGACGCATGAGAGGGCCGAGACACACTGGGTGAGACAAACCTGACATTACAGACACATTGGGAGGTAAGGGGGAGGAATAGAGATAGTCCGCTGTTTCTTTTTCCCTTTTTGAGATCGGCACGCTGTGGTCTGGGAAGCCTCGGCGGGCTCATTTCTTGTGGCCTGGTCATAGTGGCTGAACTGTCAGGGTCTTTTTGCCGCTGCTGCTGCATGGCTGCGGTTGGAGGTTGGAAGGCCATGGCAGGGTCCTGCTGCTGTGGCATGGTTGTGGAGCGCAAGGCCATGCCAGGGTCCTGCTGCTGTGGCATGGTTGTGGAGCATAAGGCCATGCCAGGGTCCTGCTGCTGCATTATGGAGCGGAAGGCCATGCCAGGGTCCTGCTACATTGTGGTGGTGGAGCAGAAGGCCATGCCAGGGTCCTGCTGCTGCATGGTGGTGGCAGTGGAGGAGGTCCAAGCATGAGCAGCAGTTGTCATGGTGGTGGCGGTGGGCTGTCCAACAGCACTCGGCATGGTGGTGGTGCTGTAGTGGTGTCCGGCAGTGCTTGGAATGGAGGTTGCCGTGCAGTGGTATGCAGCAGAGCTCGGCATTGATGTCAAGCGTGACAGTGTTGGTACAGGTGGATATGCCACCACTGTCTGCTGAAAATACCGACTCTGCTGCATAGCCTGCACGAAATATGCATTGCAGGCCTGCATGACACTAAGCTGGAGATCAGGAGTAAGGTGTTCTGGCATGCCTTGTTCATCCTGGATACGTGTATTCATATTGTTTATGGTACTATTCAGTCGGTCACCCATCGCCTTGAGTCCATCATGAAAGACCGAGTTCAAGTGCAAAAACTCGGGCATGGGTGACCTGTCCGAGGCCCTCTGCTGCTGTCGGGAAGGAGCCAAAAAAAAAAAAAAGAGGTAGAGGACTAGGACAGGGGAACACCTGATGGACCTGCTTCCTGGTCTCCAGCTTGTGTGGCAGGCCCACTTGCTGCAGCGCTGCTAGATGGCTGGGACGGGTCCGTGGCTGTCTGATGAAGGACCGCTCCAGAACCAGGGTCAAGAGTGCTGCTCCATGTGCTGTGAAAAAAGAAGAAAAAAAAATAATTAATACCAAACATTTACAAAAAGCCAACTACTGTGGAATAGAAACATACAGATTATGACAATACAACACAATCTAATACACCAAAAAAACACTTACGTTCTCTGGGCAAGGACCGGTCTCAAAAATGCCAGAATGCGGTGGTATTTATATTTTCGGATCCTTGCTCCCGAACCACTAGGAACCCGGCTCTCTTGACGAAGGTCCTTGTTGAAGCGATCCTTCATCGAACGCCAATGAGTTTTGATTTTGAGCACTGTTGAAAAAACAAAAACAATGGTTAAACAATGGACTTTTGCCCGTGATCACACATCTGTGTGTGATGAGAGAAACTCCTGAGAGTTTCTCTCATCACACACAGTTGTGTGATCACGGCCAAGGTCACTGCTGCATCACACTGCATTGCAATACTGCAATACGTACAAAATGCATTTCGGACCCAAGTCGGGGCATTGTCCCAGCCATCGCTTTGGCCACCTCATTCTATAGCCGCCGGATCGTCACGTTGTCCGAGTGCTGCGGAACCCGGGTGTCCCACAACGGGACCCAGGAGATTAGGAGGTCATTTTCAATGAGGTCCTCATCCCGTTCTGGAAAATAGAAAATAAAAAAAGATATTAATATTGGATAGATTAACATAAGGAAAAGAAAGAAAACAGAGACAGAAAACTGGCATGAATATTGAAAGTCAAGAAAAAAAAGGAGTCAAGAAGAAAAAGGTAAAGAAAGAGGAAAGTAAAGAAATGAACATTCAAGAATAGTAAAGTGAGGATACAATAAACAGTCAGCCAGGTATACTTACACGCTGCCGCCTTGCCACCCGACTGTGAACCTGCTGCTCCTGCTCAGCCTCTGCCGCAGTGGAAGAAGTGCTCTAAAAAAAAGAGGGAAAAAAATTGTCACATGTGTAGATGTGACAGTGAATACTTACCAATCTGAGGAGGTGAGTACTCACTTCACTGACATGTTCGGCTTGTGCAGGCCCAGGACGTTGCTCCTCCTGAGAAGATGACATTCTGATGCATGCAGAAAGAAATAAAATGCCAGCAATTAGGACATATAGAGACAGAAAATAGAAAATAAAGACATTGGGTAGGATATACTCACATTGTTCAGAGTGTTGATTCTTCCCAGGTTCCTGCGTCTGTTTGCTCTTGTTCCCAGTCTGCTGAGTTGTGGACTGCAAATGCCCACTCCCTCCTTTTATCAGTTTGTATGTGGGGGGTGGCTAATCAGTGTCTAGACATGTTTTCCTGTGGTGCAACGCATGCGTTCACAAATGCAAGCAAACGCATGTGCTTGCGAACGCATGCGTTCACATAGACCGTAATGCATTTTTTTTCCGCATTCCTTCCGCAATCAACCGCATACGTTTCTAGGCGGCAAATTGACGCCTCTAAAATTACTACATGTAGCGTTTACCGCGCCAAACCGCAGACGACGAAATGACGCATGCGTTGTCTAACGCGGCAAAATGCAACCGATAACAGACACATGCGTCCCTAATGTTAAAGATAGGAATACACAACACATGCGGATAATTGCGGCACAAACGCTGCGGACACAACCGCAAATGTGAAACCAGCTTACAACAGCCGTCAGACTCTAAGGCCACTATTTGGTCGTGATTTGCCATGGCAAACATCAGGACCGCACAATCATGATGTGAGGGCACAATTTAGGATAAAGAGGAAGCCACTATTGACAGCAGCATATAAGGGGTTAAACAGATTTTCGACAGGGCAAACACTGATCGTGGCTGATGCAGCAAGTTGTCAGCTATAGTGTACAGCTGACAGCTGCTGGATTGTCACCTGTATGGGGATGCTATTCTCTTATATCTCAGGTCAGTTAAAATACGTATTGGCGGTCATTAACCAGACACCAATAAAATATAATGGGGGACTGTATGATGCAGATTGGGTTTCTTAAATTTTTATACAAGAGGAAAGTGCATAAGTAAATAAAGATTGAAGTACCCATTTGATTTCTCCAAAGGAAAGACAAGGTGAGTAGATTTTAAAGGGACTCTGTCACCTGAATTTAGAGGCGGGGTTTTCGGGTGTTTGATTCACCCTTTCCTTACCCACTGGCTGCATGCTGGCTGTAATATTGGATTGAAGTTCATTCTCTGTCCTCCGTAGTACATGCCTGCACCCACAGTTGACTTTTTGGACCTCAGGCTTTCTCGCCAGGATGACAATATCTACACAGATCTCTTTCGTAAAAGTATGGCCTCTAATGGTCTCCTTGACTTCAAGAGTTTCCATCCACATCATTTGAAGAGAAATTTACCGGTTGGACAGTTCCACAGGATCCGACGGAATTGCACTCATCCGAGTAACTTTCATGTTCAGGCTAAATCGCTTTCAAAACGTCTACGCGCGAGGGGATACCCGAGATCTATTGTTTCAAATGCTTTTCAACGTACCAAGTCTATCCCGAGGGACAATTTATTAAAACCTGCCCATAGGTGCCTGGATGATAGCTTAAGATTTATTACTACGTATCATAATCATTGGAATTTAGTCTCTGATTTGTTTGAACAACATTGGGGCATTTTGAAGTCTGACCCGAGAGTTTCTGACCTTTTACCTGTAACTCCATTACTGACAGCCAGACGAGCACCAAACTTACAGGACTCCTTGTCCAGGAGCCATTTTGTAAGACCCACCACGAAAATCGGCAGAGGTCTCAATCTACATGGCATGTACCCTTCTGGTGATTGCAGCATATGTCCTTTTGTGGATATGTGCTCTTCCATCACTAATCCGAGGGATGTGGCTGTCTACACAATGAAGGACTATATGAATTGCAAGACCACGAATTTAGTTTATGCCACTGTATGCCCTTGTCCGAAGGTCTATGTGGGGCAGATCTCGCAGGAGCTGTGTAGACGTGCACAGCAACATATTTCAAACATTAACCTGGCTAGACAGGATTTATCTAAAGGTAAAAATGTGTCTACGGTTGCCATGCATTTTTTACAGGTTCACTCTAGCAGCACCCGTGGTCTTCGAGTGTTGGGACTACAGAAGGTCCCTAATAATTTTCGGAGACAAGATCTACAGGGAGAACTTGTCAGATTAGAGGCCCGTTGGATATATTTACTTGGGTCTGTATCGCCAGGAGGCCTCAATGAGGCTTTTTACTGGTTTTCTTTTGCCATAAACTTACCCTTTGTCAGTAATTGGTGACTCTGAATGGTCTTTCACTTTGGTTCCACTTTCCAGGTTTGGTATTTTTGTTTGTTGGTTTGTTAGTTTATTTTGTGGTCATCTACTGGGTTTGATGGCCTTTTGATTATGTGCCTTTTATTTTTATTTTTTTGGTATTTGTAGGTTTATCTTCTCATATATATACTAGATGGTGGCCCGATTCTAACGCATCGGGTATTCTAGAATATGTATGTATCACAGGCCACGTAGTATATAGGAGCCATGCAGTATATAGCAAATAGTACGTGGCCTGTGCTATATAGTATGTGGCTGCTATATACATACATACATATTGTAGAATACCCGATGCATTGTATATAACGCAGCCCACGCAGTATCTAACACAGGCCATGTAGTATACAGCAGCCATGTAGTATATAACACTGCCCACGTAGTATATAGCAGCCATGTAGTATATAGTACTGCCCACGTAGTATATAGCAGCCACGTAGTATATAGTACTGCCCACGTATATAGCAGCCATGTAGTATATAGTACTGCCCACGTAGTATATAGCAGCCATGTAGCCAACGCAGCCCACGCAATATTTAGCAGTGTGGGCACATATCCCTGTTAAAAAAAATAATTAAAATAAAAAATAGTTACCCCCTGGGATCCAACGGCGCTGTGGCGATGGGCGCGCGGCTGCCGCCATCTTCCGTTCCCAGGATGCATTGCAAAATTACCCAAAAGACTTAGCGGTCTCGCGAGACCGCTAAGTCTTCTGGGTAATTTCACAATGCATCTCTAGGACCGGAAGCTGGCGGAAGGCGGGAGCGCATCCTCGGACTACGGAGGGTGAGTATAGCAGGTTTTTTTCTTTATTATTATTTTTAACATTAGATTTTTTTACTATTGACACTGCATAGGCAGCATCAATAGTAAAACGTTGGGGACACACAGGGTTAATAGCAGCTGTAACTTAGTGCGTAACCCGCGGCATAATGCGGTCCGTCACCGCTGGCATTAACCCTGTGTGAGCGGTGACCAGAGGGGAGTATGGAGCGGGCACTGACTGCGGGGAGTAGGGAGGGACTAATCGGACTGTGCCCGTCGCTGATTCGTCGCGGCAGCCATGACAGGCAGCTGGCGAGACCAATCAGCGACTTGGATTCCATGACAGACAGAGGCCACGACCAATGAATATCCGTGACAGACAGAAGGACAGACATACAGAAGTGACCCTTAGACAATTATATAGTAGATTTTTTGGATTGTTGTATTTGACATTACATGTGTGGGACCTGATCTATTAGGGAACTTTATTCAAGATTTAACTCATGTGGTACATAGTCGTATTTATCTTGGGATGTTACTTTTTTTTTTTTTTTTTTATATCCTAGAATACCTTAGATATCCTTGTGGGAATATTGTGACAATCTATTGTCTGTGATACACATACTGCCTGTATAGGATATGTAAGCTGCTGCGTATGAGTGGACATCTGGGGATGGCTATGTCCACCTTAGAATATCGCGGAAAATCTTGCGCTAGCGCTGTTACTTCTTGTTGTTTGGTGTGCATAACCTCGGTATATGGAAGCCATGCTATTGTGCATGATTAACTTTCCAGAGTGGGCGTTGCATACATTTACGACGCGACGAAGAAGCTTGCACGGGCACTGCTGGGATATCCGAGTTGTGATACGCATAACCCCGTCATATGTAACTCATGCTATTACGAATGGGTGACTTCCCGGGGTGGCCGTTCATCACCTTGACGACACGGCAGAGTGTTGTGCGCAGACGCCGATGGAATATGGGTAACTTGCTGGATTGGGCGTTTGCTGTCTTGATGACGCGGCGGTGAGGTTTGCGCAGGCGCCACAGAGATTTCCTGGATTCGAGACGCATAACCCGGTATGTGGAACATTTGCTACTGTGCATGAACAACTCCCCAGAGTGGGCGTTAACTACTTTGATGACGCGGCAGAGTAGTGCGCGCAGATGCTACTGGGACATCCGGTGTGTGGTACGCACGCTTCCGGATAGCTGCAACGCACACTGGCGCCATGTAAGCCCTGTATTTTGTCAAAACCTATTTGTGCTATATCCCTGACAGACTGGAGCTGCTCCATTGCTTTATGGTTGCCGGGCACATGTGCTGACAATCATTAGTCTATTAGTAAGTGCACTTACTACTACTTATACCCGACGTGACTAACCCCTCCTCACTTCCCCTGACAAAGCTACCTAGAGTAGCGATACGCGTTGGGAGCTAGCGGGCTCTTTGACCTCCAGTGAGTAGTGAGTATTACTACTTATGTATTGATTTATGCACTTTACACTAGCTGCCATGTGCTCAATGTGGGATGTCCTCGTTCATATTATGGATTGCTAATTATTATTTATCTATTTATTCATATGTATATGAGCGTTTTATCAGCATTATTTTCCATATAGAATCCAATCCTTTGTACAAGTCACTACGTGCCGATATTGCCTTTTGGAAATCTATAGCCTATTAGGCTTGAGGAGTTTTTCCACTTGAGCCTGTGGTGGGTGTGTATATTTACATCTCTGTATTCATTCTTATTCGTGGATGATTACTACTCACTGGGATCCCTTTTTGGGACTATTCATTCCCTTGAGTCTGCTTTATTCACATCCTCACATACAGGGGGTGTTGTTGTTGTTTGGGTATATTTTTAATGCGTTTTAATGTTTTTATGTTTTGTAAGCACTTCTTGTCTCAAGAAAGCCTTGTTCACTTTATATGGGTTGTGTGTGCACTTTATTTACGCTTCTTTTTCTCTTTCTCCTACACATGCTCTTAGCAGGCGCTTGCAAGCCACCTCCCTGCAGGATCCAGAAGGCTCTCCGCGGCCATCTTGGATCCAGGGTCTGCAGGGAGGAGGACGGAGGAGATTACATCGCGTTGTTCCGAGGGTCTCAGGAAAGCACGCAGGGAGCCTCCTCTCTGCGCGATGCTTCCCTATGCCACCGCAACGCTGCGATCATGTTTGACCACTCCTGGCACATAGTGTCGGATGTCAGCTGTGATAATTAGCTGACACCCGGCCGCAATTAGCCGCGCTCCCCCGTGAGCGCGGCTGATCTGTGATGACGTACTATCCTGTCCCTGGGAATTAAGTCCCAGGTCACCTCGACGGGATAGTACGTCAGATGGCAGAAAGGGGTTAAAGTTTCCCAACACCATTTGCTGGTATTTGTATTACAGAGTGTTATCCTTGCTATTTCCCCCCTCAAGAACATAGCTACCATTTAGCCTCAAATTACAAATAAATCCTAGCACATGCCTGAAGGAATCCTTCTCCCTTATTCATTGGGAAAAGACTTTACCATATGCGAAAATATGTTGCAGTCAGAGATAACTACTCTTCATGTACTGGAAGTCTGCTACCTGTGAACATCTTCAAACATGTCATTTAACAGAAACGCAAACGTTTACCCCAATCAAATGACCATTGTGTTATTTCAACAAATAGCCCTATAGTGACCTACCATTTCTAATGTATAGTCATCATACCTAGTGTCCTCTGTTTTGCTACTGCTGCCTCTGTCACATTGGAGATGAAGAAAAATAAATGCACCAAAGTGGCTATTACAGAGGCATGAGGAGTTATGTGCAACCATGCCTCCCCTAACTGGGCTCAGAGTTCCACAGTACTCCCCTGTGACTCTGGCAAGAATTTGGGGACTGACGAAAACAAGGTGCCAAATAAACCAGCAAAAGTAGCACAACAGAATAGTGTGTCGAGGATGAATTGTTGCTTTGAAGGGGGTTCTCTAGTTTAGAAAAAAACATATATTTTCCAGACTATTACAGAATTCTAAGTTAATGGGGTCAAACATTTCACAACTTATTTCTTAACCACAGTGCAGTGAGGCTACAAAGAGGTCATTTTGCCAACAACCATATCTTCTAATTCTCACCAGGGCTGCCACTAGGAATTTCGGGGCCCCATACAGGCAAAATTTTTGGGGCCCCCTTGAGACTCCGCCCAGGCTCCACCCAAGCCCCGCCTCCACCCCTCGAACTGTCCACAGCCCCACCGCTCTCTCTTGGAAAAACTCCACTTCTCACCTATCACACATTAACAGTTCCCATCACCAGATCACACATATAACAGCAGCTTTTGTTTTGGCCAAAAGATTTTTGTAATCGGCCACCACGACACGGTAGACTCTTTTGGCCGGGCCCTACGCTACTGTACCCTATTAAAAATTTGTTAAAATATGAAATACAATTTAGGTATATTTTTAAATTTTTAAAATGACTAATAATATCACATACAAGGGACAAATACCACCACACCATAACCAGACACCATATTTGTTATGGCCGGCAATCAGGCAACACAGCGTGCAGTAATCAGCGCACATACAGAGATCTGGCAATAACCAAAAACAATAGGACGAGCTCTGAGACGTGGAATCTCTGTAGACTGCAGTACCTGATCTATCCTCACACAACTATAAGCAGCAGTGGATTGCGCCTATCACTACCTATGCAACTCGGCACTGCCTGAGGAGCTGACTAGCCTGAAGATAGAAATACAAGCCTGACTTACCTCAGAGAAATACCCCAAAGGAATAGGCAGCCCCCCACATATAATGACTGTTAGCAAGATGAAAAGACAAACGTAGGAATGAAATAGATTCAGCAAAGTGAGGCCCGATATTCTAGACAGAGCGAGGATAGCAAAGAGAACTATGCAGTCTACAAAAAACCCTAAAACGAAAACCACGCAAAGGGGCAAAAAGACCCACCGTGCCGAACTAACAGCACGGCGGTACACCCCTTTGCTTCTCAGAGCTTCCAGCAAAAGTTAATAGCAAGCTGGACAGAAAAAACAGAAAACAAACTAGAAGCACTTATCTAGCAGAGCAGCAGGCCAAAGGAAAGATGCAGTAGCTCAGATCCAACACTGGAACATTGACAAGGAGCAAGGAAGACAGACTCAGGTGGAGCTAAATAGCAAGGCAGCCAACGAGCTCACCAAAACACCTGAGGGAGGAAGCCCAGAGACTGCAATACCACTTGTGACCACAGAAGTGAACTCAGCCACAGAATTCACAACAGTACCCCCCCCTTGAGGAGGGGTCACCGAACCCTCACCAGAACCCCCAGGCCGACCAGGATGAGCCACATGAAAGGCACGAATAAGATCTGGGGCATGGACATCAGAGGCAAAAACCCAGGAATTATCTTCCTGAGCATAACCCTTCCATTTGACCAGATACTGGAGTTTCCGTCTAGAGACACGAGAATCCAAAATCTTCTCCACAATATACTCCAATTCCCCCTCCACCAAAACAGGGGCAGGAGGCTCCACAGATGGAACCATAGGTGCCACGTATCTCCTCAACAACGACCTATGGAATACATTATGTATGGAAAAGGAGTCTGGGAGGGTCAGACGAAAAGACACCGGATTGAGAATCTCAGAAATCCTATACGGACCAATAAAACGAGGTTTAAATTTAGGAGAGGAAACCTTCATAGGAATATGACGAGAAGATAACCAAACCAGATCCCCAACACGAAGTCGGGGTCCCACACGGCGTCTGCGATTAGCGAAAAGCTGAGCCTTCTCCTGGGACAAGGTCAAATTGTCCACTACCTGAGTCCAGATCTGCTGCAACCTGTCCACCACAGAATCCACACCAGGACAGTCCGAAGACTCAACCTGTCCTGAAGAGAAACGAGGATGGAACCCAGAATTGCAGAAAAATGGAGAGACCAAGGTAGCCGAGCTGGCCCGATTATTAAGGGCGAACTCAGCCAACGGCAAAAATGACACCCAATCATCCTGGTCAGCGGAAACAAAACATCTCAGATATGTTTCCAAGGTCTGATTGGTTCGTTCGGTCTGGCCATTAGTCTGAGGATGGAAGGCCGAGGAGAAAGATAGGTCAATGCCCATCCTACCACAAAAGGCTCGCCAGAACCTCGAGACAAACTGGGAACCTCTGTCAGAAACAATATTCTCAGGAATGCCATGTAAACGAACCACATGCTGGAAGAACAAAGGCACCAAATCAGAGGAGGAAGGCAATTTAACCAAGGGCACCAGATGGACCATTTTAGAAAAGCGATCACAGACCACCCAAATGACCGACATTTTTTGAGAAACGGGAAGGTCAGAAATGAAATCCATCGAAATATGTGTCCAAGGCCTCTTCGGGACCGGCAAGGGCAAAAGCAACCCACTGGCACGTGAACAGCAGGGCTTAGCCCTAGCACAAATTCCACAGGACTGCACAAAAGCACGCACATCCCGTGACAGAGATGGCCACCAGAAGGATCTAGCAACCAACTCCCTGGTACCAAAGATTCCTGGATGACCGGCCAGCACCGAACAATGAAGTTCAGAGATAACTTTACTAGTCCACCTATCAGGGACGAACAGTTTCTCGGCCGGACAACGATCAGGTTTATTAGCCTGAAATTTCTGCAACACTCTCCGCAAATCAGGGGAGATGGCAGACACAATGACTCCTTCCTTGAGGATACTCGCCGGCTCAGATAACCCCGGAGAGTCGGGCACAAAACTCCTAGACAGAGCATCCGCCTTCACATTTTTAGAGCCCGGAAGGTATGAAATCACAAAATCAAAACGAGCAAAAAATAACGACCAACGGGCCTGTCTAGGATTCAAGCGCTTGGCAGACTCAAGATAAGTAAGATTCTTATGATCAGTCAATACCACCACGCGATGCTTAGCACCCTCAAGCCAATGACGCCACTCCTCGAATGCCCACTTCATGGCCAGCAACTCTCGGTTGCCCACATCATAATTACGCTCAGCAGCAGAAAATTTCCTGGAAAAGAAAGCACATGGTTTGAACACTGAGCAACCAGAACCTCTCTGTGACAAAACCGCCCCTGCACCAATCTCAGAAGCATCAACCTCGACCTGGAACGGAAGAGAAACATCAGGTTGACACAACACAGGGGCACAGCAAAAACGACGCTTCAACTCCTGAAAAGCTTCCACGGCAGCAGAAGACCAATTAACCAAATCAGCACCCTTCTTGGTCAAATCGGTCAATGGTCTGGCAATGCTAGAAAAATTACAGATGAAGCGACGATAAAAATTAGCAAAGCCCAGGAATTTCTGCAGACTTTTTAGAGATGTCGGCTGAGTCCAATCCTGGATGGCCTGAACCTTAACCGGATCCATCTCGATAGTAGAAGGGGAAAAGATGAACCCCAAAAATGAAACTTTCTGCACACCGAAGAGACACTTTGATCCCTTCACGAACAAGGAATTAGCACGCAGTACCTGGAAAACCATTCTGACTTGCTTCACATGAGACTCCCAATCATCTGAGAAGATCAAAATGTCATCCAAGTAAACAATCAAGAATTTATCCAGATACTCACGGAAAATGTCATGCATAAAAGACTGAAAAACAGATGGAGCATTGGCAAGTCCGAACGGCATCACCAGATACTCAAAATGACCCTCGGGCGTATTAAATGCCGTTTTCCATTCATCTCCCTGCCTGATTCTCACCAGATTATACGCACCACGAAGATCAATCTTAGTAAACCAACTAGCCCCCTTAATCCGAGCAAACAAGTCAGAAATCAATGGCAAGGGATACTGAAACTTAACAGTGATCTTATTAAGAAGGCGGTAATCAATACACGGTCTTAGCGAACCATCCTTCTTGGCTACAAAAAAGAACCCTGCTCCCAATGGTGACGACGATGGGCGAATATGTCCCTTCTCCAGGGACTCCTTCACATAACTGCGCATAGCGGTGTGTTCAGGTACGGACAAATTAAATAAACGACCCTTAGGGAATTTACTACCAGGAATCAAATCGATAGCACAATCACAATTCCTATGCGGAGGTAGGGCATCAGACTTGGACTCTTCAAATACATCCTGAAAGTCCGACAAGAACTCTGGGATGTCAGAAGGAATGGATGACGAAATAGACAAAAATGGAACATCACCATGTACTCCCTGACAACCCCAGCTGGTTACCGACATAGAGTTCCAATCCAATACTGGATTATGGGTTTGTAGCCATGGCAACCCCAACACGACCACATCATGCAAATTATGCAGTACCAGAAAGCGAATAACTTCCTGATGTGCAGGAGCCATGCACATGGTCAGCTGGGCCCAGTACTGAGGCTTATTCTTGGCCAAAGGTGTAGCATCAATTCCTCTCAACGGAATAGGACACCGCAAAGGCTCCAAGAAAAATCCACAACGTTTAGCATAATCCAAATCCATCAGATTCAGGGCAGCGCCTGAATCCACAAACGCCATGACAGAATACGATGACAAAGAGCACATTAAGGTAATGGACAAAAGGAATTTGGACTGTACAGTACCAATAACGGCAGAGCTATCGAACCGCCTAGTGCGTTTAGGACAATTAGAAATAGCATGAGTGGAATCACCACAATAGAAACACAGCCTGTTCAGACGTCTGTGTTCTTGCCGTTCTACTTTAGTCATAGTCCTGTCGCACTGCATAGGCTCAGGTTTACTCTCAGACAATACCGCCAGATGGTGCACAGATTTACGCTCGCGCAAGCGACGACCGATCTGAATGGCCAAGGACATAGACTCATTCAAACCAGCAGGCATAGGAAATCCCACCATTACATCCTTAAGAGCTTCAGAGAGACCCTTTCTGAACAAAGCCGCTAGTGCAGATTCATTCCACAGAGTGAGTACTGACCACTTCCTAAATTTCTGACAATATACTTCTACATCATCCTGACCCTGGCATAAAGCCAGCAGATTTTTCTCAGCCTGATCCACTGAATTAGGCTCATCGTAAAGCAATCCCAGCGCCTGGAAAAATGCATCAACATTACTCAATGCAGAATCTCCTGGTGCAAGAGAAAACGCCCAGTCCTGTGGGTCGCCGCGCAAAAAAGAAATAATAATCAAAACCTGTTGAATAGGATTACCAGAAGAATGAGGTTTCAAGGCCAAAAATAGCTTACAATTATTTCTGAAGCTCAGGAACTTAGTTCTGTCACCAAAAAACAAATCAGGAATCGGAATTCTTGGTTCTAGCATCGATTTCTGATCAATAGTATCTTGAATCTTTTGTACATTTACAACGAGATTATCCATTGAGGAGCACAGAGCCTGAATATCCATGTCCACAGCTGTGTCCTGAAGCACTCTAATGTCTAGGGGAAAAAAAAGACTGAAGACAGAGCTAAGAAAAAAAAATGATGTCAGGATTTCTTTTTTCCCTCTATTGGGAATCATTGGTGTGGCTCCTTGTACTGTTATGGCCGGCAATCAGGCAACACAGCGTGCAGTAATCAGCGCACATACAGAGATCTGGCAATAACCAAAAACAATAGGACGAGCTCTGAGACGTGGAATCTCTGTAGACTGCAGTACCTGATCTATCCTCACACAACTATAAGCAGCAGTGGATTGCGCCTATCACTACCTATGCAACTCGGCACTGCCTGAGGAGCTGACTAGCCTGAAGATAGAAATACAAGCCTGACTTACCTCAGAGAAATACCCCAAAGGAATAGGCAGCCCCCCACATATAATGACTGTTAGCAAGATGAAAAGACAAACGTAGGAATGAAATAGATTCAGCAAAGTGAGGCCCGATATTCTAGACAGAGCGAGGATAGCAAAGAGAACTATGCAGTCTACAAAAAACCCTAAAACGAAAACCACGCAAAGGGGCAAAAAGACCCACCGTGCCGAACTAACAGCACGGCGGTACACCCCTTTGCTTCTCAGAGCTTCCAGCAAAAGTTAATAGCAAGCTGGACAGAAAAAACAGAAAACAAACTAGAAGCACTTATCTAGCAGAGCAGCAGGCCAAAGGAAAGATGCAGTAGCTCAGATCCAACACTGGAACATTGACAAGGAGCAAGGAAGACAGACTCAGGTGGAGCTAAATAGCAAGGCAGCCAACGAGCTCACCAAAACACCTGAGGGAGGAAGCCCAGAGACTGCAATACCACTTGTGACCACAGAAGTGAACTCAGCCACAGAATTCACAACACATATTACCACCACAGTGACCGAATAATACCACATACAAGGAACAAATATCTCCGCATCATGTCCAAATCACATATTACCACCACATGGTGGTCAATAAAACCACATACAGGGAACAAATGCCACCACACCATGACCAGACCACATATTACCACCATAGTGACCGAATAATAGCACATACAAGGGACAAATACCACCGCACCATGACCAGACCACATATTACCACCACATAGTGACTGAATACTGCAATACTGATCATTAATAAAAAAATACCCACAATACTAATATCACCATATGAGCCATTATACACAGGAGATCTGTACTTAGTATGAGGTGTCTGTGTACAGGTAACACACTGACTCACCAGTGACGTCTCTAGATCAAGTCCTTCAGCCTCGCTTTCCATCTTCATCCAGCACAGACCGCCATCACGTCTTCCAGCCAGGACTCGTCTCTGCAGGAAATAACACAGTTATCTAGAGCTCCTCTTGCAGAGCACATTGCTTAATTTTTTCCACAACTTCTACACTACACCAGATGAAGAAAAAAAAAGGCGACATAGTATCATTCTCCACAGTAACAGGACCGCACTCCCCCTCATTTAAAACAGTATCCTCAAAAAATAAAATAAATACATCACTGCAGTAATAATATCCCTTAATTAGCCCCTATGGTAATAATATCCCCCATCCTGGCCTGTGTATCTCATTCCTGGCTCCAGCCATATGTTCTCACATTCTGCCCCCATATTATCTCCCCGTCTGTTCCACGATCCTGCCCTATCTGTCCCATGATCCTGACCCATCTGTCGCATCATCCTGACCTATCTGTCCAATGATCCTGCCACCCCATCTGTCTCCATTGTATCCATCCTGCCCCATCTGTCTCGATCCTGCCCCATCTGTCTCCATCCTGTCCCATATTCCTGCCCCATCTGTCTCCATCCTGCCCTATATTCCTGCTCCATTTGTCTCCATCCTGCCCCATTTGTCTCCATCCTGCCCCGTGTCTCCATCCTGCCCCGTGTCTCCATCCTGCCCCATTTGTCTCCATCCTGCCCCGTGTCTCCATCCTGCCCCGTATCTCCATCCTGCCCCGTGTCTTCATCCTGCCCCGTGTCTCCATCCTGCCCCGTGTCTCCATCCTGCCCCGTGTCTTCATCCTGCTCCATGTCTTCATCCTGCCCCATTTGTCTCCATCCTGCCCCCTTGTCACCAGGGTGGATTGATTTAAATCACGCCGATTTAAATCATGATTTAAATCACGATTTAAATCAAAAGATTTTTTTCTATTTAAATCGGATCGATTTAAATCATGATTTTAATCATGATTTAAATCACTGATTTAAATCAAAAGGTTTTTTTTAATATAAATCACGATTAAAATGAGAAGTGAGAGCAGTGCGCATGTGCGCCCATAGTTACACGGACGAAACTAGGGGCAACGATCTAACGCCAGGGTGAGGGGGGGACCCCAAAGTAAGTAAAAATCTTTTTTGTTTTACTATATGGCAATAGGTAGGTGTTTAAAAGCAGCATGTCTTAATTGTATAAACTATTAATAGCCTCCACATTTTGTTCATACTGCCCCTTTAATTCCACACTTCTAGCTTGGTTTCACTTTTGGTTTAGTTTCTTTTTCCATTCAGTTGACATGCCCAAACTTGTTGGATAGTCAGCAGTACTTGGCTGTAGTAACAATCAAACTTCATAAGTGATCTGTGTGAGCCATGGCAGGTTGTAAGAGAGACCCTATTTGGGTTCATTTTGTTGAGATGCCAGCAGCAGATCTTGGAAAGAAAGGTGCAAGAGCAAAGTGCAAATACTGTCAAAAGGATATCCAAGGACTTGTTTGCCGTTTGAAATCACATTATGAAAACTGCAACCAGAAGGGAAATGAAGATGTTGATAGTGATACAACTAATGTCAATGAACCCCCACAGCTTCTTATGCACCAGGAGCCTAGTACTAGTAAGTCTGGCAATTACAACCTATTTTTTTAACAGACATTTTACTGGGATGGTTAAAGTCTATGAAAAGAGAAATTTCTAGCACTAGTAGTTCTGGAGTATAGAATTTAAATTTATGTTAAGGCAATATTTCACAGAAAATTAACGCTAAAGGACATGTGCACCTTTATTTTTTTAAGGTGCACATGTCCTCCCCCCCGCAGCGCTCTTACCTCCGATCCCCGCAGCGCTGAGATCCGTGGCTTCGTTTTGACCGTCCGCCTCCCGTCCTCCGGTTGCGGCCTACTCGCAGTGATCCAGCGGCGTGACGTCAGCGGGCCACACGCTCCATTGAAATGAATGGAGGCGCGCTCGCGGACGGGCAGAACGAAGCCACGGATCCCCGCAGCGCTGACATCGGAGGTAAGAGAGCTGCGGGGGGAGGACATGTGCACACTGCACCTTAAAAAATAAAGGTGCACATGTCCTTTAAGTAAAAATAAAGTGTGTATACGCTTATTTTTTTTTTATTGTAGGCTGCAATTCACTTTTGAAGTCTGCCAAATTGACCATTTTTAAAAAAAAACATTTTTAAAACTTTTGTGACATAATTTTTTTCAGTTGCTCTGATATTAGTTACCAGTATTACAGCAACTTCACCGGAAAACTTGAGTAGCATAACTTTTGAGACAGCCCTTATAGGACGAGGACCATTACATTGTTCAAAAAGTTTGTTTCAAAATATTTTCGTTATATTTCTTCAAATACGCAGTCGATTTATATTTTTAATTTCTGTGCTTTCAGGGTCAAATATGGCTTGTGCTGCACGTGACAATCAATATCTGGGTACAACTTCAACAAAGCAGCCCAAAAAAAAACTTTGCGTGCAAAGTGTAGAAAAATTCATCTTAAAGACTACGACGAGCCAGAAAGAACATTTTGATGAATTAATTGCTAAATTCATATTTGCAACCAATTCTTCTTTCCGACTAGTTGAGCACCCATTGTTTGTACAAATGATCGAAGGAATTAGACCAGGCTACAAACCACCAAGTAGATTTGATATCTCAGGAAAACATCTTCAGGCTGTATACGACATAGAAAGAGCGGCTTGTACAAAATATTTGAAAGACAAGGTTGTTAACATGAGCTTGGATGGTTGGAGCAACATCCACAACGACCCCATAATTTGCACTTGTGTCACAACAGAAGATGGTGAAACTTACCTTACAGACACAATCGACACATCTGGAAATTCACATACTGCTGAATATTTACTTGAAATTGCTAAGAACTCAATTCACCAATGCCAAGAACAGTTTGGATGTAAAGTAAGGAGCTTAGTTACTGATAACGCAAGCAATGTGGCAAAAATGCGAGCGGAACTGGCACATGAGGATGACACAAATGTCATTACATACGGTTGTTCTGCCCATTTGTTGCATCTTTTGGCAAAAGACCTGCATATTTCGGGTGTCAAGGAACATGTTGTAGAAATTGTTAAATATTTCCGCAATAATCATTTTGCACATGCAACCTACAAGGAAATGGGAGGACTGAAGTTGGTTCTACCACAAGATGTTAGATGGAATACCTTGGCTGACTGCTTGGAAATGTTTATTAACAACTGGTCAAAATTACTGTCCATTTGCGAAACACATCGGGATAAAATTGATGCTAATATACGAAGCAAAGTATTAAATCTTGGTGTGAAGAGAAATGCCGAGGACCTTTTGGAAAGGTTAAAGCCAATATCGATTGCGTTGGATAAAATGCAGAAAGATACTGCAACCATAGCTGATGCCACAGAAGTTTGGAAAGATTTAGAAGGTTCTCTAGATCGCTTGAACCTCTCAAACAATGTAAAGGTTGCAATACAGCACCGCAAGGACCAAGCATTAAAAGAAGAACACTATTTAGCCAATATCTTGCATCCCATCTACAGAGGGAAAAAATTATCTGAGGCGGAAATCAACTCTGCAATGGAGTGGCTCGCCAATACTAACCATGACATTGTGGCAACTGTGCTGAAATTGAAGTGTGAATCTGCACCATTTCAAAAATACATGTTTGCAGATAACGTCGTTAATGAACTAAAACCACTGGACTGGTGGAAGTCGCAATCACTTGTTCTTCCAGCAAAGATAATAAATCTAGCTACTCAGCTACTGACTGCATCGGCTTCATCCGCAGGAGTAGAGAGATTGTTTTCTTCATTTGGTTTTGTGCACACAACAGTCCGAAACCGCTTAGGAACTGCTAAAGCAGGACAACTGGTTTTCCTATTAAAAGTCCTAAATAAACAGTAGGCTTAAAGGACTGATGTATTCACTGAAGATGTTTGCTTACTTCAAACGTTAGAGATAGGCTATTGTTAAAAAGTACTTACTCTCTGTAGTTCAATTCTGAGTGTTTAATAGTGCAAATAAAAATTATTAGGTTTCATAATCAACTGTTTTAATATTTTTATTTGTGTAAAACAATTAGATTTGCAAAAAGACAAAGTTTTGCTTGTGTACAACTTGATTAAAAAATCTGATTTAAATCAAATGATTTAAATCAAAAAAATCTGATTTAAATCAAAAAAATCTGATTTTTTTGATTTTTTTAAAAAAATCAAGATTTTTATCCACCCTGCTTGTCACACATTCTGCCCGTGTTTGCATTCCTGCCCCATGTCTCACATTCCTGCCCCCTGTGTTTTAATTCCTGCCCCGTGTCTCACATTCCTGCCCCCTGTGTCTCACATTCCTGCCCCGTGTCTCCATCCTGCCCCCTTGTCACACATTCTGCCCGTGTTTGCATTCCTGCCCCGTGTCTCACATTCCTGCCCCGTGTTTTAATTCCTGCCCCGTGTCTCACACTCCTGCCCTCTGTGTCTCACATTCCTGCCCCCGTGTCTCCATCAAGCCCCTGTGTCTCCCATCCTGCCCTCTTATCTTTATCATGCCCCAAGATTGCCGCATTCAGAAAAAAAATTAAAAAAAACCTTTCTCCTTACCTGGCTGGGCTCCAGCGCCGACTGTTGTGAGTTCTGTTTTTGGGCTCCCTCTGGTGGTTACTGATGGTATTGGGTGACTTGTCTTTCCTGGGTTTCTGGGTTCCACCTGTTCCATCAGCATATGGGAGTTTCCTATTTAACCTGGCTTTGCTGGCATTTCCTCGCCGGTTATCAATGTATCCAGTGTGTCTTGTTACCTCTGCTCCCTGCTCCTAGAACCTTCTGGACAAGCTAAGTTTGGATTTTCCTGTTTTGTGTTTTGCTTAATTTGGTTTTTAGTCCAGCCTGCAGGTATGTGATTCTCTGCTGCTGGTTGCTCTAGTGGGCTGAAATTGCTTTTCATGTACCATGAGTTGGCACATGAGTTCAAGTAATTTCAGGATGGTTTTTTGAAGGGTTTTTCGCTGACCGCGCAGTTCACTTTTGTATCCTCTGCTATCTAGCTTTAGCGGGCCTCATTTTGCTGAAACTGTTTTCATACTACGTATGTGCTTTCCTCTCATTTCACCGTCATTATATGTGGGGGGCTGCTATTTGCTGTGGGGTATTTCTCTGGAGGCAAGAGAGGTCTGTGTTTCTTCTGATAGGGGAAGTTAGATCTTCGGCTGGAGCGAGACGTCTAGGATCATCGTAGGCACGTTCCCCGGCTACTTTTATTTGTGTGTTAGGTTCAGGGTCGCGGTCAGCTCAGGTTCCATCGCCCTAGAGCTTGTTTGTATCTGTGCTTGTCATTTTTGTGATCCCCTGCCATTGGGATCATGACAGTATAACCGGCCCACAAAGTGTTAATTGTATTGGCTGAAGTAGGAGGATAAGTAGTCTGAGGAAGTTTTTTTTTTTTTTTTTTTTTTTCCCCTTTCCCTCAGAGTTTGCTGCCTAGCCTTATTGCAGCCTGGCTACTTCCTCCTCCTCTTAATCTTTGAATGGCTCTGATCTCAGCTGTTTATCATGGACGTCCAGAGTTTGGCTTCCAGCCTGAATAATCTTGCCGCTAAGGTTCAAAATATACAGGATTTTGTTGTACATGCTCCTATGTCTGAACCTAGAATTCCTGTCCCAGAGTTTTTTTCTGGAGATAGATCTCGTTTTCTGAATTTTAGGAACAATTGCAAGTTGTTTCTTTCTTTGAAATCTCGCTCCTCTGGAGACCCTGCTCAGCAAGTCAAGATAATTATATCTTTCCTGCGGGGTGACCCTCAGGATTGGGCATTTGCATTGGCACCAGGGGACCCTGCGTTGCTTAATGCGAATGCGTTTTTTCTGGCATTGGGTTTGCTCTATGAGGAACCTAACCAAGAGATTCAGGCTGAAAAAGCTTTGTTGGCCCTCTCTCAGGGGCAAGATGAAGCAGAAATTTATTGTCAAAAATTTCGTAAGTCGTCGGTGCTTACTCAGTGGAATGAGTGCGCTCTGGCTGCAAAGTTTAGAGATGGCCTTTCTGAGGCCATTAAAGATGTTATGGTGGGGTTCCCTGCGCCTGCTGGTCTGAATGAGTCTATGACTATGGCTGTTCAGATTGATCGGCGTTTACGGGAGCGCAAACCTGTGCATCATTTGGCGGTGTCGTCTGAACCGTCACCTGAGATAATGCAATGTGATAGAATTCAGTCCAGAAGTGAACGGCAAAAGTATAGGCGGAAAAAAGGGTTGTGCTTTTATTGTGGTGATTCAGCTCATGTTATATCAGCATGCTCTAAACGCACAAAAAAGGTTGATAAGTCTGTTGCCATTAGTACTTTACAGTCTAAGTTCATTCTGTCTGTGACTCTGATTTGTTCATTATCATCCATTTGCGTCGATGCCTATGTGTATTCAGGCGCTGCCCTGAGTCTTATGGATTGGTCATTTGCCAATCGCTGTGGGTTTAGTCTGGAGCCTCTGGAAGTCCCTATTCCTTTGAAGGGAATTGACTCTACACCTTTGGCTATGAATAAACCTCAGTACTGGACACAAGTGACCATGCGTATGACTCCCGTTCATCAGGAGGTGATTCGCTTCCTGGTACTGTATAATTTGCATGATGTTCTAGTACTTGGTCTGCCATGGTTACAAACTCATAATCCAGTCCTTGACTGGAAATCAATGTCTGTGTTAAGCTGGGGTTGTCAGGGGGTTCATGATGATGCACCTCCGATTTCTATCGTTTCATCTACTCCTTCTGAGATTCCTGTGTTTTTGTCTGATTATCGGGATGTTTTTGAGGAGCCTAAGCTCAGTTCGCTTCCTCCTCACAGGGATTGCGATTGTGCTATAAATTTAATTCCAGGCAGTAAATTTCCTAAAGGTCGTTTGTTCAATCTGTCAGTGACAGAGCATACTGCTATGCGGGATTATGTTAAGGAGTCCTTGGAAAAGGGACATATCCGTCCATCTTTGTCCCCTTTGGGAGCAGGTTTTTTTTTCGTGGCCAAAAAAGATGGTTCCTTGAGGCCTTGTATAGATTATCGTCTTTTGAATAAGATTACCGTAAAATATCAGTATCCTTTGCCATTGTTGACTGATTTGTTTGCTCGCATTAAGGGGGCTAAATGGTTCACTAAGATTGATCTTCGGGGTGCGTATAATCTTATACGAATAAAGCAAGGTGATGAGTGGAAAACCGCATTTAATACGCCTGAGGGCCATTTTGAGTATTTGGTAATGCCTTTTGGACTTTCTAATGCTCCTTCAGTCTTCCAGTCCTTTATGCACGATATTTTCCGTGAATATCTGGATAAATTTATGATTGTGTATTTGGATGATATTTTGGTTTTTTCTGATGACTGGGAGTCTCATGTTCAGCAGGTCAGGAAGGTGTTTCAGGTCCTGCGGGCCAATTCCTTGTTTGTAAAAGGCTCAAAGTGTCTCTTTGGAGTCCAGAAGATTTCTTTCTTGGGGTATATTTTTTCCCCTTCTACTATTGAGATGGATCCCGTCAAGGTTCAGGCTATTTGTGACTGGATGCAGCCTACATCTCTTAAGAGTCTACAGAAGTTCTTGGGCTTTGCTAATTTCTATCGTCGTTTTATAACTAATTTTTCTAGTGTTGTTAAGCCTTTGACGGATTTGACTAAGAAGGGTGCTGATGTTGCTAATTGGTCTCCTGCGGCTGTGGAGGCCTTTCAGGAACTTAAGCGCCGGTTTTCTTCTGCTCCTGTGTTGCGTCAGCCAGATGTTTCGCTCCCTTTTCAGGTTGAGGTTGATGCTTCCGAGATTGGAGCGGGGGCGGTTTTGTCACAGAGAAGCTCCGATGGCTCAGTGATGAAGCCATGCGCGTTTTTTTCTAGAAAGTTTTCGCCGGCTGAGCGGAATTATGATGTTGGTAATCGGGAACTTTTGGCCATGAAGTGGGCATTTGAGGAGTGGCGTCATTGGCTAGAGGGTGCTAGACATCGTGTGGTGGTCTTGACTGATCACAAAAATTTGATTTACCTTGAGTCTGCCAGGCGTCTGAATCCTAGACAGGCTCGTTGGTCACTGTTTTTCTCTTGTTTCAATTTTGTGGTTTCATACCTGCCAGGTTCAAAGAATGTGAAGGCGGATGCTCTTTCTAGGAGTTTTGTGCCTGACTCCCTTGGAAATTCTGAGCCCTCTGGTATCCTTAGGGATGGGGTGATTTTGTCTGCTGTCTCCCCAGACTTGCGACGTGCTTTGCAGGAGTTTCAGGCGGGTAAACCTGATCGTTGTCCGCCTGAGAGACTGTTTGTTCCGGATAATTGGACCAGTAGAGTCATCTCCGAGGTCCATTCTTCTGCGTTGGCAGGTCATCCTGGAATATTTGGTACTAGAGACTTGGTGGCCAGGTCTTTTTGGTGGCCTTCCTTGTCGAGGGATGTGCGTTCTTTTGTGCAGTCTTGTGAGGTTTGCGCTCGGGCTAAGCCTTGCTGTTCTCGGGCCAGTGGATTGTTGTCACCTTTGCCTATCCCGAAGAGGCCTTGGACGCACATTTCCATGGACTTTATTTCGGATCTCCCTGTCTCTCAAAAAATGTCCGTCATCTGGGTTGTGTGTGATCGCTTTTCTAAAATGGTTCATCTGGTACCCTTGCCTAAGTTGCCTTCCTCCTCTGAGTTGGTCCCTCTGTTTTTTCAGAATGTGGTTCGTTTGCATGGGATTCCTGAGAACATCGTTTCTGACAGGGGATCCCAGTTTGTGTCTAGATTTTGGCGGACGTTCTGTGCTAAGATGGGCATTGATTTGTCCTTTTCGTCTGCATTCCATCCTCAGACGAATGGCCAGACTGAACGAACTAATCAGACCTTGGAAACTTATTTAAGGTGTTTTGTTTCTGCTGATCAGGATGACTGGGTTACCTTTTTGCCGCTGGCCGAGTTTGCCCTTAATAATCGGGCTAGTTCTGCTACCTTGGTTTCTCCTTTCTTTTGTAATTCGGGGTTTCATCCTCGTTTTTCCTCTGGTCAGGTGGAACCTTCTGATTGTCCTGGAGTGGACATGGTGGTGGATAGGTTGCATCGGATTTGGAGTCATGTGGTGGACAATTTGAAGTTGTCCCAGGAGAAGGCTCAGCAGTTTGCTAATCGCCGTCGCCGCGTGGGTCCTCGACTTCTTGTTGGTGACTTGGTGTGGTTGTCTTCTCGTTTTGTTCCTATGAAGGTCTCTTCTCCTAAGTTCAAGCCTCGGTTCATCGGTCCCTATAGGATCTTGGAAATTCTTAACCCTGTGTCGTTTCGTTTGGATCTCCCGGCATCGTTTGCTATTCATAATGTGTGTATGAGGTACCTGTTGTTCCTTCGCTTGAGCCTCCTGCTCCAGTGCTGGTGGAGGGAGAATTGGAGTATGTTGTGGAGAAGATCTTGGATTCTCGTGTTTCCAGACGGAAACTCCAGTATTTGGTCAAGTGGAAGGGTTATGGTCAGGAGGATAATTCTTGGGTGGTTGCCTCGGATGTTCATGCTGATGATTTGGTTCGCGCTTTTCATAGGGCTCATCCTGGTCGCCCTGGTGGTTCTCGTGAGGGTTCGGTGACCCCTCCTCAAGGGGGGGGTACTGTTGTGAGTTCTGTTTTTGGGCTCCCTCTGGTGGTTACTGATGGTACTGGGTGACTTGTCTTTCCTGGGTTTCTGGGTTCCACCTGTTCCATCAGCATATGGGAGTTTCCTATTTAACCTGGCTTTGCTGGCATTTCCTCGCCGGTTATCAATGTATCCAGTGTGTCTTGTTACCTCTGCTCCCTGCTCCTAGAACCTTCTGGACAAGCTAAGTTTGGATTTTCCTGTTTTGTGTTTTGCTTAATTTGGTTTTTAGTCCAGCCTGCAGATATGTGATTCTCTGCTGCTGGTTGCTCTAGTGGGCTGAAATTGCTTTTCATGTACCATGAGTTGGCACATGAGTTCAAGTAATTTCAGGATGGTTTTTTGAAGGGTTTTTCGCTGACCGCGCAGTTCACTTTTGTATCCTCTGCTATCTAGCTTTAGCGGGCCTCATTTTGCTGAAACTGTTTTCATACTACGTATGTGCTTTCCTCTCATTTCACCGTCATTATATGTGGGGGGCTGCTATTTGCTGTGGGGTATTTCTCTGGAGGCAAGAGAGGTCTGTGTTTCTTCTGATAGGGGAAGTTAGATCTTCGGCTGGAGCGAGACGTCTAGGATCATCGTAGGCACGTTCCCCGGCTACTTTTATTTGTGTGTTAGGTTCAGGGTCGCGGTCAGCTCAGGTTCCATCGCCCTAGAGCTTGTTTGTATCTGTGCTTGTCATTTTTGTGATCCCCTGCCATTGGGATCATGACAGCCGACGTCCATCGCAGGAATTTCAGCATGGAGTCGCCGGTGAATGACGTCCGTGCGCTGACGTCGCTGCCAGCCTCCGATTGGCTGGCGGCTTTAACTGTTGCCTTGCGGGCCCGGACGGGCCCGCAAGCAACAGAGGACACTGAACCTGCATCTCAGACGCAGGTTCAGTGTACTGTCTGAAGCCTGCCGCTGGGGCCCGATGGGCAGATCAGATAGGGCCCGATGCGGGCCCCCTCTGCCCACTGGGCCCCTTACGCCAGTCACGGCTGCAATGCCCTGATGGCGGCCCTGATTCCCACACACATGAAATGCTGGGCAAAACAGGAGCAATATACCTCGGAAAGGTGACTCATCTACAAGATGACAGACGGGTTGGGAAGACTGAATTAAAACTGCCTGACCATCTTTTATTGGAGGGGGCAGTCAGTAGGTCCCTTGTTATTCTCTAAAAACATTGTGAGGACACGTGGTTGCCTTGTGATATAAATTTCTTCCATTAGAAAATATTGATTCTTAGTCTGATTAAGAACAATTTAGCAGGACTGATAACTTGCCTACATGCTGATTAAATCTATATTTGGCAGATGTATAGTCAAATTAATTATCTACTCCCACAGTTTGCCAAATGGCAGCAGCGCATCCAGTTACAAGACAATGCTGAGTTTTATAGCTGATGCAACGAAGAAATAGGGTTTGATCAGCAGACATTTTTACACAGAGTTATGATTGGGACACTTGCACAAATGGTCATTCGGCTATTCATTAGCCTGCGCAAATGGGCCTGTAGTGTAGGTAGCTTACTTATAGTGCCATTATGTTCCACAGCGCTTTATAGACATTATTATCACTGTCCCCATTGGGGTTCACAATCTAAATTCCCCATCAGTATGTCTTTCAAGTGTGGGAGGAAACAAGAGTACCTGGAGGAAACCCATGCAGACACAGAACTTAAACTCTTTGCAGATGTTGTCCTTCGTGGGATTAAACTCAAGACCCCAATGATGCCACTACACTGCCCCTAAAATTGTATATTCTTTGCACTTGTGGTCACCCCTGGGCATGAACATCATAGTCAAATCAAATGCTTCTGAAGTACCGTAAATGGCAGAATTATGCTCTATATACCGTATTTCATTTTCTTCAAATGTTTAACTCCTGGCAACTTGGGGGTGCTAATGTTCTGTGTAATCAATTATACTGGAATCAACAACTGAATTCCTTAAATGGCAAAACTCATTCTCTCTAGATGCCCTCTTTTGGCTTCAAGTATATGAATCCCCATGGGGTCTTCGTTTAGCCCCCGGGCAAAGAGTTGAGTAATTAAGCAGATTTTCTTTTTCAGGCAGTTTTCTACCATGACTACTTTCTCACTACTGCACCTTTTGGGCAATGCCAACAGTTTAGAAAAATGGGCAACATGCCCACATTATGTAATAGAAAACACTCTATACAGGTCATCTGCAAAAAGAGGAAAAAATGTGTGCTAAAATACATCAGAGGGAAACTTGCAACAGACTTTATTAAACTCAAAGGCAATCAGTCTAGCGGGGAACACTTGAAAACGCTTTTGGCTTGCAGCTGTCTTATGCTGCCAATAATGTGTGTAACTGGAAGCATTTCAAACAAAATTGCCGCTAAAGTCAAATGAACATAATTGTGATCTACAGGATATTTGCCTCAGATAACAAAGGCAGCTGAAAGAGAAACATCTGCACGAAATAAAAGTTCAGACAAACTAATATATATTTAATATACAAGCATACACACACATGCAGTTCTCAAAGGCTTTCCTCAAGGCTATGTCTACTTAGCATTGTTACCAATCAGATGTACAAAATACAGTGGAATCTGGAAGACAATTAAGACATTTCAGTGAACACCCAAAAAAAGTTTGCCAGCAACACATTTCAAAGCACATTGTGTACCTGACTCCTGGGAGTCATTCAGTTGTGTTAACAGTAGTATGGAAATGGTAACTTAGCAGATGTCTGCTGCAATCTAGTCCACCAGGCTCCAAAAACATTAACAGTGGATAAAAACTGCAATAGATGTGAGTGACCGTAAAATAAAAAAACACTGTTCAAGTGACGGAAGTCAGACAAGATCTTAGAAATGGTGACACTTTAAAACCAAAACAACTGAAATAACACCAAGTTTTTGATCTACAATCTGTTGAAAGTGGCTGTCAATCCAGAGACTGCCTTGTCACCAATAAACCCAGCAGATAATTGCTCACTTATCTGCAAGCTAGAAAACACGCTTGGATGGCCAAGGAAATTTGATCACTTTGTTACCTTCAAAACATAACACTAACAAAGTTAAAAACGCAGAAAAGAATGCAGCATTGCCATAAAGCAATGTGCACAATGTGTAATGTGAAACAGGATAGGGAAAAACTCCAAAACAAATACAATCAAAAACGGCCTTCAATACAAGAGATGATTACACAAAAGCCAATCATTTCAATAAAACTGAGCAACACACGAGTCTTGAAATGTTTGCCTTTGCGTTTAGCAGACTTTAAGGTTGCACATTTCATTTATCCTCAGAGCTTTGTTTTTTGGATCTATGGAAATCTACTATGCATGAATGCATACTACAGCAAATGTAGGGGTGGGGGGCGTAAAAGAGGATTTAAAGGGAACCTGTCATGTGATTCATGCGGCCCAAACCACAGGCACCATAAAAATCAGAGCCAAGCTGCACAATTGTAGCCAGCTGTTTTATTTTCTGAAACGCTGCAGCATTTCAGAGAAGACATAAAAGATCCAGATGGAAACCACAGCTATAGACAAGACTAGTCTAGCACTGCCTAAGGCCAGCTTTACCCATTGCTGCTCCAGGTGATCGAGTGGTGCTGCGAGAAGCTGGCTGGGCATAGCACCCAAGCTTTGAATACTGCTGCCCATAGTTCGGGACGCATGAATCAAGTGACAGGTTCTATGTAAGGCTACTTTCACACTAGCGACATGCAGACGCAACGATGCCAGCGTTGTTAGCGCCGCACAACGGGTGCAGCGGATGCAGATTTTCATCGCATCCGCTGCCCCATTGTGAGGAGCGGGGAGGTGGGGGCGGAGTTACATGTAACGTTTTTTGCTCCCGGCGGTCCGCCACAACACGGCGCAACCATCGCACGACGGTTGCGACGTGTGTCAATGCGTCGCTAATGTTATTCTATGGGGCAAAAACGCATCCTGCAAACAACTTTGCAGGATGCGTTTTTTCCCCTAAACGACGCATTGCGACGTATTGAAAACAACGCTAGTGTGAAAGTAGCCTAAAACATACCAGATGCTTTGTTTACTAAAGCTGTGAACACAAAATAATAAATATAATACAATATAGTATAATATTTAATCCAAAAAAGGAGGCTACACATCCAAAGTAGTGCAGAAGTAAGAATCCTTTACTTACCAACACCAGCTAAGCTTTAGCTCTCTCTACAGAGCGAATCTCAAGTGCCACAGAGAGCTGAAAACATAGCTGATGTTTGTGAATAAAGGATCCTTACTTTTTCACTATTTTGGATTTTTATATCTTTGATAGAACATTCTGCCAGTATCCTTGGAGGACATTTCCACCCATTTAAGCAGTGCTGCAGTTTTCCTTGATTTTCATTATGTACAGTAGAGACCAAAAGTTTGGACACACCTTCTCATTTAAAGATTTTTCTGTATTTTCATGACTATGAAAATTGTAAATTCACACTGAAGGCATCAAAACTATGAATTAACACATGTGGAATTATATACTTAACAAAAAAGTATGAAACAACTGAAATTCTGTCTTATATTCTAGGTTCTTCAAAGTAGCCACCTTTTGCTTTGATGACTGCTTTGCACACTCTTGGCATTCATTTGATGAGCTTCAAGAGGTAGTCACTGGAAATGGTCTTCCAACAATCTTGAAGGAGTTCCCAGAGATGCTTAGCACTTGTTGGCCCTTTTGCCTTCACTCTGTGGTCCAGCTCACCCCAAACCATCTCGATTGGGTTCAGGTCTGGTGACTGTGGAGGCCACGTCATCTGGCGTAGCACCCCATCACTCTCCTTCTTGGTCAAATAGCCCTTACACAGCCTGGAAGTGTGCTTGGGGTCATTGTCCTGTTGAAAAATAAACGATGGTCCAACTAAACGCAAACCGGATGGAATAGCATGCCGCTGCAAGATGCTGTGGTAGCCATGCTGGTTCAGGATGCCTTAAATCTACTATATAATTGTCTAAGGTCCACTTCCGTCTTTCTGTCTGTCTGTAACGGAAATCCCAAGTCGCTGATTGGTCGCGGCAAAACAGCCGCGACCAATCAGCGACGGGCACAGTCCGGCGGCAAAATGGCCGCTCCTTACTCCCCGCTGTCAGTGCCCACTCCATACTCCCCGCTCACACAGGGTTAATGGCAGCGTTAGCAGACCGCGTTGTGCCACGGTGTAACGCACTCCGTTAACGCTGCTATTAACCCTGTGTGACCAACTTTTTACTATTGATGCTGTCTATGCAGCATCAATAGTAAAAAGATCTAATGTTAAAAATAATAAAAAATAAAAAAAAGTTATATACTCACTGTTCGTCGGCCCCTCGGATCCAGAACCGGCCTTTCCCGCTCCTCGCGACGCTCCGGTGACCGCTCCATGCATTGCGATCTCGCGAGATGATGACGTAGCGGTCTCGCGAGACCGCAATGCACTCTTGGGACCGAAGCGCGTGAGGAGCATCGGTAAATGCTTCGCCTGGATCCGGGGGGCCAACGGAAGGTGAGTATATAACTATTTTTTATTTTAATTCTTTTTTTTAACAGGGATATGATGCCCACATTGCTATATACTACGTGGGCTGTGCAATATACTGCGTGGGCTGTGCTATATACTACGTGGGCTGTGCTATATACTACGTGAGCTGTGCTATACACTACATGGGCTGTGCTATACACTACGTGGGCTGCGCTATACACTACGTGGGCTGCGCTATACACTACGTGGGCTGTGTTATACATTACGTGGGCTGTGTTATACACTACGTGGGCTGTTATATACTGCGTGCGTGGGCTGTTATAAACTATGTGGCTGTGTTATATGCTATGTGGGCTGTTGTACACTCCGTGGGCTGTGCTATATACTCCGTGGGCTGTGTTATATACTACGTGGCTGTGCTATATACTCTGTGGCTGTGCTATATACTCCGTGGGCTGTGTTATATACTCCGTGGCTGTGCTATATACTACGTGGGCTGTGCTATATACTCTGTGGGCTGTTATATACTATGTGGCTGTGCTATATACTCCGTGGGCTGTGCTATATAATCCGTGGGCTGTGCTATATACTACGTGGCTGTGCTATATACTACATGGGCTGTTATATACTACATGGCTGTGCAATATACTATGTGGCTGTACTATGTACTACGTGGCTGTGCTATATACTACGTGGCCAGCCGCGAACAATCAGCGGCAGACGCAGTCCGGCCACGAATTGGCGCAGGATTTGAACCACGCTTCGCTAATTGGCCACGGTTGGCCGAATCCTGTGTATTCAATGTATTATTCTAAAATCTTCATAAATAGACTACATACATATTCTAGAATACCCGATGCATTAGAATCGGGCTACCATCTAGTTTTGAATAAATCCCCAACAGTGTCACCAGTAAAGCCCCCCCACACCATCACACCTCCTCCTCCATGCTTCACGGTTGGAACCAGGCATGTAGAGTCCATCCGTTCACCTTTTCTGCGTCGCACAAAGACACAGTGGTTGGAACCAAAGATCTGAAATTTGGACTCATCAGACCAAAGCACAGATTTCCACTGGTGTAATGTCCATTCCTTGTGTTCTTTAGCCCAAACAAGTCTCTTCTGCTTGTTGCCTGTCTTTAGCAGTGGTTTCCTAGCAGCTATTTTACCATGAAGGCCTGCTGCACAAAGTCTCCTCTTAACAGTTGTAGAGATGTGTCTGCTGCTAGAACTCTTGTGTGGCATTGACCTGGTCTCTAATCTGAGCTGCTGTTAACCTGCGATTTCTGAGGCTGATGACTCAGATAAACTTATCCTCAGAAGCAGAGGTGACTCTTGGTCTTCCTTTCCTGGGGCGGTCCTCATGTGAGCCAGTTTCTTTGTAGCGCTTGATGGTTTTTGCCACTGCACTTGGGGACACTTTCAACGTTTTCCCAATTTTTCGGACTGACTGACCTTCATTTCTTAAAGTAATGATGGCCACTCGTTTTTCTTTACTTAGCTGCTTTTTTCTTGCCATAATACAAATTCTAAGAGTCTATTCAGTAGGACTATCAGGTGTGTATCCACCAGACGTCTGCTCAACATAACTGATGGTCCCAATACCATTTATAAGGCAAGAAATCCCACTTCTTAAACCTGACAGGGTACACCTGTGAAGTGAAAACTATTTCCAGGGACTACCTCTTGAAGCTCATCAAGAGAATGCCAAGAGTGTGCAAAGCAGTCATCAAAGCAAAAGGTGGCTACTTTGAAGAACCTAGAACATAAAACATATTTTCAGTTGTTTCACACTTTTTTGTTAAGTATATAATTCCACATGTGTTAATTCATAGTTTTGTTGCCTTCAGAGTGAATTTACAATTTTCATAGTCATGAAAATACAGAAAAATCTTTAAATGAGAAGGCGTGTCCAAACTTTTGCTCTGTACTGTACATACAACATTCTAATTAATCTACCCATAAATAGTTACCTGTGAGAAGTACACAAAACCTATAGGTCTTGCAATTGCAACCTACTGTTTTATAAATAATAATCTTTATTATTATATAGCGCTAACATACAATTTACATTTACACACATTATCATCGCTGTCCGTGATGGGGCTCACAATCTAAATTCCCTATCTGTATGTCTTTGGAATGTGGGAGGAAACCCACGCAAATACAGGGAGAACATACAAACTCTCTGCAGATGTTGTCCTTGGTGGGGTTTGAACCCAGGACCCCAGCACTGCAAGGCTGCAGTGCTATCCACTGAGCCACCGTGCTGCCATATAGGTAATCATAAGACAAGGCGAGTCACACTTTCATCAAGGCGCCATTTTCATGCAAGAGCAAAAAGGGTTAAGTTTTTTCTGTATACCCTGGCACTGACATCATATTAGAAGAAGCTGTCATTTCAGGTCATTAGATTGGACAGGGACAAACATCTGTAAAAATGAGCCCCTTGTTACACTCACGAAACTGGCCCTGAGTTTAGTAAACGATCAAACATGTTTAAAATGCTACACATCATTTATTGTCTTTGATAACAACCATGAATGTGTTGATACAGAATCAACATCATAATCTACACCAGTTCCACCAACATTTTGCATCCATTATATAAAAACCTTGTTCTATTACCTTATTTACATGCATGGGGAACAAGGGAGGGGGGGCAGAACAAGCTACCTAGAAAGTCTATTAGAATGAATGGGCTCATCCACATGTCGATGTGCAGCACATCAAACTGCACAACCACAGGAAAAATACTCGGCTATCAGCATTGGTTTTCTGCTGTAGATAGTAAGCAGGTGTCAGACTTTTCAGGCAAATCCAACACATGTTAATCTACTACAAAATGGTTCAACAGCAAAATCAATTTGGGATTTTTTTTTTTTTTTTTTAAATATATCTACAACTTAAGGCTAAAACCAGGCGACACATCTGGCTTAATATAATACTAAACCTTGCTAGCTGGAAAGGATTTGCTTTTGAACCATACAGGTGTTAATGATGCAGAAGACACGGCAGAGATTATAATCACACAGGAGCAAGCTCAATGATTTTAGCACGATAAACACATAGCACATGACTGTATAGGGCGACCTTTAATGGTGGGTCGCTATATGATTTTGAGCATTGGGTTGGATAAAAGCAATGGGTCATTAAGTTAAATATGCAAGGCTGCTGAACAACTTTTAAAATGATCCTTAAACTCTAAATGTCCTATAATAAAACTGATAGTCATTTACTCCTGTCAGTAATGTAATTTTAGGAAGGATATAGATTATATATATCTTCTCATGTTATCGCATTTGGTGGCAGGGTATATGATAGAGACATAGAGTAAAGCTTATGTTAAGCCCCACCACTTGAGCCTAGGCCACTCCTGTGGTTTTGAGTGTCATCCTGTTCAAGTCACCTGATCTTTGCAGCCAGCCAAGTCTCAATGGAAAGTCATTACTTTCTGTTCTAGTGGTGAGCACCAAAGTGGCTGCACTAGAGAAATGGGGTTTAGAGGCTGCGTGTAGAGCTTCTTTCACTACTAGAGCTGAGCAAAAAGATTTGGGGATGCCAGAAAATAAGAGCAGATCTACAGGGCTCTTGTCCGACATGCTAGCAGTGGTAATACTTGCAAAACTTTTTATTCAACTCAATTATATTTATAACAGTATGAAAGCTGGACAATCCCTTTAAGGAAATCATGTTCAAAATAAATGGTTATGGTCTGTCAGTCAATCATTATGTCAGTTAGTTCTAGAGCCATATGAGTACACAAGCGATATGTTACTGGCGTATTGCTGGTTGTATTGCAGCTTGCAGGTTTATTCATGCCTGTTGGTCACCATTACTCAATCGAAGAAGAACATTTTAGAGCTTTGTACATTGGAGTAAAGAATACATAATATGAATAACTTATCAGGAAAAGCCTTCAACTTGCTGCCCTTATCATAGCTAGGATGGCATTAGCTGCAAGATATGTGTTCTCTTTATTTTAACGTGAAATTCAACTGTAGTGGACCCCAGATCTACAAAACATACACTGCTCAAAATAATAAAAGGAACACTTAAATAACACAATGTCACGCCAAGTCAATCACACTTCTGTGAAATCAACCTGTCTAGTTATCAAGCAACACCAATTGTGAATCAATTTCTCCTGCTCTTGTGTGAATGGAATATCCAGAAATGAAAGACGATTAGAAAACAACCCCCTATAAAAGGGGTGGTTCTGCAGGGAGTGACCACAGACCATTTCTCTGTTCTCATTCTGTTTGGCTGTTTTGGTCACTTTTGCATTTAGTCATTGCTCTCACCAAAAAGGTACTGTATATGAGGTGACCTCTACAACCCACAGAAGTTGCTCAGGTAGTGTTGCTCATCAAGGATGGCGCATCAATGCGAGCTGTGACAAGAGTAGCTGTGTCTATTAGCATAGTGTCCAGAGCATGGAGCGGATACCACTAGACAGGCCAGTACATGGAGACGTACAGGGGGAAACAACCCAGCAGCAAGACTGCTACCTTCTTCTTTGTGTAAGGAGGAACAGTGCCAGAGCCTTGCAAAATGACCTCCAGCAAGCCAATAACATCCACGTGTCTGCTCAAATTGTCAGAAACAGACTCCATGAGTGTGGTATGAGGGCCTGATGTCCACAAGTGGGTACTGTGCTTACAACTCAACGCTGTGCAGGGTGATTGGCATTTCTTAGAAAACACCAAATTTCTCAGATTTGACATTGGCGGACTGTGCTCTTCACGTGTGAGGGCAGGTACACACTGAGCACATGTGAGAGAGTTTGGAGATGCCGTGGAGAACATTCTGCTGCCTGCAACATCCTCCAGCATGACCAGCTGGCAATGGGTCAGTAATAGTAAGGGGAAGCATTTCTTTGGAGGGCCTCACAGCCCTCAATGTGCCAGCTGAAGGTATCCTGACTGCCATTAAGTACTGGGATGAGATCCTCAGAAACATTGTGAGAGCATATGCTGGTGCGGTTGGCTCTCGGTTCCTTCTGATGCATGACAATGCTAACCCTCATGTGGCAGAAGTGTTTCAGCAGTTACTGCTTGATGAAGGCATCGATGCTATGGACTGGCCTGCCCATTCCTCAGTCTGAATCCAATCGAGTACATTTGGGACATCATGTCTCGTTCCATCTACCAACATCATGTTGCATTACAGACTATCCAGGAGTTGACTGATGCTTTAATTCAGGTCTGGGAGGAGATCCCTCAGGAGACCATCCGCATCTGCCGCCGCCTCATCAAGAGCATGCCTAGATGTTGTAGGGAGATCATACAGGCATGTAGAGGCCACACACACTACTGAACATTATTTCCTTGTTTTGAGTCCTTTCCACTGAAGTTGGACCAGCCTGTAATTTCACTTTCCACTTTGATTTTGAGCATCATTACAAACGCAGACCTCCATGGAATATTAATTTTTATTTATATTGATCATTTTTATGTTTTATTCTTAACGCATTCCACTATGTAATAAAGATTTGCAACGTATATTTCATTCAGTGATATCTAGGATGTGGGATTTTAGTGTTTCATTTACCGTATTTTTTGAGCAGTGTACATCCACAAGTTACTTTTCAATGCAAATAGCAAATATCAACAAACCCAGAAAAGCAAAAGTAAGAGACCTGAAAGTTCCTCTTCATTAGAAAGACTACTCTGGCTGCTACTAGGGAATTTGGAATAAATAATTACCTTTGCTACTAACACAGACCCAAAGAGTACAGAAGTCACAGACTAATGAAGGTTTACTTCTCTGCCCAGTTCCCTTGTGGGATATTGTTGAGAACAGCCTTTTTTTTTTAGGCACACATCTGCCTCCAATCTTAATGGTTTAACTATTAACCACACACAATATGCTTTTTTTTTTTTTTTGCTTATTCATAAAGACTCATACCAATCCCTATTATAAAGCGGACAAACCACAACTCCCTATACATCAGATTATAAAACATGATAAACTGTTCTCCTTGTCTGGGCCTTCTGTAGCAGAATACATCTGTCACTTGAGCTATAATAAATTGCCTTTTTCCCCCTTAACAGGGTCTCTGAAATGCCACTTGGTTCAACCCAAGTAACAGACATTGAAAAATACAGAGAAAAATCCTGATATCATTGTGATGCTGCCCGGCCTTTTCACTGTTCTGTTCTCCACAAAAACATCACATAAAAAACAAACAAAAGAAACAGAAAATGATTTCTATGTTATAAAGATATTTAATGCTGACTCAAACTTCTGTCTCAGACCTTGTTCAGGTTAGATCTACCAGCCTCCCTCCCTATCAGGAAAACCCTTCTAGTATTTCCTGGCTCTAGGCCTGATTGCATGGAGAATTACTGTAGCATCACCCACATCCTCTTCTTCCCCTTCCATTAGACCCCCAGCAAAAGGTATAATGATAGATCTCAATCCACAGGCAAAGAAAGCCACCAGAATACCTATTGTACATTGAAGTCAAACTAAACTGAACTCTGCTTGACAGGATGATAAATGGTCCCTCTTTAATACCTCCAGCAAGAGTAAATATTGCTTAACATAGAAGATTCCTCAAACACTGCATCACCTCTCTCTTCCAAACCTATACAAGTTGTAGAATCCCCAGGAAGAAAGCACGGAAAAAGTCAGGTTTCCTAAAGTTTCCATCTAAGTGGCAATTTAGAATAGAAGTGTCTGACTTTATGTAATAGAGATACCTATAGGGGTTTGAACTCTCCCAGGGGGCTAGTATAATTTCTTACAATGGCATGGGGCTGAAACTTTGACACCTAGTTAGTGAAAGCAAAAACTTATTGGGATAGGACCAGTTGTCACCAAAGTGACAGAGAACAGCTCAATTCCCACATCTGGAGCCACATTTGGGCAAACACTCTGAAACTCACACCCTTGTTGGCCTGCTAAAGAGACAGATGGAAGCGCTCTGCACTAAACCACACACTTAGGTCATGTATACACATAGAAAAGTACAAATAAAGTCTATTTAGAAATCAGACCAGTATATATGTACCATCAGGGGGTGGTAAGTGTGCCCACATGTACCCAGAGTACCATGTGCAATCTACTAGCAAGCACAAATGAGGGAAGAGACATCTTCTACAGCTTCAGATGTAGTTCTTATATTCCGAGAATGGCTCACATCCACCCTCCCAGCCCCTTCTCACTTCTCTGGCTTCTAATCAATCATGTTGTTCCAAGACTTCACTAGCACTAAGTGAGAATCAATAAATGAATTAAAATGCATTATCCCCACTGAGAGGTCAGACTGTACAGAAAAATGCCTGTACTTTAACTAAACATTAGAAGAAGATTAGATAGTTATATTTAATTGAAGGATGCTGGAATTTCTCGGCATAGCCTTATCCAGAATAAGACTGGAATCATGTATACAGGTTTTAGAGCCAGATGTGAATACAAAAAGAGAAGAAACAACAATCTTTTCTTCATACTTTTTTCCAGCCTAATGCTAGTTTTATACTGCACAGCTTTCTACTATGAGATGCCAAATCCAGGACTGCAAGCATTTGACTAGTAGAAATCATGAGTTGGCCGACACATTCGATAAGCATTGTCGGAAAAAGGCCAAGAATTCGCACCAACGATTAGCCCTATGCCAGCAGCAGCTGAAAGATCAGGACGAACGGCAACCAGAGTCAGATTCCCAAGGTGCCATATTGGGCACGTAAGGCTTGTAGACTCAACCAACAGCCAAAATAAGATACCGTACATGATGCGAGAGGGCACAGTTTTTGGAAGGCTGACTAGCAATGGGTATAATTTTCAATTCATCCCAATATGATTAAAATCAGCAATTCTCACTTTTATGAATAATACCAAGTGATCATACTTTGTCCTTAGCATCACATAGATCCTAGAAATGCTCTCCCACCGATGCCAGCGTCACTTTCCAGTGGCCTGTCTGGTGGGCATCTGACACTAGGACCGGTGGAGCCGCCGACAGCCAGTGAAGCCTGATGTGTCGCCACTGCCTCGCCATTACATGCGACAGCTCGCATCCCAGCTGACGCTGGCCTTTCTAGGGTCTCCACATCTGCTTTTTCTCTCCAGCAATACACAGGATAGAGGGGCTCGCCGGCCCAGCATTACTAGAAGTGTTCTAGCTTAAGCCTCCTTTACATCCCCTCAGGGAAAAGAGTTTCCAACAAGAGAGGATTTTCCAGCTCATTCATTCTGACACATTTCCAATACATGGGATTACATTAATTTCGGGTTTTCACCTCCTAGCACACGACTATGACAGACGCAATAACACCAGTCCGCATTCTCTGGCCTTGAACCCATGATGCTTATTTAGAAGACATGTGATTTAGCCATCAGTCTCATCCCCCCAACTCCCTAAGGAGGTGCCAGTAAGATCAGCAGCTCCATTACATGGCTAACACTAGCCGGCGCCAGATGAGGCGGCCACACTCCGGGGAACAGTCGTCTCTGCACCGATGGCCATAAACTATCCGTTTAATGACTGCAGGAGGCTAATAACCTCATTGTTAGAGCGCAGAGGAGCCACAACTCCCAGCGAACATCCCCTGTACAAGCGCTGCAGCCACACGGGGCCGGCAGGGGGCGCTGCAGAGCAGTGAGCAGCGGGACTCCTCGGAGTGAAGGGTTAACGCAGCAACTGGTGCCCGAAGTGAGTGAGGGTCTGCTCCGAGCCGCCCGTCCCGTTAAACTAATTAAGTCTCTAAGGAATTTCTAGGTGACAGAGCTCCGGGTGGCGGACATTCCTCAGCACATCCCCCTCCAGCCGCCAAGACTGACGAGAATGCACCCAGCGCAATACTGAGGAGAATGCACCCAGCGACACACTGAGGAGAATGCACCCAGCGCAACACTGAGGAGAATGCACCCAGCGCAACACTGAGGAGAATGCACCCAGCGCAATACTGAGGAGAATGCACCCAGCGCAACACTGAGGAGAATGCACCCAGCGCAACACTGAGGAGAATGCACCCAGCGCAACACTGAGGAGAATGCACCCAGCGCAATACTGAGGAGAATGCACCCAGCGCAATACTGAGGAGAATGCACCCAGCGAAATACTGAGGAGAATGCACCCAGCGCAACACTGAGGAGAATGCACCGAGGGCAATACTGAGGAGAATGCACCCAGCGCAACACTGAGGAGAATGCACCCAGCGCAACACTGAGGAGAATGCACCCAGCGCAACACTGAGGAGAATGCACCCAGCGCAACACTGAGGAGAATGCACCCAGCGCAACACTGAGGAGAATGCACCCAGCGCAACACTGAGGAGAATGCACCCAGCGCAACACTGAGGAGAATGCACCCAGCGCAACACTGAGGAGAATGCACCCAGCGCAACACTGAGGAGAATGCACCCAGCGCAACACTGAGGAGAATGCACCCAGCGCAACACTGAGGAGAATGCACCCAGCGCAATACTGAGGAGAATGCACCCAGCGCAACACTGAGGAGAATGCACCCAGCGCAACACTGAGGAGAATGCACCCAGCGCAACACTGAGGAGAATGCACCCAGCGACACACTGCGGAGAATGCACCCAGCGACACACTGAGGAGAATGCACCCAGCGCAACACTGAGGAGAATGCACCCAGCGCAACACTGAGGAGAATGCACCCAGCGCAACACTGAGGAGAATGCACCCAGCGCAACACTGAGGAGAATGCACCCAGCGCAACACTGAGGAGAATGCACCCAGCGACACACTGCGGAGAATGCACCCAGCGACACACTGAGGAGAATGCACCCAGCGCAACACTGAGGAGAATGCACCCAGCGCAACACTGAGGAGAATGCACCCAGCGCAACACTGAGGAGAATGCACCCAGCGCAACACTGAGGAGAATGCACCCAGCGCAACACTGAGGAGAATGCACCCAGCGCAATACTGAGGAGAATGCACCCAGCGACACACTGAGGAGAATGCACCCAGCGCAACACTGAGGAGAATGCACCCAGCGCAACACTGAGGAGAATGCACCCAGCGCAACACTGAGGAGAATGCACCCAGCGCAACACTGAGGAGAATGCACCCAGCGCAACACTGAGGAGAATGCACCCAGCGCAACACTGAGGAGAATGCACCCAGCGCAATACTAAGGAGAATGCACCCAGCGCAATACTGAGGAGAATGCACCCAGCGACACACTGAGGAGAATGAACCGAGGGCAACACTGAGGAGAATGCACCCAGCGCAATACTGAGGAGAATGCACCCAGCGCAACACTGAGGAGAATGCACCCAGCGCAATACTGAGGAGAATGCACCCAGCGACACACTGAGGAGAATGCACCCAGCGCAATACTGAGGAGAATGCACCCAGCGCAATACTGAGGAGAATGCACCCAGCGACACACTGAGGAGAATGCACCGAGGGCAACACTGAGGAGAATGCACCCAGCGCAATACTGAGGAGAATGCACCGAGGGCAACACTGAGGAGAATCCACCCAGCGACACACTGAGGAGAATGCACCCAGTGACACACTGAGGAGAATGCACCCAGCGACACACTGAGGAGAATGCACCGAGGGCAACACTGAGGAGAATGCACCCAGCGCAATACTGAGGAGAATGCACCGAGGGCAACACTAAGGAGAATCCACCCAGCGACACACTGAGGAGAATGCACCCAGTGACACACTGAGGAGAATGCACCCAGCGACACACTGAGGAGAATGCACCGAGGGCAACACTGAGGAGAATGCACCCAGCACAATACTGAGGAGAATGCACCCAGCGCAACACTGAGGAGAATGCACCCAGCGACACACTGAGGAGAATGCACCCAGCGCAATACTGAGGAGAATGCACCCAGCGCAATACTGAGGAGAATGCACCCAGCGACACACTGAGGAGAATGCACCGAGGGCAACACTGAGGAGAATGCACCCAGCGCAATACTGAGGAGAATGCACCCAGCGACACACTGAGGAGAATGCACCCAGTGACACACTGAGGAGAATGCACCCAGCGACACACTGAGGAGAATGCACCCAGCACAATACTGAGGAGAATGCACCCAGCGCAACACTGAGGAGAATGCACCCAACGACACACTGAGGAGAATGCACCCAGCGCAATACTGAGGAGAATGCACCCAGCGCAACACTGAGGAGAATGCACCCAGCACAATACTGAGGAGAATGCACCCAGCGCAATACTGAGGAGAATGCACCGAGGGCAACACTGAGGAGAATGCACCCAGCGACACACTGAGGAGAATGCACCCAGCGACACACTGAGGAGAATGCACCCAGTGCAACACTGAGGAGAATGCACCCAGCGCAACACTGAGGAGAATGCACCGAGGGCAACACTGAGGAGAATGCACCCAGCGCAACACTGAGGAGAATGCACCCAGCGACACACTGAGGAGAATGCACCCAGCGCAATACTGAGGAGAATGCACCCAGCGCAACACTGAGGAGAATGCACCCAGCGACACACTGAGGAGAATGCACCCAGCGCAATACTGAGGAGAATGCACCCAGTGACACACTGAGGAGAATGCACCCAGCGCAACACTGAGGAGAATGCACCCAGCGACACACTGAGGAGAATGCACCCAGCGCAATACTGAGGAGAATGCACCCAGCGCAACACTGAGGAGAATGCACCCAGCGCAACACTGAGGAGAATGCACCCAGCGACACACTGAGGAGAATGCACCCAGCGCAATACTGAGGAGAATGCACCCAGCGCAACACTGAGGAGAATGCACCGAGGGCAACACTGAGGAGAATGCACCCAGCACAACACTGAGGAGAATGCACCCAGCGACACACTGCGGAGAATGCACCCAGCGCAACACTGAGGAGAATGCACCCAGCGACACACTGCGGAGAATGCACCGAGGGCAACACTGAGGAGAATGCACCCAGCGCAATACTGAGGAGAAAAAACCCAGCGACACACTGCGGAGAATGCACCGAGGGCAACACTGAGGAGAATGCACCCAGCGCAATACTGAAGAGAATGCACCCAGCGCAATACTAAGGAGAATGCACCCAGCGCAATACTAAGGAGAATGCACCCAGCGCAACACTGAGGAGAATGCACCCAGCGCAACACTGAGGAGAATGCACCCAGCGCAATACTAAGGAGAATGCACCCAGCGCAACACTGAGGAGAATGCACCCAGCGCAACACTGAAGAGAATGCACCCAGCGACACACTGAGGAGAATGCACCCAGCGCAATACTGAGGAGAATGCACCCAGCGCAACACTGAGGAGAATGCACCCAGCGCAACACTGAGGAGAATGCACCCAGTGACACACTGAGGAGAATGCACCCAGCGCAATACTGAGGAGAATGCACCCAGCGCAACACTGAGGAGAATGCACCGAGGGCAACACTGAGAATGCACCCAGCTCAACACTGAGGAGAATGCACCCAGCACAATACTGAGGAGAATGCACCCAGCGCAACACTGAGGAGAATGCACCCAGCGCAATACTAAAGAGAATGCACCCAGCGCAACACTGAGGAGAATGCACCCAGCGACACACTGCGGAGAATGCACCGAGGGCAACACTGAGGAGAATGCACCCAGCCCAATACTGAGGAGAATGCACCGAGGGCAACACTGAGGAGAATGCACCCAGCGACACACTGCGGAGAATGCACCGAGGGCAACACTGAGGAGAATGCACCAAGTGCAACACTGAGGAGAATGCACCCAGCGACACACTGCGGAGAATGCACCGAGGGCAACACTGAGGAGAATGCACCCAGCCCAATACTGAGGAGAATGCACCCAGCGACACACTGAGGAGAATGCACCGAGGGCAACACTGAGGAGAATGCACCCAGCGCAATACTGAGGAGAATGCACCCAGCGCAATACTGAGGAGAATGCACCCAGCGCAATACTGAAGAGAATGCACCCAGCGCAACACTGAGGAGAATGCACCGAGGGCAATACTGAGGAGAATGCACCCAGCGCAACACTGAGGAGAATGCACCCAGCGACACACTGCGGAGAATGCACCGAGGGCAACACTGAGGAGAATGCACCCAGCGCAACACTGAGGAGAATGCACCGAGGGCAACACTGAGGAGAATGCACCCAGCGCAATACTGAGGAGAATGCACCCAGCGCAACACTGAGGAGAATGCACCCAGCGACACACTGAGGAGAATGCACCGAGGGCAACACTGAGGAGAATGCACCCAGCGCAATACTGAGGAGAATGCACCCAGCGCAACACTGAGGAGAATGCACCCAGCGCAACACTGAGGAGAATGCACCCAGCGCAATACTGAGGAGAATGCACCCAGCGCAACACTGAGGAGAATGCACCCAGCGACACACTGAGGAGAATGCACCCAGCGCAATACTGAGGAGAATGCACCCAGCGCCACAACAAACACCAGGTTAGCAAGCAGTGACCTACCATTCAGTGAGTGCAGCACGGCCCCGGCAGTGTCCTGTGCAATGTACGGAGACTCCTGTCACACAAGCACATTGATAAAGCTCGCAGCCTCCTCCAGTCACCGGCACCCGCCTGTCTGTACGCTCACTCCTCACTGTCTGCTGTCTGCTATGAGACTGCAGCCAGAGCTACACACAGCTAACGTGACAAGAGCGCTCCCGGCTGCTCATTGGCTCAGGCGCACTGCTCTCAGCCAATCAGCGCACAGAGCGATATGAGTCCCAGCTCTGCCGGCTCTCGGTGTCCCCGCAGGACCAGGCTGCTGCCGACGCGTCTATTCAGCACTTTGTGGTGTCAGTATAGTGAGCAGGGCTGTCATAGTCACACACTGCATGCCACACATGGACGTGACAGCAGAGGGCAACAAGCCCTGGCACACAGATAGCCACACACTGCATGCCACCCATGGACGTGACAGCAGAGGGCAACAAGCCCTGGCACACAGATAGCCACACACTGCATGCCACCCATGGACGTGACAGCAGAGGGCAACAAGCCCTGGCACACAGATAGTCACACACTGCATGCCACCCATGGACGTGACAGCAGAGGGCAACAAGCCCTGGCACACAGATAGCCACACATTGCATGCCACCCATGGACGTGACAGCAGAGGGCAACAAGCCCTGGCACACATAGTCACACACTGAATGCCACCCATGGACGTGACAGCAGAGGGCAACAAGCCCTGGCACACAGATAGCCACACACTGCATGCCACCCATGGACGTGACAGCAGAGGGCAACAAGCCCTGGCACACAGATAGCCACACATTGCATGCCACCCATGGACGTGACAGCAGAGGGCAACAAGCCCTGGCACACATAGTCACACACTGCATGCCACCCATGGACGTGACAGCAGAGGGCAACAAGCCCTGGCACACAGATAGCCACACATTGCATGCCACCCATGGACGTGACAGCAGAGGGCAACAAGCCCTGGCACACATAGTCACACACTGCATGCCACCCATGGACGTGACAGCAGAGGGCAACAAGCCCTGGCACACAGATAGCCACACATTGCATGCCACCCATGGACGTGACAGCAGAGGGCAACAAGCCCTGGCACACATAGTCACACACTGCATGCCACCCATGGACGTGACAGCAGAGGGCAACAAGCCCTGGCACACAGATAGCCACACATTGCATGCCACCCATGGACGTGACAGCAGAGGGCAACAAGCCCTGGCACACAGATAGCCACACATTGCATGCCACCCATGGACGTGACAGCAGAGGGCAACAAGCCCTGGCACACATAGTCACACACTGCATGCCACCCATGGACGTGACAGCAGAGGGCAACAAGCCCTGGCACACAGATAGCCACACATTGCATGCCACCCATGGACGTGACAGCAGAGGGCAACAAACTCTGGCACACAGATAGTCACACACTGCATGCCACCCATGGATGTGACAGCAGAGGGCAACAAGCCCTGGCACACAGATAGCCACACACTGCATGCCACCCATGGACGTGACAGCAGAGGGCAACAAGCCCTGGCACACAGATAGCCACACACTGCATGCCACCCATGGACGTGACAGCAGAGGGCAACAAGCCCTGGCACACAGATAGCCACACACTGCATGCCACCCATGGACGTGACAGCAGAGGGCAACAAGCCCTGGCACACAGATAGCCACACACTGCATGCCACCCATGGACGTGACAGCAGAGGGGAACAAGCCCTGGCACACAGATAGTCACACACTGCATGCCTCCCATGGACGTGACAGCAGAGGGCAACAAGCCCTGGCACACAGATAGTCACACACTGCATGCCACCCATGGACGTGACAGCAGAGGGCAACAATCCTGGAACACAGATAGTCACACACTGCATGCCACCCATGGACGTGACAGCAGAGGGCAACAAGCCCTGGCACACAGATAGCCACACATTGCATGCCACCCATGGACGTGACAGCAGAGGGCAACAAGCCCTGGCACACATAGTCACACACTGCATGCCACCCATGGACGTGACAGCAGAGGGCAACAAGCCCTGGCACACAGATAGCCACACACTGCATGCCACCCATGGACGTGACAGCAGAGGGCAACAAGCCCTGGCACACAGATAGCCACACACTGCATGCCACCCATGGACGTGACAGCAGAGGGGAACAAGCCCTGGCACACAGATAGTCACATACTGCATGCCACCCATGGACGTGACAGCAGAGGGCAACAAGCCCTGGCACACAGATAGCCACACATTGCATGCCACCCATGGACGTGACAGCAGAGGGCAACAAGCCCTGGCACACATAGTCACACACTGCATGCCACCCATGGACGTGACAGCAGAGGGCAACAAGCCCTGGCACACAGATAGCCACACATTGCATGCCACCCATGGACGTGACAGCAGAGGGCAACAAGCCCTGGCACACATAGTCACACACTGCATGCCACCCATGGACGTGACAGCAGAGGGCAACAAGCCCTGGCACACAGATAGCCACACATTGCATGCCACCCATGGACGTGACAGCAGAGGGCAACAAGCCCTGGCACACATAGTCACACACTGCATGCCACCCATGGACGTGACAGCAGAGGGCAACAAGCCCTGGCACACAGATAGCCACACATTGCATGCCACCCATGGACGTGACAGCAGAGGGCAACAAGCCCTGGCACACATAGTCACACACTGCATGCCACCCATGGACGTGACAGCAGAGGGCAACAAGCCCTGGCACACAGATAGCCACACATTGCATGCCACCCATGGACGTGACAGCAGAGGGCAACAAACTCTGGCACACAGATAGTCACACACTGCATGCCACCCATGGATGTGACAGCAGAGGGCAACAAGCCCTGGCACACAGATAGCCACACACTGCATGCCACCCATGGACGTGACAGCAGAGGGCAACAAGCCCTGGCACACAGATAGCCACACACTGCATGCCACCCATGGACGTGACAGCAGAGGGCAACAAGCCCTGGCACACAGATAGTCACACACTGCATGCCACCCATGGACGTGACAGCAGAGGGCAACAAGCCCTGGCACACAGATAGCCACACACTGCATGCCACCCATGGACGTGACAGCAGAGGGGAACAAGCCCTGGCACACAGATAGTCACACACTGCATGCCTCCCATGGACGTGACAGCAGAGGGCAACAAGCCCTGGCACACAAATAGTCACACACTGCATGCCACCCATGGACGTGACAGCAGAGGGCAACAATCCTGGAACACAGATAGTCACACACTGCATGCCACCCATGGACGTGACAGCAGAGGGCAACAAGCTCTGGCACACAGATAGTCACACACTGCATGCCACCCATTGACGTGACAGCAGAGGGCAACAAGCACTGGCACACAGATACTCACACACTGCATGCCTAGCCCATGGATGTGACAGCAGGGGAGCAACAAGCCCTGGCACACAGATAGTCACACACTGCATGCCACCCATTGACGTGACAGCAGAGGGCAACAAGCACTGGCACACAGATACTCACACACTGCATGCCTAGCCCATGGATGTGACAGCAGGGGAGCAACAAGCCCTGGCACACAGATAGTCACACACTGCATGCCACCCATGGACGTGACAGCAGAGGGCAACAAGCTCTGGCACACAGATAGTCACACACTGCATGCCACCCATGGACGTGACAGCAGTGGGCAACAAGCGCTGGCACACAGATAGTCACACACTGCATGCCCAGCCCATGGACGTGACAGCAGGGGGCAACAAGCCCTGGCACACATATAGTCACACACTGCATGCCACCCATGGTCGTGACAGCAGAGGGCAACAAGCCCTGGCACACAGATAGTCACACACTGCATGCCACCCATGGACGTGACAGCAGAGGCCAACAAGCTCTGGCACACAGAGAGTCACACACTGCATGCCACCCATGGACGTGACAACAGAGGGCAACAAGCCCTGGCACACAGATAGTCACACACTGCATGCCACCCATGGACGTGACAGCAGAGGGCAACAAGCTCTGGCACACAGAGAGTCACACACTGCATGCCACCCATGGACGTGACAGCAGAGGGCAACAATCCTGGAACACAGATAGTCACACACTGCATGCCACCCATGGACGTGACAGCAGAGGGCAACAAGCACTGGCACACAGATACTCACACACTGCATGCCCAGCCCATGGATGTGACAGCAGGGGGGCAACAAGCCCTGGCACACAGATAGTCACACACTGCATGCCACCCATGGACGTGACAGCAGAGGGCAACATGCTCTGGCACACAGATAGTCACACACTGCATGCCACCCATGGACGTGACAGCAGAGGGCAACAATCCTGGAACACAGATAGTCACACACTGCATGCCACCCATGAACGTGACAGCAGAGGGCAACAAGCTCTGGCACACAGATAGTCACACACTGCATGCCACCCATTGACATGACAGCAGAGGGCAACAAGCACTGGCACACAGATACTCACACACTGCATGCCCAGCCCATGGATGTGACAGCAGGGGGGCAACAAGCCCTGGCACACAGATAGTCACACACTGCATGCCACCCATGGACGTGAGAGCAGAGGGCAACAAGCGCTGGCACACAGATAGTCACACACTGCATGCCCAGCCCATGGACGTGACAGCAGGGGGCAACAAGCCCTGGCACACAGATAGTCACACACTGCATGCCACCCATGGACGTGACAGCAGAGGGCAACAATCCTGGAACACAGATAGTCACACACTGCATGCCACCCATGGACGTGACAGCAGAGGGCAACAAGCCCTGGCACACAGATAGTCACACACTGCATGCCAGCCATGGACGTGACAGCAGAGGGTAACAATCCTGGAACACAGATAGCCATACACTGCATGCCACCCATGGACGTGACAGCAGAGGGCAACAAGCCCTGGCACACAGATAGTCACACACTGCATTCCACCCATGGACGTGATAGCAGAGGGCAACAAGCCCTGGCACACAGATAGTCACACACTGCATGCCTAGCCCATGGACGTGACAGCAGAGGGCAACAAGTCCTGGCATACAGATAGTCACACACTGCATGCCCAGCCCATGGACGTGACAGCAGGGGGCAACAAGTCCTGGCACACAGATAGCCACACACTGCATGCCCAGCCCATGGACGTGACAGAAGGGGGCAACAAGTCCTGGCATACAGATAGCCACACATTGCATGCCCAGCCCATGGACGTGACAGCAGGGGGCAACAAGTCCTGGCACACATAGTCACACACTGCATGCCCAGCCCATGGACGTGACAGCAGGGGGCAACAAGCCCTGGCACACAGATAGCCACACACTGCATGCCCAGCCCATGGACTTGACAGCAGGGGGCAACAAGCCCTGGCACACAGATAGCCACACACTGCATGCCCAGCCCATGGACGTGATAGCAGGGGGGCAACAAGCCCTGGCACACAGATAGTCACACACTGCATGCCACCCATGGACGTGACAGCAGAGGGCAACAAGCCCTGGCACACAGATAGCCACACACTGCATGCCACCCATGGACGTGACAACAGAGGGCAACAAGCCCTGGCACACAGATAGCCACACACTGCATGCCCAGCCCATGGACGTGACAGCAGAGGGCAACAAGCCCTGGCACACAGATAGCCACACACTGCATGCCACCCATGGACGTGACAGCAGAGGGCAACAAGCCCTGGCACACAGATAGCCACACACTGCATGCCACCCATGGACGTGACAGCAGAGGGGAACAAGCCCTGGCACACAGATAGTCACACACTGCATGCCTCCCATGGACGTGACAGCAGAGGGCAACAAGTACTGGCACACAGATAGCCACACACTGCATGCCACCCATGGACGTGACAGCAGAGGGCAACAATCCTGGAACACAGATAGTCACACACTGCATGCCACCCATGGACGTGATAGCAGAGGGCAACAAGCCCTGGCACACAGATAGTCACACACTGCATGCCAGCCATGGACGTGACAGCAGAGGGTAACAATCCTGGAACACAGATAGCCATACACTGCATGCCACCCATGGATGTGACAGCAGAGGGCAACAAGCCCTGGCACACAGATAGTCACACACTGCATTCCACCCATGGACGTGACAGCAGAGGGCAACAAGCCCTGGCACACAGATACTCACACACTGCATGCCACCCATGGACGTGACAGCAGAGGGCAACAAGTCCTGGCACACAGATAGCCACACACTGCATGCCCAGCCCATGGACGTGACAGCAGGGGGCAACAAGTCCTGGCACACAGATAGCCACACACTTCATGCCCAGCCCATGGACGTGACAGAAGGGGGCAACAAGTCCTGGCATACAGATAGCCACACATTGCATGCCCAGCTAATGGACGTGACAGCAGGGGGCAACAAGTCCTGGCACACATAGTCACACACTGCATGCCCAGCCCATGGACGTGACAGCAGGGGGCAACAAGCCCTGGCACACAGATAGCCACACACTGCATGCCCAGCCCATGGACTTGACAGCAGGGGGCAACAAGCCCTGGCACACAGATAGCCACACACTGCATGCCCAGCCCATGGACGTGACAGCAGGGGGGCAACAAGCCCTGGCACACAGATAGTCACACACTGCATGCCACCCATGGACATGACAGCAGAGGGCAACAAGCCCTGGCACATAGATAGCCACACACTGCATGCCACCCATGGACGTGACAGCAGAGGGCAACAAGCCCTGGCACACAGATAGCCACACACTGCATGCCACCCATGGACGTGACAGCAGAGGGGAACAAGCCCTGGCACACAGATAGTCACACACTGCATGCCTCCCATGGACGTGACAGCAGAGGGCAACAAGCCCTGGCACACAGATAGTCACACACTGCATGCCACCCATGGACGTAACAGCAGAGTGCAACAAGTCCTGGCACACAGATAGTCACACACTGCATGCCACCCATGGACGTAACAGCAGAGAGCAACAAGCCCTGGCACACAGATAGTCACACACTGCATGCCTAGCCCATGGACGTGACAGCAGAGGGCAACAAGTCCTGGCATACAGATAGTCACACACTGCATGCCCAGCGCATGGACGTGACAGCAGGGGGCAACAAGTCCTGGCACACAGATAGCCACACACTGCATGCCCAGCCCATGGATGTGACAGAAGGGGGCAACAAGTCCTGGCATACAGATAGCCACACATTGCATGCCCAGCCCATGGACGTGACAGCAGGGGGCAACAAGTCCTGGCACACTGATAGTCACACACTGCATGCCCAGCCCATGGACGGGACAGCAGGGGGCAACAAGCCCTGGCACACAGATAGCCACACACTGCATGCCCAGCCCATGGACTTGACAGCAGGGGGCAACAAGCCCTGGCACACAGATAGCCACACACTGCATGCCCAGCCCATGGACGTGACAGCAGGGGGGCAACAAGCCCTGGCACACAGATAGTCACACACTGCATGCCACCCATGGACGTGACAGCAGAGGGCAACAAGCCCTGGCACACAGATAGCCACACACTGCATGCCACCCATGGACGTGACAGCAGAGGGCAGCAAGCCCTGGCACACAGATAGCCACACACTGCATGCCACCCATGGACGTGACAGCAGAGGGGAACAAGTCCTGGCACACAGATAGTCACACACTGCATGCCACCCATGGACGTGACAGCAGAGGGGAACAAGCCCTGGCACACAGATAGCCACACACTGCATGCCACCCATGGACGTGACAGCAGAGGGCAACAAGCCCTGGCACACAGATAGCCACACACTGCATGCCACCCATGGACGTGACAGCAGAGGGGAACAAGCCCTGGCACACAGATAGTCACACACTGCATGCCTCCCATGGACATGACAGCAGAGCGCAACAAGCCCTGGCACACAGATAGTCACACACTGCATGCCACCCATGGACGTAACAGCAGAGTGCAACAAGTCCTGGCACACAGATAGTCACACACTGCATGCCACCCATGGACGTAACAGCAGAGAGCAACAAGCCCTGGCACAGAGATAGTCACACACTGCATGCCTAGCCCATGGACGTGACAGCAGAGGGCAACAAGTCCTGGCATACAGATAGTCACACACTGCATGCCCAGCCCATGGACGTGACAGCAGGGGGCAACAAGTCCTGGCACACTGATAGTCACACACTGCATGCCCAGCCCATGGACGGGACAGCAGGGGGCAACAAGCCCTGGCACACAGATAGCCACACACTGCATGCCCAGCCCATGGACTTGACAGCAGGGGGCAACAAGCCCTGGCACACAGATAGCCACACACTGCATGCCCAGCCCATGGACGTGACAGCAGGGGGGCAACAAGCCCTGGCACACAGATAGTCACACACTGCATGCCACCCATGGACGTGACAGCAGAGGGCAACAAGCCCTGGCACACAGATAGCCACACACTGCATGCCACCCATGGACGTGACAGCAGAGGGCAACAAGCCCTGGCACACAGATAGTCACACACTGCATGCCACCCATGGACGTGGCAGCAGAGGGGAACAAGTCCTGGCACACAGATAGTCACACACTGCATGCCACCCATGGACGTGACAGCAGAGGGGAACAAGCCCTGGCACACAGATAGCCACACACTGCATGCCACCCATGGACGTGACAGCAGAGGGCAACAAGCCCTGGCACACAGATAGTCACACACTGCATGCCACCCATGGACGTAACAGCAGAGTGCAACAAGTCCTGGCACACAGATAGTCACACACTGCATGCCACCCATGGACGTAACAGCAGAGAGCAACAAGCCCTGGCACACAGATAGTCACACACTGCATGCCTAGCCCATGGACGTGACAGCAGAGGGCAACAAGTCCTGGCATACAGATAGTCACACACTGCATGCCCAGCCCATGGACGTGACAGCAGGGGGCAACAAGTCCTGGCACACAGATAGCCACACACTGCATGCCCAGCCCATGGACGTGACAGAAGGGGGCAACAAGTCCTGGCATACAGATAGCCACACATTGCATGCCCAGCCCATGGACGTGACAGCAGGGGGCAACAAGTCCTGGCACACTGATAGCCACACACTGCATGCCCAGCCCATGGACTTGACAGCAGGGGGCAACAAGCCCTGGCACACAGATAGCCACACACTGCATGCCCAGCCCATGGACGTGACAGCAGGGGGGCAACAAGCCCTGGCACACAGATAGTCACACACTGCATGCCACCCATGGACGTGACAGCAGAGGGCAACAAGCCCTGGCACACAGATAGCCACACACTGCATGCCACCCATGGACGTGACAGCAGAGGGCAACAAGCCCTGGCACACAGATAGCCACACACTGCATGCCACCCATGGACGTGACAGCAGAGGGGAACAAGTCCTGGCACACAGATAGTCACACACTGCATGCCACCCATGGACGTGACAGCAGAGGGCAACAAGTACTGGCATACAGATAGTCACACACTGCATGCCACCCATGGACGTGATAGCAGAGTGCAGCAAGGCGTGGCACACAGATAGTCACACACTGCATGCCACCCATGGACGTGACAGCAGAGGGCAACAAGTCCTGGCATACAGATAGTCACACACTGCATGCCACCCATGGACGTAACAGCAGAGAGCAACAAGCCCTGGCACACAGATAGTCACACACTGCATGCCACCCATGGACGTGACAGAAGGGGGCAACAAGCCCTGGCACACAGATAGTCACACACTGCATGCCACCCATGGATGTAACAGCAGAGAGCAACAAGCCCACCAGGCACACAGCCTACAGCTGATCTCACACGTCTAGTAATCATCTGTTTGAAAGGGATCCAGCAGCAATCCGTTATCTTAGGCCGGGGTCATACTTGCGAGTTCAATGCGAGAAACTCACAATAGTTTCTTGCATCAAGTTCCGGCAGAAATACATGCAGCCGCACGCTCCGGTCACGAGTGCTGCCGGCAACGCGGGACTTGATGCGAGAGACTCTCGTGAGTTTCTCGCATTGAACTCGCTAGTGTGACCCCGACCTTAGTAGGACAAAATATGTGTGCAGACATAACTTTTTTGTTCAGCTAAAAAAATGGATTCAACTGGATCCAATTTTTTTTCACATTAAAGTCTATGGAAATCGGATATGTTAAATTCAAATCTTCTCCCATTTGAAGGGATTCGTTTTTTTCTTCACTGGATCAGTTTCACATGGATAATTACTGGATATGTGAATTTAGGAAAGCTTGTAGCTATTTTTCTGAGCTCTTCTCTGCTGATTTATTACCACAGACCACATGAAAGTTGAAACAAAAAGCCTTTAAAATCCAAATGATACAAAATTTTGATTGAGACCCAATTGCAAAAATAATTTGTAGCCTGAAATCAGTAGCGTAGCTACAGGGCGGCAAAGGGTGCGGTCACCCAGGGCTTAGATGGGCCCACCTGGAGCAGCACGCTAATATGCTTAAGCCCGGTCTCCCTGCACCACCTCTCTCTGTTCTGTAGACCGCAGCCTTACCTGTGATCTACAGAATCGCCGAGGCGCCTTCACACACGCAGGATGTCAAACTCCCAGTGCGATGATGTTATTGTGCTGCGCTGAGACTCTTATGTCCTGTACGTGTGTAGGCGTTATGACAGCGAGTTGGTCCACCCCAGCCTCGTTGATGGAGTTATCAGGATCCTGGATTAGGTGAATATGTGATGGTTCTTTATTTTAATGGACTACTGTGGGGGCTCTTATAAAGTGTGGGGGCCATTATACAGTTTGGGGGCTAATGTGGGGCCTATTATACAGTATAGGAACTAATGTTGGGCCTATTATACAGTTTTGGAGCAAATGTGGGGGCCATTATACAGTTTGGGGGATAACGCGAGGCCCATTATAAAGTTTGAGGGCTAATGTGATGGCTACTATACAGCTTGGGGGCTAATGTGAGGGCCATTGTTTGGAGCTTACTGTTGGGTCCATTATACAGTTTGGGGGCTAATTTGTGGCCCATTATAGCGTTTGGGGGCTAATGTGGGGCCCATTATACAGTTTTGGGGCTAATGGGAGGGCCATTATAATGGAGCTTACTGTGGAGTCCATTATACAGTTTGGGGGCTAATGCGGATCCCATTATAGAGTTTGGGGGCTAATGCTGAGCCTATTATACAGTTTGGGGGCTAATGTGAGGGCCATTATATGGTTTGTGAGCAATTGTAATGGCTCTTATACAGTTTGGAGCTTACTGTAGGGCCCATTATACAGTTTGGGGGCTAATATAGGGGCAATTATATAGTTTGGGGGCTAATGTGAGGGTCATTATACATTTTGGGGGCTAATGTGAGGGCCATCATACAGTTTGGGGGCTAATGTGAGGTCTTCAGGAAATGAAGAATTGAGATCGGACGCCATGTCACGTTTAGAGAGCCCCTGATGTGCCTAAACAGTGGAAACCCCCCACAAGTGACACCATTTTGTAAACTAGACCCCTTACGGAACTTATCTAGATGTGTGGTGAGCACTTTGAAGCCCCAAGAGCTTCACAGAAGTTTATAACGTAGAGCCGTGAAAATAAAAAATCGCATTTGTTAACACAAAAATGATCTTTTCACCCACAAATTCTTATTTTCACAAGGGTAACAGGAGAAATTAGACCACAAAAATTGTTGTGCGATTTCTCCTGAATACGTCGATACCCCCTATGTGAGGGTAAACCACTGTTTGGGCGCACCGCAGAGCTTGGAAGTGAAGGAGCACCGTTTTACTTTTTCAATGTAGAATTGGCAGGAATTGAGATCGGACGCCATGTCGCGTTTGGAGAGCCCCTGATGTGCCTAAACAGTGGAAACCCCTCACAAGAGACACCATTTTGGAAACTAGACCCCTTAAGGAACTTATCTAGATGTGTGGTGAGCACTTTGAACCCCTATGTGCTTCACAGAAGTTTATAACGTTGAGCCGTGAAAATAAAAAATCGCATTTTTTCTACAAAAATGACCTTTTGGCCCCCAAATTTTTATTTTCACAAGGGTAACAGAAGAAATTAGACCACAAAAGTTGTAGTGCATTTTCTCCTGAGTACGTCGATACCCAATATGTGGGGGTAAACCACTGTTTGGGCGCACCGCAGAGCTTGGAAGAGAAGGAGTGCCATTTTACTTTTTCAATGTAGAATTGTCTGGAATTGAGATCGGACGCCATGTCGCGTTTGGAGAGCCCCTGATGTGCCTAAACAGTGGAAACCCCCCACAAGTGACCCCATTTTGGAAACTAGACCCCCCATGGAACTTATCTAGATGTGTGGTGAGAACTTTGAATGCCCAAGTGCTTCACAGAAGTTTAGAATGCAGTCGTGAAAATAAAAAAAAAAAATTTTTCCCCAAAAAAGATTTTTTAGCCCCCAAGTTTTTATTTTCACAAGGGTAACAAGAGAAATCGGACCCCAAAAGTTGTTGTCCAATTTTTCCTGAGTATGTTGGTACCCCATATGTGGGGGTAAATCACTGTTTGGGCGCACGGCAGAGCTCGGAAGGAAGGAGCGCCGTTTTGGAATGCAGACTTTGATAGAATGGTCTGCGGGTGTTATGTTGCATTTGCAGAGCCCCTGATGTACCTAAACAGTAGAAACCCTCCACAAGTGACCCCATTTTGGAAACTAGACCCCCAAGGAACTTATCTAGATGTGTGGTGAGAACTTTGAATGCCCAAGTGCTTCACAGAAGTTTAGAATGCAGAGTCGTGAAAATAAAAAAATATTTTTTTTCCACAAAAAAGATTTTGTAGCCCCCAAGTTTTTATTTTCACAAGGGTAACAGGAGAAATTGGACCCCAAAATGGGTTCTGAGCATGAAATTGACATCTAAGTGGGCAAATGAACACATTTGAATTAGTATTTTATGTATTCAAAGGGTTAAATAAGTTTATCCTGCAAATATGAAGCTACCAAAACACAGATAAGGATGCCCCTCATCAAATTCAGCTCACTCAAGGCAGGCACAAATGGGTTGTGGGCATAAAAACTGACATCATATTGGGCAAACAGCCGCTTTTTACTGATTTGTATAAGTTACTGGGGTATTCAAGGAGGTAAATGAGTTTGGACCACAAACATCTTACTGCAGTCACGCAGCTAGGGATGGCCCACATATATTAATCAGCTGACTACAGTCTGGCACAAAAAAATCTGTGCAGAAAAACTGTCATCAAAGTGGGCAGACACACACTTTTCACTCATTTGAATAATTTGCTGGTGTCATCAAAGAGTTAAAGAGGATCTTTGACCAGTTTTATTATATTAAAGTGGCTACTTTTTGATATAGGGGATGAAGACCTGAACAAAATCTATTTTTTTTTATTTCTCCAGTGGGTAGATAATGACTTGTAAGACTGAAGTTGCCTATTTTTCTAATTTTCTCTTCAAATAAGGGGATGTTAACAGAGCTTCTTCTCTGGGTACACTTGCTTTTTCCTCTGTATTATGTTGCCCTATCATAAAAAAGCAGTGTCATACACTGGAAATTAAAGGGAACCTGTCACCCCCGTTTTTTCAGATTGAGATATTAATACTGTTAAATAGGGCTTGCGCTGTGCGTTACAATAGTGTATGTAGTGTACCCTGATTCCCCACCTATGCTGAGAAATACATTACCAAAGTCGCCATTTTCGCCTGTCAATCAGGCTGGTCTGGTCAGGTGGGCGTGGTGACATCGCTCTTTTCTTCCCCAGCTTTCCGTTGGTGGCGTAGTGGTGTGCGCATGTCCGTGCCGAATCCACTGCGCGCACGTGAAGAAGCAGCGCGCGATCCGCGCTATTACCCCCTGTCATCGGTGGGGGCGGCCATCTTCCTGGGGCCGCGCGTGCGCAGATGGAGTGCTCTGCTGCACGGGGCTTCAGGAAAATGGCCGCGGGATGCCGCGCGTGCGCAGAAGAGATCGCGGCGGCCATTTTCCCAAAGCCGAGATGCAAACTCGGCTTTGGGAAAATGGCCGCCGCGATCTCTTCTGCGCACGCGCGGCATCCCGCGGCCATTTTCCTGAAGCCCCGTGCAGCAGAGCACTCCATCTGCGCACGCGCGGCCCCAGGAAGATGGCCGCCCCCACCGATGACAGGGGGTGATAGCGCAGATCGCGCACTGCTTCTTCACGTGCGCGCAGTGGATTTGTCACTGCGACATGCGCACACCACTACGCCACCAACGGAAAGCTGGGGAAGAAAAGAGCGATGTCACCACGCCCACCTGACCAGACCAGCCTGATTGACAGGCGAAAACGGCGACTTTGGTAATGTATTTCTCAGCATAGGTGGGGAATTAGGGTACACTACATACACTATTGTAACGCACAGCGCAGGCCCTATTTAACAGTATTTATATCTCAATCTGAAAAAACGGGGTGACAGGTTCCCTTTAAAGCAAATTCCCTGGGAGGTGAGAAGCGACTTTTTCAATGTGATTTGTTGAGACTGATGTGTCCAAACCTGATCACATTGAGATCTCCACACTGCCTGCGCTTACTGTCATTACATCTTCTGGGAGAAGAAGAGCGCTGCACTATAATGTCACTACATATTGCACTCTGGATCTATTTCAGGTATTGCGGAATAATGCCTTAATACCTTGATTTAATCCAGAGCATTGTGTGTGACAAATAGTGCTTGCACAATCATCTTTATCACTGCTCACCCCCACACAGCTCTCCTCTCCCAGCGCTGAAAAGACATTCCTAATCTAATGACATGACTTTGCCGGGAGAGGAGAGCTGCAGTAGGATAGAGTCACGTTGTATATAATGACATTACAGTGCAGCTCTCATCTCCTAACGCTTATAATAATAGTAAGTACCGGCAGTGAGGAGGTCTAAATGTGATATGTTTATCCTTATCAGTGTTTCCAAATCACAGTGAATAAGCCTGTTCTGACATTCTTTGGGGATGTGTGCTTTTTTACCCCTGTATGAAGCTACCTTCTTATGACTGGGCAATGTCATACAGGGGAAAAAGTAACCACCCCAAAGAAGAATCTCTGCTAACGCTACTTTGGTTGAAGGAGAAACTAGCCTATTGTGCACCCTAAACTTTACAAGTCAATATTTCCTCAACGGAGAGGAGAAATAAATAGCTACAAAAATTACTTTTTATTCAGCTACTCAACCATTTTATTATAAGGTAGCCAGTTTCATTTGCCAAAAGTGGTGAAATGTGCTCTTTAAATTACTTGCAGCTATCAAACTCAGACTATCAATGCACATATAGGTGTAAAAGCTGGAATCCAATGACAAAAACAAATATTTTTAACCCCTTAGTGACAGAGCCAATTTGGTACTTAATGACCGAGCCAATTTTTGCAATTCTGACCACTGTCACTTTATGAGGTTATAACTCTGGAACGCTTCAACGGATCCCGCTGATTCTGAGAATGTTTTTTCGTGACATATTGTACTTCATGTTATTGGTAACATTTCTTCGATATTACTTGCGATTATTTATGAAAAAAACGGAAATATGGCGAAAATTTTTAAAATTTTGCAATTTTCAAAATTTGCATTTTTGTGCCCTTAAATCACAGAGATATGTCACGAAAAATAGTTAATAAATAACATTTCCCACATGCCTACTTTACATCAGCACAATTTTGGAACCAAAATTTTTTTTTGTTAGGGAGTTATAAGGGTTAAAAGTTGACCAGCAATTTCTCATTTTTACAACACATTTTTTTTTAGGGACCACATCACATTTGAAGTAATTTTGAGGGGTCTGTATGATAGAAAATAACGAAGTGTGACACCATTCTAAAAACTACACCCCTCAAGGTTCTCAAAACCACATTCAAGAAGTTTATTTACCCTTTACGTGCTTCACAGGAACTAAAACAATGTGGAAGGAAAAAATGAACATTTAACTTTTTTTTGCAAACATTTTAATTCAGATCCATTTTTTTATTTTCACAAGTGTAAAAACAGAAATGTAACCATAAATTTTGTTATGCAATTTCTCCTGAATACGCCAATACCCCATATGTGGGGGTAAACCACTGTTTGGGCGCACCACAGAACTTGGAAGTGAAGGAGCGCCGTTTGACTTTTTCAATGCAGAATTGGCTGGAATTGAGATCGGACGCCATGTCGCGTTTGGAGAGCCCCTGATGTGCCTAAACAGTGGAAACCCCCCACAAGTGACACCATTTTGTAAACTAGACCCCTTACGGAACTTATCTAGATGTGTGGTGAGCACTTTGAAGCCCCAAGAGCTTCACAGAAGTTTATAACGTAGAGCCGTGAAAATAAAAAATCGCATTTGTTAACACAAAAATGATCTTTTGACCCACAAATTCTTATTTTCACAAGGGTAACAGGAGAAATTAGACCACAAAAGTTGTGCGATTTCTCCTGAATATGTTGATACCCCATATGTGAGGGTAAACCACTGTTTGGGCGCACCGCAGAGCTTGGAAGTGAAGGAGCACCGTTTTACTTTTTCAATGTAGAATTGGCAGGAATTGAGATTGGACACCATGTCGCGTTTGGAGAGCCCCTGATGTGCCTAAACAGTGGAAACCCCTCACAAGTGACACCATTTTGGAAACTAGACCCCTTAAGGAACTTATCTAGATGTGTGGTGAGCACTTTGAACCCCTATGTGCCTCACAGAAGTTTATAACGTTGAGCGGTGAAAATTAAAAATCGCATTTTTTCTACAAAAATGATTTTTTGCCCCCAAATTTTTATTTTTACAAGGGTAACATAAGAAATTAGACCACAAAAGTTGTAGTGCAATTTCTCCTGAGTACGTCGATACCCAATATGTGGGGGTAAACCACTGTTTGGGCGCACCGCAGAGCTTGGAAGAGAAGGAGTGCCGTTTTACTTTTTCAATGTAGAATTGGCAGGAATTGAGATCGGACGCCATGTCGCGTTTGGAGAGCCCCTGATGTGCCTAAACAGTGGAAACCCCCCACAAGTGACCCCATTTTGGAAACTAGACCCCCCATGGAACTTATCTAGATGTGTGGTGAGAACTTTGAATGCCCAAGTGCTTCACAGAAGTTTAGAATGCAGAGTCGTGAAAATAAAAAAAAAAATTTTTTCCACAAAAAAGATTTTTTAGCCCCCAAGTTTTTATTTTCACAAGGGTAACAAGAGAAATCGGACCCCAAAAGTTGTTGTCCAATTTATCCCGAGTACGCTGATGCCCCATATGTGGGGGTAAACCACTGTTTGGGCTCACCGCAGAGCTCGGAAGGGAAGGAGCGCCGTTTTGGAATGCAAACTTAGATAGAATGGTCTGTGGGCGTTATGTTGCATTTGCAGAGCCCCTGATGTACCTAAACAGTAGTAACCCCCCACAAGTGACCCCGTTTTGGAAACTAGACCCCCAAGGAACTTATCTAGATGTGTGGTGAGAACTTTGAATGCCAAAGTGCTTCACAGAAGTTTAGAATGCAGAGTCGTGAAAATAAAAAAATATTTTTTTTCCACAAAAAAGATTTTGTAGCCCCCAAGTTTTTATTTTCACAAGGGTAACAGGAGAAATTGGACCCCAAAATTTGTTGTCCAATTTATCCCGAGTACGCTGATGCCCCATATGTGGGGGTAACCCACTGTTTGGGCACACGGCAGAGCTCAGAAGGGAGGGAGCACCATGTGACTTTTTGAGTGCAAAATTGGCTGTCGTGTTTGGAGACCCCCTGATGTAACTAAACAGTGGAAACCCCCCAATTCTAGCTCCAACCCTAACCCCAACACACCCCTAACCCTAATCCCAACCTGATCCATAATCCTAATCACTAACCCTAACGATAATTACAACCCTTACCCCAAAACAACCCTAATGTCAACCCTAACCATATAGGGGCAGCACGGTGGCGCAGTGGTTAGCACTACAGCCTTGCAGCGCTGGGGTCCTGGGTTCTAATCCCACTCAGGACAACATCTGCAAAGAGTTTGTATGTTCTCTCCGTGTTTGCGTGGGTTTCCTCCGGGCACTCCGGTTTCCTCCCACATTCCAAAGACATACTGATAGGAATTCTAGATTGTGAGCCCAATCGGGGACAGTGATGATAATGTGTGCAAAACTGTAAAGCGCTGCGGAATATGTTAGCGCTATATAAAAATAAAGATTATTATTATTATAACCCTAATCAAAACCCTAAATCCAACACACCCCTAATCCTATTCTCAACCCTAACCTCAAACCTAACCCTAATCCCAATACACCCCTAATCACAACCCTAACCTTAACCCTAATCCCAAACCTAACCCTAATCCCAAGCGTAACCCTAATGCCAACCCTAACCCTAATACCAACCCTAATCCAAACCCTAACCCTAATCCCAACTCTAACCCTAACTTTAGCCCCAACCCTAGCCCTAACTTTAGCCCCAACCCTAACCCTAGCCCTAAGGCTACTTTCACACTTGCGTCGTTTGGCATTCGTCGCAATCCGTCGTTTTGGACAAAAAACGGATCCTGCAAATGTGCCCGCAGGATGCATTTTTTGCCCATAGACTTGTATTGCCGACGGATCGTGACGGATGGCCACACGTCGCGTCCGTCGTGCACTGGATCCGTTGTGTTTTGGCGGACCGTCGGCACAAAAAACGTTCAATGTAACTTTTTTTGTACGTCGAGTCCGCCATTTCTGACCACACATGCGTGGCCGTAACTCCGCCCCCTCCTCCCCAGGACATAGATTGGGCAGCGGATGCGTTGAAAAACTACAGCCACTGCCCACGTTGTGCACAATTTTCACAACGTGCATCGGTATATCGGGCCGACGCATTGCGACGGCCCCGTCCCGACGTAAGTGTGAAAGAACCCTAACCCTAAATTTAGCCCCAACCCTAACCCTAAATTTAGCCCCAACCCTAACCCTAAATTTAGCCCCAACCCTAACCCTAAATTTAGCCCCAACCCTAACCCTGAATTTAGCCCCAACCCTAACCCTAAATTTAGCCCCAACCCTAACCCTAACCCTAGCCCTAGCCCTAACCCTAAGCCTAATTCTAACCCTAACCCTAGCCCTAACCCTAACCTTAATTTTAGCCCCAACTGCTCTTCTCCTGCCGGCCGGCAGATGGCGACAGATGGCGGTCGCACTGCGCATGTGCCCGCCATTTTCTTTTGCCAAGAAGACCAGGAGGAGCAGCAGGAGGACCCAGGGACACTGGTGAGTATAATAGGGTCCCCGAATCCCCCTAATTCTCTGTCTTCTGATGTGCGATCACATCAGAGGACAGAGAATTACACTTTGCTTTTTTTTTTGCGGTCGCCGGTAAACGGTTAATTACCGGCGATCGCAAAACAGGGGTCGGTAAAACCGACCCCGATCATGTTCTTTGGGGTCTCGGCTACTCCCGGCAGCCGAGACCCCAAAGATTATCCCGGTGCCGGCCGGCAGGCGCACTACGCATGCGCCCGCCATTTTGAAGGAGCCACGAGGAGCACCAGGGGAGACAGGTAAGTATTGGGGGGCTACCTGGGACCCCATTTCACTGTCCTCTGATGTGCGATCACATCGGAGGACAGAGAAATTAAAAAGAAATCGCGTTTTTTGGTTTTTTTTTTTTTTGCGATCGCCGGTAAACGGTTAAATACCGGCGATCGCAAATGCGGGGTCGGTAAAAAAAAACCCGAATCATGTTCTCTGGGGTCTCGGCTACCCCCGGCAGCCGAGACCCAGGGGAAAATCCGACTCTGGGGGGCGCTATTTACTTTTTCCACAGCGCCGTTAATTAACGGCACTGTGGTTTAAGTACCCTTAGCGGCCGCCGTTAAAAGGCGTATCGGCGGTCGTTAACCCCTTAATCCCATATGACGTACTAACCCATCGAGGTGGGGTGGGCCTTAATTCCCACCGACGGGATAGTACGTCATAGCGGCCGGCCGCGCTCACGGGGGGAGCGCGGCCGATCGCGGCCGGGTGTCAGCTGCCTATCGCAGCTGACATCCGGTACTAATATACAAAAAGAAGAAAAGAATAGACCATAAAAGGGGATCACCTAAGGCATGGATCAAGTGAAAAATATATACATTTTATTTCATACAAATATACAACATGGACACAAAAAACCACAGAGAACAAACATTAAAAACATTTAAAAACGGTCATCCATGTGACCTACAAACATGTTAACTAGGCCTGTGATAGGGCCAAACCCCTGAATACCTGCTCCCCAGTATATATGGTATCACATATAAGCAACACATACATGTGCAATATTGATAATTACAAGTGTGATGTCTATGTGAACAGTACTCAGCACATTGGAAAGATGTAAAAAGACCACTAAAATAGTCACATAAAGAGTTAGCAGTACCGGTACATAAGAAAGACTATAGAGGCATATAGTATAACACCCATATGGCGACACGCGTCGGGTCAGCATACCTCCTGTCTCCCACTCCCCAGGTGGCTCTGTGTGGGCTCTGCAGCCCTGGTTGTTACCACGCAATAACTGAATTCTACATGTCTATTTAGGCCGGGTGGCCATGGTAATGTGTTAGCAAGCGTTTATATTAGATTACTTTGTATTTCTTATATTTGAGGCTGCTATTGGGAGTAGATTGTGCTCCATTGGGTCAACTGATATTCAGCCTTCATTTAGGCTGATTGACGTGATCTGCCTTCACACCATTTATATACTATCTAATAGATATACATGTTTGCACTTTATTGTGTTACTGGCCCCCCCTTTTTTGGCATGGTATTCTATCAATGTAGGTGTTATAGTATATGCCTCTATAGTCTTTCTTAAGTACCGGTACTGCTAACTCTTTATGAGACTATTTTAGTGGTCTTTTTACATCTTTCCAATGTGCTGAGTACTGTTCACATAGACATCACACTTGTAATTATCAATATTGCACATGTATGTGTTGCTTATATGTGATACCATATATACTGGGGAGCAGGTATTCAGGGGTTTGGCCCTATCACAGGCCTAGTTAACATGTTTGTAGGTCACATGGATGACCGTTTTTAAATGTTTTTAATGTTTGTTCTCTGTGTTTTTTTGTGTCCATGTTGTATATTTGTATGAAATAAAATTTATATATTTTTCACTTGATCCATGCCTTAGGTGATCCCCTTTTATGGTCTATTCTTTTCTTCTTTTTGTATATTGGTATATTACAGTTAGACCTGGTTGGATCCCTTTAGAAATTGTGGTGCCCACTCTCTTTGCTTACTAAATTGACATCCGGCACTATGTGCCAGGAGCGGTCACGGACCGCTCCCGGCACATTAACCCCCGACACACCGCGATCAAAGATGATCGCGGTGTGCCGGCGGTGCAGGGAAGCATCGCGCAGGGAGGGGGCTCCCTGCGGGCTTCCCTGAGACGATCGGTACACGGTGATGTACTCACCGTGTACCGAGCGTCTTCTCCCCGCAGTCCCCGGATCCAAAATGGCCGCGGGGCTGCATCCGGTTTCTGCAGGGAGCACTTCCGGGTCAGGAGCAGGCTGCAGCTGCAGCTCTAATCCTGCCCGGCTGTTTGTCAGATCACCGATCTGACAGTGTGCTGTGCACACTGTCAGATCAGTGATCTGTGATGTCCCCCCCCCTGGGACAAAGTGAAAGAGTAAAAAAAAAAAATTCCACACGTATAAAAAAAATATATATATATTATTCCCATAAATACATTTCTTTATCTAAAAAAAAAAAAAACAATAAAAGTACACATATTTAGTATCGCCGTGTCCGTAATGACCCAGCCTATAAAACTGTCTCACTAGTTAACCCCTTCAGTGAACACCGTAAAAAAAAAACGAGCCAAAAAACAACGCTTTATTATCATACCGCCAAACAAAAAGTGGAATAACACGCGATCAAAAAGACGGATATAAATAACCATGGTACTGCTGAAAACGTCATGTTGTCCCGCAAAAAACGAGCCACCATATATCATAATAGCCAAAAAAATAAAAAAGTTATAGTCCTCAGAATACAGCAATGCCAAAATAATTATTTTTTCTATAAAATAGCTTTTATCATATAAAAGCGCCAAAACATAAAAAAATGATATAAATGAGATATCGCTGTAATCGTACTGACCCGAAGAATAAAACTGCTTTATTAATTTTACCAAACGTAGAACGGTATAAACGCCTCCCCCAAAAGAAATTCATGAATAGCTGGTTTTTGGTCATTCTGCCTCACAAAAAATCGGAATAAAAAGCGATCAAAAGCTGTCACGTGGCCAAAAATGTTATCAATAAAAAGGTCAACTCGTCCCGCAAAAAACAAGACCTCACATGACTCTGTGGACCAAAATATGGAAAAATTATAGGTCTCAAAATGTGGAGACGCAAAAACTTTTTTGCTATAAAAAGCGTCTTTTTGTGTGTGACGGCTGCCAATCATAAAAATCGGGATATAAAAAGCGCTATAAAAGTAAATCAAACCCCCCTTCATCACCCCCTTAGTTAGGCTAGGTTCACATTGCGTTAATGGGTTAACGCTAACGGACAGCGTTGCACGGCGAAAATGTCGCAATTATCGCCGTGCAACGGGTCCGTTAGCGCACCCATTGATAGCAATGTGATTTTCGGGTGTAGCGCATCGCTACAGCGTGCCATTTTCGGCTCGTGCTAGCAAGGTGCCGTTCTTTTGTGGGGCGCGGCGCGCCCGAGGTCCGATCCCCGATCTTCCAGAGCGGGGACGTTAACGCGACCAATAAACGCGACACCTAAAAAGACATTGCGTTAGCGCTAGAGGTAAACGGATTGCCCTAACGCAATGTGAACCTAGCCTTAGGGAAAAATAATAAAATTTAAAAAAAATGTATTTATTTCCATTTTCCAATTAGGGTTAGGGCTAGGGTTAGGGTTAGGGCTAGGGTTAGGGCTAGGGTTAGGGCTAGGGTTAGGGTTTGGATTACATTTACGGTTGGGATTAGAATTAGGGGTGTGTCAGGGTTAGGTGTGTGGTTAGGGTTACAGTTGGGATTAGGGTTAGGGGTGTGTTTGGATTAGGGTTTCAGTTATAATTGGGGGTTTCCACTGTTTAGGCACATCAGGGGCTCTCCAAACGCGACATGGCGTCCGATCTCAATTCCAGCCAATTCTGCATTGAAAAAGTAAAACAGTGCTCCTTCACTTCCGAGCTCTCCCGTGCGCCCAAACAGGGGTTTACCCCAACATATGGTGTATCAGCGTACTCGAGACAAATTGGACAACAACTTTTTGGGTCCAAGTTCTCTTGTTATCCTTGGGAAAATAAAAATTTGGGGGGCTAAAAATCATTTTTGTGGGAAAAAAAAAGGATTTTTTATTTTCACGGCTCTGCGTTGTAAACTGTATCTCATTTCCTGTCAATTTTGCATTGAAAAGTCAAATGGCGCTCCTTTCCTTCCGAGCTCTGCCATGCGCCTAAACAGTGGTTTACCCCCACATATGGGGTATCAGCGTACTCAGGACAGATTGTACAACAACTTTTGGCATCCATTTTATCCTGTTACACTTGGTAAAATAAAACAAATTGGAGCTGAAATAAATTTTGTGTGAAAAAAAGTTAAATATTCATTTTTATTTAAACATTCCAAAAATTCCTGTGAAACCCCTGAAGGGTTAATAAACTTCTTGAATGTGGTTTTGAGCACCTTGAGGGGTGCAGTTTTTAGAATGGTGTCACACTTGGGTATTTTCTATCATATAGACCCCTCAAAATTACTTCAAATGAGATGTGGTCCCTAAAAAAAAATGGTGTTGTAAAAATGAGAAATTGCTGGTCAACTTTTAACCGTTATAACTCCCTAACAAAAAAAAATTGTGCTTTCAAAATTGTGCTGATGTAAAGTAGACATGTGGGAAATGTTACTTATTAAGTATTTTGCGTGACATATCTCTGTGATTTAAGGGCATAAAAATTTAAAGTTGGAAAATTGCGAAATTTTCAAAATTTTCGCCAAATTTCCGTTTTTTTCACAAATAAACGCAAGTTGTATCGAATAAATTTTACCACTACCATGAAGCACAATATGTCATGAGAAAACATTGTCAGAATCGCCAAGATCCATTAAAGCGTTCCAGAGTTATAACCTCATAAAGGGACAGTGGTCAGAATTGTAAAAATTGGCCCGGTCATTAACGTGCAAACCACCCTCGGGGCTTAAGGGGTTAAACTGATTTAAATAATTTTCTCGTGAATTCAAAGAGTTAAACGAGTTTGGACCACAAATATTACACTTCTGACACAAAATTTTGGGGCAGCCTGTAGTCAATGGAATTTGATATGGCGCATACCTATCTGTGCACAATTAGTGAGTTCAGTAGCTCAAAGTCTTTTAACCTTTTGCATGCACCAGTTATTTAAAGGTAGCCTGTCACCTGAAAAAGCAATATTAAGTTGCAGACATGAGGTTAATCTGCAGGTTAATAGCGTTGTGAACCTGCCTAGTGCTGGCACCTAAACCCTCGCTGCTGGTATGAAATGAGCTTTAGTCCCCCCTGGAAGCGTTCTGGCTTCAGTCACAGTGGAGTCTCCAGCGCAGGTTCAGTCAACGCTCTGTATAAAATGGCGGCTGTAACCGCGCCCCTGGCACTGACTGACAGCAGCTCAGCATTAGGGTCAGCTATCAGTCAGTTCCGGGCAGCCACCTATACAGAACTGTGACTGAAGCTGTGTTGGCACCACCCCTGTGACTGAAATCGGAATGCTGCCAGGAGGAATAAAGATAACCTACAGATTAACCCCATATCTGCAAATAGTATTTTTTCAGGTGACAGGTTCGTTTTAATCAAATACCACTTTTTATGCCCAGAACCCATTTAGTCCAGCCTATCTGTGCTACAGCAGTGTGAGAGCTGTGGCCCCAAATCAGTTAATCCTTGGAATACACCAGCTACTTATTTAAATTAGTAAAATGTGGTCATTTATCCCTCTTAATGCAAGTTTTTATGCCCAGAACCTGTTTGGGCAATTATGGAGTGAACTGGATTAGATCTGGAGCATCTTTATGTACTGTACATGACTGCAGTGTGATATTTGTAGGCCAAGCACAATTAACCCTTTAAAAGCACTAGTTACCTCTTCAAATCAATTAAATGTGCCTCTTTGACCACTTTTATGCCAGCTCCAATAACAAGAAACTGTTTTAGCCAGCCTCCAGGGAACATAATTTGAAGTGGGATATTGCAGCGCCCCAGAGTCCTGGTCGTTGCAGTAATGTCGCTCTGCCACTAAGGGGAGTGATATTATGTCTGATTGCACTAAAGGAGTTCACCTGACCAGGTATCACAAGCACACATTACACTTCACACTCTGGCCACCAGGGGGAGCAAAAGGCACTATGTATTAGGCCACTCCTCACACTGGTAAAACTGGGGGTCGGATAGGAAGTTAGGACAGAACGCAGCCTGGGAGAGCTCCAGGGAGGACCTGTCAGGGGTGGGTTCCTGGTAGAAAGTGACGGAGCCGCGCCTGCACTACCTTGCAGCGGCATCCTAAGAAAGGACACGAAGAGAAGGATATTGTGGAGAAGTGAGAAATAAGATCAAAGCACAAAGGAGAGCCAGTAGGAGTCGTGCCCAGAGAACGGCAACATCCTACTGAGGCGCGTAGCCGGTGGCCGGAACACCGAGGAAGTAACTGACTCCAAGCATTACTTCAAATACCGCAGGACAGTTGATTATAGGTTGGCTGTCTACCATACATCACCTAAGAAGACATAGGGGGCAAGCGTGGAGAGTGGCGTCTCTAGGGTCCCAGAATAGCTACGAGCCTTCCCGTCAAACGGGTGCGTCCTATCCAGATAAACTTGGGGGACGGAGAGAGAGAGAAAGAACGAACACGAAAGTTGTGAGGACTATCCCGAATGCTCAGCAGGGAAGAACTACCACACACATGCGCTAGTGGTAGGCACTGATTTCCACCTGCAAAGGAAACTCTGGATGTGCCTTCGGACCGGCCGGTCTCTGACAGCCCAGTTAGCAGTGCTCTGGATTGAGGACCCGGAAGTCTTCAGTAAAAGTTAAAGAGACTGCAACCCTGTGTCCTCGTTGTTAACTGCGCCTCACACCATCACCACCTACACTACTGGGAAGCCCTGGGGATATACTTCACCTGTGAGAAGGTATACCATCCAGCTGCCATAACACCACCCCAGTGGACCCCAAGCAGCGTCGGTCACTCTGACCGAATACCACAGGTGGTGTCACGAAACCTCAGCCGACTTTCATCACCCCTTTTATTGGACGCCCCTTAGCAGGGTCCCGGACCGGGTCCAGCCACGTGACAATCCTAGAACTGAGACAGAGAGGACCGGTACCGAGTAACCCACGGCCCTGCGTCTGCATGCGCTCCAATATCCTTATCTTCAATCCATTGACCAAAAGTTATTTAACCCTTTAAATAACACCCTTGTGTACCTACTTTGATGCCCAGCTTTGCAACATGTGCTTATGTTTTCTAACTGCCTTCAAGTGTAACACTGCAGGGATTCTTAAAGAAGTTGTTCAATACTTGGACAAGCCCGTCTCATACCTCATGCTTGACCCCGATAGAATAATAACAAATAATACTCACCTCCCGTGCCAGTGCCTTTCCATCGGTGTCGACACTCGCATTCCCGGGGATCTCGTGTGGTTGTTGTGACACGTGAGCCTGGCGCCCAATCAAGCCCTGGCACTGCCTTCGGACAAATCGAACATCAAATGGAAGTCAGGGCTGTGGCTGCTCTCTCAATTCCTCTTGATGTTTGATTTGTCCGAAGACAGCACAGCAGGTGAGTATAAGCTTTTTTATTTTATCAGCGCCAAACATTTAGATGAAGAAGGGGTTGTCCTAGTAGTGGATAATCATTTCGCAGCGCTGGGGTCCTGGGTTCTAATCCCACCCAAGACAACATCTGCAAAGAGTTTGTATGTTCTCTCCGTGTTTGCGTGGGTTTCCTCCGGGCACTCCGGTTTCCTCCCACATTCCAAAGACATACTGATAGGGATTCTAGATTGTGAGCCCCAACGGGGACAGTGATGATAATGTGTGCAAAACTGTAAAGCGCTGCGGAATATGTTAGCGCTATATAAAAATAAAGATTATTATTATTATTATTTTAAGTCATTACATTTAACTACAATAATAAGTCAACCTAATTAAAATAGCAAAATACTAAAATATATTTTGTAAGAAACTACCAAACACTGAACCAATTTCAGCCCTGAATAAAAAGCTATTAAAATAAAAAACAACTTCAGGATCATCCCTGCCTCCACATGTTGAGACTACGGTGTTGCACTCCAGACACCGTCACTGTGCAGTCACCTCACCATTGCTGTTTGTGAAGAAAAGGAATGTCATCTAAGTTCACCGGTGCAAGACTTCGAAGCTTAATTGCCTTTCTTTGCATATACAGCTAGAACGGAATTCCCCCACGTGAAGAACCAGGAAAAGCGACTTACAGTTTCTGAAATATCATCTATTTATAAAGTCATTTAGACTGGAAATTTGTGGAATGTCCTCCTCTGAGCAGAAGTTTAGGCACAGAATTGATTTACTGAAAACTTGAATAACTTTATAGATCGGTTGCATGATTTCTCATGAAGCGGTCCTGAATTGCAACCTGTCTGGTAGTCCAAAGCTGCATTCACAGATCTGCTTTCTAATGGAAGCAACCCATAACATTGATTTTAGACCAACCCTCAGTTGATAAAGGAGCAATTAAAGGTGACCTCCAGATACACCTATAGGCTCTGACTTGTGAAGGGTGAGCATACTATTGGAGCAACCTATGCAGCTGAACTGGGGCCCAAGACGTAAAGCAACCCACTTCCATCTCCAAATAAGCAGTTTCTGTCAGAGACACATAAAGATCTGTATTATAATGAACTATTGTAATACAAAGAGCCCATGTACTGTACTGTGCTATGTTTTGTGATTGGGGGAGATGAGTTAAGACCACCATACAAATTAGATTGATGTCAGCTTGACCTGCCGATATAGGCAAATGTGGCCTACAGTCTAATGTGTATAGGGGTGCTGGCCAACTGATGGGCAGGAGAGATGTTGATCGCCCATGTTAGATTTCTGATTGACAATCACATAGTTCTCCCTGAGGTAAGCTGCGGTCAAAGTGTAAGTTGGTGGATTTCTCATAGAGAACATGTGCACTCGTCTGAACGATTGCACATGTGTATGGTAGTGCCACCTGAGATCCACAGCCATCAAATGTGTATGGCCAGCCTAAAACACTTTCATACTCTTTTAGTGGCTATTTACTTTATCTCTCCTTAGCACAAAAGAATCCGTCATTAAAATTCAACATATCCGATCCTTAAGGTACCGTCACATTAAGCGACGCTGCAGCGATATAGACAACGAGCCGATCGCTACAGCGTCGCTGTTTAGGTCGCCAGGAGATGTCAGACACCGGCAAAAGCAGAACGATGCAGGAGCGATCCAGTGACGTACTTATCGTTCTCGCTGGTTGTTCGCTCCATGGAGAAACATTGCAGGCATCATTGCTTTTGCTGTCAAACATGACGACTCACGCCGACCTGATGACCAAATAAAGTTCTGGCCTTCTAGCTATGACCAGCGATGTCACAGCGGTATCCTGATCGCTGCTGCGTGTCAAACACAACGAGATCGCTATCCAGGATGCTGCAACGTCACGGATCGCTGTTGTTCTCGTTGGTAAGTTGCTCAGTGTGAAGGTACCTTTAATTTTCCAGCATCATCTGTCAAAAAGATTTAGGATTTTCCCTTTGGTCAGGCCTCCTCATTTCCAGTGCTTGAAAAACTACAACACAGTGCCTGATTGATTATAACTTGGATACCAACATTGCCCAACTTCCATCAAAGTTTCCAACTTTTCTACCAGCTAAAATAGTGCTGAATGCATTGTGACCAGACAGCAATCTAATGGGTATAGTGACCTCCTGACTCTAAACAAATATCAGGAGCAAATGTTAGTGAGACTGCTGAGTCATCTGGGTAATTTCGCAATGCATCTCTGGGAACGGAAGCTGGCGGCAGCCTCGCCGCTCGCGCGCATCAGTGGACGGCAGAAGGTGAGAATAGCACCATTTTTTTTTTTAAATTATTTTTAACATTATATCTTTTTACTATTGATGCTTGATAGGCAGCATCAATAGTCCAGCTCACTGTGCCCGTCACTGATTGGTTGCGGCTGGCTGGCCACGGCCAATGAGCAACTTGGGATTTTCATGACAAACAGACAGACAAACAGACGGAAGTGCCCCTTAGATGATTATATATATATACATAGATAAAGTGACACTGGTCAGATTTGAAAAAAATTGTCCCAGTCAGTAAGAGGTTAAACTGTCCCACGTAGATGGCTAATGGGTAAATTTGAGGAGGTTTATACTACTGAATTATTGGTGACCTATCCTTGCAATAGGTCATCAATGTCTGATCGGTCGGGGTCTGATTAGCTGCTACCGTTTTCGATGGTGGTGGCCGCCAGCCGGAAAAACTCGCTTGCGGAGCTTCTCAGTATTCTCGTAGTGGCGCTGCATGGCACTACACATGCCCTTCATATTCAAATCAATAGGAGGTGGATAATAATAATAATAATCTTTATTTATATAGCACCAACATATTCCGCAGCGCTTTACAGTTTAACAGTTTCAAACACAACAGTCATAGGTAACAACGTTAACAATACAATAAAGCAAAATAAGACGACCCTGCTCGTGAGAGCTTACAATCTACAATGAGGTGGGGGAGATGCAAAGTACAGGTGTGTATTTATAATGATGTATTTACAATGATGGTCCAGCCATCTTCAGGGGGCGGGGGGTAGATGGAGATAGTGAATGGGCTACACACACAAACATGAAATGACTTTGATTAGTTAACATGGTAGGCCGCTCTGAACAAATGTGGTTTGAGCGAGCGCCTAAAACTATGCAAGTTGTGAATGGTCCTCATATCTTGGGGTAGAGCATTCCAGAGGATTGCCGCAGCGCGGGAGAAGTCTTGGAGTCGGGAGTGGGAGGTACGGATTAGTGCAGAGGTTAGCCGAAAGTCATTTGCAGAGCGCAGCGGTCGGCTAGGTTGATAGACCGAAATGAGGGAGGAGATGTATGGGGGTGCCGCACTGTGGAGAGCTTTGTGGGTGAGAACAAGTACTTTGAATTGTATCCTGTAATGAATGGGCAGCCAGTGTAATTACTGGCGAAGAGCGGATGCATCTGAATAACGATTAGCCAGATGGACAACCCTGGCTGCCGCATTAAGGATGGACTGGAGAGGGGAAAGTCGAGTGAGGGGGAGGCCAATTAATAGAGCGTTGCAGTAGTCCAGGCGGGAGTGGATCAGGGCGACAGTAAGGGTTTTTGTTGTCTCCATGGTGAAAAAAGGACGGATTCTAGAGATGTTCTTTAGGTGTAAGCTGCACGAGCGGGCAAGAGATTGTATGTGGGAGGTGAAGGAGAGATCGGAGTCAAACATAACACCCAGACAGCGTGCCTGCTGCTGGGGTGTTATTATGGTGCCACCCACAGAGAGGGAAATGTCAGATTTAGGGAGGTTAGTAGAAGGCGGGAGCAGAAGAAGTTCAGTTTTGGAGTGGTTGAGTTTCAGATAGAGAGCGGACATGATGTTGGAGACTGCAGACAGACAGTCAGTGGCATTCTGTAGTACAGTGGGGGTAAGGTCAGGGGATGACATGTATAGTTCATCAGCATAAAGATGGTACTGAAAGCCAAATCTACTGATGGTCTGTCCAATTGGGGCTGTGTAGAGGGAGAAGAGAAGGGGGCCAAGGATTGAGCCCTGAGGTACCCCAACAGTGAGAGGAAGAGGAGATGAAGTGGAGCCAGAGAGCAGAACACTGAAGGAGCGGTCGGAAAGGTAGGAGGAGAACCAGGAGAGAGCAGTGTCCTTAATGCCTAGTGACTGGAGACTAGAGAGTAGGAGACGGTGGTCAACAGTGTCGAAAGCTGCAGAAAGGTCGAGGAGAATGAGCAGGATAAATCATTAATGCTAAAGTAGTGGACAATCTCTTTAAGTCTATAAACCTAGAAAGTAAGGTTTGTAATAGGATCAAAAACTGTCTCAATATCTCGCCCAGAGAGTTGTGATGAATGACTGCTATTCGGTCATAAGTGATGTATCCCAAGATTCAGTGCTGGGTCTGCTATTATTTAATTTATTTATCAATGATATTGATGACAGGATTATTAGTGTTGTTTCTCTTTTTGCAGTTGACACCAAAAACACCAAACTACGTAGTATAGTGCAGTCTATGGAAGTTCAAACGTTAAAGGCTGATTTGGACAAAGTGTGTTTGGGCATCCAGTTGACAGATAAGGCTCACTGTGGAGAAATATAAAGCTATGGACCTGGGCACTAATATACACAGGAATAGGCATCATATTTTCTAGGGGGAATAAAACTGCAATAAAATGGTGCTGCAGTGCGGTATGTGCATGCGCTGGCTCCGGCACCACAGTGCGCAGGCGTCGAGGCTTTGGACAGAAGGACACATCTCTGGTTATACAGTATTGTTGCAATGAATGGATTGCCAGATTTCTAATCAGAACTTTAGGAGAACTTGATGACAGTACCTTAGGGAGCAGTATAGTTTTCATATACTGTATCTCTAGGAGGTTATGTATTATTTTTGGTGAAGCTTAGAAAGGAGTCAGTAAGGCGCATATAACAAGACAGACAAAAATTAAATTCTATGTTGGGTTAACTGATTGTGGTGTACCCTTTTTTTTGCCAGTTTTAAAGGGACTCTGTCACCTGAATTTGGAGGGAACAATCTTCAGCCATAGAGGCGGGGTTTTCGGGTGTTTGATTCACCCTTTCCTTACCCGCCGGCTGCATGCTGGCTGCAATATTGGATTGAATTTCATTCTCTGTCCTCCATAGTACACGCCTGCGCAAGGCAAGATTGCCTGTGTATATGTATGAAGTATAGTGTGAGTGGATTATTATACTCACCTACCGCTACTTTCTCTTGAATCCAGTGCCGTTCTGCTCCGCTTCTCAGTGACTTCACCACTCTGCAGACTCACTGGGTCATGCTGAATTCCAGAGTTACAGTTTTGTAAAAAAGTGTTTATCCCCTTCCTGATTTCCTGTTCTTTTGCATGTTTGTCACACTTAAATGTTTCAGAAAATTTCAAAAATTTAATATTAGACAAAGATAACACAAGTAAACACAAAATGCAGTTTTTAAATGACGGCGTTATCTTTGTGTACTATTTCAATTTGTTTGGTGATCTGAAACATTTAAGTGTGACAAACATGCAAGAGAATGGGAAATCAGGAAGGGGCAAACCCTTTTTCACGCAACAGTCGCAGCGGTAAGTGAGTATATTAATACACTCACACTACAGACACATATACACACGTTTAATGAGCACAATGTTTATAGAAGTGCCTATTTAAGGGGTGAAAATATTTTACAACACTTCAAGGAGTGTTACGTCAGAATTCTGTTGAAATCTCCTTGACAATTCGGAGGGGTCTAAATGTTTCAAAATGCCATTTTTGTGTTGAAAAGTTGGTTTGTACTTTCTAATGTTTCTGTCATAAAACCCTTCAGGTTTCCACAATATTGCTCTTTCACAGTTTACCAATGTAATGTTTTTCCACAGTGGCCAGACGAAAGAATTTATATTCGTAACTTTCACATTTTGCATTTTTTGAGTGGTCTAATTGTGGCGTTTTTATGACATTTTAAAGTTTTTTTTTATTTAAAACAATGGCAAACACTGTGCTAAAAGTTAAAATATACATTGAAAATGTATTAAATCCCTTCATCCTGTAGCAATCATGTGGCATACGTCATTCACATGCCTACTGCAGCAAATCACTGGTCTCAGTGGTCAGATGACCGAATAAAATAGCGTCATATCTTCCTGTCCCATTACAGACCCCAGGGTGGCCTCCACAGGTTCCAAGGGAGTTAGAGCAGATCAGTATACCTGATTTTATTATTTTTCAACCACTCTACTGCTTGTCAATTTTATGTCAAGACTGGACAATCCCTTTAATAGATTGTCTCATTCATGATTTCTATACCAACGGTACTGCTCTATGAGTTGAAGCAAACCCAATAGTCAACAGTTGCTACAAGAAAGGTACGACATGTCACAATAAAATGAAGGGTTCATTGCAATTTGGTTCTCAGAACCCTTCATTTTAACAAGAAAATCTACAGCTTCCTTCTATTAGTATTCAGCTCTACCTCAACCCTCTGACTCTTTAAATGTATGATATGGGTCCGAAATGATGAGCTGATCGCTTTTTCAATATATTTGAGTTTCAATATATACTCTTGCGGTTGTGATGATTATTTTATTGGACGTTCTTGTGGCACTAATTCAGGTGGATTCCGCCTGCAAAAGATTCTGTGCGCACGTAACCTTAGGGAAGTATATGGTTGTCATCAGATGGGTCCTTGGGCAGCTGATCAGTGGGTTTTCTGAAGCCAGATACCTGACAATCAGAAGAAGGGTTACATTCTGTTGCTCTAATAGATCCATGCTTGTTGTAGTATGTTTTCATTAGTTGCACAATTTCAGCATATATTTTCATGTGGTCCTGCTGTGCTGGATGAGACCTGATCGTAGGTTCATTTCTCTAGGCTGTTTATACTGTAGCATGTGGAACTATACATGATGTTCATGTTAGCTGACTACTACAGCTGAGTACACTAAGAGCCAGACACCTGTTTATTTATGTTGGCAGGGTTAATCCTTTGGTGAGTAACAACAGCAGTTAATGGACCAGCTTTTTAATGAAAATTCATTGTTGTAGGTGCCATGTTTTCCCACTGTTGAATACATGACTGATGAAGGCATGGTTTTGCCTCAAATGAGCTAATGCAGAATATATCCAACCAGGCCACATCTGCATGAAGTTTGCTTGTGTGGATGTGGGTGTCTTCTGGGTTTCCTCTCAATCTCCAAAATATCCATATGTGCATTGCCTTTCTATAGAAGACTTAGGTTGAAAGAGAAGCCAAACGGCGGGCAGCATGAATCAGACCCTGGCTGCAGTATTGCAGCCAGATATCATTTTCTATGAGCCTCATACATACTGCATCCATCACAACAGCTTGGCTTCACAGAAGAAGAGTTCAGGTGATGAACTGTCAACCTGCAGTCTGGATATTTTACCATTAGAAAATATTTGGTGCATTATGAAATGAAATTTAAAGAAAATAAGACCCAGGACTGCTGAGCAGCTAGAATCCTACATCAGACAAGAAAGGTGGAACATTCCTCTCCCAAAAGTCCAGCAATTCGTCTCCTCACTGTTGTAAAAAGAAGAGCTGATGTGTCTCTATATACCAGTACAATCTGCATTAAAGGGAACCTGATAGAAGCCCCATACTGTAAAAGTGACGGCAAAATAGGAAGTTAAAATTTAATTTCCAATATGCTAATTAGTTTCAGACTAGTCGAGGTGACATTGTTTTCCCCAAACTAATTGTCCCAGTGATCATAACTTTCTTCATTTCACGTCAATGACAGTGAAGCCCATTCCCAGCCCATTCCCAGCTTCATAGCACGCGCACAGCAGTGTGACTGACATGCCAGCATGCACAGACTGGAAGAATAGGACAACGACATTGTTTTTAAAGACATACTTTTAGAGATAATACAGGCATAATTAAACAGGATATTAGAAGACTGATAAAGTGCTCCTGCCATGATGTCAGGTTCCATTAAATTGGTGATAAAAATGGGAAACTTAATGGTTCTATTTTTCTGTCGATGACCCTGTGTGAGGGTTTGTTTTCTGCTTGGCGAGCTGGAATTTGTATTGATATTATTATTGGTTGCATAAGATGGTTTGATTGCTTTTCATTGCATTTTCTTTGGGAATGTTGTGTCCAAAAACAAAGCAAGATTAGTTTTTTTTTCTCTTTTGCAACATGTTCTGTAAATTTTTTACATTAACAGATCAGACTTTTATTGTACCAACAAAACCAAACGTCTTTTTGTACAGCATTGGCCGATTTGAACACGGATTTAAGCTGGTTCTTGAGTGGTGCTGATCAGTAATAAAAAGTGACGAATAAGTGGTGAAAAAGTTATTTTTCTGTAATAAAATATTTTACAAAGAATCTAATCTTCAGGTGAACTGTTTTATGAAAAATAAAATGCTGCTGCTTTTAAACAAAGCATCTATAAGGATTCTAAATTGTGTGCGATTTCACTGAGATTCTATTTTTTGCTGATCAGACATTTGTGATACAGCGCCAAGTTAGAGTCGTATTTTTAGACCCATCAGCAACCTTCTTCAAATTAGTCGAGATACGTTTATTTGTAATTAAGACAGTATTTTTTGATGTGTTTGATCCCATTTTTGGCACCAAATGTATTCATATTACATCTGTTTGATTGTAGCCGTAAAACCGTTTTGGGTTACCACAATATGGCCTCATTGTAAGGTACGGATTACGGCTGTCACACCCAGGCAACACAAAGTTCTACTGAAGAACTCCTGTATGGATGTTGACTAAGTTCAGTCGTACCATGTGGGTGTTTTTTCCGCAGCATTAGTTTTATTATTTATTTCATGGTCTTCAGCTCGTTCTCGAGCCATGGCAATTTGATGGATGAATGCTCTGTAAAAAGATCGATCTTTTGCAAGCCTAGATCAGTCCTACACTTGGGTCTTCTCTGCATTAATACCAGCTCTAAAATGTACCCCTTTAAGCCTGCAATACTCTTGAGATAGCAGTTGGCAAAAAAATTGCATGTTTATTTCAATGCCGAGAGAATAATAAGCTTCTGTTAGACAAGTTTGGTAGCTGCTTATCTCCTGTGGGAAATAGGATCAAGTGTGTTCTAATCCAAAATACCAAGTAACTTCTTCTCTCACCATCTGCTTTTAGGTGAAGTCAAAGGATCTCCATAAACATGAGAAAAGTAAACTTGTTATTCCAAACCAGTGGGTCATTAGTGTAAATATATATATTTTTTACATTTTGCTTCAATTGGTACATGTAGGTTTTGTAGCTTTTGATTGCAGGTAAAACATATGCCAACAGCCTGGTCACCCATATTAGTAAATTGTAAAAACCTTGCCTTGGCTTTTACAAGTTATCATATCTGTCATTTTGCTGTTAAATTGTCACTCTGAATAGCTTGTCTTTATTCAACCAAATTATCAACTACCGTAATTGTATTTAATTAATTGCAAGCAGTTTCACACATCTGTGAAACGTGGACTGTTCACACGTCTGGAGACCCTGTCTGACCACCAGGTCTCCTAACCTGAGCTAATTGCTTTATAGGCATATATGAATCTGATAGCTCTGGTGGGGAGACTCATTGGTGAGGCAGGGTCTCCCGATGTGAGAACAGTCTGCGTTCACAGATGTGTGGAAATTGGTCTTATGCTAGCAATTAATTAAATACACTTAGCTGATAATTTGATTGCATAAGGACAAGCTATTCAGAGAGACAATTTAATAGCAAAACAACAGATGTGACATGTTGTGAAAGCCAGAGACAAAAACACCCTCTGCCCACCTATCCGACACGCTTTCCTATATTTTGTGTTAGGGCATGTGCACATGTTCAGTGTATGGTCAGTATTTTACATCAGTATGTGTAAGCCAAAACCTGGAGTGGAAGAATCAGAGGAAAATTATAATAGAAACACGTCACCATTTCTGCATTTATCACCCACTCCTGGTTTTGGCTTACAAATGCTGAGGTAAAATACTGACCGAATACTGAGGGTGGGAACATGGCTTTGCTAGGACTTTTGTCAGGAAAGAAATGTACATGAAAGGGTGTTTTCCACAAGAACAACAATTTTCTTCTCTAAGTATCATTGATATCATGGGAAACAAACCGGGCCTCCGTGATTTTTGTTTATCTCCCACTGATATCCAGAACGGAGTCTGTAATATTTTTCTATGTGCTGATATCAGACACACCAAACCACATTTATTTAATATGAACCACACAATGCTGCCACAAGAAGAATAATAACCTGTTACCTTAAACTACCTCTGTGATCAAAGATGTAAAAAATAAAGTACTGAGAAATATTTATGCAGCAGTTCACTCATGAAAACAATGAAGATGAGAGAAGAAAGGAGACAGAAAAGGATCAAAGATCCTTACTTAAAAGTCAAAACTAATTCCCCGATTCATTAAGAGTGGCGTTGTGTACTGCCATCTTAATGAGTAGGACTGTAGCAGTAAGATGCACCTAGTTAATTAAGAAGACACACATGTTATGCTGATCTGGGACTGGATTACATTTCTGGCACCACCGGAATACTAAAGTGACGTGAATTTTAAGAAATTAGATTTGCGTCCTTAGCTATTCCCTTTCCTGCCCATGCTTCAGACAGTTAGGCCAAGTTGGCCAATACTGGCGTGATAATGCCAAAAATTGAAAACGTTTCGCAATATTTGAAGGTGTTTATAGTAAAAAACTGGCTGAAACACCTTCATAAATTGAGGCTCAAGAGTATGTCTACACTAAGATCCCAATTCATCAGTTTTCACCAAAATTCTGGCATAAAAATGTTTGAAATGTTGGTGTTTTTACACCAATCCTGGCCACCTCTGACAACGTTTTGTAAAGTTGGTGGATCGTAGCAAGAAGGAGGCGAGCACAACTAACAAATTCACCTTAATTTGTGCCAGATCAGTGGGTTAAATTAAAACTTTATAACTGGAGTACATCTCTTGTGGAGGAGCAAGGCAACTGAAAGATGTGCCAAATTCATTAAAATAATTAAATTCATTAATTTAAAATTAAAATTCATTAAAAAGTTAGCCATTAAAAGGTATCAACCACTGAGGACTCTCAATTCAAAAAATTCATTAAAGACACCTTTGATTCTTCTTAATCCTGTGCACTTTCCATAAAGACTGGTGTAGAAAAACATCAATCTGGATGAGGGTTTTTTAATCGTAGAATTTTTTCCCAATTTGTGGTTCATCTTTTGTGGAGTTGCTACAGATTTCATTTTTTGCATTGTATCTACGGTGAAAAAATGCAGCATTTTACAGTTCCAGTACCACATGCTGCTTATTTTTCCCTTGCAGATTTGAATCTTCAAAACCAAGATTTTAAAAATTGTATGATCAAACGCATCAAAAACACACCAAAACGTGGCTAAAGCATGTATATTTTATGCGTTTTTCCTGCGAACACTCTAGTTTTTGCAGCAGAAAAATTTGCTGTAACTACTAAATATGTGCACATACCCCAAATCTACTTTCCAACAACAATACATGTGGTGAAAAATGTTCAACTTGTTTCCACTATGTTTTAAATCATCACCCACCCTCACCCATGTTCTACACAAAAATCTGGGACACGTCTACAAAGATAAGTACCTAATAGTTTATCTATATGATATACACTGACTATATTTCTCCCAAAAAGGTCAGATCACTTGCTTAGAAAATCACTGCTGGAAAACGTCATGACATTAAACCAGATGCCCAATTGCATTCAGTTGCCATACATTACAAATAGTTGTTAACTGCTCTTAACCTGAAGACAGACATAATAAGAGATTTTGTAGTCACAAACTACTTGCGACTTTTAAGGCATTATTATCATGTACAAACGGCTAGATACAATAACTCTGCTGAAGAATGTCTATCTTAATTAAACTTGATCCTGCAGCAATTTATAGGCCTGGCAATGGGCAGGATGCCGGGGTGCTTTTATGTTAGGTGCTGACCCCAGGCCAATCCAATTGTATCTGTAAATACATATGCTGCTGTCTAGTCCACTTTTTGTGTGACTACCTTGAGCGATCTTTGACCTTTTTTGCGATCTTCCTTGTTCTTTGACCTTGTTCCTGTCTCGCCTTTTGTGTTCTTAAGCCTTTTTGGCTACCAATTATGTCTGTTCCTGTATTCACCTCTGTCTCACAATTTGGTGCCTCATTGTCCCACCATCTTATTGTGAATGAATCAACTACCCCTTCAGCCAGATCTCGCAAACTTCACCTACTGCTGCAGGCAACCCATGCTCCTGTGAACTTAGACTATGCTGAGAATAACACTAAGAAAGATCATTTAAATGTCAGTAAATTAAACAGTTTGGCAACCCATATAGCTGCATAATTATTTTTTTTAACCCTGTTTGTGTTATGTGTAATCTGTATCCCATCTTTTTCTACATCATTCCCAAACATATTTCACTAATTTAGGAGCTTTCAGTATTTGTTTATATTAAAATAATGTCACTGTTATTATTTTTATTTTTGGCTTAATGTGGAGTAATGTTGGTCCTTTTTCAGCACTTATTACTATTGGAAATTTCTAATAATTTGTTCCACAATGGGGTATTGGGACTTGGATTTTTTAATCTGCTCCAGTAATGTCTAGTTGATAACCCTGTTTTTGGATTTTGAGTACAGGATAGTGTATTTAACCCCTCAGTGACAGAGCCAATTTGGTACTTAATGACCGAGCCAATTTTTACAATTCTGACCACTGTCACTTTATGAGGTTATGACTCTGGAACGCTTCAACGGATCCCGCTGATTCTGAGATTGTTTTTTCGTCACATATTGTACTTCATGTAAGTGGTAACATTTCTTCGATATTACTTGCGATTATTTATGAAAAAAACGGAAATATGGCGAAAATTTTTAAAATTTTGCAATTTTCAAACTTTGTTTTTTTATACCCTTAAATCAGAGAGATATGTCATGAAAAATAGTTAATAAATAACATTTCCCACATGTCTACTTTACATCAGCACAATTTTGGAAACAAAATTTTTTTTTGTTAGGGAGTTATAAGGGTTAAAAGTTGACCAGCAATTTCTCATTTTTACAACACCATTTTTTTTTAGGGACCACATCACATTTTAAGTCATTTTCAGGGGTCTATATGATAGAAAATAATGAAGTGTGACACCATTCTAAAAACTACACCCCTCAAGGTTCTCAAAACCACATTCAAGAAGTTTATTAACCCTTTACGTGCTTCACAGGAACTGAAACAATGTGGAAGGAAAAAATGAACATTTTACTTTTTTTTTCAAACATTTTAATTCAGAACCATTTTTTTTATTTTCACATGTGTAAAAACAGAAATGTAACCATAAATTTTGTTATGCAATTTCTCCTGAATACGCCAATACCCCATATGTGGGGGTAAACCACTTTTTGGGCGCACCGCAAAACTTGGAAGTGAAGGAGCGCCGTTTGACTTTTTCTATGCAGAATTGGCTGGAATTGAGATCGGACGCCATGTCACGTTTAGAGAGCCCCTGATGTGCCTAAACAGTGGAAACTCCCCACAAGTGACACCATTTTGGAAACTAGACCCCTTAATGAACTTATCTAGATGTGTGGTGAGCACTTTGAACCCCCAAGTGCTTCACGGAAGTTTATAACGTAGAGCCGTGAAAATAAAAAATCGCTTTTGTTTACACAAAAATGATCTTTTCGCCCACAAATTCTTATTTTCACAAGGGTAACAAGAGAAATTAGACCACAAAAGTTGTTGTGCAATTTCTCCTGAATACGTCGATACCCCATATGTGAGGGTAAACCACTGTTTGGGCGCACCGCAGAGCTTGGAAGGGAAGGAGTGCCGTTTTACTTTTTCAATGTAGAATTGTCTGGAATTGAGATCGGACGCCATGTTGCGTTTGCAGAGCCCCTGGTGTGCCTAAACAGTGGAAACCCCCCACAAGTGACCCCATTTTGGAAACTAGACCCCCCATGGAACTTATCTAGATGTGTGGTGAGAACTTTGAATGCCCAAGTGCTTCACAGAAGTTTAGAATGCAGAGTCGTGAAAATAAAAAATATTTTTTTTTCCCCAAACAGATATTGTAGCCCCCAAGTTTTTATTTTCACAAGGGTAACAAGAGAAATTGGACCCCAAAAGTTGTTGTCCAATTTATCCCGAGTACGCTGATGCGCCATATGTGGGGGTAAACCACTGTTTGGGCGCACGGCAGAGCTCGGAAGGGAAGGAGCGCCGTTTTGGAATGCAGACTTTGATAGAATGGTCTGTGGGCGTTATGTTGCGATTGCAGAGCCCCTGATGTACCTAAACAGTAGTAACCCCCCACAAGTGACCCCATTTTGGAAACTAGACCCCCCAAGGAACTTATCTAGATGTGTGGTGAGAACTTTTAATGCCCAAGTGCTTCACAGAAGTTTAGAATGCAGAGTCGTGAAAATAAAAAATATTTTTTTTCCACAAAAAAGATTTTTTAGCCCCCAAGTTTTTATTTTCACAAGGGTAACAGGAGAAATTGGACCACTAACGTTGTTGTTCAATTTATCCTGAGTACGCTGGTTCCCCATATGTGGGGGTAAACCACTGTTTGGGCGCACGGCAGAGCTCGGAAGGGAAGGAGCGCCGTTTTGGAATGCAGACTTAGATAGAATGGCCTGTGGGCGTTATGTTGCGTTTGCAGAGCCCCTGGTGTACCTAAACAGTAGTAACCCCCCACAAGTGACCCCGTTTTGGAAACTAGACCCCCCAAGGAACTTATCTAGATGTGTGGTGAGAACTTTGAATGCCCAAGTGCTTCACAGAAGTTTCTAATGCACAGTCATAAAAATAAAAAATATTTTTTTTTCCACAAAAAAGATTTTGTAGCCCCCAAGTTTTTATTTTCACAAGAGTAACAGGAGAAATTGGACCCCAGAAGTTGTTGTCCAATTTATCCCGAGTACGCTGATGCCCCATATGTTGGGGTAACCCACTGTTTGGGCGCACGGCAGAGCTCAGAAGGGAGGGAGCACCATTTGACTTTTTGAGCGCAAAATTGGCTGTCGTGTTTGGAGACACCCTGATGTACCTAAACAGTGGAAACCCCCCAATTCTAGCTCCAACCCTAACCCCAACACACCACTAACCCTAATCTCAACCTGATCCATAATCTTAATCACTAACCCTAACGATAATCACAACCCTTACCCCAAAACAACCCTAATGTCAACCCTAACCATAACCCTAATCAAAACCCTAAATCCAACACACCCCTAATCCTAATCTCAACCCTAACCTCAAACCTAACCCTAATCCCAATACACCCATAATCACAACCCTAACCTTAACCCTAATCCCAAACCTAACCCTAATCCCAAGCGTAACCCTAATGCCAACCCTAACCCTAATTCCAACCCTAATCCAAACCCTAATCCCAACTCTAACCCTAACCTTAGCCCCAACCGTAGCCCTAACTTTAGCCCCAACCCTAACCCTAGCCCTAAGGCTACTTTCACACTTGCGTCGTTTGGCATCCGTCGCAATCCGTCATTTTGGACAAAAAACGGATCCTGCAAATGTGCCCGCAGGATGCGTTTTTTGCCCATAGACTTGTATTGCCGACGGATCGTGACGGATGGCCACACGTCGCGTCCGTCGTGCACTGGATCAGTGTTTTGGCGGACCGTCAGCACAAAAAAAGTTCAATGTAACGTTTTTTTGTATGTCGCATCCGCCATTTCTGACCGCGCATGCGTGGCTGTAACTCCGCCCCCTCCTCCCCAGGACATAGATTGGGCAGTGGATGCGTTGAAAAACTACATCCGCTGCCCACATTGTGCACAATTTTCACAACGTGCGTAGGTATGTCGGGCCGATGCATTGCGACGGCCCCGTACCGACGTAAGTGTGAAAGAAGCCTAACCCTAAATTTAGCGCCATCCCTAACCCTAAATTTAGCCCCAACCCTAACCCTAAATTTATCCCCAATGCTAACCCTAAATTTAGCCCTAACCCTAGCCCTAAATTTAGCCCCAACCCTAACCCTAACCCTAGCCCTAACCCTAACCCTAGCCCTAACCCTAGCCCTAACCCTAACCCTAACCCTAGCCCTAACCCTAGCCCTAACCCTAACTCTAACCCTAGCCCTAACCCTAGCCCTAACCCTAACCCTAATTTTAGCCCCAACTGCTCTTCTCCTGCCGGCCGGCAGATGGAGACAGATGACGGGCGCACTGCGCATGCGCCCGCCATTTTCTTTTCCCCAGAAGATGCCGGCGGCCAGGAGGAGCAGCAGGAGGACCCATGGACACCGGTAAGTATGATAGAGTCCCCGAATCCCCCTATTTCTCTGTCCTCTGATGTGCCATCACATCAGAGGACAGAGAATTACACTTTGCTTTTTTTTTTTTTTTCTGCGGTCGCCGGTAAACAGTTAATTACCGGCGATCGCAAAACAGGGGTCGGTAAAACCGACCCTGATCATGCTCTTTGGGGTCTCGGCTACCCCAGGTAGACAGGTGAGTATCGGGGGGCGATCAGGGACCCCTTTTCTCTGTCCTCTGATGTGCGATCACATCGGAGGACAGAGAAATTAAAAATAAATCGCGTTTTTTTTTTTTTTTTGCGATCGCCGGTAAACGGTTAATTACCGGCAATCGCAAATGCGGGGTCGGTAAAAAACCCTCGAATCATGTTCTCTGGGGTCTCGGCTACCCCCGGCAGCCGAGACCCCGGAGAAAATCCAACTCTGGGGGGCGCTATTTACTTTTTCCACAGCGCCGTTAATTAACGGCGCTGTGGTTTAAGTACCCTTAGCGGCCGCCGTTAAAAGGCGTATCGGCGGTCGTTAAGGGGTTAATTATATATGGACTTTCTTAGATATCTGGATGTATTTTATGAATCAGCCACACTCATATTTCAGTCATATGCTGTCCATTTCCTTGTGATCCTCCTTAAAGGGACACTGTCACCTGAATTTGGAGGGAACAATCTTCAGCCATGGAGGCGGGGTTTTTGGGTTTTTGATTCACCCTTTCCTTACCCGCTGGCTGCATGCTGGCTGCAATATTGGATTGAAGTTCATTCTCTGTCCTCCATAGTACACGCCTGCGCAAGGCAAGATTACCTTGTGCTGTATTTTTTAGCATATTCTGCAGTGTGATAATAGTCTGCAGGCCATCTGTGTTGAACTTATGTCTATTCCCCCTATGGCCACTGCAGGTTACATATGTAAAGTGGTTTAACACATTTGATTGGTGTAACAAATAAAGCAAAAAAGTCGGCACAACCTGTCAGTGCATTACGATTTGATTCTACGACACTCGTATGTGGGCTGGTGAATTTTTATTTGTGCCAAGGTTGCTTTTTGGTCCCAGTCCGGCCCTGCTCATGGCTGTACTAGCTCAAAAGGGTGCTTCTACTCAATACTGAGCAAAGGGTCTTGAATACTTATGACCATGTGATATTTCAATTTTTCTTTTTTAATACATTTGCAAAATTTCTACATTTCTGTTTTTTTTCAGTCAACACGGGTTGGAGAGTGAACATTAATAAAAAAAAAAGAACTTTTTTAATTTACCAAATAGCTGCAATGAAAAAAATTAAAGGGCTCTGAATACTTTCCATACCCACTGTATACATGTGTGTGTGTAGATGCTCTGTCTACGCATGTGTATGTACTCTGCGTATATACATACGTGTGTGCAACGTTCAGTATGTGTATATGTGTGTGTCATACAGTGTGTACGTGTGTGTAACATCCACATTTATACACTGACTAGCTGAAGAGCCCGGCGTTGCCTGGGCATAGTAAATATCTGTGGTTAGTTATAGCACCTCACTTCTCTTATTTTCCCATCACACCTCTCATTTTCCCAATCACATCTTTCATTTTCCCCCTCACATCTCTCATTTTCTCCCTCACACCTCTCATTTTCTCCCTCACTCCACTCATTTTCTCCCTCACTCCTCTCATTCCCCCCTAACACTTGTCATTTCGACCTCACATCTGTCATTTTCCGATCACTCCACTATTTTCCCTCGCTCCTCTCATTTTGCACTCACACCTTTTCATTTTCACCTCACACCCCTCATTTTCACCTCAGTATATACATGTTTGCATCTCCCTTATACATAGTATACACCTGTATGTCATCTCCTGTATCTATAATATAACGCTGGGAGCATCACTCTGTCCGAAGCCTTTATAGACTGCGCAGGCGCAAGCGCCGGCGCAGTCTGGGCCTCACAGAGTGACGCTCCCGGGAGATCGCGGTGTGTGTTCACACTGAACGCACACTGCGATCTCCAACAGAGAAGCAGGGACCGCCAGGAGGGTGAGTATCGCCTATATTCACCTGTCCTGCGTTCCATTGCTGAGCGCCGCCATCTTCCCGGTCTTCGGCCTGTGACCTTCAGTTCAGAGGGCGCGATGACGCGCTTAATGCGCGCAGGCCAGTCACGGCCAGAGGACCGGGAAGATGGCGGCGCCCAGCGCTGGAACGCAGGACAGGTGACTATAGTAAGTGCTGGGGGGCCTGAGCTGGCGGCGATACCAGCACCTGACCCCCACAGCGTGCCGGTGTCCCCGCCTGCTCAGGCCCCCCAGCACTCGGCGCCGAGTGGGTCAGAGGCAGTATGGGGACGCAGGATGGAGCAGCACATAAGGATGGGGACGCAGGATGCAGCAGCACATAAGGATGGGGACGCAGGATGGAGCAGCACATAAGGATGGGGACGCAGGATGGAGCAGCACATAAGGATGGGGACGCAGGATGGAGCAGCACATAAGGATGGGGACGCAGGATGGGAGCAGCACATAACAGGATGGGGACGCAGGATGGGAGCAGCACATAAGGATGGGGACGCAGGATGGGAGCAGCACATAAGGATGGGGACGCAGGATGGGAGCAGCACATAAGGATGGGGACGCAGGATGGGAGCAGCACATAACAGGATGGGGACGCAGGATGGAGCAGCACATGAAAGGATGGGGACGCAGGATGGAGCAGCACATAAGGATGGGGACGCAGGATGGGAGCAGCACATAACAGGATGGGGACGCAGGATGGAGCAGCACATGAAAGGATGGGGACGCAGGATGGGAGCAGCACATAACAGGATGGGGACGCAGGATGGTGACTATAGTAAGTGCTGGGGGGCCTGAGCTGGCGGTGATACCGGCACCTGACCCCCACAGCGTGCCGGTGTCCCCGCCTGCTCAGGCCCCCCAGCACTTGGCGCCGAGCGGGTCAGAGGCAGTATGGGGACGCAGGATGGAGCAGCACATAAGGATGGGGACGCAGGATGGGAGCAGCACATAACAGGATGGGGACGCAGGATGGAGCAGCACATGAAAGGATGGGGACGCAGGATGGAGCAGCACATAAGGATGGGGATGCAGGATGGAGCAGCACATAAGGATGGGGACGCAGGATGGGAGCAGCACATAACAGGATGGGGACGCAGGATGGAGCAGCACATGAAAGGATGGGGATGCAAGATGGAGCAGCACATAAGGATGGGGGCACAGGATGGAGCAGCACATAAGGATGGGGACGCAGGATGGGAGCAGCACATAACAGGATGGAGCAGCACATGACAGGATGGGGACGCAGGATGGAGCAGCACATGACAGGATGGGGACGCAGGATGGAGCAGCACATAAGGATGGGGACGCAGGATGGGTGCAGCGCATGACAGGATGGGGACGCAGGATGGGAGCAGCACATGACAGGATGGGGACGCAGGATGGAGCAGCACATAAGGATGGGGATGCAGGATGGAGCAGCACATAAGGATGGGGACGCAGGATGGGAGCAGCACATAACAGGATGGGGACGCAGGATGGAGCAGCACATGACAGGATGGGGACGCAGGATGGAGCAGCACATAAGGATGGGGACGCAGGATGGGTGCAGCGCATGACAGGATGGGGACGCAGGATGGAGCAGCACATGAAAGGATGGGGACGCAGGATGGAGCAGCACATAAGGATGGGGATGCAGGATGGAGCAGCACATAAGGATGGGGACGCAGGATGGGAGCAGCACATAACAGGATGGGGACGCAGGATGGAGCAGCACATGAAAGGATGGGGACGCAAGATGGAGCAGCACATAAGGATGGGGACGCAGGATGGAGCAGCACATAAGGATGGGGACGCAGGATGGAAGCAGCACATAACAGGATGGGGACGCAGGATGGAGCAGCACATGACAGGATGGGGACGCAGGATGGAGCAGCACATGACAGGATGGGGACGCAGGATGGAGCAGCACATAAGGATGGGGACGCAGGATGGGTGCAGCGCATGACAGGATGGGGACGCAGGATGGGAGCAGCACATGACAGGATGGGGACGCAGGATGGAGCAGCACATGACAGGATGGGGACGCAGGATGGAGCAGCACATGACAGGATGGGGACACAGGATGGAGCAGCACATGACAGGATGGGGACGCAGGATGGGAGCAGCGCATCACAGGATGGGAGCAGCGCATCACAGGATGGGGACGCAGGATGGGAGCAGCGCATGACAGGATGGGGACGCAGGATGGAGCAGAGCATGACAGGATGGGGACGCAGGATGGGAGCAGCACATGACAATGGAGGCGCAGGATGGAGCAGCACATGACAGGATGGGGACGCAGGATGGGAGCAGCGCATGACAGGATGGGGACGCAGGATGGGAGCAGCGCATGACAGGATGGGGACGCAGGATGGAGCAGCGCATGACAGGATGGGGACGCAGGATGGGAGCAGCACATGACAGAATGGAGGCGCAGGATGGAGCAGCACATGACAGGATGGGGACGCAGGATGGAGCAGCGCATGACAGGATGGGGACGCAGGATGGAGCAGCACATGACAGGATGGGGACGCAGGATGGGAGCAGCGCATCACAGGATGGGAGCAGCGCATCACAGGATGGGGACGCAGGATGGGAGCAGCGCATGACAGGATGGGGACGCAGGATGGGAGCAGCGCATGACAGGATGGGGACGCAGGATGGAGCAGCACATGACAGGATGGGGATGCAGGATGGAGCAGCGCATGACAGGATGGGGACGCAGGATGGAGCAGCACATGACAGGATGGGGACGCAGGATGGAGCAGCGCATGACAGGATGGGGACGCAGGATGGAGCAGCACATGACAGGATGGAGACCATATACCAATATAAATGCTCGCCACCCGGGCGTAGAACGGGTTCAATAGCTAGTATAGTATATACCTGTATGTCATCTCCCCTGTATATAGTATATACCTGCTGTGTGTCATCTCCCCTGTATATAGTATATACCTGTATGTCATCTTCTATATATAGTATATACCTGTATGTCATCTCCTTCTATATATAGTATATACCTGTATGTCATCTCCTCCTGTATATAGTATATATCTGTGTCATCTCCTCCTGTATATAGTATATACCTGTATGTCATCTTCTATATATAGCATATACCTGTATGTCATCTCCTCCTGTATATAGTACATACTTGTAGGTCATCTGCTCCTGTATATAGTATATACCTGTGTGTCATCTCCTCCTGTATATAGTTTATACCTGTATGTCATCTCCTCCTCTATATAGTATATACCTGTGTGTCATCTCTCCTGTATATATTATATATCTGTGTGTCATCGCCTCCTGTATATAGTATATACCTGTGTGTCATCTCCTCCTGTATTAGACCTCGTTCACACGTTATTTGCTCAGTATTTTTACCTCAGTATTTGTAAGCTAAATTGGCAGCCTGATAAATCCCCAGCCAACAGGAAGCCCTCCCCCTGGCAGTATATATTAGCTCACACATGCACATAATAGACAGGTCATGTGACTGACAGCTGCCGTATTTCCTATATGGTACATTTGTTGCTCTTGTAGTTTGTCTGCTTATTAATCAGATTTTTATTTTTGAAGGATAATACCAGACTTGTGTGTGTTTTAGGGCGAGTTTCGTTTGTCAAGTTGTGTGTGTTGAGTTGCGTGTGGCGACATGCATGTAGCGACTTTTGTGAGATGAGTTTTGTGTGGCAACATGCGTGTAGCAACTTTTTGTGTGTCGAGTTGCATGTGACAGGTTAGTGTAGCAAGTTGTGTGCAGCAAGTTTTGCACATGGCGAGTTTTGCGCATGGCGAGTTTTATGTGTGGTGCTTTTTGAGTATGTGCAAGTTTTGTGTGAGGCAACTTTTGCATGTGTTGCAACTTTTGTGCATGTGGCAATTTTTCCGCGTGTGCAAGTTTTGCGTGTGGCGAGTTTTCCATGAGGTGAGTTTTGCACTTGTGGCGAGTTTTGCGTGAGCCTAGTTTTTGCATGTGGCGAGTTTTGCGCGTGGCGAGTTTTGAGTGGCGACTTTTGTGTTTCGACTTTTATGTGGCGAGGTTGGTGTATGTGTGGTGAAATGTGTGCTGAGGGTGGTATATGTGTTCAAGCACGTGGTAGTGTGTGGCCCATTTTGTGTGTGTGTTCATATCCCCGTGTGTGGTGAGTATCCCATGTCGGGGCCCCACCTTAGCAACTGTACGGTATATACTCTTTGGCGCCATCGCTCTTGTTCACATCTGGCAGCTGTCAATTTGCCTCCAAAACTTTTCCTTTCACTTTTCCCCATTATGTAGATAGGGGCAAAATTGTTTGGTGAATTGGAAAGCGCGGGGTTAAAATCTCACCTCACAACATAGCCTATGACGCTCTCAGGGTCCAGACGTGTGACTGTGCAAAATTTTGTGACTGTAGCTGCGACGCCTCCAACACTTTTCCTTTCACTTTTTTCCCCATTATGTAGATAGGGGCAACATTGTTTGGTGAATTGGAAGGCGCGGGGTTAAAATTTCGATGAAACAAGAAAAGAAAACAGTGCGGCACTCACCCTTATTATATGAAGCTGTGGAATCGTGCTCTTTATTGGAGAAAAATGTATAAAACATCCATTAGGACATCAGGTCAGTGAGAGGGTGCGGAGGTGGAGTGTGGACGACGGCCGTTTCGCACGGTATGTGCTTCAACGGGTCCAGTTCCGGAACTGGACCCGTTGAAGCACATACCGTGCGAAACGGCCGTCGTCCACACTCCACCTCCGCACCCTCTCGCTGACCTGATGTCCTAATGGATGTTTTATACATTTTTCTCCAATAAAGAGCACGATTCCACAGCTTCATATAATAAGGGTGAGTGCCGCACTGTTTTCTTTTCTTGTTTCATCGTATTTACTCTGGATTGCCTATCAGTGCTGAGCACCATATACCCAGAATATTCGTGCCACCTGCGTATTTCTCGGATGTTCTATAAGGAGTGTATGTCCATATTGATTTGTGCTTCTCTAGTGCCGTCCATTGCTCATTCTGTGTGGGGGTTAAAATTTCGCCTCACAACATAGCCTATGACGCTCTCGGGGTCCAGACGTGTGACTGTGCAAAATTTTGTGGCTGTAGCTGCGACGGTGCAGATGCCAATCCTGGACATACATACACATACACACACACATACACACACACATTCAGCTTTATATATTAGATGAGCAAAAGGATCATAAAAATTGAACTTTTGACTTTCAGGCGCCTTATCTTATCACACACTACTGTTTCAAACTTGAGACTACCATCATTTTATCGACAGACATCTTGGATATCTCATACACAAATTTGTCTTGCAACTATTTAGCATATGATTAGTTATGCAGATTCTTGACATGTCACTGCATTATTACTGTTTTGCTCCTAAAAATCTAAGTTTTAATTTTCATTATTTTGTTTGTATTTTACAAATCCACCTTTGGCGTTTATCACTGCCTGAATCCTTCCGTGCAGGCTCTCATTCAGATTCAAGCATGTCTTCACTGAAATCTGATCTCTGCTCTCTTCTACATGTTCCCAAAGTTGGTGTGTACTGGTCAACTCACTTGGGTATATATACAGCTTTTTCTTCAACTCTACCCACAAGTGATCTATTGGGTTGAGCTTTTGGGACTGTGAGGGCTAAGCCAGCAACTCTACTTCATTATCATTGAATAATTTCCTCATTTCCTCGCCAATCTCGACGTATCCTTCTGGTTGTTGTCCTTATGGAACAATATGTCATCCTTTTCATACCTATAGTTCTCAAGTGTACGAAGTAACTCATCTTGTTGGATATTCACATATAGCTCAGCATTGAGACCACTATTGATACTGGTCAAGTATCCAAAGCCTTTGACTGTTAAACGATCCACAATCATTGGGAATTCTCCTACAAACTTGACAATCCCTTCAATTTCTTGATCCGATAGCCTCTTTTGCCCTTTTTTCTCCCAGACCTATTGGCACCCATCAAAGCCTAGTCTATTAACTTTCGTCTCATCATTCTAAATCACTTGTTTCTAATCTTCTACTGTCCAATTTTTGTGCAAACTCAAGCCGACGCTTCTTATGATGACATTGAAGTCGAGGCTTCTTCACCTTTTTTCAGGCCACCATTCCAGAGTTGTGTAATGTACTGTTACGGGCTGGGTGGTGGAACCACTGTGCCGAAGCCCAAGGAAAACCTGGAGGAGGCTCACCTAATCTGACCACAGATTCGCAGCAGCTAACGACACCAAGATCTGAGGAGAGACAATGGTGGTGGTCCAGGAGCTACCCCAGGACTTACCTTGGGTAGATGGCAGCTGAATCCTGGGAAAGAGTAGCTTGGGTGGCCTGAGGGAATGTCCCAACAGATATAGGCAGGCAGAGAAGATGACAGGAACCGCATGTGCAGACAGGACAGGCTGATGGAGAGAGGAGTACTGGCTAGTGCAGCAGGCTCGATTGCCATTGAGTTGAGCACTGGCGGGTGCAACTGGACTGGCTGCCATTTGGGTGATCTCTGGTGGGTGCAATTGGACCAGCTGCTGTTGAGGGAGCACTGGCAGGGGCAGCGGACTTGGCTACCAGTGAGGTGAACACTAGCGGGTGCAGCAGGCTCGGCTGCCATTGAGGTGAGCACTGTCGGGTGCAACTGGCGCAGCTGCCATTGAGGTGAACACTGATGGGTGCAACAGATTCAGCTGCCATTGAGAAGAGCACTGGTGGGTGCAGCAGGCTTTGCTGTCATTGACGTCAGCAGCACGTAACGAGCTTTGGTCAATTCTGCGCACTGTGGTGCCATTCACATGTAGCTCCTCAAATAACTCCTTTAAAGCACAACCAGCATTTTTTTTTATTGCACAGCTGGAGTAGTACTTTAAATGTAAGTCCGCTGCCCCGTCTCATACTCGCATTCCCCTGCCTTCATTGGTTTCCAATGTTGCTCCAGTTCGTCTCCTGTGAAAAGTGACCTGCTTGCAACTCTAGTGTTTCATGAAGCGGCGCGGAGGTCACTTTTCAGTAAGAGTCTGAGAGCATTGTCCTGGCTCTCATAATCTTGTATCTTCAGCTTGTGATGTAACTTCTGACTTCCGGCTGTCAGAAGCTGCGCTTACAAAATGGCGCAATGGGACCGGAGCGGTGCTGAAAAGCAGTGAAAATGCCGGGGATGAGAATATCACTGGGGCTAGGGGGTTTACACTTGAAGCACCACTCCAGCGCTGAAAAAAACAAACCACTGGAGTAAGTAAATAAAAATCCACTGATCGGGGGTGGGACGTGTTGTAGTATGTGGGCTGATTGGTTTTGTGTGGCAGGGTGGCTTTTTTGTCTCAGTCCGGCCCTGACAGCACGCATGTGAGGTCTGTCTGCTGAGACGCTGCTTCCTAAATTTTTTACAAAAACAATCTGGCCACTAACAAATGGCAGACCATTAGTAATTAATTTCTAATAATGTAGCAGAAACCTCCTGTATCACTTATGAAATTAAATCTTAACAAATGCAGGTCAGATAACTTATCTGTGGATATGTATGACCCCCAGCCTTAGAAACCTCCATGTCTTGTTATGCAGCAATATTATCCTCCGCCCATAAGGTTCCGTGACTACCTCATATGGTAGAACTGTAAAAGAAAGAAAAAACCCTCAGATTAGTGTTTTTATTTCATGATTTTTTCCTAGCCCTGAACATAGGTTATGGCAATACACATACAGAGTGAGGTAGGAGTTGTCACTGAGTGGTTCCAAATTCTAAATTGTAGTGAGGTCCCTAATCTAGATGAACATGAACTGACAACGCCTGACTGATTGGTAATCAATGGCAGTGAACTGCAAAGCATCACATATATTATTTACCCATTCCTACAAGAGTACATAGCAACTCATCACTGTTGGATGCATCACGCTTGGTGAACCGACCTTGCTCAGGCTTCAAACAGGTAATTTTTCATGTTGTCTTAATTCTCCTGCCTTTGCTAACATTTTTTGAGAACCTTTGCTGGCACTGGCAGATAATCAACATACTATACAGTATATCACATCACATGTTCACTTACTGGTACCCCGATTAAAAATAACACTTTAGTAGATGTCGTGCGGCCTGAGTACACTGATTAATATGAACCAGAGGAATGCAATTTAGGATTTGGGAAATCACCGATGCAGAGCATTAGCTTCAAAACAGCATATTTTTCATTTCAACACTTACTGTCACCCAGAATTACTTCTACAGATATGTAGGCAAGTGGAAAAAAAAAATCACATTTCCAATTTCCTTTGATCAAATGGTGCTTGTGAGCAATTACAATATATTATATTTAGGAGGAGAAGTTAATTGGTACTTTAGAATTTGAATGTAATAGGGGAAATATAAATCTGAGCTGTGCTAATGGACATGGAAGGTCACAAGGGAGTCAGAGGAACATGGCAATATATGAACTTATAAGAGCTCACTGTAGTGCCGGCATCCCTGCACCCTGACCCTCTTCCCCGACAGGGACACTGGCTCACTCCCCTCCACAGCCCCATCCCACACTTCCTCCTTCTTCCTTGCCTGAGAGGCAGTCCAGGATGCATGCGCGGCATGCAGATTTCCGGGCACTGTGCTAAGAGTGCGTACTCCCTTCTTCTTAAAGGGGCCGTGCACCATACTAAAGTGTCCCCAGCTAATGGCTGAGGGATTCTCACAATGTAAGGCAACATGGTTAGTCATTTGCATGCTTGCTAGTTGTCAGGTCCCCAGTGCCCGCCAGTTAGTTACCTGTTCTGTACCTGTCAGCCAATACTTGCTTGTCTCCTTGTATTTCAGCCGTAGCCGTCCGTACCTGCCAGTCAGACTTGGAATGGCCCACTGAAGAACAGGACAATCCTCCGGTGGGCCCCTGTGTAAGAGTAGGCCACCACCCTCTTATATGAGCAGTACTTGACAAAATATACTTGAATCACTATATACAGACAAAGGCAGCTTCTTATTCATTTAATAATCTATGCAGTTCATTGTTATATACATTTGTGATTGAGAATAATGTCGCATTTGCATACAGTTGAAACATATGGCCCTAGAGTAGGTTACTGAGAGGCTCGTGGCACCCCAGTCCGTCACTGATGCCAGTGCTCATCTGTATACCAGTTGGTCCACTTCGCACCTGTCAGTGCTCTTTTGTATACCAGCTGGTCCAGCCTGCACCTGCCAGTGCCAGTGCTCATCTATATACCAGCCGGTACTCTCCGCACCTGCCAGTGCTCATCTGTATACCAGCCGGCCCTCTCCGCACCTGTCAATGCTCATCTGTATACCAGTCGGACCAGCCTGCACCTGCCAGTGCCTATCTGTATACCAGCTGGACCCATCTTTATCTGTGATTCCTGCAGTGCCTGCCTGCATCTACTGTCCTCTCCTTCGGGGTCATTCCAGCTACCATTCTGTAGAGGGTCAGCTGCCGTGCGTCCATAGTCTGACCTGTAGTAGCACCTGGTGTTTATTGGGAGGCAAGCCTAACCATAGCATCAGGGGCTCTAGTGAAAAGTCAGGTGCTCACCTAGTCACATGCCTCCAGGCTCTCCTCAGACTACGGCACAGTGGTTCCACCATTCCCATTATACTCTTACAGTCTGGCTTCAAAATCAGACATTTCAAGGTAGATGTCAACACTCTTGACATGTGCGTTTTAGTAAATACTTGTAACCTTTACTTTGGTGTATCTTTTGCACATACAATGCCTACAAGTAGTATTCAACCCCCTGCAGATTTAGCAGGTTTAATAAGATGCAAATAAGTTAGAGCCTTCAAACTTCAAACAAGAGCAGGATTTATTAACAGATGCATAAATCTTACAAACCAAAAAGTTTTGTTGCTCAGTTAAATTTTTATAAATTTTAAACATAAAAGTGTGGGTCAATTATTATTCAACCCCTAGGTTTAATATTTTGTGGAATAACCTTTGTTTGCAATTACAGCTAATATTAAGACCTGATCAGGCCGGCACAGGTCTCTGGAGTTATCTTGGCCCACTCCTCCATGCAGATCTTCTCCAAGTTATCTAGGTTCTTTGGGTGTCTCATGTGGACTTTAATCTTGAGCTCCTTCCACAAGTTTTCAATTGGGTTAAGGTCAGGAGACTGACTAGGCCACTGCAACACCTTGATTTTTTGCCTCTTGAACCAGGCCTTGGTTTTCTTGGCTGTGTGCTTTGGGTCGTTGTCTGGTTGGAAGATGAAATGATGACCCATCTTAAGATCCTTGATGGAGGAGCGGAGGTTCTTGGCCAAAATCTCCAGGTAGGCCGTGCTATCCATCTTCCCATGGATGCGGACCAGATGGCCAGGCCCCTTGGCTGAGAAACAGCCCCACAGCATGATGCTGCCACCACCATGCTTGACTGTAGGGATGGTATTCTTGGGGTCGTATGCAGTGCCATCCAGTCTCCAAACGTCACGTGTGTGTTTGGCACCAAAGATCTCGATCTTGGTCTTATCAGACCAGAGAACCTTGAACCAGTCAGTCTCAGAGTCCTCCAAGTGATCATGAGCAAACTGTAGACGAGTGTTATGTTTGCTAATGACAGGTGTTATGAAGGCAATCCAGAAACACAGTGTGCTTAGCGATCAGAGCGCACACAGTGATCTGACAAATACCCAAAAATACAAGAACGAGCTCTGAGACGTGGAAACTCTGTAGACTGCACACCTGATCCTATCCTAAACACAACTAAAAGCGGCTGTGGATTGCGCCTAACAACTACCTAGGCAACTCGGCACAGCCTAAGAAACTAGCTAGCCTGAAGATAGAAAAATAGGTCTGACTTGCCCCAGAGAAATTCCCCAAAGGAAAAGGCAGCCCCCCACATATAATGACTGTGAGTAAGATGAAAAGACAAAACGTAGGGATGAAATAGATTCAGCAAAGTGGGGCCCGATATTCTAGGACAGAGCGAGGACAGTAAAGCGAACTTTGCAGTCTACAAAAAACCCTAAAGCAAAACCACGCAAAGGGGGCAAAAAAAACCCACCGTGCCGAACTAACGGCACGGCGGTACACCCTTTGCGTCTCAGAGCTTCCAGCAAAACAAAAGACAAGCTGGACAGAAAAAAAAAGCAACAAAAAAGCAAAAAGCACTTAGCTATACAGAGCAGCAGGTCACAGGAACAATCAGGAGAAGCTCAGATCCAACACTGAAACATTGACAAGGAGCAAGGATAGCAGCATCAGGCGGAGTTAAGTAATGAAGCAGTTAACGAGCTCACCAGAACACCTGAGGGAGGAAGCTCAGAAGCTGCAGTACCACTTGTGACCACAGGAGTGAATTCAGCCACAGAATTCACAACAGACGAGCCTTGACATGACGCTTTGAAAGTAAAGGTACCTTACGGGCTCGTCTGGAACGGAGACCATTGCGGTGGAGTACGTTACTTATGGTATTGACTGAAACCAATGTCCCCACTGCCATGAGATCTTCCCGGAGCTCCTTCCTTGTTGTCCTTGGGTTAGCCTTGACTCTTCAGACAAGCCTGGCCTCGGCACAGGAGGAAACTTTCAAAGGCTGTCCAGGCCGTGGAAGGCTAACAGTAGTTCCATAAGCCTTCCACTTCCGGATGATGCTCCCAACAGTGGAGACAGGTAGGCCCAACTCCTTGGAAAGGGTTTTGTACCCCTTGCCAGCCTTGTGACCCTCCACGATCTTGTCTCTGATGGCCTTGGAATGCTCCTTTGTCTTTCCCATGTTGACCATGTATGAGTGCTGTTCACAAGTTTGGGGAGGGTCTTAAATAGTCAGAAAAGGCTGGAAAAAGAGATAATTAATCCAAACATGTGAAGCTCGTTGTTCTTTGTGCCTGAACTACTTCTTAATACTTTAGGGGAACCAAACAGAATTCTGGTGGGTTGAGGGGTTGAATAATAAATGACCCTCTGAAAAGACTTTTCACAATTTAAAAAAAAAAATAAACAAAGAAATAACATTCTTTTTTGCTGCAGTGCATTTCACACTTCCAGGCTGATCTACAGTCCAAATGTCACAATGCCAAGTTAATTCCAAATGTGTAAACCAGCTAAATCTGCAGGGGGTTGAATACTACTTGTAGGCACTGTAACTCTTTAATGTGCCTTTCCTCCTGAATCTTTTTATGAATGAAATGACAACTGGGTGTTACTATTCCTCTTGTCAAAGGGGTATGCCTCTTTCAAGGGCAGACGTACTATTGGTGCAACCAGGGGCCCAAAAGATAAGGGGGTTAACTTCAACCTCCAAAGCATGCATTTTTGTGCATTGTGATGAGCTATTGGACAACAAAGTGCCCATATATGGTTCTTGCACAGTGGCCCTCTCCTGTCTGAGTCTGCCTCTGGTCTCTACAAAACTAATTTTAACAGTGTCTGTGTGTACCGGGATATTGCAGTAACTAGTAACTTATACATAAGTTTCAAGGAGCAATAAAGAAGAAAGGCACAACACAGAGTTCTAAAAAAAGATGCCCCAGCATAGTTTTTGGATGGAAAACACAAGCATTTAAGCCTCCCGTACTAAAGAAGAGTAAAATGATTCCTGGGATCCTTGTTCAGCAGAATCGTTGTTTAGCAGCCACAAGTAGTCTAAGGCCTCAGGACCAGAACCCTGTGAACCTTCCCCTACCTGCTGGCATCTGCGGCTCCTCTTCTGATTACCTTATGCCAGGCCTAATAATCAGAAGAGGTGAAGGTAGGAGGAAGTTCATTAGCCACTGGTCCAGCAGTCCTGGATGACTGACATCACTGCTGGACCAGGGTCCTGCAAATTGTTTTGCTCCAGTCTACCCTATACATATTAGATAGCTGTTGGACAGTCAGTTGTCCAGCACACAGCTGTCTCTGCAACTCAGCCGAGCACTCCTGTGTTCCCTATGAAAGAACTGCTGCCAGACTCCTCCGTTAATGGCTAATCTCCACAAGGACAAAACGTTCAGCTATTGGAAATCCGATAGACTAGATCCTTACCTTTTTTAACATCATTTGTCAAGGAAGAGTCAATAATAATTAGAATGTTGCACGATCCCACCTATATCTGCGGGTTTAACCAACTTTCATGTAAGGTCTATGGGAACCTTTACTAAAACAGAAATGTCAGAAGAGCAGATAGGACATCTTTAATAAATAGTTCCAATTCTAACATTGCCTCAAAATGTAAAAGACAAACAGAAACATATACAGGTCCTTCTCAAAAAATTAGCATATAGTGTTAAATTTCATTATTTACCATAATGTAATGATTACAATTAAACTTTCATATATTATAGATTCATTATCCACCAACTGAAATTTGTCAGGTCTTTTATTGTTGTAATACTGATGATTTTGGCATACAACTCCTGATAACCCAAAAAACCTGTCTCAATAAATTAGCATATCAAGAAAAGGTTCTCTAAACGACCTATTACCCTAATCTTCTGAATCAACTAATTAACTCTAAACACATGCAAAAGATACCTGAGGTTTATATAAACTCCCTGCCGGGTTCATTACTCAAAACCCCCATCATGGGTAAGACTAGCGACCTGACAGATGTCAAGAAGGCCATCATTGACACCCTCAAGCAAGAGGGTAAGACCCAGAAAGAAATTTCTCAACAAATAGGCTGTTCCCAGAGTGCTGTATCAAGGCACCTCAATGGTAAGTCTGTTGGAAGGAAACAATGTGGCAGAAAACGCTGTACAACGAGAAGAGGAGACCGGACCCTGAGGAAGATTGTGGAGAAGGACCGATTCCAGACCTTGGGGAACCTGAGGAAGCAGTGGACTGAGTCTGGTGTGGAAACATCCAGAGCCACCGTGCACAGGCGTGTGCAGGAAATGGGCTACAGGTGCCGCATTCCCCAGGTAAAGCCACTTTTGAACCATAAACAGCGGCAGAGGCGCCTGACCTGGGCTACAGAGAAGCAGCACTGGACTGTTGCTAAGTGGTCCCAAGTATTTTTTTCTGATGAAAGCAAATTTTGCATGTCATTCGGAAATCAAGGTGCCAGAGTCTGGAGGAAGACTGGGGAGAAGGAAATGCCAAAATGCCTGAAGTCCAGTGTCAAGTACCCACAGTCAGTGATGGTGTGGGGTGCCATGTCAGCTGCTGGTGTTGGTCCACTGTGTTTCATCAAGGACAGGGTCAATGCTTTATGGTGATGAAGATTTCATTTTTTCAGCACGACCTGGCACCTGCTCACAGTGCCAAAACCACTGGTAAATGGTTTACTGACCATGGTATTACTGTGCTCAATTGGCCTGCCAACTCTCCTGACCTGAACCCCATAGAGATTCTGTGGGATATTGTGAAGAGAAAGTTGAGAGACGCAAGACCCAACACTCTGGTTGAGCTTAAGGCCGCTATTGAAGCATCCTGGGCCTCCATAACATCTCAGCAGTGTCACAGGCTGATTGCCTCCATGCCACGCTGCATTGAAGCAGTCATTTCTGCCAAAGGATTCCCGACCAAGTATTGAGTGCATAACTGAACATTATTATTTGATGGTTTTTTTGTTTGTTATTAAAAAACACTTTTATTTGATTGGATGGGTGAAATATGCTAATTTATTGAGACAGGTTTTTTGGGTTATCAGGAGTTGTATGCCAAAATCATCAGTATTAAAACAATAAAAGACCTGACAAATTTCAGTTGGTGGATAATGAATCTATAATATATGAAAGTTTAATTGTAATCATTACATTATGGTAAATAATGAAATTTAACACTATATGCTAATTTTTTGAGAAGGACCTGTAGAAAGAATCCTAGATGCAACAAACCAAACCATCTTTGACTGCAACATGGAAATATGATCAGTACCAGCTAACAATTAGTTGGCAATGCAACTGCTATGCAAAATATGCAAGGAATGAAAAGAGTCAAAAAACACCATATGGTAGCATCTAACAATCATGTTTTCAATCTTTCCAATTGTTGTGTTTTTCTATTGTTGAAAATGGATTAATAATTAGCATTGCAGCGATCTACTTGGTAATTTAGAGACAATTTTTTATTCATCTACTTACTCTTGTATAACCAAAAATAATCCTTTATTTAGACTATATTTAGAATTGTTAATAGTTTTCTTAAAATAATCGCTTTGTCCAAAAAAAAGTAAAGTTGAATGGCACATCCAAAAAATAGATAAAATCTTCAAAGTTTATTTCTGGCGCTCTGTGACAGAAACGCGTCTTTTCTATCACCAGCATGTGGATTTTAGTTGTTTGTTACTTATGGAATAAACTTTGAAGATTTTATCTATCGTATTTTTCAGACTGTAAGGACACACTTTTTTCCCAAAATTTTTTGGGGAAAATGGGGGTGCATCTTATAGTCGGAATATACTTACAAGTAGTGTGGCAGCAGCAGGAGTCGGGCGATTCTGCGGCGGTCTGACTCTGCAGGGCAATGATCACGCTCCCTTCCCAGGCTGGTGGGGCAAGTTCAGCAGTGCTCTGTGGTGCGAGGGGCTCTACCGGCATTTTGTGAAAGCCTTGTCCCCCCTGCACATCCATTATTGCGATACGGTGGCCTTCGGGAAAATAGCCGCCGGGGCGGCGCATACTCAGATTGAGATCTTGGCACCCGAGATCTCGTTGCAGAGATCTCAAACTGAGCATGTGCCGACACGGTGGCCATTTTCCCAGAGGCCACTGCATCGCAATATTGAATGTGCGAGGGGCATCGGGCTTTCACAAAATGCCAGCGCAGCCCCCTGTACCACAGAGCACCACCAAACCTGCTGCAACAGCCTGGAATGGGATTTCCCGGAGGCCACTGCATCACAGCAATGGATGTGCGGGAGCTCCAGGCTTTCACAAAATGCCAGCAGAGCGGGGGGCACCACGAGCACCACCGAACCTAAAGCACCAGTCCTTTTATGGGAGTCATATCTCTGGCCACCGAACACCCCCTGTGATCATGCACCACCAGTGCTGCCGATCCGCCCAGTTAGCTGAATTCGGACTGTAAGACGGACCCCCATTTGATACATTATTTTTTTCCCTATTTTCCTTCTGAAAATTTGGGGTGCGTCTTATGGTCCAGAACATCTTATACTCCGAAAAATATTTTTTAGATGTGCCGATAAGCTGTACTTTTTTGGGACTAAAGGTACCTTCACACTAAGCGACGCTGCAGCGATACCGATAACGATGTCGATCGCTGCAGCGTCGCTGTTTGGTCGCTGGAGAGCTGTCACACAGACAGCTCTCCAGCGACCAACGATGCCGGTAACCAGGGTAAACATCGGGTTACTAAGCGCAGGGCCGCGCTTAGTAACCCGATGTTTACCATGGTTACCATCGTAAAAGTAAAAAAAACAAACACTACATACTTACCTTCCGCTGTCTGTCCCCGGCGCTTTGCTTTCCTGCACTGACTGTGAGCACAGCGGCCGGAAAGCACAGCGGTGACGTCACCGCTCTGCTTTCCGGCTGGCCAACGCTGACACAGGATGCAGGAGGAGTGCAGAGAAGCAGAGTGCCGGGGACAGACAGCAGAAGGTAAGTATGTAGTGTTTGTTTTTTTTACTTTTACGATGGTAACCAGGGTAAACATCGGGTTACTAAGTGCGGCCTTGCGCTTAGTAACCCGATGTTTACCCTGGTTACCAGTAAATACATCGCTGAATCGGCGTCACACACGCCGATTCAGCGATGTCTGCAGGGAGTCCAGCGACGAAATAAAGTTCTGGACTTTCTGCAGCGACCAACGACATCACAGCAGGATCCTGATCGCTGCTGCGTGTCAAACACAACGATATCGCTAGCCAGGACGCTGCAACGTCACGGATCGCTAGCGATATCGTTGTGAAGTTGTTTAGTGTGAAGGTACCTTAACTCCCTGACGGTTAACAGTATTGTCGTGAAATGACATCCATTGCATACAAAGAACAGATTTGGTCATTCACTGCATGGTGAGCAATTTATTCACTCCTTTTTTTAGGTAATCCGTTTGTCATCTGCATTTGTGTACAGTTAAATTATGCAAATTAAATCACATATTATTTTTAATCATGTGGTATGATAAGAGTTAGTTTCCATGATTTTGCTTCCATGTGAAATCTTCAAATAACACATTCCCAAACATAATAATCCATTGCAAATTCTTCTACCTTTGATCCTTATGTCTAATAAAATGTATGGGAAAATGAAAAATAGCAATTTTCTGTCCTAGTCTATAAAAACAAATGTGTTTTACCAGACCAGTTATTTTACACTCTGAATTTCATCCATTTTTTATTTACATATTTTTAAATGGAGAAGTTACTAACTAATAAAAAAGATTGTCTTGTGGCTCATTGTGACATCATTTGTTTTCATGTACTAGAAAAATGGAGTTTCATCAATAATTTTCATCATTGGTCGATCCTGTTTTCATGACAGTGTCATCAGAGATTGGTCTGATTTTCTTTTCTCATATGTGAAAAAAAAGAGAAAATAGTTTTTCCTCCTTCTGCTATCTACAACCCATGGCAAAAATTATGGAATCACCGGCCTTAGAGGATGTTCATTCAGTTGTTTAATTTTGTAGAAAAAAAGCAGATTACAGACATGGCACAAAACTAAAGTCATTTTAAAGGGAACCTGTGACCCCCAAAATCGAGGGTGAGGTAAGCCCATCGGCATCAGGGGCTTATCTACAGCATTCTGTAATGCTGTAGATAAGCCCCCGATGTATCCTAAAAGATGAGAAAAAGAGGTAATATTATACTCACCAAGGGGCGTTCCCGCTGCTGGTCCGGTCCGGCGCCTCCTATCTTCATCAGATGACGTCCTCTTCTGGTCTTCACGCTGCGGCTCCGGCACAGGTGTACTTTGCCCTGTTGAGAGCAGAGCAAAGTACAGCAGTGCGCAGGCGCCAGGCCTCTCTGACCTTTCCCGGCACTTGCGCACTGCAGTACTTTGCTCTGCCCTTAACAGGGCCACCGATCGACCAAACCGCTGCATGACCAGCTCTACCCTCACCCACTGTATCCTCACCCATCCCTTGTAGATTGTGAGCCCTCGCGGGCAGGGTCCTCTCTCCTCCTGTACCAGTTGTGACTTGTATTGTTCAAGATTATTGTACTTGTTTTATTATGTATACCCCTCCTCACATGTAAAGTGCCATGGAATAAATGGCGCTATAATAATAAATAATAATAATAATAATAATAACAGGGCAGACAAAGTACGACTGCAACGGAGCTGCAGCGTGAAGTCCAGAAGAGGGCGTCATCGTAGGAAGATGGGAGGCCCCGGACCGCGACGCCCATCGCATCGGAAGGCCCGCCCAAGTGAGTATAATCTAACCTTTTTTTTCATCTTTTAGGATACATCGGGGGCTTATCTACAGCATTACAGGATGCTGTAGATAAGCCCCTGATGCCGGTGGGCTTAGCTCACCGTTGATTTTGGGGGTCACAGATTCCCTTTAAATGTCAACTTTCTGGCTTTAAGAAACACTAAAAGAAGTTAAGAACAAAAAATGTGGTTGTCAGTAACGGTTACTTTTTTTTACCACGCATAGGGAAAAAATTATGGAATCACTCAATTCTGAGGAAAAATTATGAATTCACCCTGTAAATTTTCATACCCAAAAATAACACCTGCATCATATTAGATCTGCTCGTTAGTCTGCATCTAAAAAGGAGTGATCACACCTTGGAGAGCTGCTGCACCAAGTGGACTGAAAAGAATCATGGCTCCAACACGAGAGATGTCAATTGAAGCAAAGGAGAGGATTATCAAACTCTTAAAAGAGGGTAAATCATCACGCAATGTTGCAAAAGATGTTGGTTGTTCACAGTCAGCTATATCTAAAATCTGGACCAAATACAAACAACATGGGAAGGTTGTTAAATGCAAACATACTGGCAGACCAAGGAAGACATCAAAGCGTCAAGACAGGAAACTTAAAGCAATATGTCTCCAAAAGAGGAAATGCACAACAAAACAAATGAGGACCGAATGGGTGGAAAGTAGAGTCAACGTCTGTGACCGAACTGTAAGAAACCGCCTAAAGGAATTGGGATTTACATGCTGAAAAGCTAAACAAAAGCCACCATTAACACCTAAACAGAAAAAAACAAGGTTACAATGGGCTAAGGAAAAGCAATCGTGGACTGTGGATGACTGGATGAAAGTCATATTCAGTGATGAATTGCGAAACTGCATTGGGCAAGGTGATGATGCTGGAAATTTTGTTTGGTGCCGTTCCAATGAGATTTATAAAGATGACTGCCTGAAGAGAACATGCAAATTTCCACAGTCATTGATGACATGGGGCTGCATGTCAGGTAATCTTCAATAAATGCACAAGTTTATGTTGTTATTTTGGACACTTTTCTTACCAATCAATTGAAAGGAAGTTTGGGGATGATGAAATCATTTTTCAAGATGATCCTGCCATAGAGCAAAAACTGTGAAAACATTCCTTGAAAAAAGACACTTAAGGTCAATGTCATGTCCTGCAAATAGTTTGGATCTCAATCCAATTGAAAATCTTTGGTGGGAGTTGAAGAAAATGGTCCATGACAAGGCTCCAACGTGCAAAGCTGATCTGGCAATAGAAATCAGAGAAAGTTGGAGCCAGATTGATGACTTCTGTTTGACCCTCATTAAGTCCATGCCTCAGAGACTGCAAGCGGTTATAAAAGCCAGAGGTGGTGCAACAAAGTACTAGTGATGTTTTGAAGTGTTTTTTTGTTTGTTTGTGTTTCATGATTCCATAATTTTTTCCTCAGAATTGAGTGATTCCATAATTTTTTTCCCTATGCTTGGTTAAAAAATTAACCATTACTGACAACCAAATTTTTTGTTCTTGATTTCTTTTAGTGTTTCTTAAAGCCAGAAAGTTGCCATTTGAAATGACTTTAGTTTTGTGCCATGTCTGTTATCTGCTTTTTTTCTACAAAATTAAACAACTGAATGAACATCCTTCAAGGCAGATGATTCCATAATTTTTGCCAGGGGTTGTAATAATTCATGACAATCAGACAGCACACGGATAAGATTCAAGTGTTGTTTAATTTTTTTAATGAGCCCATAGAGTTGCATTGCCTATTTTGGTCCAACACTCTGAACAACATCAGAGATGTCTGCACGATTTTGCATGGACTGCGAAGCCAACATGTGATTGGCCTCATCCACTATTATAGGAATGAATCTATAAAAACACAGAGAATTCTCATAGGGAAAAAATAACAACTGAATGAGCCCTTACCAAGACTATGCTGCTTTAAAAAAAAAATGCTTGGATTCCAGAAAAGCTGCAAAAATGAAGAAAAGCACCAGAACCCAAAAACATTGCTTGTAATGTGTTGTATATCTTACTACTATTCAGCCAGTGTCTGGCGACAGTATATTTTATAAAAAAAAGTTGGCAAAAATACTTGGAAAAATGCCTAAAAACGCTATGTGTGAAGCAGCTCTACGTAAAATACTTTCCAGGCTTAGAGAAATGCTCATGTAATGAAGTAAAATTGGAAGTCTAGTTGCACATTTGTTGGGGAACCAGGTCATATGTGAAATCACTGCTAATAGCCTTTGGGCAAATAATGCTTGCTGGGCCTTTGAGTGAGTGATGACAGCAGCAGTCATGACTCGATGCACATGGAACTTGGTGCTTCTCCACAGGAATTCACACTTTTTGTAGCCACGCGTTATATCAAACGTATACTGTTTTCTGTATGTTTTTGAGACTATTTAAAGTTAGAAATAATATATATATTTATATAGTCCCAACGCAAGTTCCACACTTTTTTTAATTGTGAAACCAACCTAGTAACAAAATATACTAGAGATTGTGCGTAGATTCGCTGGACTCCATTCAATTGACCAGATCAGTAGTCTCTGCAGTTTTGCAAATTATTTATTTTCCAGGATCTGTGACTCTAAAAATTTGCTAGATTCCTGCCCAGCAGCCAGACACTACTGACATGGCCAATAGACTAAAAATCCAAGTTGTGAGGTAGCAAAACACAAAAAATGCCAAGCAGTGTGAATACTTTCGTAAGCCACTGCACATGGTAGAAACCTATCTATCAACTATCCACCTCTTCCGACAAGCCTATAACCTGCAGTAACCACCGATTGACCAAACCCTTGCATGACCAGCTCTATCCTCACCTACTGTATTCTCACCCATCCCTTGTAGATTGTGAGCCCCCGCCGGCAGGGTCCTCTCTCCTCCTGTACCAGTTATGACTTGTATTGTTTAAGATTATTGTACTTGTTTTTATTATGTATACCCCTCCTTACATGTAAAGCGCCATGGAATAAATGGCGCTATAACAATAAATAATAATAATAATAATAACAACTAGAGTGGTGCGGAGAGAAGCCATTCGGAGGCAGCACCTAACTAGTCCTGTCTATTCCTATAGTCACTGGCAGGCTCTTCAAACTATGTTTTCTCTGAAACACTGGAGTATAGACAAAAAAAATGAGTTGTAATCCTGCAGAAATGCTCTGATCCATGCTACCTGTGGTTCTGGCAGCAAGAATCGAGTGACAGATTCTCCTTGAGGGTTTCTTTGCTTTGGACAATCCCTAATTACTAGAAGGCTTCTCTGACAATAATCACAAAGTGACCCTGAACTAAGAAACCTCAGAATCCGAAGTAATCTATGGAGAGACCTGATGGTAAGTGTTCAATTTCCACACAGTGCCACTACAGGGTAATTCAAAGGGTCATCCATGTTTAAACATTTAGCACCTATATTATCCAGCATGCCAGGATATCATATTGTGTAATATATTTGTGGTATTGGAATTGCAGGTAAATGCTGCGATTCCCAGAGGTCATATGACTTCCACGGCTTTCTTTCTGTGTTCCTTGGTTGACATCACGCCCAGTTATTATCTCTTATCAAATAGAACAAGGCATATGTAATTCATTAAGGACAGTATGAGGAAGCTGAATAATGCAAGTCAGAATGGAAACTGTAGTTTCAGCATTCAATTGAAACTACAAAGACGTTCCACCGCTCTAGCCCCAGCCGCACGTGGTGGGGGAACAAAGAGCAATAGGAACAATTTTTTTTTATCTAAGAGTGCATCTATAGAATGATAACTAGGTTTTATTTTTGTCTAATGTGTTACTTTTGAGCTTTAAGTAGCACCCATTCATATCATGTTATTTCCATCCATTACTTTACAGAACAGGCCATTTAGAGATGCTCTTCATAAATGGTCTCCAATATGGCCAAGAGATGAAGATGCTAACCAAGTGGCCTGTTTTCTTTTGTGTGCACCTAAATAAGCACTGAAGATACACAGCACTTAGATTTATACAGCACAGAAATGTGGAGCATTAACCTCTAGTTGTGCACATGACTTTTTGGTTTCCCAATAAACTTCTTCATATAGTTTCATCTCCTCCTGTACCAGTTGTGACTTGTATTTTTCAAGATTATTGTACTTGTTTTATTATGTATACCCCTCCTCACATGTAAAGCGCCATGGAATAAATGGCGCTATAATAATAAATAATAATAATAATAATATAGTTTGTGGTGTCTCCCAAACAGAATCCGTCTGAAAAAAAATGTCATGTGCAGATACCGTTAGGGTATGTGTACATAGTGTCCTTTAGTTGCCGGCATACCCATTGAGTTTTTCCTGCAAAAGATTTTTCAAGAATGAACTGGCAGTCTTTTTTTTCTGCTTCTTCTCTGAATTCTTTTGCAGCCGTGTTGCTGTAAAAGGGACCAGTCACTTCTCTTCTCTTGTGGTTTTGGGAAACTGAAGGGATTAAAGAGGACCCTTCACCAAATTTTTCACATTGAACTGGACACAGGATGTAACAGTGACTGCAGAGTAGAATAAAACATTTTTGTTTTCTCTTCAATTTCACATTTCTTTGGTGAAGATCTTAGCAATACTGTTCACATGTAATGAGTTAACTTTTGTTAAAGGGAACCTGTCACCAGGTTTGGACCATATGAGATAAGACCACCATCTTTCTGCCCTGATATACAGAATTCTGATATGCTGTATATATTATCCCAATCTGGCCTGCAAGACAAGAAAAAGACCTTTTTCAATACTCACCTACAGGGCGGTCCGGTAGGCTTCGCTTGATCCAGTGCCTCACTTCTCTTTGCAATGGTGTCCTTCTTGGCTTATGTGAATAGCGAGTCCTACATCATCCACACAGTGTTCCTCTGCATCTCGCTCCTTTGCAGGAGTACTTTCTACGCCCTGTCGAGGACAGAGCAAAGTACTGCAGTGTGCATGCTCAGAAAAAGACCAAAGAGCCCAGGAGCATGCACACTGCAGCACTTCAGTCTGCATTGGTCATCAGATCCGACAGCCCCTTAGGTAAGTATTATAAAAGGTCTTTTTCTTGTTTTGCAGGCCGGATCGGGGGCATATATGCAGCATATTAAAATGCTGTATGTCAGGGCTGAAAGGTGGTGGTCTTATCTCATATAGGACAAACCTGGTGACAGGTTCCCTTTAAGTCTAAAGGTACCGTCACACATAACGATATCGTTAACGATTTCGTTGCTTTTTGTGATGTAGCAACGATATCGTTAAGGAAATTGTTATGTGTGACAGCGACCAACGATCAGGCCCCTGCTGGGAGATCGTTGGTCGCTGAAGAAAGTCCAGAACTTTATTTCGTCGCTGGATCTCCCGCTGACATCGCTGCATCGGCGTGTGTGACACCGATCCAGCGATGTCTTCACTGGTAACCAGGATAAACATCGGGTAACTACGCGCAGGGCCACACTTAGTAACCCGATGTTTACCCTGGTTACCAGCGTAAAAGTAAAAAAAAACAAACAGTACATACTTACCTACCGCTGTCTGTCCCCGGCGCTGTGCTTCTCTGCACTCCTCCTGCACTGACTGTGAGCACAGCGGCCGGAAAGCAGAGCGGTGACGTCACCGCTCTGCTTTCCGGCCGCTGTGCTCACAGTCAGTGCAGAGGAGTGCAGAGAAGCAGAGCGCCGGGGACAGACAGCGGTAGGTAAGTATGTACTGTTTTTTTTTTTTACTTTTACGCTGGTAACCAGGGTAAACATCGGGTTACTAAGCGCGGCCCTGCGCTTAGTAACCCGATATTTACCCTGGTTACCCGGGGACTTCGGGATCGTTGGTCGCTGGAGAGCTGTCTGTGTGACAGCTCTCCAGCGACATCGTTGTCGGTATCGCTGCAGCGTCACTTAGTGTGACGGTACCTTAAGTAGGTGTTATTAGGGGTGTACTTCTCTCTGTATAAGCGTTTATCTGATAACAGTCACTACTTGCACTTAATGAAAGTTAACTCATTAACTCATTAGTTGCTTCAGGTTTTCAATGTTATAAAGCAGCTAATAGAATTAACTGGTCAATTCTGCTGACTTCCATTTGGAAGCTGCTTACTACTTTATATATAGTTTACCATGGAAAGAAACTGGTGGCAAAGTCGCAGCAAAAATGGCAAAAAAGACACCAAAGGAGACGCTTCAAAAAAAAAAAAACGTGCGGGTGTTCTTGCAGCGATTTCCTACAGCAAAAACTGAGTGGGTAGGTCAATATCTATAAGACGTGGATGATTGTACTATGACTTCTCAGCATAGTAAAAGCTAAGGTGTGTGAGTGCGGCTCTGTGCAGTAAAGCGCTGCACACCTGGGCCTAGTTATTCTCTTGACACCCTAGCGTGCCTGGGAGCTAAAACGTCTTACTGTCAATTTACATTATTTTTTACAACCTCTTCACTGAGTATATTGCAGCGTCTGAGGAAAGCAAAGGTAATCCGTATAAATTTTATTCAGCAATCACCAGAGGGTGTGAGTCTCACCAGTTAATCAATTTGTACAGCAAGTATGTATGACCTACACAGAATAGGATAGTGGCGCTTCTTAGACAAATACTATCCCAAAAGAATGAATAAACAGACAGTAATTAGTGCACTAAGGCACTAACGGCACGAGAGCTATTGATGCTGATACTCGAGTACGGCAAGGATTCTATTCACCCTATGGGCTAGTTAAGTCTTAAAGCAATACCCCTGAGGCATCCATGATGGAGGAAACGCGCCGGGAGGCGCATACGGGATTTACAGAACCTAAGTACTATAATAGGGCTAGCTGTGGACTGCCCTTGTAAGGGCGGGAGTTTTGGGGCTTAGGGTCAGGCAGGTCACAAGCAATTCCCTGACTGACATCAGATGCAGGTACTCCTGTCCTACCTCTCTGTGAGGGTGCCAACTGTGGTGGTGAGATCATCCCAATGTTATATGTCACCACTGTGATATGCTAGTTGGTTAAAAGTATATCTTTTCTGTCCTCCAGAAGGGTTGAGCTATCTATATGCCTGTATTTAAAATTCTAACTATATGGATACACAAGAAATATTGGACATGTTTACTGGTTGATTTGAGTATGTAAGCCTATTGTATTTTGTATTGGTCAGTGTTGATATAGGTTTATTTCAGAGTATTAATCTAGTATATGTGCTGACCACTGTTGATACATACATATATAGCTGGTTTTGCCTTGAAATGTAATAGGTAGTCAGACCCCCTCTTTTGCGTATACCCAATATTCAAACTACGGTGTCTAAAAACTTGTTTGGAGTTTTCAAGATTGATTAGTGGTTATTTTCACCCTAATGAATAGATGTTGGTGATAGTGGTCATAAAACTCCATTAAGCTCTTGTGCTGTTAGTGCCTTAGATGGCACTAATTACTATCTGTTTATTCATTCTGTTGGGATAATATTTGAATAAGAAGCTTCACTATCCTATCATTTTGTTTGTCTAGGTCATTTAGTTTAATAGATAATGAATAAAAATTATTTTTAATTAAATTCTCACATAGGTACTTGATGTACAAAGCAATCCGGATAAAATAACAAAATCTTGTAGAAGTGCTAATCCAGGTAGAGTATCCAAAGAAACATTTTGTATTGTCGTTCCAAAAAAGACCTGGGAGGATGGGTTAGCAAGGTGCTCAACTATATTGATTGATATGCTGCTTGAACATGATCGTGCCCTTTTGGTCCAACTTAGGGAGGATATTAAGTCGAAGGAGGGTAAGCTTCAGTCTTTTGACCTACAGAATCAGGTTACCCCCTTCAAATTACGCTTAAAAACCTCCATCGATACCTTTGAAAAAGAAGTGATTAAAGGTAAAAAACACAAATTCCAACGAGATAAATTGGATTTTGATAATTCAAAGGCTTACAGATGGTCACACCGTGGTAACAGTAGGAGGGCGGTTCCGGTAACACAGGGGGATAGAGCACAAGTCGAGCCAATTGAACCGGTCTCCAGCGATTTTTTATCATCGGACATAAGCGACCAGGAAGGCGGAGCAAGAGGGGGAGACGGAGGCGCCCCCAGTCTAAGGCCCAGGAGGGGACCTCTACAAGACTGGACAGTGGGCCGCAAGAGAACCACGAGGAAGAACAATCGGAGATTCTAATGCAGGACAATGCCAGGGGAGATGGGTTGGGTAAGTTGCAGATTATCAACCTGTCAACATACTCTTTGTCACCTGGAGAGATCTCCTTACTCTCGAAGGGACTGTCCTTCTCTCCTACGAATACACTCAATAAATTCGAACTAACCAAAGACTTGTACCTATTTTGTAGGCAGCTTATGTTCAAGTTGCTCCACCATAAACCATCAGTGATTGATACCATGCCGGATGAGGATAGACGAGTATTCCGCGACTTGCTGGAGCTCCTTGAGGAAAATGAGAGGGATGATGGTAAGTCCCGCAGAGTTATGGGGCGGATTCCGTCCCAGGCCTCACCACCCTTTTCCCTTTTTCCAGTCATACAGATTTTTTTCGCAACTGTCAGTAAAGACATTCAGAATCTTGGGGTAAGGCATTTGGGTACAAAAAATCTGACCCGGGAGGAGGCATACTCTTTGCAGCACCTTAAAAAACAAGATTCTTTCGTCATCAAAGAGGCGGATAAAGGGAGCAATATCGTGATCTGGCCCAAAGATATGTATGTGACCGAGGCAAAGAGACAACTATTAAACACTTTTCATTATCAGGTCTTGCCTTCGGATCCTACGGATATCTTTAAGAAGCACCTTGATGGTCTTGTCTCGACTGCATTTGACCTGGGAATCATCAATAAAAGAGAAAAGACGTTCCTGAGTATTGATATGCCAAGAATACCAACGTACTACATGCTCCCCAAGGTCCATAAATGTCTGGACAACCCCCCAGGTAGGCCGATTATATCTGGGATTGGGGGGCTATTTGAGTGGCCCTGTATATACTTGGACTACTTTTTGCAGCCTCTGGTCTTTACCTTAGATTCATATATACGGGACTCTATGCATTTAATAGAAAAGATTGGAAAGCTGGAAATACCCAATGATACTCTGGTCACACTTGACGTAGAGTTCCTATATACCAGTATTGACCATAGGCTGGGATTGGAGGCAGTCACATACTTCTTGGACAAGAGGTCAAGCAGGGATAGGGACCATGACCGCTTCCTACTTGATTTGCTGAAAATAGTGTTGGAGAAAAACTATTTCACCTTCGACCGTGTCTTTTATAGACAGGCATCTGGCACGGCCATGGGTGCCAGGTGCGCACCTTCTTATGCCAATCTGTATATGGGGTGGTGGGAGGAGACTCATGTCTATAAACTTCAGCAGTATCGGGAACAGGTGCTTGAATGGCACCGTTTCATCGATGATGTTCTCTTCTTCTGGGCAGGGACTTTGGATGCATGTAATGAATTTATTGATTTGCTCAACAGGAATCCATGGAACATCAGACTTACATCTAAGGTATCCTCTGTTGAGGTGGATTTCCTGGACCTGAATATCACCATGAGCAATAACTGTATCACTACGAGCCTACACAGGAAGAAAACGGCTACCAATAGCCTACTCCATTATGACAGTGCACACCCGACCCATCTCCGCAATAGCATACCCAAAGGACAATTTTTGAGGGTTAAAAGGAACTGTTCGGCTGAGGATGATTTTCGGGCAGAATCAAAGCGACTTACGGAAAGGTTCCAAGCCAGGGGGTACCTGCATAAGGTGATCTCACGAGCATTCCAGCACTCTCAGCAGTGTGAGCGGGAGGATATATTGAAACCAAAACGGAAGGAGAACACACGGACGATAGACTTGATAACTGTATATCATAATCAGTGGGGAGATGTATATGATATTCTTAAGAAAAACTGGAGTATCCTACTCACGGAACCTAAATTACATCCTTGGTTGGCCCCCACACCCAGGATGGTGGCCAGGAGGTCGCGGAATCTCAAAGATGAGTTGGTGTCTAGCCATTTTAAAAGGGCATCTGTGAAGACCGGTACTGGTGGCCGCATCTTTGGGTCTTACCCGTGTGGAGGATGCAATGTTTGTGGTTTTATGATATCTGATATGGGTTTAACGTTACCACACATTTCAAAAAGGATTGAACCTTTATCGTACTTCAATTGTCGCACCAGGAATTTGGTGTATGCCCTGGTATGTGGGTGCCCCAAAAAATATGTGGGGTACACAACACAGGAATTAAGACGTCGGGTGCAACAGCACCTATCCGGCATTAACACTGCCGGAAAGGACTTGGAGAAGGGCAAACAACTTTCATCGGTGGCTGGAATTTTTTTTAAAGAACATGGGGTCTCTACAAGGGGTCTGAGAGTCATGGGGCTTGAGGGGGTTAAGCCTGATATTTTAGGGGTGGTAATATGGTGCTGGACTTGCTAAGGAGAGAATCCAAATGGATATATAATCTCAATAGCCGGGCCCCAGTGGGGATCAACGAAGAATTATTGTTTACCGGCTTTTATAAGCAGGTTTAGAGCCCGAGGGTACGGATCTGGGGACTGGTTGATTTAGGGGCATTTAGTCCTATGAGTCCAGTTCCCATAAGGGCAGGTTGGTTTCGGAGGACAAAACGGAACCAAGGACATAGACATCGGGCCCTCACTTCAAGAGCCAGACCAACCCCGGGGCTGCTTTTCTCCCTCTCCGTTTCTCTCTCTCCCCTTTTTTCTTCCCTTCTCTCCTTCTTCTTTCCCTCCCCTTCCCTCCCCCTTGGAGATGGATGAGACATTCTGGGAGGGTCTAATTTGCTAGGTTTGTGGGTAACGCTGGACCTTCTGGCACTTTTAGTGTATATGGTTTGGTATCATTATGATGTGTCTTTATACTGTCTAATAATAACATTTATATATAAAAAATGTATTCCTTTACCAACATGAAGTACATATAATTTCTTTTCCTTCCCCTCCCTTTTGGGAGCAGCAAATTTTGCCTTCTGTGCATTGTCTTTTTCTTTCGGTGGGGCAGTTATCCTCGTTAGATTCGGACGTGTGCCCAGCTACCCCCATAGCTTTGATGCCTCAGATGGATTTATTCCTTGGATTGCCCAAACTATGCCCATTGGAATCTGGGTATTTGCATATGAGATCTGTTAAATGGGTGTGTATGTTATATATGTGGTACCAGACTGCCTGTGAAATGAGTGACATCATATAGCGTGAGCATATCTGTCGCGGTGTTGGGAATTTGGCCAGAGTTGCAGTATACATGGCCTGTTATCACCCTCGCACTAATTTGTGTGCGAGTATGTGGTGCTTCGGTTATATTGCGCATGCGAGGTTGCCGTTTCTATGGTAACTTGGAGGTGTGCGTCACTGCTTATGACATTTGTGCGCAGATGCACAGCTATCACTGTGCAATCCGTGCACATTATGTCTGTGCGGATGGCCCCCATGGCAACCCGGTGAAGCGCAACATTGAAATAGACCAGATCCCGTGGTAGTAATTCTCTGTGTTTACACACAGACGCCATGTGATCTCCGGACCAATCAGATTCGTTCTTGCTGAATGGATTCTGATACAGGGGAGCTGATTGGCTATTGCTCCTGTGTGTATTTGCAGGGGGAGTGTGCGCAGGTCCGGAACTAATCACCAGACGCTCCACACTAAGAGGGAATGGAAACACCGTCAGCAGCCTAACAGGTGATAACAATCAGCTTCTATTTCGGTTTGCACATAAAAGGCAGGTCAGGGGGATTTCCTTCATTACCTTCCCCTGACGAAGATGCTCCAGTAGCGTCGATACGCGTGGGGCCTTCATCCCCCTTCCCCCCCCCCCTCCTCTATTTTGCCTTGGATCCGGTCCTGGACTCTTTCATCTACCCCAGCCGCACTTAGGTATATATACCTCCACCAGCTTGTTGTGCTCCTGCCCCATAGGCATTTCCTGGACTTAGACACATCATCATCTTTGGTGGCAGGAGACTTCACATTTAGCTTGGTAACGTATGGCTTGGGGTGCTACACTTAGGACAGGCTGTGGCTACACCAGGTATTAACCTGGCGAATGGTATTGTGTTTTTGCCACAGGCCTGTGACAGGACTGGGAGGTAGGGCTATTGTTTAGGGTTCTATAAATATATTTGTCTGTGTAGGGGCAGTATGCTAATTGGCTACATCAGAAATTAAACTTATATATATGTATTGTCTCTTATCTGCCAATTTGTATGTTATGCTCTCTGCGGTAGTTGCATATGTATATTTTTTTCATTTATAGACCCTTGCTTTCATATGTGGGGGGTTGAGGGTAGGTCTGTCTAGTTTTTAGATGTTTTTAAATGTATGTTCCTTCCTGTTTTGCCTTTATGTGTGGTGAGGTGTTATTCTATAATAAAATAAAATTTATTATATCAGGTTGATCCCACTGTGTGCATATTCTTTTCTTTTGTGTTGAGTCGTTCCAAAATGAAACGCGACATCAAGGATTCAGTGATTTCACTGATTGCAATATCTGTCTGTGTTATCTTTTTAGCTATGGCAAAGGTGTATGTGAAAATAGTTTTTAAATCCAGGTAACGTTAAAAGTGGTTGTCCAGTTAACTTTAATACACTTTTTATGTGTTCCTTATATGACTATTTAACGACTTCCTAATATGCTTTTATTTCCAAAGGTATCACTGTATATTTTTTTATAATTCCTGCCTGGTGGTCAACACAATGTCTAGTGTTTTCTGTGCCGGCACATCATCAGTGCTGTGTATGAAGGGGCTCGCTGACTGTTTTTTTAAAAATAAGTAATCCAACCCCATTTTCTATCTATGCATTGGTTTCACAACGAAGTAGGTTGGATCAGCTATTGAAATGAGACAGTTCACCAGCCCCATTCACACAGAGATCCCATGACGCAGGAACTGCTCTTACATGTGTCAGGATCTGGAGACAGGGACACCTTCAGAAATAAAAGTAAATTAGTAACTTTAATATATTTATATAAGAAACCCATCTAAGGGTACTCAAAGTGGACAGCTTCCTTAAAATAATGTGGTTTTCAGGCATTTAGACTTGCAGACGTTAGGTTTAGAAAAATTGGAATTTGAGGTTTGTAAAGTCCCCAAGTTTATCACCATGTGTTCCAGAGCCCTGATAAGGGTATGTGCACATTTGAAGTAGATATTTCTGCACCAAAAACATATTTCTTAGCAGGAAAAACACTGTGTAAAATACACTCATTTTTGGGTGCATTTTTTATGCTTTTTTTCCATTCATTTGAATGGATGAAAAATGCTGAAAGAATTGACATGCTGTAGATTTGAAACTGGCTAAAATCTGGGAGGAAAAAATAAGCAGCAAAGGCATAAAATTTCAGAAATTTTAATCACCTTTCTGGTGTAAGGGGGAACAGAGACTGGTTCATGCCCCACATTCCTTACATATGTCCGTGAAGGACTGGTATATTTCTTGTGTTAATGTTATGTTGTGTAATGTCCTGTACATATACATATTACCTCATATGTCTTATAAATGTAGCGAGAGTGTAGTATTTAGATTAGCTCACTAGAGGGGGGCTTAATAGGATAAGGTAGACCAATAGGAGTTAGTTAATTAGGAGGGGCCAACTGGGTGTAAGCTGGGCGAACTTCCTGGAGTTAGGCAGAGAAAGCTGGGAGTCAGGACAGGGCAGTTGTGACCCGCAATGTTGAAGCTGGGAACTGTCCAGGGCCTATTGGCTGACAGTCACGCGGTGGTGGAGGAATACAGGGCAGCATCAAGATGGTAGCAGCTAATTTTGTGGGAACTAATCTAAATGTCCGGGGCGAAACAGACAGAGAATTCCTGAAGCGAGTTAGGCTGGCCAGTCAGAAAGCTGCGGTACTGAAGGCAACAGTATGACCCTGCGATATTCCTGGAGCAGTGAAGGACAGCACAGGAAAAGGAAAGGTTATACATTGTGAAGAATCTTGTGTTATCTCTGTGACTAAACTGGACGAGCTGTGTAAAGAACTGAGTAAAGTTGTTTTGTTGGAACTGAATGCAGACTCTGCCTATCAGTACAGTTAGGGCCAGAAATATTTGGACACTGACACAATTTTCGCGAGTTGGGCTCTGCATGCCACCACATTGGATTTGAAATGAAACCTCTACAACAGAATTCAAGTGCAGATTGTAACATTTAATTTGAAGGGTTGAACAAAAATATCTGATAGAAAATGTAGGAATTGTACACATTTCTTTACAAACACTCCACATTTAGGAGGTCAAAAGTAATTGGACAAATAAACATAACCCAAACAAAATATTTTTATTTTCAATATTTTGTTGCAAATCCTTTGGAGGCAATCACTGCCTTAAGTCTGGAACCCATGGACATCACCAAACGCTGGGTTTCCTCCTTCTTAATGCTTTGCCAGGCCTTTACAGCCGCAGCCTTCAGGTCTTGCTTGTTTGTGGGTCTTTCCGTCTTAAGTCTGGATTTGAGCAAGTGAAATGCATGCTCAATTTGGTTTAGATCTGGAGATTGACTTGGCCATTGCAGAATGTTCCACTTTTTGGCACTCATGAACTCCTGGGTAGCTTTGGCTGTATGCTTGGGGTCATTGTCCATCTGTACTATGAAGCGCCGTCCAATCAACTTTGCAGCATTTGGCTGAATCTGGGCTGAAAGTATATCCCGGTACACTTCAGAATTCATCCGGCTACTCTTGTCTGCTCTTATGTCATCAATAAACACAAGTGACCCAGTGCCATTGAAAGCCATGCATGCCCATGCCATCACGTTGCCTCCACCATGTTTTACAGAGGATGTGGTGTGCCTTGGATCATGTGCCGTTCCCTTTCTTCTCCAAACTTTTTTCTTCCCATCATTCTGGTACAGGTTGATCTTTGTCTCATCTGTCCATAGAATACTTTTCCAGAACTGAGCTGGCTTCTTGAGGTGTTTTTCTGCAAATTTAACTCTGGCCTGTCTATTTTTGGTATTGATGAATGGTTTGCATCTAGATGTGAACCCTTTGTATTTACTGTCATGGAGTCTTCTCTTTACTGTTGACTTAGAGACAGATACACCTACTTCACTGAGAGTGTTCTGGACTTCAGTTGATGTTGTGAACGGGTTCTTCTTCACCAAATTAAGTATGCGGCGATCATCCACCACTGTTGTCATCCGTGGACGCCCAGGCCTTTTTGAGTTCCCAAGCTCACCAGTCAATTCCTTTTTTCTCAGAATGTACCCAACTGTTGATTTTGCTACTCCAAGCATGTCTGCTATCTCTCTGATGGATTTTTTCTTTTTTTTCAGCCTCAGGATGTTCTGCTTCACCTCAATTGAGAGTTCCTTTGACCGCATGTTGTCTGCTCACAGCAACAGCTTCCAAATGCAAAACCACACACCTGGAATCCACCCCTGACCTTTTAACTACTTCATTGATTACAGGTTAACGAGGGAGACGCCTTCAGAGTTAATTGCAGCCCTTAGAGTCCATTGTCCAATTACTTTTGGTCCCTTGAAAAAGAGGACGCTATGCATTACAGAGCTATGATTCCTAAACCCTTTCTCCGATTTGGATGTGGAAACTATCATATTGCAGCTGGGAGTGTGCACTTTCAGCCCATATTATATATATAATTGTATTTCTGAACATGTTTTTGTAAACAGCTAAAATAACAAAACTTGTGTCACTGTCCAAATATTTCTGGCCCTAACTGTATGTGGTGCTTAAAGGAAAGAAGCCCCAGCAGCCCAAGAAGAACCCTAATGTACAAGTAAGTGGACCACCAACTGCACCACTGAAGGGACAATATGTTTATGAGACGGAGGGCCAGGGTGTGCCAGTACTGCCACCCTCAGCCATAACTTCCCCCCTGGCCTCCGTTTCACTTGGTGTAGTATGGCAGGATCCAGTACCCTTGCAATGTGGAGATGCCCTAAATGTGACAGATGCCCTGAATGTGACAGATGCTCGGAATGTGACAAATACTCTGAATGTGACAAAGATGGCAGAAAATAGCATGGAGATCGAGGACAGCTTCAACCCCACCCCTTGTGGGCATCCTGGCCTGAAAATGGCACGAAATATCGTCTGGCAGAGACAATGGACCAGGCCTGAGATGCCTCCCCCGGTAAGCAGTGCCCGCACATGATAGGCGCGATGGAAGAAAAGAAAGCCTCACCCCTTTCAGCAGATTCCTGGAATGGGTGGGGCCCAGAAGAAAACCCCTTGTGCAGCTGTGTGGTGCCATTACGAGACAGGACACTGGCAGCGATGGACCACTCCTACACATGTTGCTGTGGCGGCATAGTGTAGTGGCCGACAAATATTGGCCCACTGGGTGCCCCGAACCTGCGGAGGAGCAAAGCTGGCGGCTGCTGGGGCCAGAGCATCATCGTGAGCTAGAAGAGGCCGGTAAACCAGAAGCAGAACCTGCCCCAGAGGATCCAGAGCCGAAAGTGGAAAAGTCTGAACTGGAGGGCACAACGGTCATGGAGCAATCATGGCCGAGATGCTGGAGCAGATGGTGGTGAGTGAGCTTCGGCCCCAGGCCTCAGAACGCAGGTCCATGCTCGGCGGTACCCCATCCCTCAGATTGTCATGTTATCACCAGGCAGAGGGTCACTTCCCATCCTCCGGGCAGGCCACATGGATCGCTGGGGTGATTGAAAAGACAAAGCAGCGGGAGGAGATCTAGGATGAGCTCTGCCAACCCAGAAGGGGTGCCATAGCTGGACGGCATACCAGCGGGCAGCTGGTCTGCATAGACTCCTCTCACGGGTATGGCTTCATCTGTGAGATAGACACTGATGCTGAAGTATACGTCAACGCCAGTTCAGTTAAATTCAGAAGGCCCCTGAGAGAAAGAGATTGGGTCTCCTTCTTCAAAGAGGATGGTCCTCGGGGGTATTTTGCTGTGGGCCCAGAGCAGACCCAATTGGCCCTCTGTTCTCTGGTCGCTAAATGACCAAGTCCTGCCCCTCTCCTGTCATTGCGGCAGAACACGACACCATTGGCTGCAGAGCTGTCGCCAACTACTGGAGCATGGGCACGAAGCCCGATGTGGAATAGAGTGGCATGGGGTATGTGTCGCTGAAAAGTGGATAACAGTTAAAGGAGGAGTGGTGCCCGTTGCACTAGAGTGAAAAAAAAAAACGGGACTGTTCCGAGGCCCTGTGGGCAAAGGAGCCCTGTATTACCTTATTTGGATGCATTATGGCCAGTATTGACCACAGTTGAATGTTGAACATTGTTTTTCTTCCCCTCCCCAAGTTTTGATGCACACGTTGCGCTTCCCCTGCTGGATTGCAGGACTTTAACCCTACGGGGTTACGGGCCCTTAGACTGTAATTAGCTCACTAGAGGGGGCTTAATAGGATAAGATAGACCAATAGGAGTTAATTAGAAGGGGCCAACTGGGTGTAAGCTGGGGCGAACTTCCTGGAGATACAGAAGGTTGTTAGCCAGGACAGGGCAGTTGTGTCCCGCAAAATTGAAGCTGGGAGCCCAGCCGTCCAATGCCTATGGGCTGATAGTCACGCGGTGGTGGAGGAATACAGGGCAGCATCAAGATGGTAGCACCTAACTATCCTAAATGTCCAGGGCAAAACGGACGGAGAACTCCTGAAGCGAGTTAGGCTGGCCAGTCAGAAAGCTGGGGTACTGAAGGTGATGGCATGACCCTGCGATATTCCTAGAGTAGTGAGGGACAGCACATGAAAATGAAAGGTTATACTTTGTGAAGAATCTTGTGTTATCTCTGTGACTAAACTGGACGAGCTGTGTAAAGAACTGAGTAAAGTTGTTTTGTTGGAACTGAATGTGGACTCTGCCTGTCATTATGTGGTGCTTAAAGGAATGAAACCCCAGCAGACTGAGAAGGACCCTAATGTACAAGTAGGTGGACCACCAAGTGCACCACAGAAGGGACAATATGTTTATGAGACGGAGGGCCAAGGTGTGCCAGTACTGCCACCCTCAGCCATGTCTACCTCCTTGGCCTGGTACAGTAAAATGCTCCATTTTTGTCCAGAAAAAAACTGGGGAAAAAACGTAACGTGTGAATAAGCCCTTGAGTATATTTAAAGTTAAGTCCAGATTTTGATCAGATGCTTCCCAGCAATGACCTGGTTCTTCTGTGGATTATATTTACGGCTTATTACAGACATCCTGAAAACTGAATGTTATTTGGCGATTCTGAATTCTAATTTATTTCAGGCACATTTCAGACTTAACTGTTCAGTCGTCTTTGTATTTTATTGTACAGTGTAATGTTGTATGGTGTGGAGAGACACTGCTTGTGACTACAAAAGGCACAATGATTAATGATTCTGGTTCTATATCTTACATTAGATTTGTCGTTTGTTGTCCACCAGAACATGCTATGAAAGGATTTACCTAATTGAAAACATTCATTTCTGGCACAATAAAAATGATCTTTATAGTGAGAAAAAAAACATTCTAGAATTTTATTCTCTTATTTTCATCCAAATATGATTTACAACATAGCCGCTAATATTTCTTATTCCATTTACTGTAAGATAGCTAAAGAAAATACGTAAGACTGAAGTAATAATTCTGCAAGGATGTACCTGAATACATGGAGCATGTATAATTGGCCTGCATTCTTCTTGGAATGGCTGTCAGGAAAGAAAAGACTACTGATATAAGTCTGAGAGGGATCAGTGCTGTAAAACTGATAGCTGATCCTTAGGGCAGGCGCACATGATTGTTTTGGATCTAGTGCAAGCCGACAAAGCATCAGATCTTATTTGGACCAATGCATGCTATGGGGCCATGCACATGTCAGAGTCTAGTCCAAGGAAAAAATCGTAGCATGCCCGAATTTGACATTTGGATTGCACTCGGCCATGCAAATCAATGAATCGGTGGAAAACATTGGACTTCTCTTGGATGGCCCCATTGACCATATACCGTGCATACAAACAGCAATGCTAAGACCAATAATTGGGGACATTACTATTGGTACCAATGGAGAGCACTGCACTAGCTGTGATGAGGCAGAGGTTGATTTAATAAGTAAGTTATTCTTATTTCATTATTTTAGAACATTTCCTACTTTTACAGGGCAAGCCATCTAAGGTTCTGCAGAATCACTAAGTACTGTCATCTGGGGTAATTAGCTGTGTGTTTTAATGGATGCATACATCTGGCCAGTCTTAGTCAAGCATGCAGATAAATGTAGTGTTTAGTAATTTATTATGCTGCTCTGTATGTAACCCTGGAACTGAAATAGCTAAATAATACATTATAGTTGGAAATTCCTGAGAAATTATTGTAAAAAAGCATTGATCAACTTTAAGCTCTGAAAAGCAATGAGTTCATGGGTGTTGCAATGTTATTAATCTAGCTTTGAGGAAAGACACAGAAACTGCATGCAACAAATACAAACCACTAGACAAAACAAATCACAAAGACAGTTTGTGCTCAAGGCTGTTGCACTGAGGTCACTAAAATAGCATAATTTTCTGTGTCAGCTATGAGACAAAGGGCCTGTTCACAAGAACATACCTTCACAGAATGACCACCATTCTTCTGCTATGCATGTGCTGTTCACATGAGTTCCTCAAAGAAAATGCTTGGACCCAATGTACCAAAAAGCCTTGGGGTGTGTTGTGTGACTCTACCTGTCATAAGTGGTTAATAATCACATTTGAACAGATCAAAAAGAGAACACAGCAAATTCACTATAGCAAACACGATGAGGCAATATGATAAAAACTGCCGATACATCAGCATAAAAAAACTAGAATCATTTGCAAACAAATAATTAACAATGGTCTATGGTTGTGAATGTCTTGTCTCCAAGTCAAGAAAAGCTTGCTGTACCAATGCCACCCGAGGATGTAGTCATCAAAAGCAAGATTATAAGGTCATGTAGACAATGGCTGCGGTTAGTAGGGTAACATTCACTACAGCACAATATGTAATAATTAAGGATGAGTGGACCCGTGGAAGTTCGGGTTTGTTGGGTTCGACCAAACTTTAGTCTAAAGTTCGAGTTCGCTCATCTCTAGTAATAATACTAACGCCTCTATTCTATAGAATTAAACACTCCTAAATTGAATGAAAAGTACAAAACATCAATTTTAGTTTTCTCAGTAGTGTGACTTACAATGGCTTGCAAAAGTATTCACCGCTCTTGTAATTTTCCATATTTTGCTACCTCACAACCTGGAATGTCACTTTTTTTTCTTTTAGAGTTTCTATCAGTTCATGTAAAGAACATGCCTACAGCTGTGAACATTTGTTTTTCTTATTTTTGTGAAGCAAACAACAAATAGGACAAAATAATAGAAAACTTCAGTGTGCATAAGTATTAACCCCCCTAAAGTCTGTACTTTGGGGAGCCTCCTTTTGTGGCAATTACAACTGCAAGTCACTTTGGATAAGTCTCTATGAGCTTTCCACATCTTACCACTGGGAATTTTAGCCATTCCTCAAAGCAAAACTGCTCCAGTTCCTTCAAATTAAATGGTTTCCTCTGGTGAACAGCAATCTTCAAGTCTAACCACAGATTCTCAATTGGGTTGAGGTCTGGGTTTTGACTAGGCCAATATAAAATATTTACACGTTTCCCCTTAAATCATTTGAGTGTGGCTTTAGCACTATGCTTAGTGTCATTGTCTTGATGGAAAGTGAACCTCCGTCCCAGTCTCAAATCACTGCCAGACTGAAATAGGTATTATTGAAGAATATCCCTGTATTTCACACCAAACATCATCCTCTCGACTTGGACAATTTTCCCTGTCCCTGCTGCAGAAAACATGCTCATAGCATGATGCTGCCACCACCATGTTTCACTGCAAGGATGGTGTTCCTTGGGTGATGTGCTGTGTTGGTTTGGCTGGAGGCATAGCAATTTACCTCGACAGCCAAAAAGTTCAGTTTTGGTCTCATCTGACCATAGCATTTTCCTTCATACATTTCGGGAGTTTCCCACACGTCTTTTGCAAACTCAAAATGAGTCTTACAATTTTTTTAAAATAAAGACTTGCCCACTCTTCCATTAAGCCAACCTCTATGGAGTATGCAGCTTATTGTGGTCATATGGACAGACACTCCATTCTCTCCTTGGGAACTCTGCAGCTCCTTCAGAGTTAACTTTGGTTTCTGTGCTGCCTCTCTGATCAATGCCCTCCTAGCCCAGGCTAAAAGTTTTGGTGGCCTCTCTTGGCAGGTTTGTTGTGGTACCACATTGTTTTCATTTAATGATAATGCAGCGCCCCAGAGTCCTGGTCGTTGCAGTAATGTCGCTCTGCCACTAAGGAGAGTGATGTTATGTCTGATTGCACTAAAGGAGTTCACCTGACCAGGTATCACAGTCACACATTACACTTTACACTCCGGCCACCAGGGGGAGCAAAAGGCACAATGTATTAGGCCACTCCTCACACTTTGGTAAAACTGGGGGTTGGATAGGAAGTTAGAACAGAACGCAGCCTGGGAGAGCTCCAGGTAGGACTTGTCAGGAGTGGGTTCCTGGCAGGTACCTAGCAGAAAGGACAGATCGTTACGGAGCCGCGCCTGCACTACCTTGCGGTGGCATCCTAAGGAAGGATATGAAGCGAAGGATATTGTGGAGAAGTGAGAAACGAGATCACAGCACAAAGAGATAGACCTGTAGGAGTCGTGCCCCGAGATCGGCAACATCCTACTGAGGCGCTTAGCCAGTGGCCGGAACGCCGAGGAAGTAACAGACTTCAAGCATTACTTCAAACAGCGGCAGGACAGTTGATTATAGGTTGGCTGTGTACCTTAAATCACCTAAGCAGACATAGGGGGCAATTGTGGGAGAGGGGCATCTCTAGGGTCCCAGAATAACTCCAGGCCTTCCCCTCAAACCGGTGCGTCCTATCCAGATAAACTTGGGGGACGGAGAGAGAGAGAACGAATGAATACGAAAGTTGTGAGGACTATCCCGAATGCTCAGCAGGGAAGGACTACAACACACAGGCGCTAGTTGGTAGGTACTGATTTCCACCTGCAAAGGGAACTCTGGATGTGCCTTTGGACCGGCCGGACTCAGCCAGCCCTGTTAGCAGTGCTCTGAATTGCGGACCCCGAAGTCTTCAGTAAAAAAGGTAAAGAGACTGCAACCCTGTGTCCTTATTATTAACTGCGCCTCACATCATCGCCACCTACACTACTGGGAAGCCCTGGGGATATACTTCACCTGTGGGAAGGTATACCATCTAGCTGCCATTCCATCACCCCAGCGGACCCCTAAGCAGCGTCGGTCACCCTGACCGAATACCACAGGTGGCGTCACGAACCCTTGACAAACTTTCATCACCCTTTCATTGGACGCCCCTTAGCAGGGTCACGGACCGGGTCCAGCCACCGTGACAACCCCAGCACCGAGACAGAGAGGACCGGTATCGAGTACCCCGCGGCCCTGCTTCTGGGGGCGCTCCAATAACGGACTTGATGGTGCTCCAGGGGATCATCAGAGATTGGGATTATTTTTTAGAACCCACTTGGTCTTAATAGTGTTGTTTGGTTAGTGGTGCCTCTTGCTTAAGGGGTTAATGGTGTTACAGCCTCTGTGGCCTTTCAGAAAAGGTGTGTGCTGTGTATACTGACAGATCATGTGACACTTAGATTGCACACAGGTGGACTTCCTTTCATTAAGCATGTGACTTATGAAGGTAATTCCTTGCACCAGAAATTTTTAGGGACTTCATAGCAAAAGGGGTGAATACATATTCACATTGCAATTTATAGTTATTTGATCCCATAAATTTAATTTGTGGCTATATTTTTCTCACTTCAATTCACCAACCTATTTAGTGCTGATGCATGACACACAAATCGGATTAGAAAAATATTTAAACACAGGTTGTAATATAAAAAATAGGTAAAAAGCCATGGAGGTGAATACTTTTGCAAGCCACTATTTACTTTTCAAACATTATAGAGAACTGATACCTTATGTACAATGGGGAAATTAAGTAATTGATACACTGACGATTTTGCAAGTTTTCCCACTTTCCCACAAAGAATGAAGAGGTCTGTAATTTTTATTGTAGGTACACTTCAACTGTGACAGACAGAATCTAAAAATAAAAACCAGAAAATCACATTGTATAGTTTTTAAATAACTAAACTGCATTTTATTGCATAAAATAAGTAATTGATCACTTACCAACTAGCAAGAATTCTGGCTCTTACTGTCTTGTAAGTTTTTCTTTAAGACACCCTCCTACTCTGCACTCATTACCTGTATTAATTGCACCTGTTTAAATTTGTTACCTGTATAAAAGACACCTGTCCACACACTGAATCGATCACACTCCAACACTTCTACCATGGCCAAGACGAAAGAGCTTGGAGAGAAGGCAAAAGCTGTTGGCACAATTATTAGTAAATGGAAGAAACACAAGATGACTGTTGATCTTCGTCGGTCTGGGGCACCATGCCAGATCTCGCCTCTAGGGGTAAGGATCATTTTCTAAAAAGGTCAGGAATAAACCCAGAAATACATGGGAGGACCTGGTCAATGACCTGAAGAGAGCTGGGGCAACAGTCTCAAACATTACCGTTAGTAACACACTATGCCATTATGGATTAAAATCCTGCAGGGGACACTCATGCCAGCACTTGTCCAGGCCTGTTTGAAGTTCACCAATGACCATCTAGATGTTCCAGAGGAGGCATGGGAGAAGGACATTTTGGTATCAACTCCTCTCGCCGTATTTGAAGGAAGAGGAAGAATGAGTGCTACCCCAAGAACACCATCCCAACACTGAAGCATGGTGGGGGAAACATAATACTTTAGAGGTGCTTTTCTGAAAAGGGACAGGACGTCTGCACCGTATTGAATGGAGGATGGATGGGGTCATGTATCGCGAGATTTTGGCCAGCAACCTCCTTCCCTCATTAACAGCATTGAAGATGGATCATGGTTGGGTCTTCCAGCATGACAATGACCTGAAACACACAGCCAAGGCAACCAATGAGTGGCTCTGTAAGAAGCATTTCAAGGTCTTGGAGTGGTCTAGCCAGTCTACAGACCTGAACCCAATAGAAAATCTTTGGAGGGAGCTGAAACTCAGTGTTGCCCAGTGACAGCCCCGAAACCTGAAATATCTGGAGAAGATCTGTATGGAGGTGTGGACCTCTGTAACTGCAGACAAAGGTTTCTGTACCAAACATTAAGTTCTGCTTTTCTATTGTATAAAATACAATTTCATGCAATGAAAAGCAAATCAATCATGTAAACATTGTACAATGCGATTTTCTGTTTCTTATTTTTAGATTCTGTCTCACACAGTTAAAGTGGACCTACAATAAAAATTACAGACAATTTTTCAGCAAAGCTGTCAAGGTATCAAATACGGTACTTATTCCCCCCCCCCCTGTATAAAATATGTTTAAATACACCTTCAATCATGAGTAGATACAGTGGGGCAAAAAAGTATTTAGTCAGACAGCAATAGTGCAAGTTCCACCACTTAAAAAGATGAGAGGCGTCTGTAATTTACATTATAGGTAGACCTCGACTATGGGAGACAAACTGAGAAAAAAAAATCCAGAAAATCACATTGTCTGTTTTTTTAACAATTTATTTGCATATTATGGTGGAAAATAAGTATTTGGTCAGAAACAAACAATCAAGATTTCTGTCTCTCACAGACCTGTAACTTCTTCTTTAAGAGTCTCCTCTTTCCTCCACTCATTACCTGTAGTAATGGCACCTGTTTAAACTTGTTATCAGTATAAAAAGACACCTGTGCACACCCTCAAACAGTCTGACTCCAAACTCCACTATGGTGAAGACCAAAGAGCTGTCAAAGGACACCAGAAACAAAATTGTAGCCCTGCACCAGGCTGGGAAGACTGAATCTGCAATAGCCAACCAGCTTGGAGTGAAGAAATCAACAGTGGGAGCAATAATTAGAAAATGGAAGACATACAAGACCACTGATAATCTCCCTCGATCTGGGGCTCCACGCAAAATCCCACCCCGTGGGGTCAGAATGATCACAAGAACGGTGAGCAAAAATCCCAGAACCATGCGGGGGGACCTAGTGAATGAACTGCAGAGAGCTGGGACCAATGTAACAAGGCCTACCATAAGTAACACACTACGCCACCATGGACTCAGATCCTGCAGTGCCAGACGTGTCCCACTGCTTAAGCCAGTACATGTCCGGGCCCGTCTAGAGAGCATTTGGATGATCCAGAGGAGTTTTGGGAGAATGTCCTATGGTCTGATGAAACCAAACTGGAACTGTTTGGTAGAAACACAACTTGTCATGTTTGGAGGAAAAAGAATACTGAGCTGCATCCATCAAACACCATACCTACTGTAAAGCATGGTGGTGGAAACATCATGCTTTGGGACTGTTTCTCTGCAAAGGGGCCAGGACGACTGATCCGGGTACATGAAAGAATGAATGGGGCCATGTATCGTGAGATTTTGAGTGCAAACCTCCTTCCATCAGCAAGGGCATTGAAGATGAAACGTGGCTGGGTCTTTCAACATGACAATGATCCAAAGCACACCGCCAGGGCAACGAAGGAGTGGCTTCGTAAGAAGCATTTCAAGGTCCTGGAGTGGCCTAGCCAGTCTCCAGATCTCAACCCTATAGAAAACCTTTGGAGGGAGTTGAAAGTCCGTGTTGCCAAGCGAAAAGCCAAAAACATCACTGCTCTAGAGGAGATCTGCATGGAGGAATGGGCCAACATACCAACAACAGTGTGTGGCAACCTTGTGAAGACTTACAAAAAACGTTTGACCTCTGTCATTGCCAACAAAGGATATATTACAAAGTATTGAGATGAAATTTTGTTTCTGACCAAATACTTATTTTCCACCATAATATGCAAATAAATTGTTAAAAAAAACAGACAATGTGATTTTCTGGATTTTTTTTTCTCAGTTTGTCTCCCATAGTTGAGGTCTACCTATGATGTAAATTACAGACGCCTCTCATCTTTTTAAGTGGTGGAACTTGCACTATTGCTGACTGACTAAATACTTTTTTGCCTCACTGTATATATACTGTATATACAGAGAAAGAGCGAGAAAGAGATATTATATTCTGAAACCCCAAGTTTAACTGTTCTTACAAATGTGTTCCAGTCTAAAAGCAACATAGCTCACAAAAAGCAGTGCTTACATTTTTCGTGACTTGGTTCACATTGTATTAATTATAAAGCTCCTCTCGTTGCATACGACTGACCCTGTGTTCTTGCGAAAATCTTCAAGGTTAGATCACTCTTGTAAAAGTGCTGTAAGGTCTTTGGCTAAAACTTGAAGGATGTTGCAGTATTTTTATTTGGCAGAGTAATTCCAGCTAGGGTAAGAAATAAAAGAATAAATGTCTTTTTTTCTGTGCTTGTGTGTTTCCACACTATGGGTTAAATATCAGCCTGGGAAGCAAATGCATGCTGTAAGGAAATATTCTGACTCCACCTCAATTCATAAAGTGATCAATGATCATTCAATTTTCTTTATGTATTTGCAAGTCAATGTAAAAAGACTGTGCAACAATTATTTAGTGTGGCCAAACCTCCTTTTTATTTTCTTGCAGCAAATGCTCTCTTCCATTTTTCAGTCCTATAATCGTAACTAAAAATATTATTTAATATAATTAATCCAGGTAATTATAAGCTGAAATAATCAATATTATGAGGTATATCTGTGGATGACTTGTCATGGACATGCACATACAAGACGTGCTGGTAATGCACAATACAGATCTAATTTACTGGTGGCTAGAGGGCGATACAGATTCTGGTTTACCGATGGATAATGGGGGCTGCACATTCTGTTTAATGGTGTCTAGTAGGATTACAGACACAATTCCCTGGAAATCCAGGGAACATTATATGCAGAATTTGCTTTTTAAAATATACCTTTTTATTAGTCTGCAAAGCTTTTTTGTTGAAGCACCTTCAAGCCACATTCACATATCCATATTTTGCAGTCCAAATACAAACCGCAATGCACAGACCCTCTGTGGGTCTCTTCACCAACCCAATAGAAAATGTATGAGACTGTCAAGTTCAAGTCAGTAGACCCATGGCTGGTCAGACAGTGGAGCACAGATGAGTGAATTTGGCCTTAAAGTTCCAACCCTAGGAGCACCTTAAAGTTAGTAGAATGGTTAGTAAGATTCAGTCATACGAAGAAAAATACATGAATTGACTTTTTCCTGGTAATCAATATAGATATCACTGGCTCCTTAGGCTCTCGTCTAGTGTATTATCCAGACAAATAACAAGCCTCGCGTATTAACTTACTAGGACTTTTAGACAACTAGAGCAGTGCTGGTAATAGCCAGCCAGGGGCATGACTGGATTAGTCTCATCTCAGGCTATTGTCCCTGGCCTGATCTCTAAAATATATTTCCTCTGAAATGTCGTACTGTTTTGGAGGAAGCTATACCTGGCTCTACTTGTGCAGCCAGGCTCTGATCCATGCTGCCTATGGTTTAAGCAATGTAAATCAGGTGACATGTTCCCTTTAATGTGCATTCACATAGAATCCTAGAATGGTAGAGTTGGAAGGGACCTCCAGGGTCATCGTGTCCAACCCCCTCATCAAGGCAGGATTTGCTAAACCATCTCAGGCACATGTCTGTCCAGCCTCTGTTTGAAGACTTCAATTGAAGGAGAACTCACCACCTCTAGTGGCAGCCTGTTCTACTCATTGATCACCCTCACTGTCAAAAAGTTTTTTCTAATATCTAATCTGTATCTTTTTCCCTTTCAGTTTCTTTCCATTGCTTCTCGTGTTTCCATGTGCCAATGAGAATAAAGATGATGATCCCTCTACACTGTGACATCCCTTCACCTATAATTAATCTACCCTCCATCAATACATAAAAGTTGTATACTTCCTCCTTCTCTCCCTCAAGTTTTATAGATAGAAAAGTGGTTATGAGTCAATGGTCTAAGTTTTGCCTATAAATGTAATCAAGATATCTACATAAAAAAATGCTTATTTACTAGGCGGAATCATATATATCCCAAAATTGTGTTTTTATATCCAAATATTTTATATCCACATATTAATATCCAAACAAAGTAATTTAAGAGGAAACATTATTTTTTTTTTAAATAAACCTGTACTTTAAAAAAAAATTAACAAATTCTACCACCCATGTATTTGGCGCAGTAAAAATATGGGCAGAATATGGAGAGACTTTGGTATCCCCAAAATAAACGAGTGTGTAAGTTAAACAAGGGAAGAAGTTAAATATTTAAAGTGTATTCCTGTGGGATCTTAGGAATTATGCAGCCTAAGCAGAATACCCAGGGAGTTAATAGTGTGGTTGTTATAATAAGTAACGTCTGTCTATGACACATCCCTATTGTGTATTGACCTAAGGATGAACAAAAGTTTATCTGTTCATATGTTGATATTCAGTATGTCCAAATGAGAAGCACGTAGTTATGCGGCTGTTTATGTACTGCTAAGGATTAGGCAACATAATATAAGTTTCTCAACTGAGGCAGTTGCAGACAGTTTATTGGTGGCAATTTTGTACACGAACCTAGTAGGATTTGTGCAAATAAATTATTTCCTATATTTGTACAAATATAGTATACTGCATAGCGTGCCTTTATTTTACTATATACTGTGTGGAGCATACCATAAAAGAGGCATACTGGCAAGATGTAGGCTGATGTGTATGTAATAGAGTGCAGGGTAGACTATGTCACCACGGAACAGACAGACCAACTGTTGGGGTGAATTTATTTACAGGGACAATATTCTCCTCGCAGGGAGAAAACAGTGGAATATGAACTGAAAAGATAACGATGCAAAATATGGGAGTCAAACAGTGTAACAGAATTAAGCGGGATTTCTTGGGGAAAAGAACACTTATCAGTGTGATGAAGACTTGCTTGAAGGGTCATCTTCTCCAACGTAGGCACCGAGAAACAGCGGCACTTGTCGTCCCTCTGTTGTCCGTGGACTGAGTAGTCTCTAAGAGCCCGCTGCCTGGGGTTTCGGGAGTTAATGAGATATGCACAGGCTCTGAGTCTTTAGCTTTTACAGCACAGCCTATCCTGGAAAAACGATGCTCAGTTTATTATTAAGTCTCTTAACGGGAATCAGGGGCTCTGCACTGATAAGCTGGGTACCAGAGGTTATAGTCTCTGCATGGCCACTGTCTCTGTACGGGTGTCAAGGCGTCCCTCTCCAGTCACAGCAGAGTCCGCTTTCATGTACTCACAAGATGCAGTCTTTCTGGGCAATCTCCCTGCATTTGTCCTCTGACCGGGAGCCCTCTCTCCTCCCTAGAGCGCAGCTGCGTCCTGCTCTGACCGTTGCACACGCTGCTCTGCCACTTGCGTGCGCGCCTTTCCTGCTCTCTGCCCGGCTTCCTTCCTGTCCCAGTCTCTAAGTCTGCCCCCCGGGGAACCTGTAGCACAGCTCAATGGTTCCAGGCACGGAGCAGAGAAGGTAACCGCCCCCGGACTCTTCTTGTGTTCCACCTCCTTACATGTAAACACAGCCGAGTGGTTAGAGGGGCTTTCCAAGGCACATGCTAAAACTGCAGACTCTGAACACAGTGTGAACAGAGCTTAAATTAGTGCAAACAGAAAATATATCTGATTGAAATTTTTCAGAATATATGTTAATCAACCATTCAGTTACAGATATTGGCTAGCAAGGTGGCTCAGTGGTTAGCCCTGCAGCGTTGCAGAACTGGAGTCTGGGGTTCAAATCCTACCAAGGACAACATCTACAAGGAGTTTGTATGTTCTTCCTGTATTATTGTGGGTTTCCTCTGGGTTCTCTGGTTTCCTCCCACATTCCAAAGACATCATGATAGGAATTTTTAGATTGTTAGCCGCAATGGGGACAGTGCCAATAATGTATGTAAAGCTCTGTGGAATTAAGGGCACTATATAAGTGAGTAAAATATATAAATTAATTGGCGACATGCTATGTGTACTGTCATATTTGGTTTATAGAACAAGGCAGTGCGCTGCTCGGCTAGGTAAAGGTTGGCTGCATTTTGGAGATTTTAGTCCATTTTCTGCTGCTGTCGCCGCCTTTGTGTGAGACAAATGAGCATAGAAGATGCAGACTTAGTCTGGGGTCACACTTGCAACTGCAATACGTGAAACTCGCGTGAGTCTCTTGCCTCAATTCCCAACACTGCGGCCGGCACTCAGGATCAGAGTGTGCAGCTGCATGTATTTCTATGCAGCTGAATTCTCCGGTCTGAACCGCTGGCGGTAGTGCCAGGTATTGAGGCGAGAGACTAGCGCGAGTTACTTGCATTGCAGTTGCAAGTGTGACCCCGGCCATTAAGAGAGAAAGAACAAGAGGTGTTAACACCATAACAATTGGTGAAGGTGAGACAGAAGATTTGTCGCTCATCTGTGGTGGTTGTCCTTGGCACAACACCATGGAAGAGTGATATGTGTAATGGCTGCTGTGCTCACACCAGATGGAGGGAGGTCATAACAACTGGAAGAGGGAGGAGTGCTGCCGGTAACAAGATGATGATTCCAAGGGGTATGCATGAAACATTTTTTGCTTTATTGCAATGCGTTTCAGAGTAGCTCTTACTTTTTCCTTAGGCATCCTCCTTGGCAGATATCTGAAAAAGATGACCTGATGTTAGATCTCCATCACAATAATAGAAGGCTAAAGCAAACCACAGTTCACACCAGAGCTCGATTGTTAGTTTTTTGTTTCAATTTGTAGCATTTTCATTTCAAAACAACAACTTTTACAGACCAACCGTGAAAAATAAAAAGTAATGTAAGACCCCTAATAGTTGGCCAAATTTAGATGGAAGAGATAGAAAAGTGAAAGCATATATTGGCTATTTTGTTCCAGCATGCTTATGTTGTAGATGTTACAAAATCACACAGCCGCTCCTGTTGTCAAGGGGCTGGTGCTTCAGGTCTGTGGGTGGCGCTTCTAGCGCGAAGGTAGAGGTTATGTCAGAGCTAGGTGGGGCACTCCACGCCCAAGCAGACTGTTAGTATCTCATCTGTACTGTATGTTAGAAACTCATAAGAGTATCTTCAGCCTCTGAGTGCTGCCCAGTCATTTACGTTAATAAACCTGTGCATGTTAATGAAGGTCCTGTTGACTGGCCAAATAAAGGGAGCCGTCAGTGGTACAATGAATGGGGCTAACTCAATGGACAATAGGGGCTCACCGTGCTTTATTTTATATCCTCCTTATTCTTCTGTACCATGCATGTTATTGCATTGTATACTCTACTTTTAGTACACTTATATTAGCTTGACCCTTGTGCTCTGACCCAGCCCTTTTTAATACCCCGCTGAATAACCTCCTTGGATGTTGTTTTGAATTTGACCTTGGAATGACTGATTACTCTTCTGCCTCACATTTTTGCTTGACCCTTTGAATGCAAGCCTAGGTTTTCCCTGACTATATACCTAGTATTTCATTTTCTATGCTTCCCTGCTACTATCTTAGCTTACTAACCATTTTACACTTAAAGGTACCGTCACACTGAACGATATTGTTAACGATATCGTTGCTTTTTGTGACGTAGCAACGATATCGTTAACTAAATTGTTCTGTGTGACAGCGACCAACGATCAGGCCCCTGCTGGGAGATCGTTGGTCGCTGGGGAAAGTCCAGGACTTTATTTTGTCGCTGGATCTCCCGCTGACATCGCTGAATTGGCGTGTGTGACGCCGATTCAGTGATGTCGTCACTGGTAACCAGGGTAAACATCGGGTTACTAAGTGCAGGGCCGCGCTTAGTAACCCGATGTTTACCCTGGTTACCGTTGTAAATGTAAAAAAACAAACACTACATACTTACATTCCCGGTGTCTGGTCATGTCCCTCGCCTTCAGCTTCCCGCACTGACTGGTGAGCACCGGCCAGCCGTAAAGCAAAGCACAGTGGTGACGTCACCGCTGTACTTTACGGCCAGCGCTCAGTCAGTGCTGGAAGCTGAAGGCGAGGGACGTGACCAGACACCGGGAATGTAAGTATGTACTGTTTGTTTTTTTACATTTACAACGGTAACCAGGGTAAACATCGGGTTACTAAGCGCGGCCCTGCGCTTAGTAACCCGATGTTTACCCTGGTTACCCGGGGACTTCAGGATCGTTGGTCGCTGGAGAGCTGTCTGTGTGACAGCTCTCCAGCGACCAAACAGCGACGCTGCAGCGATCGACATCGTTGTCGGTATCGCTGCCGCGTCGCTTAGTGTGACGGTACCTGTTGTGAATTCTGTGGCTGAATTCACTCCTGTGGTCACAAGTGGTACTGCAGCTTCTGAGCTTCCTCCCTCAGGTGTTCTGGTGAGCTCGTTAACTGCTTCATTACTTAACTCCGCCTGATGCTGCTATCCTTGCTCCTTGTCAATGTTTCAGTGTTGGATCTGAGCTTCTCCTGATTGTTCCTGTGACCTGCTGCTCTGTATAGCTAAGTGCTTTTTGCTTTTTTGTTGTTTTTTTTCTGTCCAGCTTGTCTTTTGTTTTGCTGGAAGCTCTGAGACGCAAAGGGTGTACCGCCGTGCCGTTAGTTCGGCACGGTGGGTTTTTTTTTGCCCCCTTTGCGTGGTTTTGCTTTAGGGTTTTTTGTAGACTGCAAAGTTCGCTTTACTGTCCTCGCTCTGTCCTAGAATATCGGGCCCCACTTTGCTGAATCTATTTCATCCCTACGTTTTGTCTTTTCATCTTACTCACAGTCATTATATGTGGGGGGCTGCCTTTTCCTTTGGGGAATTTCTCTGGGGCAAGTCAGGCCTATTTTTCTATCTTCAGGCTAGCTAGTTTCTTAGGCTGTGCCGAGTTGCCTAGGTAGTTGTTAGGCGCAATCCACAGCCGCTTTTAGTTGTGTTTAGGATAGGATCAGGTGTGCAGTCTACAGAGTTTCCACGTCTCAGAGCTCGTTCTTGTATTTTTGGGTATTTGTCAGATCACTGTGTGCGCTCTGATCGCTAAGCACACTGTGTTTCTGGATTGCCTTCATAACACCTGTCATTAGCAAACATAACAGTACAAGGAGCCAGAACTAATGATTCTCAATAGAGGGAAAGAAAAAGTTCTGACATCATTTTTTTTTTTTTTTCTCTGCTCTGTGTTCACTTTTTTTTTTCCCCTAGACATTTGGGTGATTCTGGACACAGGTGTGGACATGGATATTCAGGGTCTGTGCTCTTCAATGGATAATCTCGTTATAAATGTACAAAAAATTCAAGATACTATTGATCAGAAATCTATGTTAGAACCAAGAATTCTTATTCCTGATTTGTTTTTTGGAGATAGAACTAAGTTTCTAAGTTTCAAAAATAATTGTAAGCTATTTCTGGCCTTGAAACCTCATTCTTCTGGTAATCCTATTCAACAGGTTTTGATTATTATTTCTTTTTTGCGCGGCGACCCTCAAGACTGGGCATTTTCTCTTGCGCCAGGAGACCCTGCATTGAGTAGTGTCGATGCGTTTTTCCTGGCGCTCGGATTGCTGTACGATGAGCCTAATTCAGTGGATCAGGCTGAGAAAAATTTGCTGGCTTTGTGCCAGGGTCAGGATGATATAGAAGTATATTGTCAGAAATTTAGGAAATGGTCAGTACTCACTCAGTGGAATGAATCTGCGCTGGCAGCTTTGTTCAGAAAGGGTCTCTCTGAGGCTCTTAAGGATGTCATGGTGGGATTTCCTATGCCTGCTGGTTTGAATGAGTCTTTGTCTTTGGCCATTCAGATCGGTCGACGCTTGCGCGAGCGTAAATCTGTGCACCATTTGGCGGTACTGCCTGAGGTTAAACCTGAGCCTATGCAGTGCGATAGGACTATGACTAGAGTTGAACGGCAGGAATACAGACGTCTGAATGGTCTGTGTTTCTACTGTGGTGATTCCACTCATGCTATTTCTGATTGTCCTAAGCGCACTAAGCGGTCCGCTAGGTCTGCCGTCATTGGTACTGTACAGTCCAAATTCCTTCTGTCCATTACCTTGATATGCTCTTTGTCGTCGTTTTCTGTCATGGCGTTTGTGGATTCGGGCGCTGCCCTGAATCTGATGGATTTGGATTATGCTAAACGTTGTGGGTTTTTCTTGGAGCCTTTGCGGTGTCCTATTCCATTGAGAGGAATTGATGCTACACCTTTGGCCAAGAATAAACCTCAATACTGGGCCCAGCTGACCATGTGCATGGCTCCTGCACATCAGGAAGTTATTCGCTTTCTGGTGTTGCATAATCTGCATGATGTGGTCGTGTTGGGGTTGCCATGGCTACAAACCCATAATCCAGTATTGGATTGGAATTCCATGTCGGTATCCAGCTGGGGTTGTCAGGGGGTACATGGTGATGTTCCATTTTTGTCGATTTCGTCATCCACCCCTTCTGAGGTCCCAGAGTTCTTGTCTGATTATCAGGATGTATTTGAAGAGCCCAAGTCCGATGCTCTACCTCCGCATAGGGATTGTGATTGTGCTATCAATTTGATTCCTGGTAGTAAATTCCCTAAAGGTCGATTATTTAATTTATCCGTGCCCGAACACGCCGCTATGCGCAGTTATGTGAAGGAATCCCTGGAGAAGGGACATATTCGCCCATCATCATCACCATTGGGAGCAGGGTTCTTCTTTGTAGCCAAGAAGAATGGTTCGCTGAGACCGTGTATTGATTACCGCCTTCTTAATAAGATCACTGTTAAATTTCAGTATCCCTTGCCATTGTTATCTGACTTGTTTGCTCGGATTAAGGGGGCTAGTTGGTTCACTAAGATAGATCTTCGTGGTGCGTATAATCTGGTGAGAATCAGGCAAGGAGATGAATGGAAAACTGCATTCAATACGCCCGAGGGTCATTTTGAGTATCTAGTGATGCCGTTCGGCCTTGCCAATGCTCCATCTGTGTTTCAGTCTTTTATGCATGACATCTTCCGCGAGTATCTGGATAAATTCCTGATTGTTTACTTGGATGACATTTTGATCTTCTCAGATGATTGGGAGTCTCATGTGAAGCAGGTCAGAATGGTTTTTCAGGTCCTGCGTGCTAACTCTTTGTTTGTGAAGGGATCAAAGTGTCTCTTCGGTGTGCAGAAAGTTTCATTTTTGGGGTTCATCTTTACCCCTTCTACTATCGAGATGGATCCAGTTAAGGTCCAAGCCATCCAGGATTGGATTCAGCCGACATCTCTGAAAAGTCTGCAAAAGTTCCTGGGCTTTGCTAATTTTTATCGTCGCTTCATCTGTAATTTTTCTAGCATTGCCAAACCATTGACCGATTTGACCAAGAAGGGTGCTGATTTGGTTAATTGGTCTTCTGCTGCTGTGGAAGCTTTTCAGGAGTTGAAGCGTCGTTTTTGTTCTGCCCCTGTGTTGTGTCAGCCAGATGTTTCTCTTCCGTTCCAGGTCGAGGTTGATGCTTCTGAGATTGGAGCAGGGGCGGTTTTGTCACAGAGAGGTTCTGATTGCTCAGTGATGAAACCATGTGCTTTCTTTTCCAGGAAGTTTTCGCCCGCTGAGCGTAATTATGATGTGGGCAATCGAGAGTTGCTGGCCATGAAGTGGGCATTCGAGGAGTGGCGTCATTGGCTTGAAGGAGCTAAGCATCGCGTGGTGGTATTGACTGATCATAAGAACTTGACTTATCTCGAGTCTGCCAAGTGCTTGAATCCTAGACAGGCCCGTTGGTCGTTATTTTTTGCCCGCTTCGATTTCGTACCTTCCGGGCTCTAAAAATGTGAAGGCGGATGCTCTGTCTAGGAGTTTTGTGCCCGACTCTCCGGGTTTATCTGAGCCAGCGGGTATCCTCAAGGAAGGAGTCATTGTGTCTGCCATCTCCCCTGATTTGCGGCGGGTGCTGCAAAAATTTCAGGCGAATAAACCTGATCGTTGTCCAGCAGAGAAACTGTTCGTCCCTGATAGGTGGACTAATAAACTTATCTCTGAACTTCATTGTTCGGTGTTGGCTGGTCATCCTGGAATCTTTGGTACCAGAGAGTTAGTGGCTAGATCCCTCTGGTGGCCATCTCTGTCACGGGATGTACGTGCTTTTGTGCAGTCCTGTGGGATTTGTGCTAGGGCTAAGCCCTGCTGTTCTCGTGCCAGTGGGTTGCTTTTGCCCTTGCCGGTCCCAAAGAGGCCTTGGACACATATTTCGATGGATTTCATTTCTGACCTTCCCGTTTCTCAAAAGATGTCAGTCATTTGGGTGGTCTGTGATCGCTTTTCTAAAATGGTCCATCTGGTGCCCTTGGCTAAATTGCCTTCCTCCTCTGATTTGGTACCTTTGTTCTTTCAGCATGTGGTTCGGTTGCATGGCATTCCTGAGAATATTGTTTCTGACAGAGGTTCCCAGTTTGTTTCAAGGTTTTGGCGAGCCTTTTGTGGTAGGATGGGCATTGACCTATCCTTTTCCTCGGCTTTCCATCCTCAGACTAATGGCCAGACCGAACGAACCAATCAGACCTTGGAAACATATCTGAGATGTTTTGTTTCTGCAGACCAGGATGATTGGGTGTCCTTTTTGCCGTTGGCTGAGTTCGCCCTTAATAATCGGGCCAGCTTGGCTACCTTGGTTTCTCCTTTTTTTTGCAATTCTGGGTTCCATCCTCGTTTCTCTTCAGGACAGGTTGAGTCTTCGGACTGTCCTGGTGTGGATTCTGTGGTGGATAGGTTGCAGCAGATCTGGACTCAGGTAGTGGACAATTTGATCTGGTCCCAGGAGAAAGCTCAACTTTTCGCTAATCGCAGACGCCGTGTGGGTCCCCGACTTCGTGTTGGGGATCTGGTTTGGTTATCTTCTCGTCATATTCCTATGAAGGTTTCCTCTCCTAAATTTAAACCTCGTTTTATTGGTCCGTATAGGATTTCTGAGGTTCTCAATCCTGTGTATTTTCGTTTGACCCTCCCAGACTCCTTTTCCATACATAATGTATTCCATAGGTCGTAGTTGCGGAGATACGTGGCACCTATGGTTCCATCTGTTGAGCCTCCTGCCCCAGTTTTGGTGGAGGGGGAATTGGAGTATATTGTGGAGAAGATTTTGGATTCTCGTGTTTCTAGACGGAAACTCCAGTATCTGGTTAAATGGAAGGGTTATGCTCAGGAAGATAATTCCTGGGTTTTTGCCTCTGAAGTTCATGCTTCCGATCTTGTTCGTGCCTTTCATGCGGCTCATCCTGGTCGGCCTGGGGGCTCTGGTGAGGGTTCGGTGACCCCTCCTCAAGGGGGGGGGTACTGTTGTGAATTCTGTGGCTGAATTCACTCCTGTGGTCACAAGTGGTACTGCAGCTTCTGAGCTTCCTCCCTCAGGTGTTCTGGTGAGCTCGTTAACTGCTTCATTACTTAACTCCGCCTGATGCTGCTATCCTTGCTCCTTGTCAATGTTTCAGTGTTGGATCTGAGCTTCTCCTGATTGTTTCTGTGACCTGCTGCTCTGTATAGCTAAGTGCTTTTTGCTTTTTTGTTGCTTTTTTTCTGTCCAGCTTGTCTTTTGTTTTGCTGGAAGCTCTGAGACGCAAAGGGTGTACCGCCGTGCCGTTAGTTCGGCACGGTGGGTTTTTTTTTGCCCCCTTTGCGTGGTTTTGCTTTAGGGTTTTTTGTAGACTGCAAAGTTCGCTTTACTGTCCTCGCTCTGTCCTAGAATATCGGGCCCCACTTTGCTGAATCTATTTCATCCCTACGTTTTGTCTTTTCATCTTACTCACAGTCATTATATGTGGGGGGCTGCCTTTTCCTTTGGGGAATTTCTCTGGGGCAAGTCAGGCCTATTTTTCTATCTTCAGGCTAGCTAGTTTCTTAGGCTGTGCCGAGTTGCCTAGGTAGTTGTTAGGCGCAATCCACAGCCGCTTTTAGTTGTGTTTAGGATAGGATCAGGTGTGCAGTCTACAGAGTTTCCATGTCTCAGAGCTCGTTCTTGTATTTTTGGGTATTTGTCAGATCACTGTGTGCGCTCTGATCGCTAAGCACACTGTGTTTCTGGATTGCCTTCATAACACCTGTCATTAGCAAACATAACAGGTACCTTAACTCCTTGCAGCAGCCAGCAGCTATTCTCTTGAGCTAGGAACACAGGAAATATCAGGGGTCAGGTCAGGGAAGACACAAGAGTCTCTACAGGGAAAGCCAGATCCCTGTCTAGGGGGAAAAGAGTGAAAACGAGAATGTCTTTGGGACCTGTGAAGCTGAGTGGTTTGTGCCAAGTCTGGCTGTGGACGCACTTTTGTGTCAACTTTTCAGTTTCATTGTATTAATAGAGGAAAATATAAGTAAGGTAAAAATATTCCAATTTTGTTGTTGTGCAGCTTAACCCCTTAGTCAGAATGTGCATGCATGTATGGAGTGGCTTGAAGGTGCTGAGAAGCCAGTATCTGCCTATAAGTCCATGGTCACACTCTCAGTATTTGGTCAGTATTTCACATCAGTATTTGAAAGTCAAAACCAGGAGTGGGTGATAAATGCAGAAGTGGTGCATATGTTTCTATTATACTTTTCCACTGATTGTTCCTCACCTGATTTTGGCTTACAAATACTGATGTAAAATGCTAACCAAATAAAATCTTGATCAGAGACGGCCACAGGATGAGGGGTACAGCAACAATCAGCAGACATGTACAAAAATTAGATACTATAATAAGAATATTTACTAACCAGTTTGTAAAACAAATGAAAGGATGGGAGGTAAAAAGTATATAAATGACAAATACAATCACAGCAGTTACTCTCAATAACATAAACTAAAAGTATACGCAAAAATCATAGAAAAAGATTCAGCTCACCATTTCCTCGTGTCTTGACCTCCTGCCTGCTCATTGACACCTTGCACGGACCAGGGTGAAGCAACCGCAATAAATCCAAAAAAACAGGTGTGTCCTGCGACTGGTGAAGGGAAAAAAACAACTTTTAATGAACATTAGTTAAAATAAGCCATACATACGGTGTCCAGCACATGTGTACACACTGGCTCAGAGCCTAGAAACGATCAACGCGTTTCGAACTTAGGTCTTAGTCATGATCTGAAATCATGACTAAGACCTAAGGTCTAAATGAATTGATCATTTCTAGGCTCTGAGCCAGTATGTACACATGTGCTGGACACCGTATGTATGGATTATTCTTACTAATGTTCATTAAAAGTTATTTTTTTAACCTTATCACTCGCTGGACACACCTGTTTTTTAAAAGTATACGCAGATGCACTTAAGCAGAATTAACAGTTAAATGGGTGCAAAATACAATGCAATAATAATAATCTTTATTTTTATATAGCGCTAACATATTACGCAGCGCTTTACAGTTTGCACACATTATCATCGCTGTCCCTGATGGGGCTCACAATCTAAATTCCCTATCAGTATGTCTTTGGAATGTGGGAGGAAACCGGAGTGCCCGGAGGAAACCCACGCAGACACAGAGAGAACATACAAACTCTTTGCAGATGTTGTCCAAGGTGGGATTAGAACCCAGGACTCCAGCGCTGCAAGGCTGCTGTGCTAACCACTGCGCCACTGTGCTGCCCAATTAACCCTTTCTATGTATAAATCAATAAAACAGCAGAGTTGCACCAATACTTCAGTAATCGCCTACTTGTAGCAGTTTTCAAAGTGTCTTTTAAAGAAGAGGCCTTTTCTCCTAACTAACTGGACCTCTATAAGACTATTTGTATATGAGCATATATAATCAGATGTAAACCCAACCATCCATCATGCTCGACAAAAACGGAATGTATAAGAATGAATACTTTATTTATGATACAAAATTCAAACAATAATTTCAAAAATTGATGAGGATGCCTCCTGTCAAAAAAACAGGTCTAATTCAGAAAACACATATGGTACATGTGAGATAAATCACTGCAAAATCCTAAAGGAAAATGTAACTCATCTAAATTCTCAGGGCCAAATGATCAATTGCCATTACTATAATAGACTTCTAAAGTGCTCATGTGCATCAAATAAATAAGTATGGACAATCCGATGACCTTTAAGTAGAAAGCTACAAAGTGCCGTAAGAAGAATATGTCGAAACGCGCGTTAGTGTAAAAAGCAGGTTTCAGTTTGGTTCTCCAACTTGGTAAGAATAATCTTGGCATTTTATTTGATCCTATTGGCTCTATAGGCTGGTAATGTTTACATGCTTACATGCACTCAGGCATTTTGTAGCTTTCTATTTAGAGGCTTAGAGGTCATTGGATTGCCCATACTTATTTATTTGATGCACATGAGCACTTTAGAAGTAGATTGTCAGCTTGCGAGCAGAGACCTCATCCCTAATGTCACTGTTTAAATTGTCTTAACTTGTACTGAATTTATTGTCTGTACATGTCCCCGCTTAATTGTAAAGTGCTGCGGAATATGTTGACGCTATATAAATAAACATTATTATTATTTTTAAGTATATTATAGTAATGGCAATTGAACATTTGGCACAAAGAATTTAGATGAGTTACATTTTCCAACACTCTCCAATACAGGGCTTCCCTAAGTCCTCAGAGATAAGGCCTCATGTGGCCACGCCCAAGTTGCTGTGTATTTCGTTGCCTACACCACTCATGTCAAGCCAAACAACGTGTCCCAGTGTCACGAACAACAGATCCAGAGTCTCACCACCCTATCCAGACTTTCTCCAAGGATCGTTCCTCTGACTCTCCTTTGACTACTCCCAACCGCCTACCAAAAGCCAAAACCCCCGTGTTCCAACTCAAGCCTCTCATCGCTGCCCTCTATTGGCTAGATCATATACTAAATCAGAAATCTCCAACAATACAGTAAACTGTGATTAACCCTTACACAAATACTGATAGTGTGACCGTGGCCTAACTGCAACAATCTGTCCTAACCTTGATCATTGCTGTTTGACTATTCAAATTCCACTGTCAATCACTGACGGAGACATTGAAATAGCACGATCACTGGTGGGCATGTCAACTGGCTCCCATGTGGCGCCCTTAAGTAATCACGGGGGCCGATGGGGTGTCATGGCAGCTGTGGGTTCAAGGCCCCTGTCACCACCATAGTTTCGATAGTCCTCTGAAGCTCTAGTAGTACATATGATTGAGTTTTACAATATATAGTATAAGTGATTAAATAATCATAAGCTCAAGTTTGTAGCTAAAATAAAGAATAAAATAAAAAAAGTTTTAAATATTAAAAAAGTAAAACAAATATAAAAGCTTAAATCACCACCTTTTCCTAGTTTTAAAATAAAGAAATTAAAAACATATTATTAATAAACAAAGTAATATATAACTATTTATAATACATTTAATAAAAGTCTATTAATCAAAGTATACATTTATAAAAAAAAGTTAAATGCTGAATAGAAAAAAATCTTAATGACAGATTTGCATTTTTTAAGTGACTACAGTGCCTTGAAAAATTAAATGAAAAATAATCAATATGATATAGGTACATGCCCCAAAATGGAATCATTAAAATGTCAGCTTGGTGAACAAAAACCAGCTCCATTGACCGAAAAATAAAAAAGTTACAGGACTCAGAAAATTAAAAGCAAACATAATTTTTATTTTTAGATACCGTATATACTCGAGTATAAGCCGACCCGAGTATAAGCCGACCCCCCTAATTTTGCCACAAAAAACTGGGAAAACTTATTGACTCGAGTATAAGCCTAGGGTGGAAATGCAGCATTTACCGGTGAATTTCAAAAATAAAAATAGATCATTATTTCCCCATACCTGTGCCATACAGTGCTCTGCACCGTTCATATTTCCCCATAGATGTACCATATACGGTGCTCTGCACCGTTCATTGTGCCCCATAGATGTGCCATATACGGTGCTCTGCACCGTTCACTGTGCCCCATAGATGTGCCATATACGGTGCCCTGCACCGTTCACTGTGCCCCATAGATGTGCCATATACGGTGCTCCGCACCGTTCACTGTGCCCCATAGCTGTGCCATATACGGTGCTCTGCACCGTTCATTGTGCCCCATAGATGTGCCATATACGGTGCTCTGCACCGTTCACTGTGCCCCATAGATGTGCCATATACGGTGCTCTGCACCGTTCACTGTGCCCCATAGATGTGCCATATACGGTGCTCTGCACCGTTCACTGTGCCCCATAGATGTGCCATATACGGTGCTCTGCACCGTTCATTATTGCCCCATAGATGCTCCACATAAATCTCTGCCGCCGCCGCCGCTGCTGCTGCAATAAAAAAAAAAAAACACATACTCACCTCCCTTGATTGCAGCTCCCGGCGTCTCGTTCCGGCGCCTCCATCTTCCCGGCGTCTCTGCTCTGACTGATCAGGCAGAGGGCGCCGCGCACACTATATGTGTCATCGCGCCCTCTGCCTGAACAGTCAGAGCGCAGACGCCGGGAAGATGGAGGCGCCGGCCGGGAAGATGGAGCGACGCTCGGCGGCTGGAACGAGGACAGGTGAATATGCTATACTTACCTAGTCCTGGCGATCCTCGCGCTGTCCCTCTGCCTGGTCTTAGGTGCCGCAGCTTCTTTCTCTATCAGCGGTCACCAGCACCGCTGATTAGAGGAATGAATAGGCGGCTCCACCCCTATGGGAGGTGGAGCCGCTTATTCATTTCTGTAATGAGCGGTCCCACGTGACTGCTGAAGAGGGGAAGAAGCTGCAGCACAGAAGACCGTGGGACGGCAGGGACAGCGCGAGGATCGCTGGGACTAGGTAAGTATGCCTCAGCGCCCTCACCCCCTCACCCGCCGACCCTGCCACCCACCTTGACTCGAGTATAAGCCGAGAGGGGCACTTTCAGCCCAAAATTTTGGGCTGAAAATCTCGGCTTATACTCGAGTATATACGGTATTTAATTTTTTTTCACCACTAAATAATGAAGCAAACAAAACAAGTTTGGCATGACTGTAGTTGTACTGATTTGAAGACTCTCGTTACAAGGTCATTTATGCTGGCAGCAGTGAAAAGAAAACCTGAAATACAATGGTAGGATAGCATTTTTTTTTCACAATTGCACCCCACTTGGAATTTTTTGTCCCCGTTTTTTACTACATGATATAGTAAAATGATTAGTATCATTCAAATCTACAGTATAACTCGTCCTGCAAAAACAAGTCTTCATACAGCTATTTAAATGGAAAAAATATAAAGTTATATAATTTTTCCATATATATATTGCTATTATTAAGATAGGAAACTGTTTTTGGTGTTGTAAACTCTGTTCACTGCGGATGTATAAAAACAAATACAAGACAGATTGCAAGTGGATCTCAGACGGATGTCATTACAGATGAAAAATCGTCTGTGTCTTCCGGATGAAAATCAGGTGATTTTTTCATTACTTAGTCTGACATGGAAAATACTGGAATTCGTAGAAGTGGCAAACCCACTGCACACCAGATAAGAAATAGTAACACCCTCTTTGCCCTATGAAGAAAGCGTACCATCTTCACTGCCGGAAGACCACCAGCACATTCCCAATGTTCTTGGTTGGTTGCATGCATGAATGATACTTTTTTATGCATGTCTATAGCTATCAATTTTATTTTAGCACAAAAATTCAATTAATTATGATTTTTTTTCTACCAATCCTTAGCTGCACTTTGGCTCCATTTGTACACAATGTGATATAGGTTGTCTTAAATATTTAACTAATATAATAATCTATCACTTTGAAAGGCCCTAATGTGTTCTAAGACCTCAAAATATTTTTGAAATTGTACACAATTTCCCATGTCTGCACTTACAGTAAAAAGATGCTGCAATGACTTTGGTATGTAGGCAGCACAGTCTGAACAGGAAGCTGACCCATGAGAAAGACTGTTAGGTGATTTGTACAACATAATGCCACCTTTTCTTCATTACTCACAACAATATATGATAAATGTGATTTACCTTTATATAGACATACAGTAGTGCACAAAAGTTTTAGGCAGGTGTGGAAAAATGCACAAAACTTACAAGAAACAAAATGAGCAAAAAACCCTGCTGTAGCTAAATAAGTAAAAAGCAAGTGCATTTAAATAACTCAGGGTTCTTAGTAATACTGTTTTTGATCAAAAATAGCATAAAAGCCATCCCACCGTCAACAAGGTGACTCTGATCGGGAGGTCCTACACTATCTAATATTAAAAACCTTACCATGTGTCAGAGTTGACCTCAGTGTGTGAATAAGGGCAGACAAAAGGACTGGGTCCCAACCAGTAGACACCAGTCTGGGGAAGCCTTTAAATGTAATTACCTGCTCAGAAAAGGTAGGCCACGCCTGGCTTGCACAAAATGCAAAAATACAAAGAAAAACACAAAAAATTGAGCTTGGATTAAGCTGGTGTACATGCAGCATGTAAATGCATGTTCACATTGGCCATAAAGCGCACAAAACCTACAAGAACAAAATGAGCAAAAAACCCTGCTGTAACTAAATAAGTAAAAAGTAAAAGTGCATTTAAATAACACAGGGTTCTTAGTAATACTGTTTTGATCAAAAATAGCATAAAAGCCATCCCACCGTCAACAAGGTGACTCTAATCGGGACGGTCCTACGCTGTCTAATATAAAAAACCTTACCATGTGTCAGAGTTGACCTCAGTGTGTGAAAAAGGGCAGACAAAAGGACCGGGTCCCAATCTATGGACACCAATCTGGGGAAAAATGCTGCAAAGTAAAAATGCTTCCAATAATAGAAGTGTTAATAATTTATTTTTATTACTAAAAAATGCAAAGTGAGTCAACAATAGAGAAAAAAACATCGATTTTGTGTGTTCACCCTTTGCCTTCAAAACAGCATCAATTCTTCTACATATATTTGCATAAAGCCAGGGATTTTGTAGAATCATTTTCAAGTGTGTGAGTTAACAATTATATTAAATAGACGATTATGATCATCATTTTCATATGTAGGTTATTAGCTACATTAACTAAAACAGGAACAGCTACCATATATATTCGTGTATAAGGGTGGTTTCACACTTGCGTTTTTGTCTGCAGCGTTTTTTGCACACAAAAACGCATGCGTTTTTTTCCCTATATTTAACATTGAAAACGCATGCGTTTTTTGTTGTACGCGTTTGGTCGCGTTTTGAAACGCATGCGTTTTTTTGCTGCATGCGTTCTTTTTCAGAAATGCAACTTGTAGTATTTTTGAGAGGCTTTTTTTGACACATAAAAACGCATGCGTTTTCATGCGTTTTTGTGTGTCAAAAAATACATTGGAGTCAATGGAAACGCATGCGTTTTTAAGCACATGCGTTTGTTTGCATGCGTTTTTATTAAAAAAGAACAGAAAACACACTGATATGCCACCCCCCACCATAAAGGTGATAAAGGGATCCTAACCCTAACCCTAAAGGGATTCTAACCCTAACCCTAAAGGGATCCTAACCCTAACCCTAAAGGGATCCTAACCCTATCCCTAACTCTAACCCTACCCCTAACCCTAAAGGGATCCTAACCCTAACCCTAACCCTAACCCTAAAGGGATCCTAACCCTAACCCTAGCCCTAACCCTAACCCTAACTCCACCCCTAACCCTAACCCTAAAGGGATCCTACCCCTAACCCTAACCCTAACCCTAATCCCTTTAGGGTTAGGGTTAGGATCCCTTTAGGCTTAGGGGTAGGGTTAGGGTTATGATCCCCTAACCCTAACCCTAACTATTTCTGTTTATAGTGGGTTTTTTACTTTATTTTGATGATTGGCAGCTGTCACACATTTCTCAGCATGCGTTTAAAAAACGCAAACGCATGAAAAAATGCATGTAAACGCATCAAAACGCTGCGTTTTTTTCACCACATGCAAAAACGCATGCGTCAAAAAAACGCAGCATTTGCACACGTTAACATGCGTTTTTTCACCATGCGTTTTTTTAAAAAACGCATGCGTTTTGAAACGCAAGTGTGAAACCAGCCTAAGCCGAGTTTTTCAGCACTTTTTTTGTGCTGAAAACTCCCCCCTTGGCTTATACACGAGTCATTGTCCCAGAACGCCGTCGAGGGAGGGGGAACTGTGTAGCAGAGGGTGACAGAGTCAGGAGCCGGTGGCTGTGGCTAAAGCCTGTGCGTGCACAGGCTTCCAGAAGACATCCTAGTCACCCTCCAGCATGCCCTTGCAGCATCTTATTGGTGATGGCTTCCTGCAGCTCTTCCTGTGCTGAGCGATCACGTTGCACCACTCATTAAGGTAATGAATATGCATGCATCTCCATTCCCATAGGCATGGAAGAGCGTCATGTGACACATCAAACGTATTGAGAATTTCACAAGAAAAACAATGGTGTGCTTGGTTTCAACATAACTTTATTAATTCATGTGTTATTTACAAATTTCTCTTTGTTTACAGCCATTGACATGTCACAGAGGTTAACACGTGAGGAGTGGATAGAAATTGTGTTGATGTCTGTGAATGCAGTACCCGGGTAATTGCAGCAGATTTCAATGCAAGACACCCTGCAGAAGAAAACTGTTACCATTCCAATGTTATTTACCGTATTTTCCCGACTATAAGACGCACTTTTTCCCCCCAAAAAGGGGGGGAAATGGGGGGTGCTTCTTATAGTCGTAATGCAGGCTTATCGGCAGTGGTGTGGTGGCGGCAGAGGTGCGGCGGTGGCAGAGGTGCGGGGATGAGGAGGCAGTATGGCGTGAGTGGGGTCCCTTCCACGGGTGAGGTGATGCAGCGGCCCGGTAAGCAGCAGAGCCGGGTTAATTACTGGTTTATCGGTGGCAGCAGCCATCTTCCTGAGGTCGCGCGTGTGCAGATGGAGTGCTCTGCTTCCCAGGGCTTCAGGAAAATGGCCGCGGGAGGCTGCGCGTGCGCAGATGGAGATCGCGGCGGCCATTTCCCTGAAGCCGAGTTCGCAGATTTAGATCATACAATTGAGAATTCAGTTTTAGATTTAGTTAATTCCAAAGTGCCAGCCTTTGAGTATTAGTGACCCATAGAAGTCAATGTATTACTACTATATAGGCTTATTATCAAGTTTGTAGTCAACCTCCAATGTAGAATCCTTACAAAAATTGTTAACAATCTATTGAAAGTGTTAAATAAAAGTTACTGTTATCTCCAAAACCACAAAATTGTGGAGCTGAATGGTACTAATAAAAAGACTAGAAATACCATCCTGATCTCATCATATCCCTCAAGACTCAGGATGTGACAAGGACCTGTGATACTGTCTGCAGTTTTATGTGTGGGTTTCTTTTCAAACATCCTCATTACTCTCTTGTGACTGGACTAACATAAAAAGCTTTATGTGTCTTTAGAGTGTTGAAGGTTCTTAGATTCCCTTCCCTAGTAAATGTCACTACATGACACTTTCCAACGTCCATATTGCCAGCATTTATGTTTAAACAGTAATAAAAAAGCACAACCCGTCCATTGAAATGAAACCAAACTTAATTCTCTGAGTTAAGGCCTCCATATACAGCAGGTGAAATAAGTATTGAACACGCCACCAATCTAAGTAAATACAGCTCTGGCAAAAATTAAGAGACCACTGCAAAATGTTCAGTTTGTCTGATTTTTCTCTTTATAAGTATATTTTTGAGTAAAATTAAATTGATCTTTTAGTCTATAAACTTCTGACAACATGTCTCAGAATTTTCAAGCAATATATTTTGTATTTTTTTTCTGAAAAAAAAATGGTCAAAATTAAAAAAAAAACAGTGCTTTCAGACCTCAAATAATGCAAAGAAAACAAGATCATAATCATTTAGAAACAACAATACTAATGTTTTAACTCTGAAAGAGTTCAGAAATCAATATTTTGTGGAATAACCATAATTTTTAATCACAGCTTTCATGCGTCTTGGCATGCTTTCCACCAGTCTTTCACACTGCTTCTGGCGCAAACATTTAATCAGTTCTTCTTTGTTTGATGGCTTGTGACTATCCATCATCCTCTTGATTACATTCCACAGGTTTTCAATGGGGTTCAGGTCTGGAGATTGGGCTGCCCATGACAGGGTTTTGATGTGATGGTCTCTTAATTTTTGCCAGAGCTGTATATACAGTGGGGCAAAAAAGTATTTAGTCAGTCAGCAATAGTGCAAGTTCCACCACTTAAAAAGATGAGAGGCGTCTGTAGTTTACATCATAGGTAGACCTCAACTATGGGAGACAAACTGAGAAAAAAAAATCCAGAAAATCACATTGTCTGTTTTTTTAACATTTTATTTGCATATTATGGTGGAAAATAAGTATTTGGTCAGAAACAAACAAGATTTCTGGCTCTCACAGACCTGTAACTTCTTTAAGAGTCTCCTCTTTCCTCCACTCATTACCTGTAGTAATGGCACCTGTTTAAACTTGTTATCAGTATAAAAAGACACCTGTGCACACCCTCAAACAGTCTGACTCCAAACTCCACTATGGTGAAGACCAAAGAGCTGTCAAAGGACACCAGAAACAAAATTGTAGCCCTGCACCAGGCTGGGAAGACTGAATCTGCAATAGCCAACCAGCTTGTAGTGAAGAAATCAACAGTGGGAGCAATAATTAGAAAATGGAAGACATACAAGACCACTGATAATCTCCCTCCATCTGGGGCTCCACGCAAAATCCCACCCCGTGGGGTCAGAATGATCACAAGAACGGTGAGCAAAAATCCCAGAACCACGCGGGGGGACCTAGTGAATGAACTGCAGAGAGCTGGGACCAATGTAACAAGGCCTACCATAAGTAACACACTACGCCACCATGGACTCAGATCCTGCAGTGCCAGACGTGTCCCACTGCTTAAGCCAGTACATGTCCGGGCCCGTCTGAAGTTTGCTAGAGAGCATTTGGATGATTCAGAGGAGTTTTGGGAGAATGTCCTATGGTCTGATGAAACCAAACTGGAACTGTTTGGTAGAAACACAACTTGTCGTGTTTGGAGGAAAAAGAATACTGAGTTGCATCCATCAAACACCATACCTACTGTAAAGCATGGTGGTGGAAACATCATGCTTTGGGGCTGTTTCTCTGCAAAGGGGCCAGGACGACTGATCCGGGTACATGAAAGAATGAATGGGGCCATGTATCGTGAGATTTAGAGTGCAAACCTCCTTCCATCAGCAAGGGCATTGAAGATGAAACGTGGCTGGGTCTTTCAACATGACAATGATCCAAAGCACACCGCCAGGGCAACGAAGGAGTGGCTTCGTAAGAAGCATTTCAAGGTCCTGGAGTGGCCTAGCCAGTCTCCAGATCTCAACCCTATAGAAAACCTTTGGAGGGAGTTGAAAGTCCGTGTTGCCAAGCGAAAAGCCAAAAACATCACTGCTCTAGAGGAGATCTGCATGGAGGAATGGGCCAACATACCAACAACAGTGTGTGGCAACCTTGTGAAGACTTACAGAAAATGTTTGACCTCTGTCATTGCCAACAAAGGATATATTACAAAGTATTGAGATGAAATTTTGTTTCTGACCAAATACTTATTTTCCACCATAATATGCAAATAAAATGTTAAAAAAACAGACAATGTGATTTTCTGGATTTTTTTTTCTCAGTTTGTCTCCCATAGTTGAGGTCTACCTATGATGTAAATTACAGACGCCTCTCATCTTTTTAAGTGGTGGAACTTGCACTATTGCTGACTGACTAAATACTTTTTTGCCCCACTGTATCTAAAGGTACTATTGACATGAAATTATCACCAGATATCAGTAAAAACTGATCCAGTCCACACAGGCAAAGGCATCAAGCCAAAGATATCTATAAATTAAGCTATGTGTAATAAAGAGAATTGACACAGGAATAAAGTACTGTATCTGTATTTAGAACAAAATCCTGTCACTTAGTGAAAAATAATATCAGCTGGTTCAACCGATGACATGTAAAGAGATGTCTCATTACCAAGGTGCCACACAAGAAACATCTCCTGGTGTGTAAGACCAGGGAGCTTTCTCAAGACTGTAGCAACCTTATTGTTCCAAAACATACTGACAGCATTGGTTACAGAAGAATTTCTAAGCTAATTAAGGTTCTCATGAGCACTGTTGGGGCAATAATCAGAAAGTGGAAAGAACATAATTTCACCATAAACCAGCCACAACCATGTGCTCACCACAATATTTCAGATATAGGAGTGGAAAAAATTATCAGAAGAGTTGTACAAGAGTCAAGGACCACCTCTGGAGAGTTACAGAAAGATCTGAAATCAGCAGGTACAATTGTTTCAAAGAAAACTATAAGTAATGTACTCAACTTCCATGAACAGTATGCATCCTTACCATCGCTGAACAAAAAGCATGATCAAGTGTGTTTAAACTTTGCTCAACAACATTTAGGCAAGCATATTAAATACTGGGAGAATATACAGTGGGGAAAATAAGTGTTTGATACACTGCCAGTTTTTCAAGTTTTCCCATCTACAAAGAATAGAGAGGTCTGTAATTTTCATCATAGGTCCACTTCAACTGTGAAAGACAGTATCTTTAAACAAATCCAGAAAATCACATTGCATCATTTTTCCATAATAATTTACGTTCTATTGCATGAAATAAATATTTGATACAATAGAAAAACAGAACTTAATATTTAGTACAGAAACCTTTGTTTTCAATTGCTGAGGTCAATGTTTCCCGTAGTTCTTAAGTCTCTTGACCAAGTTTGCAAATACTGCAGCAGGGATTTTTGCCAACTCCTCCATACAGATCTTCTCCATATCTTTCATGCATCGGGGCTGTCGCTGGGCAACATAGAGTTTCAACTCCCTACAAAGATTTTCTATTGGGTTCAGGTTTGGAGACTGGCCATCATGAAGGGAGGATGAATGGACAAATATGCTGAGACATTCTTGATAAACATATACTGCCATCTACCAGGATGATGAAGATGAAACAAGGGTGGATATTTCAGAAATACAATGATCCCAAACACACATCCAAGGAAACTCTCAATTGGTTTCAGAGAATGAAACTAAAGCTGCTCAAATGGGCCAGCCAATTACCTTACCATGAATCTAATAGAAAATTTATCAAAGGAGCTAAAGCTCAGAGTTCTTAGAAGGAGCCCATGGAACCTTCAGGATTTGAAGAGTGTTTGTGTTGAAGAATGGACCAAAATCACAACTGAACAATGCATGTGACTAGTTTCTCCATACTGGAGGTGTCTTCAAGCTGTCATCACCAGCGAAGATTTTTGTATGAAGTATTAAATACATTTCAGTAAACTTGTTCAATACTTTTTCCTTGTGCCATTTCTCATTATTACACATAACTTTTTATATGTAGCAATATTTTATTTAACTCATTATACATACCAATATCATTGGCTTATCCAACAGTCTAATGTTTATGGGGATCCCTGACAGATGATGTTGGTGAAAATACCATATTTTTCAAACTATAAGATGCATCAGATCATAAGACACACCCCAAATTTTCAGAAGGAAAATAGGGAAAAATAATGTGTCAAATGGGGGTACGTCTTACAGTCGGAATTCAGCTTACCAGGCTGGTATGGCAGTTTCGGCAGTGTTCTGTGCTGCGGGGAGCTCCGCCACCATTTTGTGAAAGCCCAGAGCCCCCAGAACATCCATTATTGTGATGCAGTGGCCTCCAGGAAAATTGCCACTGGGGGCGGTGCATGCTCAGATTGAGATCTCGGCAACGAGATCTTGTCTCCCAAGATCTCAATCTGAGCATGCACCACCCCCAGCAGCCAATTTCCCGGAGGCCACCACATTGCAATAATGGATGTGCAGGGGGCTCTGGTTTTCAAAAATGCCGGTGGAGCCCCCCGGCCCACAGCACCACCGAAACTGCCGCACCAGCCTGGGAAGGGAGTGTGATCATTGCCCTGCAGTGTTGGACCACCGCAGAATCACCCGACTCCTGCTGCCGCCACACTACTTGTAAGTATATTCCGACTATAAGACTCACCCCATTTTCCCAAAAATATTTTGGGGAAAAAAGTGCGTCTTATAGTCTGAAAAATACGGTAATGATCTGACATGTCTGATTTTTGTCTGTTGATCAATTTTTTCTCAGTGAGATAATCTGCCATCAGAGGAATCTGTCAGAAGCTCTGTCTTAGAGAACACAAGAACACTTGGCATCAATTGATGGAGTCAGGAGAGATGGCTGCCAACTGAATGATTGGCTAAGTCATCATTTGTTCAAAGGCTATCTATTGTGCATGGGGTACCTTAAAGCCAGACTTCACAGAAAGTCAGTCAACAGTTAGAAAACATTGTAAAATTAAATGGATGGCATACTCTAATACTGCCCTTAACCTTACCAATGCTTGCATATTTTTTATATCTTTTTGATGAGAGTTATTAAGAAGCTAAGTTACTAATGATCCATTTACACTGCAAGATTATTGTGACCGAGCTGGTTAATTTAACAAAATATCAGTCATTTATAAACAATAGTACTCAAGGTGAGCAATAGCCAATAAGATGGTGTCAGTAAATACTGACATTAGCATCACCCTGATTACGTATTAGCACAGATCTATTGCTGACCATACATTTAAGATTTGAAGAAGTGGCCTCTGGATAAAAATGTAAAAAAAAAATTCAGATCAATCTGTAAGGAGTTCGAAGAAATTACCACTGATCACTGAACAGGTGTCATAATCCACACTTTATTCCTTACTGCACAAGTGCTGTGAGGCAGAGTTTAAATGGAACTATGGCCATCCAGTCATGCTGCTGGTTCACTTGATGATTGTCAGGTTGACAGAAAGAGCGAGGTGTTGTACTTGGCTGTCTCTATCTCAGTATCAACCCTTTAAGAGACCTTGCCACAATACTTAGAGTTGTTAAAGGGTCAATATTAATATTTTGGATTGCTGCATCCAATAGGTGGTACTAGAGTTTAAGTCCTCTTCCCATCCAAAGAGGCAACTTGCACATTTAATTTCCCAGTGGAGCACTGGATGGCCCATTAGTCTCCTTATGTCGGCTTGGCGCTCTCCACAAGAAGAAATGTTCCTCCTTAGAACCACTGTCACAGACCTCTGACCTAGCCAACTCAGATTTCCTGCTTTGCACCGAGAAGGTGCAAACACCCCAAAACATGTGGCTGCAAGTGGAGTTTCTGGTTTGACTTCTTACCCTAAGTCATGGGGCAGGGTTTGATAATGGACTGATATCGACTTTTAGGATTCCTACCTACAAAAGGTGGCACTAGAGCTCAAGTCCTCATCCTCTCTGAGGAGGCTATTTCCATACTAATCTTAAAAAATGTGAGATTAGTGCTCTTTGTTATTAAATGGACTATTGGTTACTACTGGTTGCCATCCATTTCTATAGGTTAATTTCATGTAACTAAGGCTGTGTTTGTGTTAAAGAGCTTGAAAGGGGTTGCATACTGTCCTAGGAAATCTCAGAGTGTTATACACATTTTTTCAGAGCAACTGGAGACTTTGCAGTATTGCAATTCATGGTGAATCAATGGGCTGCTAATTGTTATTTGGGGAAAAAAATTGGCAAACCTAGCAAATTTGAACTTCAAAAGATTTGATTATCTCTAGTATACTTAGACTTCTAAATAGCCAAAAAGACATTTAATGTATATATGTATTTGTATAAGAATGGGAAGGAATTTCTGGACAGTGTAATTTGATTTTTTCTTCATTCACAATTCAGTGTTAGTTGTGTGTGCTTTCATTTTCATTCACTGACAGCACAGTAGCACATCATGTTCACCTACTAGTTACCAGGAAAATCTGAGTAGCCTCCATCGGAATTTTTTTTTAGATACAAGAAAAAAGTTTGTGATATGGGTGGTAAAAGTGGATCCATGTGCAAAAAAACAGATGAAAAATGGTCCATTCTCCTGCAGAAGTGAAAAATTTAGTGATAAGTGAATAAAGCAAAAGAGGTAGTAATTTATGGAAGATTCCCATTCAGTGAAATAATAATTGGTTTCCAATTCTACTTTGACTAAATCATAAGTTGACAATAGAGACTATGACATCAGTTCAGTTGCTGGAATAATGAACAATGTTCAATTCAATAATATATATCTACATTAGTTATTCAGACCAATATATATCAGTGCGTCCAAGACAAAGGCTTAAGATCTTCACTCCAGTCTCCATTATTCCATTGCAGAATACGGTCTCCATCTACTACATGGGCAACATCTTGAACAGGTCTTCACAAAGGCCCGTCACACCAGTCTTACTTCTGTGATCATGGAGTGGGGTGGCATAATATATGCTAGCCAGACCCCTCTAGTCTTCATTTCTGGTACACTAACAATTCGGCGTGAGATTGATTTTCTTGTGGAACCATTGATATGGCTATTTCTTCAAAGTGCCCCAGGGGTCATTTTTCAACACAACAATGCCTAACTGAATGTTGCTAGTTCCTCTATAAGTAGTCTGTCAGACCTAAATGTGCTAGCTTGGCGTGCAGTATCTCCGGACATCTCCCATTGACCACATTTGGAACATCATCGACAATTGCAAAGGGAGCTGCCAATAGAGGATCTTGATGATTTGCATGCCCAAGTGCTTTCAGCATGGCAGAACATTTCTTAGACAGCCATTAATAACCTCATTAAAATCAAACCAGTGCACGGGCTTGAAAGTAATTGTATTTCTCTATATGGCACTCAAACATGATGCTGAATAAATAAAAATATTTTGAAAAATTGTCATATCATTATTATGACTATGTATTGCATGGTTTTCACAATGCCACGACTTTTTCTTTTTGGTGTTCAAAGTGGACGAGTGTAAATATATATATATTAACACATGACATTATACGTAGCATAACATTTGTGATAAGCATAACATTTATGCTTCAGTTCCCATAGATCACAGGATGTTTAGGTCCAAAGCAAACAATGCCAACAGTAATAACTCAATAAAATTGGTTGAGCCTTTAGAAGACATATTGGTTACTGCAGTTGTAGATTGCAACATATGGCTGAAATTAGCCTCCTAACTAAATGAACAGCTTCCTCTGATGTTTGCGGAGGTTTTGTCTGAGCACTACATTCTGCAGTACCAGTATAATAAGTAACACACTGGTCAGGATCACAGATAAGTGGGATATTTATTTGAGACTCTATTATTATATGTACTTGCATTGTTAAAGGGATTGTCCGGGACATACATTTTTATGACATATTGGGAGATAAAATGCAGTACTCGGCAGCGGCCACTAAACTATCTACAGATGTAGGATGCACAATGCATTTAAAGAAATAATATCCTGCAGGGTAGTAAAGAAATCCTTGACATTTCACCATTGGTGTAATGGCCACTTCCATGAATGATTGACTTCCTTGATGCATGTCTTGTCAGCTTTAGGAGGATGACAGCAATGTTTTCATTGGGATAACTAACGAGATTGCTGGAAAAATATAACTCTCCTACATTATTGTTTTATCTCCCATGTATCTATTTCTGATAAACACTTTTATTTTATTTTTTTAATTTTATTTTAGCATTATTAGAGGCTTACGTGTATTATTTTGTTTTTTTTTAATCTTCCTAATAAAGAGATCTCCGCAAAAAGGCTCCACTTTGGCAAAACATTGGAAATTAGAATTTGTAGTCTGTGATCTGTTCTGCTTAGAAAAGTGTATGTGTATGTTCATTTTACTTAGCAATTATGAGTAAGCCTAAAAAATAATGCCTTTCATCCTCCAGCTGCATTACACATCACCTGGTCTATTCCCGATAGATTTCAGACCTACGTGAGCTTCAGAGTCACTGACACAGGGAAGTGTGCATTCCCAGGGAAGCTTTACTTGTGAAAATATTTGTGTTTGGCCTTCTAAGTTATCCTGACATTAGTTTATGCATTCCTTTGTAGTACCTCCGGGCTAAAATACCTACTCCATCACCATTTGCAAAGTCAAATATGAAATATAATTTAACACGAAATTACTTTTGTATACTCCCACAAATACTACTGTTCAGCTTCTGACATTTGACAAAGTGTCAAACCCAATGGTTAGAGATAGATAAGACTCCCAGACTAGAAGACTTACAGTGTCTGGTTACAGTTTTTTTTTTCCCATCTAAAAACATGCTCATTTCTCCTTCTTAACTTGTAATGACTGGAGAAATTAAAGCATTCATTTATATGTGACTTCTATACAGTATAAATCTCTATATGCGTGTATATAATATGAAAACAGCTGCTCTCCAAAATTCAAAATAGTAGAAAAAGTAATATACCCAAAGAGACAACTAGGGTTGAGCGAAACGGGTCGGCCATTTTCAGAAGTCGTCGACTTTTGGCAAAGTCGGGTTTCATGAAACCCGACCCGATTCCTGTGTGGGGTCGGCCATGAGGTCGGCGATCTTCTGATCTGGTATTGGAATTCCGATACCGAGTTCCGATATGTTTGCGATATCGGGAATCGGTATCGGAATCCATATTTAAGTGTAAAATAAAGAATAAAAATAAAAAATATTGATATACTCACCCTCGGACGCGCCCTGGTTCTAACCGGCAGCCTGCGTTCCTAAAAATGAGCAAGTCATGGGCGGTCACGCGGGTGGTCACGCGACGAATCACAAGCTGCGACGTCATCTAAGGTCCTTCACGCGCTCATTCTTAGGAAGGAAGGCTGCCGGTTAGAACCAGGGCGCGTCCGAGGGTGAGTATATCCCTATTTTTTATTTTTATTCTTTATTTTACACATTAATATGAATCCCAGGGCCTGAAGGAGAGTTTTCTCTCCTTCAGACCCTGGGAACCATTAGTATCCCATTGCACTGCATTGGGTTTCGTGTTTCGGCCGATCCCGACCCCGACTTTTCTATAGGATCGGCCGATTTCACTCGACCCGACTTTTGAGAAAGTCGGGTTTCGTGAAACCCGACCCGATCCTAAAAAAATAAAAGTTGCTCAACCCTAGAGACAACTGCTAGAGTAGTCACAAACCACCAAAATATAGTTAAAACAAATTGCTTTATTGAAATATAATAAAAATTATATGTATGATGCGTTGGTCTGGCAGGAGGAAAAAAGTCATGGAGGCAATTCAATAGCCCATATTGCAAATAGGTGTGAAATATTAACAAGATACAGACACATATACAGGGAATTTATTCTATAATTTAATAAAGTGAATGCCATTGTTTTGTTTAAATGCTCATAGAGTTCACAATAAAGTGAAAAAACTCAGAATAAGGTGTGCTGCTTGCCCATTATGTATCAGGGATATTGCATCCCCCCACCCTTCCTCGATGCATGTTTCGTGTATTGTTTTCTTTCCCTTCAGAAACAATACCCAAAACGTGCATCGTGGGACTGCGGCCATTAAACGATCTCTGGTGGGTTACATTTGAGCAGATTGTCAACAGTTTAATAGACCGTCTAGAGAGGCCAAACGCACAGAATGAACATCATGTTTTTGATGGCAAATGTCCTGTTTACACAGGACTCTGTAATGCTGAGAATGATGGTTAAGTCATCTCACCCAATGGGAGAGCATTTTGTTTGTTTGTTTGTTTGTTTGGTGATTGCTGGCCTTTTTAGACTAGAAATTGTGAAACGATTGTCAGCCTGTCCAAAAGAGCCCTAAAGTTGTGCAAGAGTTGTGGTCTAGATCCTGGTTTGTGAGGTGGTTAACTAGCCCTTTCCCCCATAAGAGTGGTTACACTACTGCTGATTTGCTAATATCTGCAATAAAAGTGATCACATCATACTACTTAAAACCACGGCCATTTTTACTAGTTCAACTGTTATGTAATTTTTCTTCTTACTTGTAGGTATGGGTCTCAGTGACTAAAAATGTCCGCTGATGGCAAGTGAAATAGAGACACTATGCTTCAGGACTGTCTAACCTAAGCAATAGGCTACTTTTGTTATGTTAATGGGTTCATATTGTCTCAGGCAACTTTTAATAATAATATATCTTCTTGAGTGTATGTAAGAGGAAGCGATGGTGCCTCTGAAGAGCCCCTATGTGATGTGATATTATTGAGGAAAGATTGCTATCTGCTGCCTGGACAAAAAATGCCGATGCCGCTGCAATGACGTCAGGCTGAAACACGTCACAAAAAAGGTGGTGGGAGTTCCCTGGAACCACTTTGTAAATCTGTATCAGAAAGCTCCCTGCTGGGAGAATTGTGCTACCAATGGTGTGGCAAAAAACATTCTAATGAGGGAAATCTGGCCATAGGCCCTCCAGAGCTATAGGCCCCATGTGGTAGCTCAGATTGCCTTCATTATCATCTGCCTATGATCTTTCACCAATTTTCCCATCTACAGGTTCCATTGCTAATTTTAAGTTGTCTCTGAGCCATTATGTTGCCTCCCATACATAATAATGTTGATTTTTATGCCGGCATAAACAATCCAATCGTCCAATGAACAATTGTTTTGCCATTAGACGAGTGGTTGCTAACATGTTTGCACAAGTCAATAATTTGATTTCTAGTTCTTCGGTTGTTAAATCATCTAAATGCACCATTGCCTGAGCAAAAAACAGACAAGGATGTGGAGTCACATGCTAGTCTCGTTTTTTCATAAAGAATTGTGGTTAACTAATTTAGGACACATTTAGACTCTCTGATCGCAGCCGTTCATTCCTGGCCAACATAATAATAATTTTGTAATCAGTTGCTAAGGAAAGTATGACGACTCAGGAGCTAAGTCTGTATTATGCCATGCAAATGTTGGCTATGCATAGCCAGCATATGCCTGTAACTTCAGCTAATGTCACTAGCGGCATTTTAACAATTTAAATGCTATTGTCAATCTTTGTAATTTAATTGACGTGGGGAACTGATGTTTTAAGATGACAGCTGGGGGCCTGCTGAAGGCCCCCTTAACTGACATCTTGGTTTTCCTGTAATATATTCTGTGATACTGTAGTATTGCAGTATAGATTATTGCAGGTTTTACCCCCTAGGAGGACTTGAAAAAAAATGTTTTAAAAAATATTTAAAAAAATAACAATTATATACAGTGGGAGAAATAAGTATTTGATCCCTTGCTGATTTTGTAAGTTTGCCCACTGACAAAGACATGAACAGTTTATAATTTTAAGGTAGGTAGGTTAATTTTAACATTGAGAGATAGAATATCAAAAATAAAGTCCAGAAGATCACATTGTATAAATTATAGAAATTTATTTGCATTTTGCAGTGAGAAATAAGTATTTAATCCCTCTGGCAAACAAGACTTAATACTTGGTGGCAAAACCCTTGTTGGCAATCAGCAGTCAGACGTATTTTGTAGTTGATGATGATGAGGTTTGAGCACATGCCAGGAGGAGTTTTGGTCCACTCCTCTATGCAGATCATCTCTAAATCATTAAAATTTTGAGGCTGTCGCTTGGAAACTCGGAGCATCATCTCCCTCCATAAGTTTTCTATGGAATTAAGGTCTGGAGACTGGTTAGTGCTTTATTTGAACCACTCCTTTGTTGCCTTGGCTGTATGTTTTGGGTCATTGTCTTGCTGGAAGAACCAGCCACGAACCATTTTTAATGTCCTGGAGGAGGGAAGGAGGTTGTCACTCAGGATTTTACAGTACATGGCTCCATCCATTCTCTCATTAATGCAGTGAAGTAGTCCTGTGCCCTTAGCAGAGAAACACCCCCAAAACATAATGTTTCCACCTCCATGCTTGACAGTGGGGACGGTGTTATTTGGGCCATAGGCAGCATTTCTCTTCCTCCAAACACGGCGAGTTGAGTTAATGCCAAAGACCTCAATTTTTGTCTCATCTGTCCACAGCACCTTCTCCAATCACTCACAGAATCATCCAGGTGTTCATTGGCAAACTTCAGACAAGCCTGCACATGTGGTTTCTTGAGAAGGGGGACCTTGCGGACACTACAGGACTTTAAACATTTACGGAGTAATGTGTTACCAATGGTTTTCTTGGTGACTGTGGTCCCAGCTGCCTTGAGATCATTAACTAGTTCCCTACGCGTAGTTTTAGGCTGATCTCTCACCTTCCTCATGATCAAGGATGCCCCACGAGGTGAGATTTTGCATTGTGCCCTAGATCGATGTTGATTGACAGTCATTTTGTATTTCTTACATTTTCTTACTATTGCACCAATAGTTGTCTCCTTCTCACCCAACGTCTTACGTATGGTTTTGTAGCTCATTCCAGCTTTGTGCAAGTCTATGATCTTGTCCCTGACATCCTTAGAAAGCTCTCTGGTCTTGCCCATGTTGTAGAGTTTAGAGTCTGACTGATTAATTGAGTCTGGGGATAGGAGTCTTTTTATAAAGGTGACTATGTAAGACAGATGTCTTTAATGCAGGTTACAAGTTGATTAGAAGCTTCTCACTGGTGTGTAGGAGCCATAATAACTCTTAATGGTTGGTAGGGGATCAAATACTTATTTCTCACTGCAAAATGCAAATAAATTTATATAATTTATACAATGTGATTTTCTGGATTTTATTTTTGATATTCTATCTCTCAATGTTAAAATTAACCTACCCTTAACATTATAGACTGTTCATGTCTTAGTCAGTGGGATCCAAAAAGTATGGTTTCTCCTAACGGAGAGTGACATGTTAAGCATGTCGAGATGAGGAGACTTAAAGCCACAATGCTCCTCTGGGAAATATGCAAATTGTCTCTTCAGAGAGGAAGAGGACTAGAACTCTAATGCCACCTATTGAAGTAGCAATTCTAACAGTCAATGTCGACTCTTTAACAAGCCTTGTCACATGACTTAGGATAAAAGCCAAACCAGAATCTCAATTTGTGTAGTTATGTGTTTCAAAAAATGTCAATTTTTTTCATGACTAAAATAATAGAAAAACTGGACAAAAGCCTTCTCTATGGCCATGTTGATGGAAAAACAAAAAGGTTATGGCATTTGGAACAAGGGAGCATGGGGAAATAAAACCACAGAAACCAAAACGTACTGAGCTTTTAACTGGTTAAATGAAGACTACATGCATGTAACCAATCAATCCTGGTTTGATGGCACGTTTAAACAGACCAACCACAATTCTATGTATGTAGAATAATTGTTAATATAATCGTTTTGGGCACGAGCTTATAACTCATATCCTCTGACGAACGAGCATGTTGCTCATTCGTTGGGTGACCGCCATCTTGTTTAGACATGCAGATAATCTTAGTCATGCCAAAAGACATCAGTCTGACTAGTAGTATTGTGGACATGTAAACTGTACATGTAATACCCTGGAGTTGTAATAATAAGAAACTCTGCGTAAAATATTTATAAGATGTAAGAATTTGTGTCACGTTGCTGCCGCTGTTATGACCTGGTGGTTAGGAGCACCCGGCACGACCTGATAGTTAAACTCACGCAGGACAAGCTCTGGGATGTGGGAGCTCTGCTGACCGCAGGCCCTAATCCTATCACAACAACTAGAAATAGCTGTGGAGCGTTCCTGACTCTCCCTAGAAGCCTCTTCACAGCCTAAGAGTTAGCTAGCCCTAGAGATAGAAAATAAAGCCTACCTTGCCTCAGAGAAATTCCCCAAAGGAAAAGGCAGCCCCCCACATATATTGACTGTGAGTAAAGATGAAAGTCACAAACGCAGAAATGAAACAGGTTTCAGCAAAGGGAGGCCAGACTTACTAAACAGACAGAGGATAGAAAAGGTATCTTTGCGGTCAGCACAAAAAACTACAAAAGACCACGCAGAGTGTGCAAAAAGACCTCTGCAGCGACTCACGGTGCGGAGGTGCCACTCTGCATCCCAGAGCTTCCAGCTAGCAAGACAAAATCATGATAACCAGCTGGACAAGGAAACAATGAACAAATAATAACTATCAGGAACTTAGCTTCTGCTGGAGAAGACAGGTCACCAGAAAGATCCAAGAGCGAACTGAACCAATGCAGGAACATTGACAGCTGGCATGGAGTAACGATTTGAGTGGAGTTAAATAGAGCAGCCAACCAAAGGATAAACCACGTCACCTGTGTAAGGAACCTCAGAAGCAGCAGCTTCACTCACAGCCACCAGAGGGATCCCATAGACAGAACTCGCCGAAGTACCATTCACGAACACAGGAGGGAGTTCAACAACAGAATTCACAACATGCCGCTCCCCAAGTCTTGCAGTACTTATCTTTCCTCGGTGTCCCGATGCACCTCCACAGCTCCTGATCCTCACCTGGCACATTTCTGAGTTCTTCCTGGCGTCTCTCTCTCTTGTCCTCTCTATCATCCTGGAAGACTCCAACCGGAAGTATCGCGCTGCGCTGGCCTTATCTACCTGCCTCTTCCACTTTGCCTTGCCTGACCCTTATTTGTATTTTCAAGTGATTCTGGCTCCACGCCTTGCCCGTGTTCCTAATATTTCTCTCTCCTTGTTTCTCTCCTAGATCCTGTTTGTGTTCTCGTCCAGTCTATTCCCCTGTGTCCTGCCTGCCTGCCTTTGTCCTTCGCCCTGTCCAAGTTTTCCTGTCTCCAGCCAGTCCTTTCCTCCTGTCCATGTTCCCGTGTGTTGCCTTCCAGTCTGTTATCTCTGTCCAGATCATCTGCCCAGGTTCCTGTCTCCAGCCTGTCAGCCCTTTTCCTCCCTCCGGTCTGTGTTCCCGTGTGTCGCCTTCCAGTCCGTTATCTCTGTCCAGATCATCTGCCCGGGTTCCTGTCTCCAGCCTGTCAGCCCTTATCCTTCGTCCGGTCCATGTTCTCCCTTCCTGACCATTTATCTTAATCTTGTCCTTCCCTGCTCACCAGCTGCCGTGACAATAGTCTCCCTTGGGTCTGCCCCTAAAGGTACCTTCACACTCAGCAACGCTGTAGCGATACCGACAACGATGTCGATCGCTGCAGCGTCGCTGTTTGGTCGCTGGAGAGCTGTCACACAGACAGCTCTCCAGCGACCAACGATCCCGAGGTCCCCGGGCACAGCGGCCGGAAAGCAGAGCGGTGACGTCACCGCTCTGCTTTCCGGCTGACCGACGCTCACAGCCAGTGCAGAGGAGTGCAGAGAAGCACAGCGCCGGGGACAGACAGCGGTAGGTAAGTATGTACTGTTTGTTTTTTTTACTTTTACGCTGGTAACCAGGGTAAACATCGGGTTACTAAGCGCGGCCCTGCGCTTAGTAACCCGATGTTTATCCTGGTTACCAGTGAAGACATCGCTGGATCGGTGTCACACATGCCGATCCAGCGATGTCTGCAGGGAGTCCAGCGACGAAATAAAGTTCTGGACTTTCCTCAGCGACCAACAATCTCCCAGCAGGGGCCTGATCGTTGGTCGCTGTCACACAGAACGATTTCCTTAACGATATCGTTGCTACATCACAAAAAGCAACGATATCGTTAATGATATCGTTATGTGTGAAGGTACCTTAACGCTCCCTGTATAGGGGGTGGTCCATCTGGCCAGCTCGCCCGTGGGAGGATTGTTGTCACGGTCCAGTGGGTCCACCCTCTAGTCTCCATAGTATAGTTCTCACAATTTGTATGATTTGCATTGCCTGTTACACCAAAGAAACAGTTAATCTCACCAAGCAGGTTGTTAAGTGACTAGTTGTGGGTGCAGTTATATACATAAAAAGTTATAGCAAGAATAATTCTCGTCAGAGTCCTGATTTCAGAGTCAAGGGCAAGAGTTAGAGTCAGACTCTACAGAGGAGCACCACAGCACCCAGGCAGCTGAAGAAAGCATGTGAGGAAATACATCCCCCTGTTCAAAAAGTCAGATAATGAAGTAGCTAATCAATGGGAAATGTGAGTGATTCTTTAAGACGTCTACTACTGCGATGGAGTTATGCCCTGATTCTCCTGAGCACACAGGTATATTTGCTGTTCAGTGCTTAGAATGCAGGAAGAAGATTCAGGGTGAAACTATGGGGAAAACGTTCTGCTACCGCATCTCACACGACATGAAGATTAGTGAGCCTGGGACCTGGTGGCTATCTAGGAATTGTAGCCCTGACAGGGTGGAAGATATTTCCACAGTGTCAGTATTGGACACCAGATCTAGACACTGGAGGAACTAACTGTCATGTGCTCCTCATGTGTTCCCGGCTGTCTCTGATACTATCTGCTGTCTATGAATTGGGACCTGTTACCATCTGCACGTGTTCCCATTTTACTGTCTATGGCTGTCATCCTTCTGGCTGTGTTGAAGTAAAGTTAACCTGTTCATCGTTATTCTGGCTCTGTGACTCTCCTGTCTCCCTCTGCACCTACATCATGGGGAATGCCACCACCATCATACACGGCGTTTAACAAATGCACATCCACAGCGATGTGCCTCCTTATTGTCTCTGAAGTGCCAGGCATGGCCACCACCGACCGTGTAATAGAAATCACAGGATCCGATCCATACCCGGTGCCCTGGTGGGTTCTGCTCTGCTTTCCAAATGTCACATACACATTAGGAGAACTCTCTAATACATTCACTAAATGCGTATCCTCTGATAGAGCCTAAAGCTTAAGTCACACTAAACGACTTACCAATGATCACGACCAGCGATACGACCTGGCCGTGATCGTTGGTAAGTCGTTGTGTGGTCGCTGGGGAGCTGTCACACAGACAGCTCTCTCCAGCGACCAACGATCAGGGGAATGACTTCGGCATCGTTGAAACTGTCTTCAACGATGCCGAAGTCCCCCTGCAGCACCCGGGTAACCAGGGTAAACATCGGGTTACTAAGTGCAGGGCCGCGCTTAGTAACCCGATATTTACCCTGGTTACCATTGTAAAAGTAAAAAAAACAAACACTACATACTCACATTCTGATGTCTGTCACGTCCCCCGCCGGCATCCACAGGGTTAAAACTGCTTTCGGTAAGAGCGCTGCTAATGCACGCGCTGCTGCCGAGAGCTTCCCTGCACTGACTGTGTCAGCGCCAGCAGTAACAGCGTGTGCTCTGCTTTACGGCCGGTGATGACACAGTCAGTGCAGGGAAGCTCTCGGCCGGAGCACGTGCATTAGCAGCGCTCCTGCCGAAAGCAGTTTTAACCCTGTGGACGCCGGGGGACGTGACAGACATCAGAATGTGAGTATGTGCTGTTTTTTTTTAAACTTTTACAATGGTAACCAGGGTAAATATTGGGTTACTAAGCGCAGCCCTGCGCTTAGTAACCCGATATTTACCCTGGTTACAAGTGAACACATCGCTGGATCGGCGTCACACACGCCGATCCAGCGATGACAGCGGGTGATCAGCGACCAAAAAAAGGTCCTGATCATTCCCCAACGACCAACGATCTCCCAGCTTGGGCCTGATCGTTGGTCGCTGTCACACATAATGAGATCGTTAGCGGGATCATTGCTACGTCACCAAAAGCGTGACGTTGCAACGATATCATTAACGATATCGTTATGTGTGACTCCAGCTTTACACTGTGCTTGACAATATTAAGCTGGGTGATAACCATCTTTTCTTGTCATTGGTCATTTTGTAGTCCAACTCATTAGGAATGCAGTCTCCAAAGTTGAGTTTTTGTTGAAATGCATTGTTTTCTTTGTGTTTGTCATAGAGCAAACTACAATGCTTTTTATTAAATTTTTTGCTATACAGTTAAAGGTTATGCAGTTATAGCAGTGTTTTTGAGTTGCGAGAAGATATTCGAGTAGAACTGAACTCGACAAAATGTAGATTTTGTTTTTATAATTCACTCCTATGCGGATTTGGCAAAATGATGGCCTGCCAGTCACTTTGTTGCTGAACCGTACAGGGCCATCAAAAGATTAAAAATAAAACAAAATACTCATTTCTCCTGCCTCACTGATCTTCACCATCTACATACTGTCCAGGTCACATATTCTTGTCTTGAGTACTAAAATCCTGGGCCTCTCCATGCTAGGCTGGGACTTCCAGCTCTAAGGCTATGTGCCCACAATCAGCATATAGGAGCGTTTAGGACACTGTATTTTCGCAGCATCCAAAATGCTGCATTCTAATCTAATCATGCAGGTACATCCGCATGTGAACCACGTGGATTTACTGCATCTACTGAATGGCTATGGGTGAGACTAGCGTCTCCACTGCAGATAATTGACATGCTGAGGCTCGTAAATTGGTACTCGCGGGCGAGTTTACGCAGCAGTAAATAGAAGCACAGTGGGCATGGGACTTCTATAAATCCCATCCACTGTGCTTGTAACCCAGAATGCAGCATTTTGGAGGCAGCGCATGTGAACCACGTGGATTTACTGCATCTACTGAATGGCTATGGGTGAGACTAGCGTCTCCACTGCAGATAATTGACATGCTGAGGCTCGTAAATTGGTACTCGCGGGCGAGTTTACGCAGCAGTAAATAGAAGCACAGTGGGCATGGGACTTCTATAAATCCCATCAACTGTGCTTGTAACCCAGAATGCAGCATTTTGGAGGCAGCGCAGGAGGGCACATACCCTTAGTTGGCCCAAGACATTTCTGCATATGCGTGTGTAACGCCTCTTATAGGGGTATTATCATCTCCAAGATTCTCTCCCAATATGTAGTAGGTGTAATAATAATAATATTAGCAAATGCCTCCAATTAGAAATGTAGATTCACAATATCGCTTACCCCATGTGAATGGAATATCCATGGTTACGACCACTAACAACCAACTAATTAACTAACTAACAAATTAACTGTTGCCATATTAGTGGTTGTAACCATAGATATGTAAACTACCACAATGCCCTGCACATGGAATAAGAACTATACTACATTTCTAATTGAAAATATTTGCTAATATAATTATTATTACACCTATGACATATTGGGATAGGATCTTGGAGATGGGGAACATCTGCAATCTTCTTTGGCTAAGTTCACATTTGCGTATGTGTCTGCAGCGAATCGTCTGCATGCGCAAATGCATGCAAAAATGCATGCAAATCCATGTGTACGCAGTGTTTTTATTTTAATTTTCCCCCGCCACAACCTCTTCCTAGCACTGAAGGACCGCCAATGCCATATGATATTGTTGGTGATGAACTCTTTCAAATGTCTGGCAACCTCCTAAAACCATAGTAAAGTCGGGACTTGAGTCACACAAAAAGGATTTTCAACTACCGACTGACAAGGGCACGAAGAACTGTGGAGTGTGCCTTTGGTTTGCTGGCATCTAAATGGCGCCTTTTGGGCACAGCCATAAATCTAAAAATAGAGACAATTGATGAGGTTGTGAAAGCATGTGTTGTTCTGCATAACTATATCCTGTCAAAACAGCAACCCTACTTTGAACTTGAGGAAACTGTTAATACCACATTGCACGATTACCAACATTACCCTCTGAGGACTAGAGTCGAAGTTTTCCAGATGAGGGCTAAATTTGCAGCCTATTTTGTTTCTAATAGTGGACGTGTGATATGGCAAGATGAAATGGTTTAACCTGTAAATAAAATGTACCTGTAATGTTTTCTCACTCTAATATTAACACCTTTAATATAACTTGTATAATAAACACCTTAACTGTTACACCTGTTCATACTTCACTCAACAATACACACATAGTTAAGTAAAGAGATAAAGAAAACATAATGAGACCAGTATGGTGAATCAAAACAATTTTTACTAACAGAAATAAAAAAAAATACGATTTTTTTTTAAAAAAGGAAAAATTATTAATTACTTTTGGGGTCTGTGTGAAGGAGTAACATGGTGGACCAGGGGGGTGTCGGGCTGTGATGGTAGGTTAGGAGTGGTTGGGGAAGTTGTTACAGGGGAAGTGTAAGACAATTGGAGGATTGGGTCAGACATATTGGAGGAAGACACATTGGGGGAAGAGGACACATTAGGAGTTTAAAACAAGTTGGAAGGGATTGACACATTGGAAGGGAAAGAACGAAGCAAAGGTGTGGACAGACTAGGAAACACAGACACATTAGAAGGTGAGGGTTGAGGGGGTGCATGTAATATTTTTTTCCTGGTTTTTCTCCTCCGGGACTTTTTTGCTGCTTTTTTCCACTGGTGCTGCATTGGTGCAGGAGAAGTGTGAGCTGCTGCACTCTGCAGGAACAGGATGGCTGGGCTGCTGCACTAGGCTGCTTGGTGATGGATGTGGATGGCTGGTCTTCTGCACTCGGCTGCATGGTGAAGCTTGGGATTCTTGGAAGTGTAATGTCCAGCGGTGGTAGTAGATAAGTCCCTTGGCGAGTCGGTGCAGGCAGATTCTGCCACAGCTGCTGTCCTGGAGCTTGTTGCCCTGTAGGGAAAGAACTTTGTGCCTGCTGATATTGGTACCGGTGCATGGCCTCGGTATAAGCATCCTGACAGGCCTTCATCACAAACACTTGGAGATCAGGACTAAAGTTTTCCATCAAGTCCCATTCTATAGTGGAAAAATAATGTCGCGCTGGTCTATTAAGGTCACCTTCCAGGCAGTGTAGGCTTTTGTGGACTTCCTGGAACAGTGTGTTCACATGAGTGAACCCACTGTCCATCCTATCCACAACCGCCTTCATCTCAGCCTGGAAGACTGAGCTTAAGTGAATAAACTTGGGCATGACTGACCTCTCCCAAGCCCTCTGCTGCTGCTGAGCAGACCCAAGTAAAGTAGTGGCAGAGGGCTGGGAGAGGGGAAAACCAGAAGGACCAGCTTCCTGCTCCCCAACCTGTGAAGCCTGCCTGGCTGCTGCATCACTGGTGGATGATTGGGATGGTGCCAGTTCGTTGGCTGGTTGATGAGGGACCACTCCAACAGAGGAAAATCCAGGTTCTACAGTGCTGCTCCAGGTTCTGTGTGGAAATGAAATAAAAAAAATTATTACAAAAAAGAAAAAATTAAATAATTTTGAAAGACAACACAAAAGATACTCACGTTTGCCGAGCAACCTCTGGCTTCAGAAAAGAAAGCTGGTTATGATACTTGTATTTTCTGGTTTTTCGAGCTGCACCACTTTGGTGCTGAACCCGAATCTCCGCTCTCATGTCCTTATTGAAGCGATCCTTCATCGATTGCCAGCAATCTTTTACTCTCTTCTCTGTGAAGGGGGAAGAACAATAAAATTGTTAAAAACAGCAAAATTTACAGAAAAACAGAGGCGGACAAAATAGCAATACTTACCAAAATCCTTTCTGACTTTTGGCGTTGCATGGTCCCAAGCATCCATCAGCGATCTGGTCACTTCTTCCCAGAGTGGGAGGATCAAGACTGAGACGGAATGATTACGATCACAGGGGTCCCACAACGCTGCTCGCTCTTGCTTCAGCTTCAGTAGGTCATTATCTATTTCACATTGTGGAACCTATAGATGAAATACAAAAAGGGAATTTGTTAGTAAAAATGACAACAAATTTAGTAAACACTCTGATAAAGGATACTTACACCCCGTCTTTCCTCCTCAGCAACTTGAGGCCAACGACCATGAGAAGAATCATTTCCACTTGACTACTCCTGCTCTTCTGCAGTGTCAGGTACCTGTAAAGAAAATATATGATTTAACACATGTCTAGTATTGACAGTAAATACATACCAATCAGTAATTCAAATTTGATTACATAATCGGTGTCATGGCCACATTTGGAACCTTCAGTGGAGGATATGTAAGAGAAGGCAGCAGTCAAGTGATACACTAGAGAGAAAAAAAATGTAACTTGGTAAAAGCAAAATACCATGTAGAAAAAAACCATAAAAATTTGGACAACAATGCTTACATTACAGGCAGTAGTCCAAGCACATAGCAGGCAGGCACCAGACATCAGGAACCGCAGCACTGGAGCGGGTCGGACTGAAGAACAGCACCAAGACAGCAGCATCGGGACCAAGACAGCAGTACTGGGACCAAGAGAGCAGCACCAGCACCAAGACAACAGAACTTAATTTACAAGGAATGGGAAAAAATTATGTACAGGGTACAGAGTGCAAAGACAGAAAGACATTTTCAATGCTTCTCTACTTACATAGACGGCAGCACCGGGTCCAAGACAGCAGCACCAGGACCAGGGCGGCAGCATCGGGACCAAGACGGCTGCACTGGGACCAAGACGGCGGTACTTAGACCAAGACGGAGGTACTGGGACAAAGATGTTGGTACTGGGACGAAGAAGGCAGTACTGTGACCAAGACGGAGGCACCACGGTGGCAGCAACAAACAGTCTAGAAGCAACAGAAAAAAAACATAAATACAGAGTACAGAATGCAGTGAGAGACAGACAGACTTTTCCAAAGCTTCTATACTTACATCCAGAGTCTTCTGCCTTCTTCCAATGTCCTGTGCCCACATCCAGAGTCTTCTGCCTTCTTCCAATTTCATGTGTCCGCATCAAGAGTCTTGAGAGTAATGGGCTTCCTGTCTCCAGGCCCCCTTTTATACAGCTGGCAATTTTCAGGTGGTTACATCATTTCCAAGGCAAAATTAGTCAGAAGTACGCATGCGTATCGAACACAAGCGTACGCATGTCCTTGCGTAACAATGCGTTCCCATAGACAGTAATGCATTTTTTTGATGCAATCATTTGCAATCGTATGCATGTGGATGATTGAGCAATATTTGCCGCCTCAAGAAATGCAACATGTTCCGTTTACTGGACCCCGACGCACACCTCCAAACGTCGCATGTTTAGGCATCTGCAAGTGAACACATGAAAAAACATGCGGATCGATGCGGATCATACGCTGCGCACACAGACGCAAATGTGAACCTGGCCTTAGAGCTTGAAGTCCTGGCATAGCGTGACTGGGCCCGGGTTTTCAGTTGTGATAAGAAGATGTGACCAGGACTGGATGGGTGTCCATAAGGAGTAAGGTGAGTGCAAGGATTATTTTTGTTTTTTACATCTTACATATTATATGCTCTAAGGTCTGGAGAGACCCCTAAGCATTATCAGGGACATTCAATTTGTGGAGAATAGTTTTGTTGTAAGTTGAATTTCACAGGAAAATCCATGCAATCTGGCAAATTTGATTTTGATCCGCTCATCTGCAGTAAGGAACATTATGCCACATTTATATGAACCACTTAAGATGATTAGAACAGTCATCACACATCTGCTGTCATTTTCAGACTACAATTTGGATTGTTGTGGACTATGTACTGTAAATGTCAGATGGGCGATATATATCAATATTACCAATAAGTATTTTGGGAAGTGTATTCACTGTGCCAGTAACTGTTATAGGCTGATGAGACACAAAATCTTTATGACTCACATAAAGTCAATGTTTTAGCATGTAGTCATATCCATATGTATCTCCTTAGCATCATGGTATTAAGTCTGAATAATAATCAGATGTTTTAGACATTGATACTATATCATGGAAGCAATATAGACTGTGTCAGTAAAAGTGATCTGTAGATGGGAAGTGAAAAGTGCATGATTCACGCTATGTAAATATTTTCGCTTCAGGCAGATTGACATGTTTCAGAAATATCTACCACATCAAAAGCAATGTATCTTAGAAAGAATGTGGAAAGTGGTATAAAATACTTGAAAGCCACTTAAAAGTAGTGAAAAATGGAAAAAAAATCAAAAGTATAATGTAAAGTGACATAATAGTAAGAAAGTAGTAATACAAATGATATCCCTTTAAAATGTCTTCTAATCCATGAACTCTGATCTGAGAGGTAAAGCTCATTAGTAATATCACTGACAGCTACTGTGTAATGGCAGAATACTCCGGAGAACTGTATCCAAAACAGCTGTGTAAATACGATTTATGCATTTTTCATTTTGTAGATACCATTGAAATTATGGCATCTTTACAAATGTCACCCAACTATAAGCAAATATAGTTAGCATATAAAAAAGAGCGTTTCTCGCACATTTAACCTCTTAAGGGCAGGGCTACTTTGCATTTTAGGATGCAATTGTTTTTCCCCCTTTAAATCTCTTTTTACTTAACACTTTTAAAGTTCTGCTTTTAGCTTGTATAGCTTTAGCATAGCTTTATTATGTCTTGTGTTCAGAAAAAGGTAAATATTTCATCATTTTTCAAGTTGCATGTAAATTTTCTATATTAGTTTATATTAGAAGGAAGCTAATTTGAGAAAAAAACTGTTTCCCAAAATGTTTATTTCTACATATAGTTTGCCATTTGTCACTAGAGGTGTAGCTCTATGATGCATTATCGGGGCCATTACATTACACACTAAGCCCGATGAGCAATCCCTCTGTGTTAATGTTGGTAATGCTTGTTTTGGTCATTTGAATCCCAAATATGTACACTACCGTTAAAAGTTTACGGTCATTTAGAAATGTCCTTATTTTTGAAAGAAAAGCACTGTTTTTTCAAATGAAGCTAACATTAAATTATTCAGAAATACACAATATACATTGCTAATGTGGTAAATGACTATTCTAGCTGCAAACATCTGGTTTGTAATGCAATATCTTCATAAGTGTATAGAGGCCCATTTCCAACAACCATCACTCCAGTGTTCTTATGGTACTTTGTGTTTGCTAACTGTGTAGGAAGGCTAATGGATGGTTAAGAATACCCTTGAAAACCCTTGTGCAAGTATGTTAGCACAGCTGAAAACAGTTTGGCTGATTAGAGAACCTATAAACCTGACCTTCCTTTGAGCTAGTTGAGAATCTGGAGCATTACATTTGTTGGTTCCATTAAACTCTCAAAATGGCCAGAAAAAAAAGAACTTTCATGTGAAACTCAACAGTCTATTCTTGTTCTTAGAAACAAAGGCTATTTCTTGCTAGAAATTGCCAAGAAACTGAAGATTTCCTACAACGGTGTGTACTACTCCCTTCAGAAGAGAGCACAAACAGGCTCTAACCAGAGTAGAAAGAGAAGTGGGAGGCCCCGCTGCACAACTGAGCAACAAGACAAGTACATTAGAGTCTATAGTTTGATAAATCGACGCCTCACAGGTCCCCAACTGGCAGCTTCACTAAATAGTACACGAAAAAAAGCCAGTGTCAACATCTACAGTGAAGAGGCGACTCCGGGATGCTGGCCTTCAGGGCAGAGTGGCAAAGAAAAAGCCATATCTGAGACTGGCTAATAAAAGGAAAAGATTAATATGGGCAAAAAAGCACATACATTGGACAGAGAAAGATTGGAAAAAAGTGTTATGGACAGACGAATCCAAGTTTGTGGTGTTTGGATCACACAGAAGAACATTTGTGAGATGCAGAACAGCTGAAAAGATGCTGGAAGAGTACCTGACACCATCTGTCAAGCATGGTGGAGGTAATGTGATGGTCTGGGGTTGCTTTGGTGCTGGTAAAGTGGGAGATTTATACAAGGTAAAAGGGATTGCAACGCCATGCCATACCCTGTGGACAGCGCTTGATTGGAGCCAATTTCATACTACAACAGGACAATGACCCAAAGCACACCTCCAAATTATGCAAGAACCTATTTAGGGAAGAAGCAGGCAGCTGGTATTCTATCTGTAAAGAAGTGGCCAGCGCAGTCACCAGATCTCAACCCTATTGTTGTGGGAGCAGCTTGACCGTATGGTAGGCAAAATGTGCCCATCAAGCCAAACCAACTTGTTGGAGAGGCTTCTGGAAGCATGGGGTGAAATTTCTCCAGATTACCTCAGCAAATTAACTGCTAGAATGCCAACGGTCTGCAATGCTGTAATTGCTGCAAAGGGAGCATTCTTTGACGAAAGCAAAGTTTGAAGGAGAAAATAATTATTTCAAATAAAAATCTTTTTTTCGAACCTTGTCAATGACTGGACTAGATTTTCAATTCATTTGGCAACTCATTTGATTAATAAAAGTATGAGTTTTCATGGAAAACACAAAATTGTCTGGGTGACACTAAACTTTTGAACGGTAGCGTACATAATAATGTAAATAAAGCATATTTTATAAGTTACATGTAATGGAAAGTCATTAATATTTTTCTATATTTCATATTTTCCATAAGTAGGTTAATACCAACAGGAGCAGCGACTCCAAAAGACTTAGTCACTATAATTCATTCTGGTGTCTTCCAGAGGGGTAATGGTTAATCACAGGTAAAACAGAAGCAAACACAGTCTGTGATCTTCCAGCAGGAAAATGGTTAATCACATATATCAAATAGAAGTAAATGCAGTCTCTTATCTTCCAGCTGGAAAAAAGGTAATAGCAGCAATATGGGAATTGGTTTACAGTAGGATAGCTGTGTAGTATAGGCCAACCAAAGATTTGCTTTAAGTGATGTGCTACCTTGAATGCAGAAACCAGGTATGAACAAGACCTAAAACAGTTGCGAAACTTGATAATTTGTTAAGAAGTTGGTGTGGATGGCTCCAAGTAAACTGGACTGAGATTGAAAATAACTCTAGTTGTAATAAAAAAAAGTCAGGAGACACTGAGTAGATGACAGACACCTGTATGAAGCTAAGCAAAGAGAAGAAGCAGAACACTTCTGGCAATCTGAACAAAGTTACTTCATGCAAAGCACATTGCCTCTTTAAAGCTGGTCTTAAAAGTCCTTAAAAGGCCTAGGGTGATGATTTCATAGGAGTTCACCAAGTTAGCTTAGAAATCTGCCATAAATTGTTGCAAAGGATGGTGGCCACAGCATAACGTAGCTAGGACCAGCCCAGCTAATCACACCATCCACAGCAAGAGGAATCCAAAATGTAAGAGATTTGCAAGCCTCCCATCTAGGGGCCAGAGACTGATGACTTGGCTGATGGACTGGAGTCATGTGAATTCATTCTCTCATCCCTATTTACTCATTTTGTCAAATCAGTTTTGCCAGCTGGTTTGTTTATATCAACCACTTCTGTTCCTCTGAGCTTCCTGTTGCCACATACTACATTTCCTACAATCCTTTACTTACAGTACATTACTTAGTTCTGTCCACCACCAGGGGTCCAACCCACCCTGCTGTCCAGCACCCTCTTGCTGCTCTCTTTATTGCTTCCTCGGTTCTGCTCCTGACTACATATAAAGCCCCTTCTCCTCCATAGTTGTGTTCAGCATTATGCCTTTAGTAGCATCTAGACCTGCCCCAAGTCTTGATTTGTCAATCCCACAGTCTGAATGAAACATGCTTATAATAAAAAAACTTGTACCATGATACATTTGGGGGAGCACTGACTGGCAGCCCAATGTGCAATACATAATCCAGCTTAATGAGATAAGCTTTGATTATTCAGTCCTGGACAACCCATTTAAATAGGCAGTTCATCAAGTTCATACAGAATTATTAAGTCCTGCTCTCCTTAATGTATCTCAGCAGGCTTAGAAACAATGCACCATTACAAATGAACATGTCCATGAAGATGTTCATGCTTTCTAGTGATGTGTTACATTTTCAAGTACATTTTGCAGTGACAATTCTTCAATGTAATTGTTAGTAATGATGCTGAATGAAGTTTTCAGTTCAAAGTTTTCTCCTCTTTCGTATTACAATTGTAAATTTACATTAGAAACACATTACATAAGGAAAATCATATCCAAACAAATAGACAAGACTCTTGTCATTTACAACATGTATTAGGTCAAATTATTATTTCTAACGTTACCCTCAGCACCAATCGTGGCATTTATTTTCCTGCATTGTCTAGCTCCAGGCGCAACCACTTTTTCGTGCCTTGCCATCTTGGAGCTTGTCAAATTATTATCTATCAAGAGAATGCAATTTAATAAGAACATAAATAAAAGGAGAAGATATATCAAGGGAAAAGTAGAAAATTAGACCATATTGTTCCACCACTTTGGACAGTCATGGATGTATTCACCTTCTTTTTTAAGTGAGGTTGACACTCGCATTTATCAGGCTTTTACAACAGAATATAAAACGTGAATTCTCCTTGAATAATCTTTGATAGAAACTCATGGAAATTCTGAAATGTTTACTATGCGTTTAATTTCTTTCTACAAGTGTATTATAGATCTGTTAATAGAAATTAAGTAATCAAACACATAGTATACATCTATTTTTCTGATTCATGTGCCATATAATAAGAATAATATAAGTGCTCAATATAGTGAGTGTTGGCTGTTTCCACGCACCTGCACTGACTGATTGACTTCCGTCTGTGTAACGAGGCACTGTAAAACCTCTGTCAGCTAGTGCTGCGGTGTGGTTATAGCCAATGATCAGTATGTACTGAATGGTGACTAAAGCCAGGCTGGCTGCACCCCGATGACTGAAACCTGGGCCTTCTGTTAAGGGGCCACATAGCTTTAAAACGTTATTAACCTGCAGATTAAGCCCATATATGAAGGCTAATAGCATTTTTTACATGACAGGTTCCCTATAGTAATTGCTGGAGGCAGTAATTGTCTAAAGGATTTTGTAAATAATTTTTACAAATATTTTCTTGGTGGTCACAGCATAGTCTTTATTTCAGCCTTTGATGAATTGTGAGAGAAAAGTCCAAAAAAGTCATCTCAGCCCTTGAGGAATCCAAAGCCAGGGAAACCAGCAGTGCAGCAGGAATATGAATTGAATTCTTAAAAAATTCCAGCTTCAGGGATCCTTTAAAAGCATAGCTTTATTATATAAATATTAAAAATAAATAGCGATAGCATGAGTGTCACAACCCCTACGAGGGGGAAAAATGGTCAAGCAGACGCGTTTCAGACGGTGAGGTCTTTAGTGATTGCATAGTGTGGTGACCATTAAGTCGGCATTATATCCTGTTTTCCTGGTAAGGACACATGATGTGTCCCAGCCAATCCAGGTGAATTGGATACAAAGTGAAAAAGATATCACAAATTGTTAAAAACTTAGATAGTTAATGCAATAGAGAGGAACACACTTGGCAGATATAAAGTAAATTGGAATGAATGAAAAAATAAATAACTCAATTAAATATATAAATGAGGGAAAAATATTAATGGTAAATAAGATCCTATTTAAGGATAACCTTTATTGGCACACAATTACAAAAAGTGACATTAAAACATAAGTAAAAACATATAGGTACAACCACTCAAGTCCCTCTGCAAATGATTGATATAGAATCTAAACATGGTGCAATTATATATAGCAAGTCTTATAAGAGTCAAACAGTATGGCTCATAATTAATAATGCCCAGAGCAACCTGGGGTCTATCCAACTTGTGAGCACAAAACATATAAACATATGTACTTGGAATATATTCCTGCTATGACCCACACGATCCAAATGAGGGTCTAAGAGCCCAATGCTGTCAGCTGCAGCATGAAGAACCCCCTGCAGGCAAAGTACCCCAAGAGGTCCAAAACCCAGACAATGGTGGGCAATGCTATAAGTAACAATGGACTGGAAATGGGCTGGTGAAAGAAATGATAAGTAGCCTCATGGCCAATGATACTCGAACAAATTCAACAAGAGAACCAAGTATATTGGAGAAACACACACAGCAATACAAAGGGTCGAGTCAATCAGACAGGAAGTTCCAAGCAACGGAGACATGAGTGGAGGACCTGGACGTGGCCCCACGTGTATTGCTGTAAACGGTACGGCTTTGTCAGGAAAAGTGCCGCAATTGTGGACAGGCAAATATAAATACCTGTAAAGCCCGTGCTTAATGACACACCAGTGTCATCCGGTGATCAGCTGACGGAGATGGAAGTGAGCAAACAGGAAGCAAAATGGTCCCGTGTGGGAAGACGTCTCTGCCTGAACAGGAAAAGGGCGCATGCGTGAAGAGGAACGCAGTGCGCATGCTGGAATGCACATGAAGAATGTGAGAACAATAGAGCGTTAATGTTGATGATTGTGACTTACAGCCAATGAAAACACAAAAGTCATTTCTGTTGTGAATTCTGTTGTCAAGCTCCCTCCTGTGGTCATGAATGGTACTTCGGCTGGTTCTGTCCATGGGCTTCCTCTGGTGGTTGTGAGTGGAGCTGCGGCTTCTGAGTTTCCTTCCACAGGTGACGAGGTTAATTCGTTAGCTGGCTGCTCTATTTAACTCCACTTAGATCATTGCTCCATGCCACCTGTCAATGTTCCAGTATTGGTCTAGTTCTCTCCTGGATCGTTCTTGTGACCTGTCTTCCCAGCAGAAACTAAGTTCCTGCTTGTTTTTCTCTGGTTTGCTATTTTTCTGTCCAGCTTGCTATTTTGATTTTTGTCTTGCTTGCTGGAAGCTCTGGGACGCAGAGGGAGCGCCTCCGCACCGTGAGTCGGTGCGGAGGGTCTTTTTGCGCCCTCTGCGTGGTCTTTTTGTAGATTTTTTGTGCTGACCGCAAAGTTACCTTTCCTATCCTCTGTCTGTTCAGTAAGTCGGGCCTCACTTTGCTAAATCTATTTCATCTATGTGTTTGTAATGTAATTTTCATCTTTACTCACTGTTAGGGCTAGCGGAACGCACCAAATAATAATACAGATAGAGTATGGTGCGTTCGCAGCCCGGGGTCCACCGTGCAGAGATGGAACCTGCTGCCAAGTAATGATGGACTATATGGCGGTACTCATAAGTATACACACGTGGGTTAAACTTCACCCAGCGTGAAGGAAGCGATCCTGTTGCGTCACAGGACCGCGGTACCGCACATAGAGCGCGAGCAAGTAGTCAGCGAACTCAACCCCAACTAGGATTGAAGTCCGATTAGACCCTTGCTGGCACAACACCGCAACTGGGTGTGTAAGGAAACTAATTAACAATATTAAGGCACAAGAGTGCATGCGGTGCCGCACTGACGAACACCACTAACCACCCAGGCTTGGGTAAGGAAAGCACAGAGGAAGTGCACGGCGCCGTACTGGCGGTCACAGCAACTGGACGCTGTAATGTGTGATTAGTGCTGTAGGATAAGTCGGGCGCTAGATAGCAACCATACACCTTCCGCGAACAGACATTCAATAGGGTAGGGGTATCCAAGGACGACTTGCACTCACAACATACAAACATTAACAATTGTACACTAGCACATGGCCGTGCGGTCATGCGCAGTTTATATAGTTGCAGCACAGGAAGTGGCCACAGAAACTTTGCCCTTCCAAGACCTGCCAAGAGGACCAATGGAATGTGCTGCAGAGCCTGAGCACATGACCCTCGATCTCCAACGGGAGATCTTGCCCTGGGCATGCTCAGTGTGTGCAGACAAGGACTTAGTCCCAGAGAAGTCCGCTCGCTGCTGACCAGCACTGGCTTTAATGGCAGAAGCTGAAGAAGCAGCAGTAACTCTCTGTACAGAGTGAGAGTGAGCAAGACGCTGGGACCGACGTCCCTGCTGAGCAGACTCCACTGCGGCTGGATAAGAATGGGAGACCGCAGCGGAGGTGGCTCGAGATTCCCCCTGTGCAGAAGCGGGAACTCGAGACCTAACATTACCCCCCCTCCTAGGGCCCCCCCTTCTTGGGCCTCGCTACGCTCAAAGGCAGCAATGAGCTGTGGGGCTCGAATGTTTTCAGCAGGCTCCCATGACCTGTCCTCTGGGCCATAACCCTTCCAATCCACCAGATAGAACTTTTTGCCGCGTACCACCTTGCACCTCAAAATAGCGTTCACCTCGTAATCGTCCGTAGACGAACCCGATGTCCCGGCAGATGACTTGGAAAACCGGGACATGTATACGGGTTTCAAGAGGGACACATGAAAGGTGTCGGTGATACCCAAGCGTGGAGGAAGAGCCAAACGGTAGACCACAGGATTAACCCGTTCGAGAACCTTGAAGGGACCCAAGTAGCAAGGAGCAAACTTAGTGGACTCAACTCGCAGCCTGATGTTACGGGCGGAGAGCCACACCAAGTCGCCAGGAGCAAAGGTCGGAGCGGGGCGCCAATGAACATCGGCGGAGGACCTCATTCTCTCCTTGGAGGCCCGAATGGCATCCTGCGTGCGGTCCCAAATGTCCCGTGCCTCCACAGCCCAGTCTGCCACCCTGGAGTCAGCAGAAGACACAGGCATGGGCACAGGAACACGCGGATGCTGGCCGTAATTTAGGAGAAATGGAGTCTGACCGGTGGAGTCGGCTACGGCATTGTTAAGTGCAAACTCTGCCCACGGTAGCAAGGATGCCCAGTCATCCTGCCTGGCAGAAACAAAATGTCGTAAATATGTGACCAAGGTCTGGTTGGCCCTCTCTACCAACCCATTCGTCTCGGAATGATATGCCGAAGAGAAATTCAACTCAATACTGAGTAGACGACAAAGCTCTCTCCAGAATCGAGACGCAAACTGGGGACCCCAGTCACTAACAATTTTGTCTGGCATACCGTGTAGGCGAAAGATATGCTTGACGAACAAGACAGCCAATGCCCGTGCAGAAGGTAGCCGTGGAAGAGGCACCAAGTGCACCATTTTGGAAAAATGGTCGGTGATCACCCAGATAATGGTGCAGTTACGAGACTTGGGTAAGCCCACCACAAAGTCCATCCCGACCATCTCCCAGGGCCTGTCCGCCACCGGCAGAGGATAAAGCAAAACAGCTGGCCGTTGCCGAGGAGTCTTGTTCTTGGCGCAAGAGACACACGCCCGAACATACTCTGCGACATCACGAGCCATATGCGGCCACCAGTATGTCCTCGCCAGTAACTCAGATGTCCTTTTGGTACCAAAATGTCCACCCACCCTGGACGAGTGTGCCCAAGAGAGAACCTCCGGTCGCAAACTGGATGGAATAAAAGTCTTGCCCGGGGGCACAGACTCTAGCGAAATCGGGGCCACAGTTCTCAACCTCTTGGTGGGGACAATAAGCCGAGGCTCCCCCTCCTCCTCCGCAGATGACACAACGGAGCGAGAGAGAGCGTCGGCCCGAATGTTCTTCTCCCCAGAAAGAAAATGGAGGGTGAAATGAAACCGGGAGAAGAATAAGGACCATCTGGCCTGGCGAGAATTCAACCGCTGGGCTGTCTGCAGGTACACCAAATTTTTATGGTCTGTGAAGACTTGGAAGGGAAAACGTGCTCCCTCCAAGAGATGTCTCCACTCCGAGAAAGCCAACTTCATGGCTAGCAACTCCCTGTCCCTGATGGAATAATTCCTCTCTGCTGGTGAGAAGGTCTTGGAGAAAAAGAAGCAAGGATGCTTCCGACCTTGAGCATCCTTTTGGAAGAGGACTGCTCCAGCACCAACAGAAGAGGCATCCACCTCCATGATAAATGGCTTATCAACATCGGGGTGATGTAGGATGGGAGCGCTAGTGAAGTGTGACTTTATAGAGTTAAAGGCCTTGGAGACCTCCTCAGACCACAATTTGGGATTCGCCCCCTTCTTGGTGAGGGCAACCAAGGGAGCTACCAAAGTTGAGAAGTGCGGAATGAACTGGCGATAATAATTAATGAACCCCATAAAGCGCTGCACCGCTTTAAGAGAATGGGGTTCCTGCCAGTCCATCACAGCCTGTAGTTTGGCAGGATCCATAGCCAATCCCTGGGCAGAGATGATGTAGCCTAGGAAAGGTAAGGACTCCTGCTCAAACATACACTTCTCCAACTTGGCATAGAGGGAGTTTGCCCGTAGGAGGTCGAAGACTTTGCAAACATCTCTCCGGTGGGAGTCAATATCTGGAGAGTAGATGAGAATATCATCCAGATAGACTACGACCGAGGTGGAAAGCATATCCCGGAAGATATCGTTCACAAAGTCTTGGAAAACGGCTGGGGCATTACAGAGCCCGAAGGGCATCACCAGATATTCATAGTGCCCATCCCTGGTGTTAAAAGCCGTCTTCCATTCGTCCCCCTCACGGATGCGAATCAGGTTGTAAGCACCCCGCAGATCTAGTTTAGTAAATACCCTTGCTCCCCGAAGCCTATCGAAGAGCTCAGATATCAAGGGCAAAGGATACTTATTTTTAACGGTGATGGCATTAAGACCCCTGTAGTCTATGCATGGACGCAATTCTCCATTCTTCTTCTGCACGAAGAAGAACCCTGCCCCAGCAGGTGACACTGACTTCCTAATGAATCCTCTTGCCAGATTTTCCTGGATGTACTGTGACATTGCCTCCGTCTCCGGGAGAGATAGCGGATAGACTCGACCCCGGGGAGGCTCAGCACCAGGCAAGAGATCAATAGGACAGTCATAGGGGCGATCGGGCGGAAGGATCTCCGCCGCCTTTTTGGAGAACACGTCTGCATAAGACCAATACTGCTTGGGGAGAGAGAAAAGATCTGCGGGTACCTCTGTAGTAGCAACCTGAACGCACTCCCTCTGACACCTACCCCCACAAGATTCGCCCCATCCCAGGATTCTGCCAGAGGACCACTCGATATGAGGAGAGTGGTACCGTAGCCAAGATATTCCCAACAGGACCTCATCAATTCCCTCAGGAATGATGAGCAGAGATATAATCTCCTGATGAGATGGCGACATGGACAGAGTAAAAGGGATGGTCTGGTGTGTTATCTGTGAGGGCAGTGTCGACCCATTCACCACTCGTACCGTTACTGGTTGAGCTAGCATAACCAGGGGTATTGCGTGACGTTGGGCGAAGGCAGAAGACATAAAATTGCCCTCCGCCCCAGAATCCACGCAGAGCTCTACCGAGAGGGAGAATGAGCCTATAGTAATTGTCCCCTTAAAGGACAATTTAGAGGCAAACGTCGCCATGTCTAGTGTACCTCTACCTACTACCACTAGACGCTGACGTTTCCTCGACCGCTGAGAACATCTGGTGGCTAGATGTCCTGACTGCTGGCAAACATGACAGACCTTGAGTGCACAAGCGGTCCGGGACTTAGATCCCGCTTGTGACACTTCCCTGGCCTCATGTGTCTCAGGAACCAGGACCGGAGATTCCAGAGGTTTGGCGAAGGTAGGAGCCAGCCGAAACCTCTGCCTACACTGGGCTCGCTCTAACCTCCTCTCGTTAAAACGGAGGTCAATTCGAGTGGAGACAGTTATTAACTCCTCCAGTGTGGCAGGAATCTCCCTAGTGGCCAGAGCGTCCTTAACGTGGTCAGCCAGGCCCCTCCAAAATATGGGGATAAGAGCTTTATCCGACCAATCCAGCTCAGAAGCTAAGGTGCGGAATTGGACGGCAAAATGACTGACCAAGGACTCACCCTGAGTTAATGCCAGCAGTTGGAGCGCAGTATCATGGGTGACTTGAGGTCCTAAAAAGACCTGTTTCAGAGTGCTCAGAAACAGCGGAGCACTCTGCACCACATGATCACCACGCTCCCACAGCGGCGTAGCCCATTCCAACGCCCTGTCCGACAAGAGAGACACTATAAATCCCACCTTAGCCCGCTCTGTGGGAAAACGTGCAGCCAGGAGCTCGAGGTGAATAGAGCACTGACTCACAAATCCCCTACAAAATTTGCTATCTCCAGAAAATTTTTCTGGCAGCGGGAGGCGAGAAAATGTCGGAGCAGGGGTGGCAATGGACAGGGTTGCTGCAGCCACGCTAGCAGCCTGTACAGCAACTGTGGTAACATCCACAGCTGAGGTTGCGCTCTCAAGAGCCGCCAACCTACCCTCCAGCTGCTGGATATACCGCAAGGATTGCTGTTTGTCCGTCATTACTAGCCAGACCCTGGCGCTAGTGTAATGTTAGGGCTAGCGGAACGCACCAAATAATAAGACAGATAGAGTATGGTGCGTTCGCAGCCCGGGGTCCAGGGTGCAGAGATGGAACCTGCTGCCAAGTAATGACGGACTATATGGCGGTACTCATAAGTATACACACGTGGGTTAAACTTCACCCAGCGTGAAGGAAGCGATCCTGTTGTGTCACAGGACCGCGGTACCGCACATAGAGCGCGAGCAAGTAGTCAGCGAACTCAACCCCAACTAGGATTGAAGTTCGATTAGACCCTTGCTGGCACAACACCGCAACTGGGTGTGTAAGGAAACTAATTAACAATATTAAGGCACAAGAGTGCATGCGGTGCCGCACTGACGAACGCCACTAACCACCCAGGCTTGGGTAAGGAAAGCACAGAGGAAGTGCACGGCGCCGTACTGGCGGTCACAGCAACTGGACGCTGTAATGTGTGATTAGTGCTGTAGGATAAGTCGGGCGCTAGATAGCAACCATACACCTTCCGCGAACAGACATTCAATAGGGTAGGGGTATCCAAGGACGACTTGCACTCACAACATACACACATTAACAATTGTACACTAGCGCATGGCCGTGCGGTCATGCGCAGTTTATATAGTTGCAGCACAGGAAGTGGCCACAGAAACTTTGCCCTTCCAAGACCTGCCAAGAGGACCAATGGAATGTGCTGCAGAGCCTGAGCACATGACCCTCGATCTCCAACGGGAGATCTTGCCCTGGGCATGCTCAGTGTGTGCAGACAAGGACTTAGTCCCAGAGAAGTCCGCTCGCTGCTGACCAGCACTGGCTTTAATGGCAGAAGCTGAAGAAGCAGCAGTAACTCTCTGTACAGAGTGAGAGTGAGCAAGACGCTGGGACCGACGTCCCTGCTGAGCAGACTCCACCGCGGCTGGATAAGAATGGGAGACCGCAGCGGAGATGGCTCGAGATTCCCCCTGTGCAGAAGCGGGAACTCGAGACCTAACACTCACAGTCATTATATGTGGGGGGCTGCCTTTTCCTTTGGGGAATTTCTCTGAGGCAAGGTAGGCTTTATTTTTCGATCTCTAGGGCTAGCTAGTTTCTTAGGCTGTGTCGAGTTGCATAGGGAGCGTTAGGAGAAATCCTCGGCTATTTCTAGTGTGTGTGATAGGATTAGGGATTGCGGTCAGCAGAGTTCCCACGTCTCAGAGCTCGTCCTATATTATTAGTAACTATCAGGTCATTCCGTGTGCTCTTAACCACCAGGTCCATTATTGTCCTTACCACCAGGTCATAACAGTACAGGTGGCATCTCAATAGAGGGATAAGAGAAGTTCTGAGACCATTTTTTTTCCTTTGCAGTGTGTTTTGTCTCTCTTTTCCCCTTTACCTCTAGGTGGTTCAGGATACAGGTGTAGATATGGACATTCAATGTCTGTCCTCTTGTATGGATAATCTCACTGCAAGGGTACAAAACATTCAAGATTTTGTGGTTCAGAATCCGATGTTAGAGCCTAGGATTCCAATTCCTGATTTGTTTTTTGGGGATAGATCTAAGTTTCTGAATTTCAAAAATAATTGTAAATTGTTTCTTGCTTTGAAACCTCGCTCCTCAGGTGACCCTGTTCAACAAGTGAAAATCATTATTTCTTTGTTACGTGGCGACCCTCAAGACTGGGCATTTTCCCTTGCACCAGGAGATCCGGCATTGCGTGATGTTGATGCGTTTTTTCTGGCGCTCGGATTGCTTTATGATGAACCTAATTCAGTGGATCAGGCAGAGAAAATCTTGCTGGCTCTGTGTCAGGGTCAGGATGAGGTAGAAATATATTGTCAGAAGTTTAGGAAGTGGTCTGTACTCACTCAGTGGAATGAATGTGCCCTGGCAGCAATTTTCAGAAAGGGTCTCTCTGAAGCCCTTAAGGATGTCATGGTGGGATTTCCCATGCCTGCTGGTCTGAATGAGTCTATGTCTTTGGCCATTCAGATCGATCGACGCTTGCGTGAGCGTAAAGCTGTGCATCATTTGGCGGTATTATCTGAGCATAGACCTGAGCCTATGCAATGTGATAGGACTTTGACCAGAGCTGAACGGCAAGAACACAGACGTCGGAATGGGCTGTGTTTTTACTGTGGTGATTCCACTCATGCTATCTCCGATTGTCCTAAGCGCACTAAGCGTTTCGCTAGGTCTGCTACCATTGGTACGGTACAGTCGAAATTTCTTTTCTCCGTTACTCTGATTTGCTCTTTGTCATCCTATTCTGTTATGGCATTTGTGGATTCAGGCGCTGCCCTGAATTTGATGGACTTGGAGTTTGCTAGGCGCTGTGGTTTTTTCTTGGAGCCCTTGCAGTATCCTATTCCATTGAGAGGAATTGATGCTACGCCTTTGACCAAGAATAAGCCTCAGTACTGGACCCAATTGACCATGTGCATGGCTCCTGCACATCAGGAGGATATTCGCTTTTTGGTGTGTCATAATCTGCATGATGTGGTCGTTTTGGGGTTGCCATGGCTACAGGTCCATAATCCAGTATTGGATTGGAAATCTATGTCTGTGTCCAGCTGGAGTTGTCAGGGGGTACATGGTGATGTTACATTTTTGTCTATTTCGTCATCCACCCCTTCTGAAGTCCCGGAGTTTTTGTCGGATTACCGGGATGTATTTGATGAGCCCAAATCCAGTGCCCTACCTCCTCATAGGGATTGCGATTGTGCTATCAATTTGATTCCTGGTAGTAAGTTTCCTAAGGGCCGACTGTTCAATTTATCTGTGCCAGAGCACGCCGCTATGCGGAGTTATGTAAAGGAATCCTTGGAGAAGGGTCATATTCGCCCGTCGTCATCACCATTGGGAGCAGGGTTCTCTTTTGTGGCCAAGAAGGATGGTTCTTTGAGACCTTGTATTGATTACCGCCTTCTTAATAAGATCACAGTCAAATTTCAGTACCCTTTGCCGCTGCTGTCGGATTTATTTGCTCGGATTAAGGGGGCTAGTTGGTTCACCAAGATAGATCTTCGTAGTGCGTATAATCTTGTGCGTATTAAACAGGGCGATGAATGGAAAACAGCATTTAATACGCCCGAGGGCCATTTTGAGTACCTGGTTATGCCATTCGGGCTTTCCAATGCTCCATCAGTATTTCAGTCCTTTATGCATGACATCTTCCGAGAGTACCTGGATAAATTCCTGATTGTATATTTGGATGATATTTTGGTCTTCTCGGATGATTGGGAGTCTCACGTGAAGCAGGTCAGAATGGTGTTCCAGGTCCTTCGTGCGAATTCTTTGTTTGTGAAGGGGTCAAAGTGTCTCTTTGGAGTTCAGAAGGTTTCATTTTTGGGTTTCATTTTTTCCCCTTCTACTATCGAGATGGACCCTGTTAAAGTCCAGGCCATTTATGATTGGACTCAGCCGACATCTGTGAAGAGTCTGCAAAAGTTCCTGGGCTTTGCTAATTTTTATCGTCGCTTCATCAGTAATTTTTCTAGTGTTGCTAAACCGTTGACTGATTTGACCAAGAAGGGTGCTGATGTGGTCAATTGGTCTTCTGCGGCTGTTGAAGCTTTTCAGGAGTTGAAGCGTCGTTTTTCTTCTGCCCCTGTGTTGTGCCAGCCAGATGTTTCGCTTCCGTTTCAGGTCGAGGTTGATGCTTCTGAGATTGGAGCAGGGGCTGTTTTGTCGCAAAGAAGTTCTGATGGCTCGGTGATGAAACCATGTGCCTTCTTTTCTAGAAAGTTTTCGCCTGCTGACCGCAATTATGATGTTGGCAATCGAGAGTTGTTGGCCATGAAGTGGGCATTCGAGGAGTGGCGTCATTGGCTTGAAGGAGCCAAGCATCGCGTGGTGGTCTTGACGGATCACAAGAATTTGACTTATCTCGAGTCTGCCAAACGGTTGAATCCTAGACAGGCTCGTTGGTCGCTATTTTTCTCCCGTTTTGATTTTGTGGTTTCGTACCTTCCAGGCTCTAAGAATGTGAAGGCTGATGCCCTGTCAAGGAGTTTTGTGCCCGACTCTCCGGGTGTTCCTGAGCCGGCGGGTATTCTCAAAGAGGGGGTAATTTTGTCTGCCATCTCCCCTGATTTGCGGCGGGTGCTGCAAAAATTTCAGGCTGATAGACCTGACCGTTGCCCAGCGGAGAAACTGTTTGTCCCTGATAAATGGACTAGTAGAGTTATCTCTGAGGTTCATTGTTCGGTGTTGGCTGGTCATCCTGGAATCTTTGGTACCAGAGATTTGGTGGCTTGATCCTTTTGGTGGCCGTCTTTGTCGCGGGATGTGCGTTCTTTTGTGCAGTCCTGTGGGACTTGTGCTCAGGCTAAGCCCTGCTGTTCTCGTGCCAGTGGGTTGCTTTTGCCCTTGCCGGTCCCAAAGAGGCCCTGGACGCATATCTCTATGGATTTTATTTCGGATCTCCCTGTCTCTCAAAAGATGTCGGTCATTTGGGTGGTTTGTGATCGCTTCTCTAAGATGGTCCATTTGGTACCCTTGTCTAAATTGCCTTCCTCCTCTGATTTGGTGCCATTGTTTTTCCAGCATGTGGTTCGTTTACATGGCATTCCGGAGAATATCGTTTCTGACAGAGGTTCCCAGTTTGTTTCGAGGTTTTGGCGAGCCTTTTGTGCTAGGATGGGCATTGATTTGTCTTTTTCCTCGGCTTTCCATCCTCAGACAAATGGCCAAACCGAACGAACTAATCAGACTTTGGAAACATATCTGAGATGCTTTGTTTCTGCTGATCAGGATGATTGGGTGTCCTTTTTGCCTTTGGCTGAGTTCGCCCTTAATAATCGGGCCAGCTCGGCTACTTTGGTTTCGCCGTTTTTTTGCAATTCTGGTTTCCATCCTCGTTTCTCTTCAGGGCAGGTTGAGTCTTCGGACTGTCCTGGTGTAGATACTGTGGTGGGGTGGATAGGTTGCAGCAGATTTGGACTCATGTGGTGGACAATTTGACATTGTCCCAGGAGAAGGCTCAACGTTTTCCTAACCGCCGGCGCTGTGTGGGTCCCCGACTTCGTGTTGGGGATTTGGTTTGGTTGTCGTCTCGTTATGTTCCTATGAAGGTTTCCTGTCCTAAGTTTAAGCCTCGTTTCATTGGTCCGTATAAGATTTCTGAGGTTCTCAATCCTGTGTCGTTTCGTTTGACCATTCCAGCTTCTTTTGCCATCCATAATGTATTCCATAGGTCATTGTTGCGGAGATACGTGGCGCCTGTGGTTCCATCCATTGATCCTCCTGCCCCGGTGTTGGTTGAGGGGGAGTTGGAGTATGTGGTGGAGAAGATTTTGGATTCTCGTATTTCGAGACAGAAACTCCAGTACCTGGTCAAGTGGAAGGGTTATGGTCAGGAAGATAATTCCTGGGTCTTTGCCTCCGATGTTCATGCTGCCGATCTGGTTCGTGCCTTTCATTTGGCTCGTCCTGGTCGGCCTGGGGGCTCTGGAAGGGTCATCCCTCCTCAAGGGGGGGTACTGTTGTGAATTCTGTTGTCAAGCTCCCTCCTGTGGTTATGAATGGTGCTTCGGCTGGTTCTGTCCATGGGCTTCCTCTGGTGGTTGTGAGTGGAGCTGCGGCTTCTGAGTTTCCTTCCACAGGTGACGAGGTTAATTCGTTAGCTGGCTGCTCTATTTAACTCCACTTAGATCATTGCTCCATGCCACCTGTCAATGTTCCAGTATTGGTCTAGTTCTCTCCGGGATCGTTCTTGTGACCTGTCTTCCCAGCAGAAGCTAAGTTCCTGCTTGTTTTTCTCTGGTTTGCTATTTTTCTGTCCAGCTTGCTATTTTGATTTTTGTCTTGCTTGCTGGAAGCTCTGGGACGCAGAGGGAGCGCCTCCGCACCGTGAGTCGGTGCGGAGGGTCTTTTTGCGCCCTCTGCGTGGTCTTTTTGTAGTTTTTTGTGCTGACCGCAAAGTTACCTTTCCTATCCTCTGTCTGTTCAGTAAGTCGGGCCTCACTTTGCTAAATCTATTTCATCTCTGTGTTTGTAATTTTCATCTTTACTCACAGTCATTATATGTGGGGGGCTGCCTTTTCCTTTGGGGAATTTCTCTGAGGCAAGGTAGGCTTTATTTTTCTATCTCTAGGGCTAGCTAGTTTCTTAGGCTGTGTCAAGTTGCATAGGGAGCGTTAGGAGCAATCCTCGGCTATTTCTAGTGTGTGTGATAGGATTAGGGATTGCGGTCAGCAGAGTTCCCACGTCTCAGAGCTCGTCCTATATTATTAGTAACTATCTGGTCATTATTGTCCTTACCACCAGGTCATAACACATTTCTCAGTAAATTAGAATAGTTAACAAAAAACACCTGCAAAGGCTTCCTAAGTGTTTAAAAAGGTTCCTTAGTCTGTTTCAGCAGGCTCCACAATCATGGGGAAGACTGCTGACTTGACAGATGTCCAGAAGGCTGTCACTGACACACTCCACAAGGAGGGTAAGCCAAAAATGGTCATTGCTAAAGAATTTGGCTGTTCAGAGTGCTGTTTCCAAGCATATTAATATAAAATGAGTGGAAGAAAAAAGTGTGGTAGAAAAAGGTGCACAAGCAACCGGGATAACCGCAGCCTTGAAAGGATTGTTAAGAAAAGGCCATTCAAAATTTGGGGGAGGTTTACAAGGAGTGGACTGCTGCTGGAGTCATTGCTTCAAGAGCCACCACACACAGACATATCCAGGACATTCGCTACAAGTGTCCCATTCCTTGTGTCAAGCCACACATGACCAATAGATAACACCAGAAGCGTCTTACCTGGGCCAAGGAGAAAAAGAACTGGACTGTTGCTCAGTGTTGTTTTCCAAGGTGTTGCTTTCAGATGAAAGCAAATGTTGCATTTCATTTGGAAATCAAGGTGCTAGAGTCTGGAGGAAGAGTGGAGAGGCCACAGTCCAAGCTGCTTGAGGTCTAGTGTGAAGCTTCCACAATCAGTAATGGTTTGGGGAGTCATGTCATCTGTTGGTGTAGGCCCACTGTGTTTTATCAAGACCAAAGTCAGCGCAGCCGTCTACCAAGAAATTTTAGAGCACTGCATGCTTTCCTCTGACGAGAAGCTTTTTGGAGATGGAAATTTAATTCTCCAGCATGACTTGGCACCTGTCCACACTGCCAAAAGTACCAATACCTGGTTTAAAAAGAACAGTATCACTTTGCTTGATTAGCCAGCAAACTCGCCTGACCTTAACCCCATAGAGAATCTATAGGGTATTGTCAAGAGGAAGACGAGACACACCAGATACAACAATGCAGACAAGCTGAAGGCTGCTATCAAAGCAACATGGGCTTCCATAACACCTCAGCAGTGCCACAGGCTGATCGCCTCCATGCCACTCCACATTGATACAGGAATTGATGCAAAAGGAGCCCCGACCAAGTATTGAGTGCATTTACTGAACATACATTTCAGCAGGCCAACATTTACTGAGATAATGACTTTTGGGTTTTCATGGTGTTTTCATAATCATCAACATTAACAGAAATAAACATTTGAAAGAGATCACTCTGTTTGTAATGACTATATAATATATGAGTTTCACTTTTTGTATTGAAGAACTGAAATAAATTTACTTTTTGATGATATTCTAATTTAGTGAGAAGCACCTGTAAGTCTGCGATTCAGAATTCAAATTGTTTGCTCATTTATTATTTAGTTTACAAGACAAAAGTAGTCAGTAAACCAGTTTATTGAATGCTATAGATTATTCATCATGTAATTACAGGATATTATGCAATAATGTCTTACTCATTATCTTTACTGAAAGGACATAGTTTACATAACAAATAAAATGAGCCACAATCATGATAATGTGCATGGTATTCAAGACTGATATTTTTTTTCCAAATTAGAATCTTGCCAATTAAATCGAAATTAAAAATAAACTCTGAGTAGCCCATGATAATAAATTAGGAGTAGAAAAAGAATGTAATTCCCTTGTGTCTATTCACAAGTGACAGCTTGGACGTTACATTTGTTGTTTATTAAATCCTCTTCCTTTATTCTCTTTGGACTCTACCATACCATTATGATTAAAGACTCTTGTCTTCGCTGTAATTATGTGAATATACAATGAAATTACTAGACAAAAAACATTTATCATGAAAAACAATTGCCACAAACAATTTGCACTAGAAAATGAACTGCATGGTGAATTAATTAAAATAACTTAGATTTTCTGCTATCTTGCTTCAAAACAATGGGCTTTTATGCCGCTGCTATACAGTTAGTTCTAGAGCAAATCTAGCTAATTATCTATCTACAAACATCAAAAAACTGACCAGCACCTCTGAACAGAGTAAAGCAAGTGTGAACAGCTACGAGCTGCTATGGCTGCATAATGCACAACAAAAGAATACAGAAGCCTCTGATGTATGCAAACATTGAATATATGAAATTTGGACTGCATTACTGCTATATAGAATATAGTAATAAAATGAAGGTACTTAGTGCATATATTGGCCAATTCATGAGAGCCCACCAGCATCAACAAGGTGACCTTTCTTTGATGGAACCTTACCCCAACAGATACCAGAAATGCTTGGGCTTTACTCCTACATAATTTTTATCAGTGCTAGATCCTACCTGCCTTTAAAATTTGTAGGATTTTAGCCCGGGAGATGCATGTTTGATAACTATTAGGCTTCGGTCAAAGGTAAGTACGCCTTGTCGCTGCTGATGGGCTCTCATGAGTTGACCAATTTATGCATTAAGTACCTTCATTTTTTATAAGTATATTCTATGTAGCAGTAATGCAGTGCAAATCTCATGTATTCAAAATTTGCACACACCTTAGCGCTTGCAGAGCGCTGCTGTATTTATCTGTCTACCTGTCTATTTTTCTACTGATAGCATCTTCCTGCTGATATTTAAGTGTCAAGGTATAATGAACAGTCTGTGAGGAAGTCTTCAGAGACATGTGATATCTATCTTTATAAAGCATCATAACTGGTAATTGTCTTTAGATTCCTTCTACAGGGATAGGCATAGACAGTATACCCGCTAGGGTATAGGAGGTACAGTTGTAGCAGTCACATATAGACTCTAATTCCTGGGATTCTAGAACGTTTGTAACCTGATGTCTACATATTAAGCTGAACATCTACAGTTCCCATATTAGAGATGTTTGTGATGCTTGTTATTTTGCTCATTTCATACACAATAGATTTTGTAGGAGGCTTTTTTGAATAGCTTTGTTAGTTACCGACTTTATATCGGGAGTCTTTAGGAGCACTAGGGTATTGGTCTAGTGGAGGTATGATGTAAGATTTGTAGTAGATGTGATGACGTTCTTATAGGCTTAGGTGAATTGTTGAAGCTTTGTTGATGGACGGAATAATGTAAATACATAAGTTACTGTACCATGTCTATTTTGTACATACACTCTGGTCTGATGAATGGAGACAGAATTTAGTGCTTTGTATTTACAGGGATTTTCCCACAAACGCCTCTCCAACCCTGAGGCCTAAAATAAAGGGAAGCTCCTCCTTCTGTACATTGGCTGCACATCGCCACTTATGGATTTTGACCATTTAGCAAAACAATTAACTGGGTAATACAATAAGTTGGACTTTTACAGTTCATCCTGCTAACCTTGTAGAACTGAACTGACCTATTCAGTGAAACAATCCATGGCTCTCTAATGGCAGCTATATAAGCTGAGCAATTGTGCACTTATTTCCCTCTTCCTTATGCGACAGGAAAGTCTTTCAGATTTCTTTTTAAAGTGAATGTGTGTCATACTGGATATGATATTATGTAGTTAAAACATTATAAATAAATAGACGCAACGTGTGCAGATTAAGTACACTTCATAGCTCTTTTCACATTTGGGATAATGAGTGGATTTTGTCACTTTTATTGATTGAAGTACTGTGTAAGCAGGATTTGGAGATAGTTCTTCATTGACAAAATTACAACCATAGGATTTCTGACAATCAAAACTGTTCTTTTTTAACTCAAAGAATCCAACATGAATTGTCTTTCATTATGCCAGAAAATACAGAAAATACAAAAGCAAAAATATTACACACCATGCAGTAGATAGGTCTTTATGAAACCTTTAGGCTGGGTTCACATTGCGCTATGGCTCTACGTTTAACGGACTACGTGGCATAACGCGGTGTAACGTAGTCCGTTAACGCCGCCATAGACTGCAATGTCGGATGCATCTCTAGCGCACGCCCACAATGGGTGACTGACCCGAGACGCGGGCTGCAGCGTTTCCGGGTCCGTCACTGCTAGCGCAGATAGAGCTAGCAGAAGCTCCATCTGCGCTAGCGCTGTGCAAGCGCTGGCACTTGCGTTAGTGCAGTCCGTTTAATGGATATGTTGAACGGACTGCACTAACGCAGCGTGAACCTAGCCTTATTCAATTAGGCGTGAAATGTTACAGCTCTGTATGCCTGTTTTCAGCAGAATATTTATTTAACGGCCTTCGGTTTGATCTCAATCCATAGGGACTTGTTGGATGAACGATCTGTAGGAAGATCAGTCTTGTGCAAGCCGAAATAGATCCAACAAGGTCTTCTCCGCTGCTATCTTGATAGTATCAAGCCATCGAGTTCTTGGTCTTCCTCTTCTCCTTGTTCCTTCTATTCTTCCGACCATGATGTCCTCCTCCAGTGATTGCTCTCTTTGTATGAAGTGTCCAAGACAAGTGGTAGCTTGGTGATCCTTGATTCGAGTGATGTGTTCCAAAATGGATTCATGTGTTCTTCTTGCCATCCATGGTATTGATAGCATTCTTCTCCAGCACCACATTTCGGAGGCGTCAGAAGAATAAAAGGCTATTTGTAGTCGACTCTGTGAATGGGATTTTGACATAGTCTTTCTTTACATCTTGGGGATGTCTTTCAGTCTACATTGTCCTGTTCTTCTGTGCAGGAACAACTTGATCTGAAAACAGTTTCAACATACTCATCATAGCTACACAATACATGAGACAATGAAGATAGCACAACTAATTGGATCAGGTGTATTCATTTTGTCTAGCTATAGTATTGGATGGCATCACCCTTACATAAAAGCATCACTGGCATAATGACAATGTTTAATTTTATGTTTAGGACAATGCAATCCAGGTGTTGGAACTTAGTTTTACGAACCTTTACCTTTTTTTTATGCCAAGAAGTACAAACTGTGAGGAATGTAAGATGATACAGAAACCTTTTAGTCACACAAATTCCTTTTGTTTTATCGCGATCTGGAAGAGATCATCCTTGAGCAGGTTTCTGCATTATATATACTATATATGGTATATAAATCATAAGTATTGCTGTAAATTTAACATGAAATAATATTTATCTGGAATATCACCATACTCAGACCATACAATACAGTCGTGTTATGGTCTCCTATGACCACCTGTTGCTAAGAAATCATTGTACAGATAAATATTTACTGTGAGTTAATACTATGCTGTAGCCCACATTCCTTGAAATCTGATCCCTTACTTTCCCTGTAATATCTGAGTGTATTTGGCAAAAGGATAAACAGTGCTTGCATTGTAAAAGGGAAATAGATGATTTGTTAAAAAAAACTGCAGGTTGAAAAAAAATCTTTGATTTTGTTTATCAATTACAAATATAAAGGTATACTGTATTGCATGGCAATATATTAATACCCACATGCTGACTGTCTAAACTGGTACCCTGCTACATGCAATCACTGTTCTACTAATTTCCTCCAAAATAAAGAGGTCATTATTATGTACGAGTGTTTATGTAATACATGTATTTATTGTATAGACGTGTGCAAGTCTGCATATATATATGCCATTTATGTCCGTAAACATTGTATATATATATATCTAATATATATAGCTGAATGTGTGTGTGTGTATGTATGTATGTATGAATGTACAGTATGTATGTGTGTATGTCCGGGATTGGCATCTGCACCGTCGCAGCTACAGCCACAAAATTTTGCACAGTCACATGTCTGGACCCCGAGTGTTAGGACTGGCGGAACGCACCAAGAGAGATGTAATGGATGCGTTCGCAGTCCGGGGTCCACCGTGCAGGTGAAACCTGCTGCTAGGACATGACAGACGATATGGCGGTACTCATAAGTATACACGCATGGGTTAAACCTCACCCAGCGTGAAGAAAGCGATCCTGTTGCGTCACAGGATCGCGGTACCGCACATAGAGCGCGAGCAAGTGGTCAGCGAACTAGACCCCAACAGGGATAGTAGTCCGATTAGACCCTTGCTGGCACTACACCACAACTGGGTGTGAAAAGTATATACAATAGAGGCACCGAAGTGCAAACTGTGCCGTGCTGGCAGGCACCACTAAGTACCCAGACATGGGTCAGGAAGCGCACACAGGCGCGTGGCGCCGCACTGGCGGTCACAGCAGAGGACGCTGACACGTGTGTGACACGTTGAGTGTTAAGTCGGGCGCTAGATAGCAGCCATACACCATACGCGAAACAATCATACAGTAGGGTAGGGGTATTTAAAGGACGACTTGCACTCACAACAAACACACGTATAAAGTTGTACACTAGCGCATGGCCGTGCGGTCATGCGCAGTTTATATAGCTGCAGGACAGGAAGCGGCCACAGAAACTTTGCCCTTCCAAGACCTGCCAAGAGGACCAATAGAATGCGCTGCAGAGTCTGAGCACATGACCCTCGATCTCCAACGGGAGATCTTGCCCTGGGCATGCTCAGTGTGCGCAGACAAGGACTTAGTCCCAGAGAAGTCCACTCGCTGCTGACCAGTATTGGCTTTAAAGGCAGAAGCTGGAGAAGCAGCAGTAACTCTTCTCACAGAGTCAGACTGAGAGAGACGCTGGGATCGACGTCCCTGCTGAGCAGGCTCCACTGCGGCTGGAGGAGAATGGGAGACCGCAGCGGAGACGGATCGAGATTCCACCTGTTCAGCAGAGGAAACTCGACTCCTAACACCGAGAGCGTCATAGGCTATGCTGTGAGGTGAAATTTTAACCCCGCACGTTCCAATTCACCAAACAATTTTGCCCCTATCTACATAATGGGGAAAAAGTGAAAGGAAAAGTGTTGGAGGCAAATTGACAGCTGCCAGATGTGAACAAGGGGGACTTAAAGAGTGAGAGCGATGGCACAAAGAGTACAGTTAGGTCCATATATATTTGGACAGAGACAACATTTTTCTAATTTTGGTTATAGACATTACCACAATGAGTTTTAAACAAAACAATTCAGATGCAGTTGAAGTTCAGACTTTCAGCTTTCATTTGAGGGTATCCACATTAAAATTGGATGAAGGGTTTAGGACTTTCAGCTCCTTAACATGTGCCACCCTGTTTTGAAAGGGACCAAAAGTAATTGGACAGATTCAATAATTTTAAATTAAATATTAATTTTTAGTACTTCGTTGAAAACCCTTTGTTGGCAATGACTGCCTCAAGTCTTGGACTCATCGACATCACCAGACGCTGTGTTTCCTCCTTTTTGATGCTCTGCCAGGCCTTCACTGCAGTGGTTTTCAGTTGCTGTTTGTTTGTGAGCCTTTCTGTCTGAAGTTTAGTCTTTAACAAGTGAAATGCATGCTCAATTGGGTTGAGATCAGGTGACTGACTTGGCCATTCAAGAATATTCCACTTCTTTGCTTTAATAAACTCCTGGTTTACGTTGGCTTTATGTTTTGGGTCATTGTCCATCTGTAGTATGAAACGACGACCAATCAGTTTTGCTGCATTTGGCTGGATCTGAGCACACAGTATGGCTCTGAATACCTCAGAATTCATTCGGTTGCTTCTGTCCTGTGTCACATCATCAATAAACACTAGTGACCCAGTGCCACTGGCAGCCATGCATGCCCAAGCCATCACACTGCGTCCGCCGTGTTTTACAGATGATGTGGTTTGCTTTGGATCTTGAGCTGTACCAAGCCTTCGCCATACTTTTCTCTTTCCATCATTCTGGTAGAGGTTGATCTTAGTTTCATCTGTCCAAAGAATGTTCTTCCAGAACTGTGCTGGTTTTTTAGATGTTTTTTAGCAAAGTCCAGTCTAGCCTTTGAATTCTTGATGCTTATGAGTGGCTTGCACCGTGCAGTGAACCCTCTGTATTTACTTTCATGCAGTCTTCTCTTTATGGTAGATTTGGATATTGATATGCCTACCTCCTGGAGAGTGTTGTTCACTTGGTTGGCTGTTGTGAAGGGGTTTCTCTTCACCATGGAGATTATTCTGCGATCATCTACCACTGTTGTCTTCCGTGGGCGCCCAGGTCTTTTTGCATTGATGAGTTCACCAGTGCTTTCTTTCTTTCTCAGGATGTACCAAACTGTATATTTTGCCACTCTTAATATTGTAGCAATTTCTCAGATGGGTTTTTTCTGTTTTTGCAGCTTAAGGATGGCTTGTTTCACCTTCATGGAGAGCTCCTCTGACCGCATGTTTACTTCACAGCAAAACCTTCCAAATGCAAGCACCACACCTCAAATCAACTCCAGGCCTTTTATCTGCTTAATTGAGAACAACATAACGAAGGGATTGCCCACACCTGTCCATGAAATAGCTTTGGAGTCAATTGTCCAATTACTTTTGGTCCCTTTAAAAACAGGGTGGCGCATGTTAAGGAGCTGAAACTCCTAAACCCTTCATCCAATTTTAATGTGGATACCCTCATATAAAAGCTGAAAGTCTGAACTTCAACTGCATCTGAATTGTTTTGTTTAAAATTCATTGTGGTAATATCTATAACCAAAATTAGAAAAATGTTGTCTATGTCCAAATATATATGGACCTAACTGTATATACCGTACAGTTGCTAAGGTGGGGCCCCGACATGGGATACTCACCACACACGGGGATATGAACACATACACAAAATGCGCCACACACTACCACGTGCTTCAACACATATACCACCCTCAGCACACATTTCATCACACATACACCAACCTCGCCACATAAAAGTTGAAACACAAAAGTCGCCACTCAAAACTCGCCACGCGCAAAACTCGCCACATGCAAAACTCACCACATGCAAAACTAGGCTCACGCAAAACTCGCCACACGCCAAACTTGCGTACGCGGAAAAATTGTCACATGCACAAAACTTGCAGCACATGCAAAAGTTGCCTGACACAAAACTTGCACATACTCAAAACGCACCACACATAAAACTCGCCACTTGCAAAACTCACCATGCGCAAAACTTGCTGCACACAACTTGCTACACTAACCTGTCACATGCAACTCGACACACAAAAAGTTGCTACACGCATGTCGCCACACAAAACTCACCTCATAAAAGTTGCTACATGCATGTCGCCACACGCAACTCAACACACACAACTTGACACATGAAACTCACCCTAAAACACACACAAGTCTGGTATTATCCTTCAAGATTAAAAATCTGATTAATAAGCAGACAAACTACAAGAGCAACAAATGTACCATATAGGAAATACGGCAGCTGTCAGTCACATGACCTGTCTATTATGTGTATGTGTGAGGTAATATATACTGCCAGGGGGGAGGGCTTCCTGTTGGCTGGGGATTTATCAGGTTGCCAATAGCAACCAATCACAGCTCAGCTTCTATTTTGCTATAGTTAATTAATCTGAGCTCTGATTGGTTAATATAGGCAACAAAGGACATTCTCAGTATAACAAAGCTTGTGTGAGGTAATAGCATGTCAGTTAGTGTGTGTTGGTGGAAAGGCTGATGTCAGTCACATTACCTCTATGTGAGAGGATACGGAAACTGCCAGTTGCAGACTATTTTTACCACAATAATGCCTCATAAGAAAACGAATTCCATGGCACGAATGTCAGCTGATGCGAAAAGAAAAGCTGCATTACGGGCCAATGAAAAATGTGAAGACCGAGAAACAAGGCTGGCACACATGAGAACAGCAGCTGCTTCCTCAAGAGCCAATGAACTTTCTGAGCAGAGGGAACCGAGGCTTGCAGACAACAGAACTTATTTAAATCTCTATGTTTGTCTCTATGTAAAGTCTTGTCTAAAGTCCACTTTAAGGGAGGATATTAGCGAAGGGAATGAGGATGTCGAGTCCATATGGGTTGAAATTCATGGAGGGAAAAATGGTAACAAAATTCTCATTGGGGTCTGTTACAAACCCCCAAATATAACAGAAAGCATGGAAAGTCTACTTCTAAAGCAGATAGATGAAGCTGCAACCCATAATGAGGTCCTGGTTATGGGGGACTTTAACTACCCGGATATTAACTGGGAAACAGAAACCTGTGAAACCCATAAAGGCAACAGGTTTCTGCTAATAACCAAGAAAAATTATCTTTCACAATTGGTGCAGAATCCAACCAGAGGAGCAGCACTTTTAGACCTAATACTATCTAATAGACCTGACAGAATAACAAATCTGCAGGTGGTTGGGCATTTAGGAAATAGCGACCACAATATTGTGCAGTTTCACCTGTCTTTCACTAGGGGGACTTGTCAGGGAGTCACAAAAACATTGAACTTTGGGAAGGCAAAGTTTGAACAGCTTAGAGATGCCCTTAATCTGGTAGACTGGGACAATATCCTCAGAAATGAGAATACAGATAATAAATGGGAAATGTTTAAGAACATCCTAAATAGGCAGTGTAAGCGGTTTATACCTTGTGGGAATAAAAGGACTAGGAATAGGAAAAACCCAATGTGGCTAAACAAAGAAGTAAGACAGGCAATTAACAGTAAAAAGAAAGCATTTGCACTACTAAAGCAGGATGGCACCATTGAAGCTCTAAATAACTATAGGGAGAAAAATACTTTATCTAAAAAACTAATTAAAGCTGCCAAAAAGGAAACAGAGAAGCACATTGCTAAGGAGAGTAAAACTAATCCCAAACTGTTCTTCAACTATATCAATAGTAAAAGAATAAAAACTGAAAATGTAGGCCCCTTAAAAAATAGTGAGGAAAGAATGGTTGTAGATGACGAGGAAAAAGCTAACATATTAAACACCTTCTTCTCCACGGTATTCACGGTGGAAAATGAAATGCTAGGTGAAATCCCAAGAAACAATGAAAACCCTATATTAAGGGTCACCAATCTAACCCAAGAAGAGGTGCGAAACCGGCTAAATAAGATTAAAATAGATAAATCTCCGGGTCCGGATGGCATACACACACGAGTACTAAGAGAACTAAGTAATGTAATAGATAAACCATTATTTCTTATTTTTAGTGACTCTATAGCGACAGGGTCTGTTCCGCAGGACTGGCGCATAGCAAATGTGGTGCCAATATTCAAAAAGGGCTCTAAAAGTGAACCTGGAAATTATAGGCCAGTAAGTCTAACCTCTATTGTTGGTAAAATATTTGAAGGGTTTCTGAGGGATGTTATTCTGGATTATCTCAATGAGAATAACTGTTTAACTCCATATCAGCATGGGTTTATGAGAAATCGCTCCTGTCAAACCAATCTAATCAGTTTTTATGAAGAGGTAAGCTATAGACTGGACCACGGTGAGTCATTGGACGTGGTATATCTCGATTTTTCCAAAGCGTTTGATACCGTGCCGCACAAGAGGTTGGTACACAAAATGAGAATGCTTGGTCTGGGGGAAAATGTGTGTAAATGGGTTAGTAACTGGCTTAGTGATAGAAAGCAGAGGGTGGTTATAAATGGTATAGTCTCTAACTGGGTCGCTGTGACCAGTGGGGTACCGCAGGGGTCAGTATTGGGACCTGTTCTCTTCAACATATTCATTAATGATCTGGTAGAAGGTTTACACAGTAAAATATCGATATTTGCAGATGATACAAAACTATGTAAAGCAGTTAATACAAGAGAAGATAGTATTCTGCTACAGATGGATCTGGATAAGTTGGAAACTTGGGCTGAAAGGTGGCAGATGAGGTTTAACAATGATAAATGTAAGTATACCACCAAAAAACCGCCTTCACACAAGGTCAGTAAAACTGAAGTAACTTTATTAACCAATCAAAAAAATAAAAAATATACATATAAAATACAGTGGGAATACACCAAAGCACAGGAATAGGTGGGCAACCCAGATATAAGCCCCATGAAGTAGTAACATCATATAAACATCAACCCAATCATATTTTGACGCAAAGAAGTAAATAAATGTGCAAGTGACCATGTACAAAATATGCAGACAAATGATAAGGTAATAGCTGTAACACATGAATATATAACAAAAGTAATGATATATAGTTACCAAATGGGGCACTCCTGGGGGACCCACCAACACCCGACGCGCGTTTCGCACCGAAATGCTTCGTCTAGGTGCGAAACGCGCGTCGGGTGTTGGTGGGTCCCCCAGGAGTGCCCCATTTGGTAACTATATATCATTACTTTTGTTATATATTCATGTGTTACAGCTATTACCTTATCATTTGTCTGCATATTTTGTACATGGTCACTTGCACATTTATTTACTTCTTTGCGTCAAAATATGATTGGGTTGATGTTTATATGATGTTACTACTTCATGGGGCTTATATCTGGGTTGCCCACCTATTCCTGTGCTTTGGTGTATTCCCACTGTATTTTATATGTATATTTTTTATTTTTTTGATTGGTTAATAAAGTTACTTCAGTTTTACTGACCTTGTGTGAAGGCGGTTTTTTGGTGGTATAATTATATTCCTTCATGGTCTTTCTTTGGTGGATATATTTTTGGTGTTGTAATGATAAATGTAAGGTTATACACATGGGAAGAGGGAATCAATATCACCATTACACACTGAACGGGAAACCACTGGGTAAATCTGACAGGGAGAAGGACTTGGGGATCCTAGTTAATGATAAACTTACCTGGAGCAGCCAGTGCCAGGCAGCAGCTGCCAAGGCAAACAGGATCATGGGGTGCATTAAAAGAGGTCTGGATACACATGATGAGAGCATTATACTGCCTCTGTACAAATCCCTAGTTAGACCACACATGGAGTACTGTGTCCAGTTTTGGGCACCGGTGCTCAGGAAGGATATAATGGAACTAGAGAGAGTACAAAGGAGGGCAACAAAATTAATAAAGGGGATGGGAGAACTACAATACCCAGATAGATTAGCGAAATTAGGATTATTTAGTCTAGAAAAAAGACGACTGAGGGGCGATCTAATAACCATGTATAAGTATATAAGGGGACAATACAAATATCTCGCTGAGGATCTGTTTATACCAAGGAAGGTGACGGGCACAAGGGGGCATTCTTTGCGTCTGGAGGAGAGAAGGTTTTTCCACCAACATAGAAGAGGATTCTTTACTGTTAGGGCAGTGAGAATCTGGAATTGCTTGCCTGAGGAGGTGGTGATGGCGAACTCAGTCGAGGGGTTCAAGAGAGGCCTGGATGTCTTCCTGGAGCAGAACAATATTGTATCATACAATTATTAGGTTCTGTAGAAGGACGTAGATCTGGGTATTTATTATGATGGAATATAGGCTGAACTGGATGGACAAATGTCTTTTTTCGGCCTTACTAACTATGTTACTATGTTACTATGTAAATCTGTGTGGAATATTTCTGGTGTTGAAATATATGTTGTGAAATGCTTCTATTTGCTTAGTTTTTGCCTTTGAATAAGTACAATTCTATCTATTTGTTGTTGTTTTTGTGGTTTTTGTGTGCAGAATAAATTTTTGTTAACACATTCTACTTTGCTAACAGCAGTTATTAACCCTGGGTAGTACAGCTAGTAGAACACTTAAACAACAGAACATAACTCCAAGTAAATCAAACTTCAGTGAAATCACACTGTCCGCTTAGGAAGCAACACTGTTTGACAATCGATTTCACATGCTCTTGTGCAAATGGAATAGACAACAGATGGAAATTATTGGCAATTATTAAGACACACTCAATAAAGGAGTGGTTCTGCAGGTGGTGACCACAGACCACATCTCAGTACCAATGTTTTCTGGCTGATGTTTGGTTACTTTTGAATGTTGGTTGTGCTTTCACACTCGTGGTAGCATGAGACGGACTCTACAACCCACACAGAGGCTCAGGTAGTGAAGCTCATCCAGGATGGCACATCAATGCGAGCTGTGGCAAGAAGGTTTGCTGTGTCTGCTAGCGTAGTGTCCAGAGGCTGGAGGTGCTACCAGGAGACAGGCCAGTACAAAGGAGACGAGGAGGGAGCCGCAGGAGGGCAACTCAGCAGCAGGACCACTACCTCAGCCATTGTGCAAGGAGGAACAGGAGGAGCACTGCCAGAGCCCTGCAAAATGACCTCCAGCAGGCCACAAATGTGCATGTGTCTGCACAAACGGTTAGAAACCTACTCTATGAGGATGGTCTGAGTGCCTGACGTCCACAGAAGGGGTTGTGCTCACAGCCTAACTCCGTGCAGGACGCTTGGCATTTTCCACAGAACACCAGGATTGGCAAATTCACCACTGGTGCCCTGTGCTCTTCACAGATGAAAGCAGGTTCACATTAAGCACATGTGACAGACGTGACAGAGTATGGAGACGCCGTGGAGAGCGATCTGCTGCCTGCAACATCCTTCAGCATTACCAGTTTGCCAGTGGGTCGGTAATGGTGTGAGGTGGCATTTCTTTGGAGAGCCGCACAGCCCTCCATGTGCTCGCCAGAGGTAGCCTGACTGCCATTAGGTACAGAGATGAGATCCTCAAACCCCTTGTGAGACCATATGCTGGTGTGGTTGGCCCTGGGTTCCTCCTAGTGCAGGACAATGCCAGACCTCATGTGGCTGGAGTGTGTCAGCAGTTCCTGCAAGATGAAGGCATTGAAGCTATGGACTGGCCTGCCCGTTCCCCAGACCTGAATCCGATTGAACACATCTGGGACATCATGTCTCGCACCATCCACCAACGTCATGTTGCACCACAGACTGTCCAGGAGTTGGCGGATGCTTTAGTCCAGGTTTGGGAGGAGATCCCTCAGGAGACTATCTGCCGCCTCATCAGGAGCATGCCCAGGCATTGTAGGGAGGTCATACAGGCACGTGAATGTCACACACACTACTGAGCATCATTTCCTTGTCTTGAGGCATTTCCACTGAAGTTGGATCAGCCTGTAACTTCAGTTTCCACTTTGATTTTGAGCATCATTCCAACTCCAGACCTCCGTGGGATATTAGTTGGGATTTATGCTGATCATTTTTAGGTTTTATTGTTCTCAACACATTCCACTATGTAATGAATAAAGATTTACAACTGGAATATTTCATTCAGTGATATCTCGGATGTGGGATTTTAGTGCTCCCTTTATTTTTTTGAGCAGTGTATATACACAGTGGGAAGAGAGAGAATTTAGACCCCTTTAAATCTTTCACTCTTTGCTTCATTGCAGCCATTTGGTAAATCTAATCTAATACGTACAGGGGTTTGTGTCACCAGACATCGCAATCTTTTGGCCCCTCTCTGTTGTGGTATCCAAGTGACAGGAATATGTAAATGGTTTCAACCCGGTCAAGCTGACTATATTGGAATGTAGACCATAGAGAGTTGAATAAAATGATACATTGATGTTTGCAAACCAACCAACGTCTCATTCCTGAGATATCCATGGTTTTCTAAATATGTAAATGACCTGCTAAGATTTATGTGCCAGACACTAACTCTAAATCATATTTTAAATGATATTTTAAATGATAGGTGGTGTTACCAATGTGAGGTATATAGATCAAGAGCGCAGGCTGTCATTGATTACAAGTCTCAATGAGTCATTTAAAATCAACATCGAAGTTTCTTGCTTCCAGCTAACCACATATATTTAAAGGGAACCTGTCTCCCCGAAAATCGCGGGTGAGGTAAGCCCACCGGCATCAGGGGCTTATCTACAGCATTCTGTAATGCTGTAGATAAGCCCCTGATGTTACCTGAAAGAGGAGAAAAAGACGTTATATTATACTCACCCAGGGGCGGTCCCACTGCTGGTCCGGTCAGATGGGCGTCTCTGGTCCGCTGCGGCGCCTCCCATCTTCATTCCAAGACGTCCTCTTCTGATCTTCAGGCACGGCTCCGGCGCAGGCGTACTTTGTCTGCCCTGTTGAGGGCAGAGCAAAGTACTGCAGTGCGCAGGTGCTGGGAAAGGTCAGAGAGGCCCGGCTCACCTCACCCGGGATTTTCGGGGTGACAGGTTCCCTTTAAGGAATAATGTGCGCTATTTTTTTGACTATATATGGACACCTTAGTGGCACTATGACATAGACTGTTACAAGATAGTGGATGGTTAAAAAAAGAAGCCACAGTGCAAATGTGCAATGTCAATCTCGTGAAAATTTTGAAGAAACACATTAAACAAAAAAAATTGTGATTTCACCTACTTTCATTGATTTCATATTTCCAAACTTGTACCCCATCCTAGCTAATTGTGCATGCCTTTTGAACCATGTGAGATTTTTTTTAAAGCTACATCTTTATCTTGCACATCATGTCATAATAAAGCATTATCATGTCAGCCACTGTAAAAGCAATGGCAAAAATAGAAAAACAGTTAACTCTCTCCAGGTTTTTGGAACTGACAAAGATAGACGTCATACATGGCTATGTTTTGTCAGCCTCATGGACTTTGAATTTAGTGGATAATCGATTAATGTTGTTTATGGGGTAGCCCATTCAAATCAAGGCAAGAATTTTTGTTCCTGTCTTATCCTGTTTCGTAAAAGCAAAAATCTGTACAGCCATTTTTTATTTATGCCATTATTTCTGTTTTGAATGGCCTCTTCTATTTGGTTTATAAAATGTTAATTAAAGTCTGTCATCTCGAAATGACTATTCAAACCAAGCACAGATGCTCAATGCTCTCTTGTTCTGTGCACTTGCCCATCTACTCGTTTGACATATAACTTCCAACTACCACCCTCCCGCTCCTTGATTGACAGCTCTCATAGGAGTCCATCGGTAGATGGGAACAAGTAGGTGTGAAGATGCACCGACCAAGTTGATTTCTTCTAACAGTATCTCTTTAAAGGGGTTATCCATTTGAAAAAATAGGTCAGTTTTTTTAAACGAAGGTAATGAGAGAGCCAGCTCACCTTTGAAGTCCAATATAGTCTAGGTGGACGGGTCACTTTCCTCATCCGACGTAATAAGTCAAGGAAAAGCAAATAAGGTTTGGCCCCAGCTACTTAGATAAAGTTCCAATGTTTTATTTTGACAATTATAAAATATTCCTTGGCACTCTAAGGCAAATAATCAACAAAGTGGAGAGAAATACGTCACATTTCGATCGCAGTCTGTGATTGAAACGCGACAATTTTTTTTAGCCTAGAAACACCACCTTTTGTATGGTTGTGTCTTGCATTGCAGCTCAGCCTTGTTTGCATAAGCTCAGAAACTTGAGGCGTAACCACTATATCTAGCATTGTTTGTGTAAAAGAAAAAATCTGATCTTTTGATTACTCTCACGCAACAATTCTAAGATCTTTAAACTATTATTTTATATAAATGTACAGCTAGGGTATCTTTATTCTATATATGAGAACTCTATGGGCCCCACGGTCTAACATAAAAAAATAAATATTCATATGTAAGAAATACCTAATGGTAAAGCTCATAAAGATGCAGGCAAATATTTAGGAACTGAGGGCTGGAAATTTATTCCATACAGGAAATAAATTTGTACATGCATACCAGACTTTCTGTTCCACAGGTCACATTAGTAAATTACGCAGAACCGCAGAATATATCAGACAAGTACTTGTATTCAGCTAGCTAATGAAACTGCATCCAATTTAAATGCTTCCAGTTTAAAGGTAAGATATCATTACTTATGGTCTATATGTTTCTTTAAATAATATCATTATTAGGAAAACATGTAAGGTAATAAAAAAAAATAAGAAAATATTACTAAAGCCCCTCAATATTGAAGGATTGTCCACACAACTTTTCTGAATTCTTTTTGAAATTAGAGAAATCCCAAATCATTTTAGAGTATGAAAGCTTTTCAAAGCTTTTTTTTGTTTATAAGAGTCTGGTCTTTATAATTCCTTTCCATATTTCACAATTTCCATAGACAGACTGATTAAGAGAATAACCTACTAAGGCTATAACTATATTTATACAGCACTCTATGTTGAGCCCTGTGTTGGGGTTTCTGTCTAAGCCACCAAAAAAATGGTATTTAGATAGAAGTGCAGATGGAGCCACTCAGTACAATGGGGCGCATAGAGTCACTTTGGCCTCCGTTTTGCACATGCTTCTGCAATCTTAGTATTTTTAAGTGGAAACAAAAGCATGGTTTCCTTTGCTATTTTGTCTTCCTAAAAGACAGACACTGTCAGAAGAGAGCCCAAACAGGGTCCAAAGTAATTCCGTCTGCCCCGTATGCCAGACTATGTAGTCGTGGGTCCATCTGAACTGTTTTCCTGGGATTATGCCACATATTCCTACACAAGAGCTCAATAGTGAGTGCTGGATAAATGTGAAATAGGCCTAGCACACAGGAAAATCACAAAGTTACTGTATAGCACTTGACACTGAATAAAATCCATGGGTGTGAGCAGGGGCCTAACAATTTTGGTTGCAGAGGGTGCGTCCATGACTGGGACCATGCTGCAGGGGGGCCACCAACCCCAATTTTACCTGGATATCCATTCTCGATTCGCTGCTCTGCAATACATGCCGCCAGCTAAATAGAGGCCGATAGGTGACATCAGCTTGCCAGTGATGCGTGGTGCATGGCAGTGACGTCATGTGCTGCCCCTGTCATCACACCGAAGTCAGCTTTCATCTCCTATGCTGGCAACAGAAGAGGACACCATGTGACGTGGGAGAGGAGTAAGGTGAGTAAAAAAAAATCTGCAGGAGTAGAGCGGAACGGGACCAGGATGATCACAATACACCAGTATGGGTATATTATACAAGGATGAAGGCATTTCACCTGGATGGGGGACATTATACCAGAATGGTGATATTATACCAAGATGAGAGACATTTTACCAGGATGTAGACATTATACCAGGATATGGACATTATACCAAGATGGGGAACATCATACCAGAATGGGGACATTATTCCAGAATGTGGATCATTATAGCAGTATGAGGGACATTTTACTATGACAGGGAACAGTACACCAGAATAAGGACATCATACCAGGATGGGGTATTTACACTAGGATGGGGGACATTATTCCAGAAGGGTGACATTATACCAGGATGGGAGACATTTTACCATGATGGGGACATTATACCAGGGTACGGATCATAATACCAGTATGAGGAACATTATACCAGGAAGGGGGACAGTACACCAGAATGGGGACATTATATCAGGGAGGGGCCCAGGATAGGGGACAATATTACAAGATAGAGCCTGGTTTTGGGATGTTATCACATGGATGGCAAACATGTATGAATTTATAGGATCTATAATGCTACAAGGTACAAATTTTGCACTGAGGCCCCTTCGGATGCTAGTTATGCCACTGGGTGTGAGTTCACTTTAGTGGAAGCTGAGTAATCACAGAAAAGTTATTCAGACAAGACATGCCCTTTAGGTTGATTTGTATATACAGCTAAGTGGGTTTGTACTTCGACTAATGGTGAAAACCAGGTATCAGCATGTTTTGACTGATCAAGTCCCAGTGGAAAAAGAGTAAGAAAGTTTGTCCTAAATCTTTTTTTAGTTTGGATATTTGACATTTAAAAATGTTTGCTGTCAACAAGTTTTCAAATGGTTGAGACAGACTTATGCATTCATTTTCTGTAATTAGCTTTGCCTGTACAGAGCTCTGCATTGAGCACGCACACTTTTTAGTTCTAGCTCATGCCAGGTCTGACGTATGAAATTCTCAGGAGAATGGAGAACACCATAAAAATTGCTTTTTCACACATTGCGTACTTTTATTTCACTATATTATCCCCAATTGACACTGAGCAATCCACACGTTCTTACAGCTTTCCTTCATAAACATAACTGGAAAGTGTGAATTCAGCAGGGAGCCAAGGTAAGATATTGCTAGAGAAATAATGGACAGGATGAAATTAAATGTAGCCCAGATTTTGTACTTTATATCCACCCTCGGCTTTCTGAAAACGAATGCTTCACATTTTATTGGAACAGCATAGACATAAAGCTCGCGGACCAATGTGAAACTGGTAATGAACGTAACACTCAAGTGACGGGGTCATTACTGAAAATACTGTTTAATTACTGCACTAGATCTAACATAATAGTACTACCATCCTACAGTGCCTTGCGAAAGTATTCGGCTACCTGGAACTTTTCAACCTTTTCCCACATATCATGCTTCAAACATAAAGATACCAAATATAAATTTTTGGTGAAGAATCAACAACAAGTGGATCACAATTGTGAAGTTGAACAAAATTTATTGGTTATTTTAAATTTTTGTGGAAAATCAAAAACTGAAAAGTGGGGCGTGCAATATTATTCTGCCCCTTTACTTTCAGTGCAGCAAACTCACTCCAGAAGTTCATTGTGGATCTCTGAATGATCTAATGTTGTCCTAAATGCCTAATGATAAGAAATATAATCCACCTGTGTGTAATCAAGTCTCCGTATAAATGCACCTGCTCTGTGATAGTCTCAGGGTTCTGTTTGAAGCACAGAGAGAATCATGAAGACCAAGGAACACAACAGGCAGGTCCGTGATACTGTTGTGGAGAAGTTTAAAGCCAGATTTGGATACAAAATGATTTCCAAAACTTTAAACATCCCAAGGAGCACTGTGCAAGTGATCATATTGAAACGGAAGGAGTATCATACCACTGCAACTCTACCAAGACCCGGCCGTCCCTCTAAACTTTCATCTCAAACAAGGGGAAGACTGATCAGAGATGCAGACTAGAGGCCCATGATCACTCTGGATGAACTGCAGAGATCTACAGCTGAGGTGGGACAGTCTGTCCATAGGACAACGATCAGTCATACACTGCACAAATCTAGCCTTTATGGAAGAGTGGCAAGAAGAAAGCCATTTCTCAAAGATATCCATAAAAAGTGTTGTTTAAAGTTTACAACAAGCCACCTGGGAGACAAACTAAACATGTGTAAGAAGGTGCTCTGGTCAGTTGAAATCAAAATGGAACTTTTTGGCTACAATGCCAAATGATATGTTTAGCGTAAAGACAACACAGCTCATCACCCTGAACACACATCCCCACTGTCAAACATGGTGGTGGCAGCATCATGGTTTGGGCCTGCTTTTCTTCAGCAGGGACAGGGAAGATGGTTAAAATTGATGGAAAGATGGATGGTGCCAAATACAGGACCATTCTTGAAGAAAACCTGTTGGAGTCTGCAAAAGACCTGAGACTGGGATGGAGATTTGTCTTTCAAAAAGACAATGACCCAAACATAAAGCAAAATCTACAATGGAATGGTTCTCAAATAAATGTATCCAGGTGTTAGAATGGCCAAGTCAAAGTCCAGACCTCAATCCAATCGAGAATCTGTGGAAAGAACTGAAAACTGCTGATCACAAACGATCTCCATCAAACCTCACTGAGCTCGAGCTGTTTGCCAAGGAAGAATGGGCAAGAATTTCAGTCTCTCGATGTACAAAATTGATAGAGACATACCTCAAGCGACTTGCAGCTGTAATCGCAACAAAAGGTGGCACAACAAAGTATTAAGTTAAAGGAGCCGAATAATATTGTACGCCCCACTGTTCAGTTTTTAAATTTCCACAAAAATTTAAAATAACCAATAAATTTTGTTCAACTTCTCAATTGTGTTCCACTTGTTGATTCTTCACCAAAAATTTACATTTGGTATCTTTATGTTTGAAGCATGATATGTGGGAAAAGGTTGAAAAGTTCCAGGGGGCTGAATACTTTCACAAGGCACTGTATGTCCACACAGATAACTGCATTGTTAGTAAAGATCTTCTCAGTTTCAAAAATAAAATAAGAATTTAGAGAAATAAAAAAACATAATCTTTCAAAATGTTCAAGCCCCCTTAAACTATAAAACAAAGGATATTATGCAATAGAATTTTTTAGATTTCCACACATTTATAAGAATCTCTATAGCTCCTTGGATTCAGAAGAAGAGGTCTCATTGAAAGTTTGTATTGCCATGACTTACCAAACTAAAATATGGCATATCATTTGTGGTAAATTTCTCCAGGACCTATGATAATGTGTATGCTTTTTTGTGCCTAAGGACATGTTGTCACATGCCGACTAGATGGACGTGTATTGAGCGAGGCCAGACACAGTCTAGTTGGAATGTATCTGAAAGTATGCAAATCGCACGTGTCTGCTGTTCCCAGCACCAGAGATTTCTCAAAGCACACAGTGCATATGATGTGAAGAATAACAAGTCTGCAGTCACATAGAGCGACTGCAGACTTACAACCTAAGACCAGACAACCCCTTTAAGGACGCTACATTCAGACTTCTCACAGTTTATTAGAACCAAAGTTGAAACACCATAGAATCCTATAGTGCTCTAATCCTCCAGGTATTGCACTCTAATGACCACTGTCATTCAGCAAAGTTTTCACAAATCAATAGTAAAATCAGGTGAAAATAAAAATTTCTGTAATATGTTATCAGAGAAAACGGTTTCTTTCTCTACCTATTAGACACTTCTTCCTCTCCCTCCTGCCTCCTGATCTCATCATTCATTCTGGAAAATAAAAACATCTCAAATCCATTTTGGTCAAAGCAAGGCAGACTGCCAACACAGTGAGGTGTCAGGTTACAGCTCCTACTGTACTCTATAGAGAGAGGAGGGGGATGAGAAATGAGGAGTAATCAGCACACCTCTCAGTGTATGTATACAGACAAGGGCAAACAGACAGTTTAAGCTACAACTTCAAGTATTTGTTTTATCTCACCACAAACCTTGATTCACATCTACACTGCTAAGTACCTATATGTTCTCTTTGTGCTACCGAGGAAGAAGAGTAGAAATCTCAATTTTTCTGTGTATTCTGTACGGGAGACATCATAGCAATTAATCTTTAACTACTGGCCCGGAATAAACTTAAATTGAGAGAGAGTCTGCAAAGGGGAAACTGGTGAAAAATGCCGAATACAATGTTAGTGTAGTGTGATTCCTCATGTTCTCCTGTTTAACAACTTATTCTGAAAAGTTACCTGCACTGACGAGGGCCAACAGCCCGAAACACCGTGTCTGCAAATTGAGATACTGATTTGGCTTTTATCCTAAGTCATATTACAAGACTCGTTAAAGGGTTGATTGTAACTTGTAGGATTGCTACTTCCAGCAGGTGGCGCTATAGAGTTCAATCAAGTCCTCTTTTTCTCTGAAGAGGCAATTTGCATACTGAAACAACAGGTACACTTTAATATGGTGCAAGAAAGTACCAAGTTTCTCTCTCTCTTAAAATGGCCTGTGATGAACCCGCACCTCACCACCCCATCTGACGTCACTATTACATGAGAGGGAACACACGGTATGGTCTCCTCACTTTCAATAACCTGACATTCTGCACCTCCCAGAAACATGTAAGGTCAGCTGGGCACAGTTTTACACAGACATGCCCTGTCCACATGGGCTCAGGTAGGCATGGGGAGTGAAAAAAGGTTGCCCAAATAGCCACTGATGTGGCACCACATTTGCTCACAACCTGGACAGGCTCAGAAGCCCCTTTCACCAGCACCAATGAAACAGAGCCCTGCCAGCCTGGTAGGACTGCCACCTGTTGTTCATTAAATATAAGCCCAGTCTGTTAATAGGATTATATTGGGCCAGAAACCAGCCATCGTAGCATGTGAAGTTAAAACCGAGAACACAGACGTGTGGATTCATGGACCGAGATAAAAGAGCAGCCTAAGGTTAATTTATATATTTAATCGCCTTAAGTGCACACTACAAAATACCATATATACATAATAGTTATACATATACAATGGTCAGATATGCAAATACAGGTGAAGTACAAAAGATATAAGCAGATGAATTATGTCAGTTCCTGGTTTGATGTTTGACCATGTGTGCAGGGCTGTATGGGGGCATGGGCTGCCAGCTGGTTTCAGTTCATCCCAGCACATTACTCAATGTGGTCTCCCCTTTAGAAGTGAACAGCCAGCATAGCAAAGAAATAGCACATGGCCTTATCCAGGCCTGTAATCTCTTGGTTGATCACAACCTTTTCTGCTCCCATGATGGTCCTTATCTCCCTCCCCTGGGAGGGGACTAAATCTCCCAAAACCTATGAAAGGTCATAGGTTCCCAATGAAAAGTCATAGGGAGGCGGTATTGGCACCATCAGATCTGGATGGGCCTCCTTTTTGCTTGGAAACCAAACACAGCTTTGTTACCTGGCTTCTACTAGCCATTCTGCATAAATTTCCACCCAAGCGTGCTAGAACGGATTGAGACCATGGAATGTGTTCGGCCCATTCCAGAGAACTAGAAAATGTAACCGGTGTGTTACTAGGGCATACAATAAATCAATTTTCTCCTTAAATATCTTTATTAAATGCTATCTGACATTGACGATACAGTTACACAGTGTAGACTTCACATGAGGTCATCCTACTTGGATATTAGTTATGGTGGTGGGGGTGTTAGTACTCACTTAGAAGCTAGTGAGGCTGGACCACCTGCTGAGCCTGGTGTCATATTACAGCTACACATGCTGAAGGAGGATTGTAATCTGCCATTAAATTCCACCATATTCTTCACATCGCCTAAGGCAAAGTACAACCTCCCAAACCTGAAAAAACTACAGGAATGTTGTCAATATCATTTACGTTTCTTTCAGTACCATGAAAATGAGCAGAAAAAGTTTTTTTGGATTTTGAAAAATGAAAATTTAGGAGTTTTACTCAATAAGATGTACGAAGGCTGAAACATCAATTGTTTACATTTCTAAATGTTGTCTTTTAAATTTATACCCATGTTAAGACTGAATGGGTCTCAGCATCAACTATGCTGTATATTCTATAATATTCAATGGCTCCAAATAACTGGTGCCTAGAATATGGTCAGATCCTGTCAGTACAAAAACAGCATATTTTTACCTAACAATAAAGAAGGGCAAGCTTAATTTAGATTGACATTGTGCACGTCTTTCTTAATGATGGACATGTTGGAGTAAGAAGAGCCCAATTTATTAAGAGGTGCATGCCACCTAATGAATTATGCGTATCTTACAAATGGTGTTCACCTCTGTGTGCTCCTTCCAGATTTTTTTACTCCAATCAACTTTTGAGTAACTTGACTCCAATACAACTTTCCATGATTTTTTTCTGGTGGGCTTTGCCCTGATCCACCCAAGTTCCTCTTATTTTGGCTGAGCTAGCTGAAACTATTGTGAAAAATGCCTGAAGATGCTACATTTTGCGAAACTTTGTGAATTGGTTTAACTTTTTTTTGTTTGCTTGATTTTGGTTTCCCCAACTAATTAAATCTGGTAATGTAAATGCTGGATTAAAATGTAACTAATTCATTAATAAGTGCAAGTATAAATTTTCATGAGGTTGCAAAATTCTTACTCAACTTCCACATTGCATAAAAATTTGCAACATTTGAAGATGTTTTATGCCAAAGTTGTATGGCAAAAACAACCTTCATGACTCAGAGCTTAAAAACGTGATTCATACTTTGAAAAAGTATTCATACCTTGTGAATTTTTTCACATTTATTCATGTTACTCCCATAAATTTAAATGTTTTTTTTTTAGATTTTATGTGATACCAAGTATCAAATATTTGTGAAGTGTGAAGGAAATGATACATGTTTTCTAATTGTTTTAGAAATATAAATATTGTAACATGCATTTGTATTCAGCCACCTGTAGTCTGATATGCCTAAAAAAAAATCCTGAGTGACCGATTGACTCCAGAAGTCACATGGTAAATTGAATCAACCTGTGTGTAATTTTTTTCTCAGTATGACTATAACTGTTCTGGGGTTTGGGGTTTGTTTGAGAATATTAGGAATTAAACAGCATCAAGACCAAGGAACACACCTCCTAAAATGACATCCAAAACAAAGAGAGCATTAATTAGATAAATAGACCACGGGCACATGGTCACTATGAAGGAGCTGCAGAGATCCACAGCTCAAGTGGGAGTATCTATCCACAGGATAACTATTAGCCATATTCTCCACTGTCAAAGAAAATGTTCAGATCTCTGAAGCCATGAGGAGGGCATTCACACCCTCCCTCCTCCCCTCTCACACAGATTTTCAGTAAGGATTCAAGAAATGACATGTTGAGTCTCTTAGAAATAGAGTGGTACAATAGACATAAAGAAGTAGGAAATTGGGTATAGTTGGGTAGTGACAGCTATTGTTCCCCCAGACTTGGTATCTCCAAAAGAATGTTATGAATATTGGAGTTCATGTAGATCTGATAGTGATGGGACATACATTTTCGACTTCAGTGCTAATTGATAAAGTATATGCATGTTTTCTCCTAACTGTAACACCTGCCTATAAGCCCCAAATCAATAATGGCCAGATAACTGACACCAGCAAAGTCATTGTTTACTATCCTTGCATGAAAAGGTAAAATACCGATAAAAAAAAAAATATGGTATGGCAGCAATCTCAAACATCTACAATCATCCGGAGTGAAAATATCTCATAAGTTGTGAATTTCATAAAATTTTCAATTTTGTATGCATGGAGAGTCTGTATGTTGGGCTCTCCATGCATGTGTTATGACTGTCACACAGCCGTGACACATGCAGCTGCGGCACTGAACATCTGATCAACAGGAGCGATCTGGGTACCCGCGGCAGCTTGTTCAGGAAGCACTACAGCTTGTCAAATAAGGAGGGAGCCAAAGATATTTGATCATGTTTAGTCATGATCACATTTTTGCTTCAATTTTTTAAATTTTTTTTTCTATTTTCCTCCTCTAAATCCTAGGTGCGTCTTATAGTCTGGTGCATCTTTTAGTCTGAAAAATATGGTAATAGCAGTATTTCTAAAAGCCTAATAGTCTTGAATACTGTACATATACTGAACGTAATTTAATGCTTATTCAATTTTTTGTTGTCTAGAACCCAGAAGTACACTAATATCAGTCAAAAGACCAACATCTGATTCTGGGATTTACAGTGAGTTGTGAGTTGTGATTAAGGAAGTTATTGTGGAGTGTTAGCCTCCTAAGTATAATCACTTGGTATATAAGTGCCCTTCTTGGCTTATACTTGAGTCTTTGTCCCAGGCGGTTGGCGGGGGAGGGGGATAGGCAGGAGTTGGCAGCTGTCACATCATACTCACCTGCTCCTCGCATGATCACTGCAAGTCCTCCCTGGATCACTCTGTTGTCCTGGCGCAGCAGCTCTTCCTGTGCTCCGCGGTCACATGGTATCGCTTATTAAAGTAATGAATATGAATGCGACTCTACTCCCATAGGTGAGAAGCGCATATTCATTACTTTAATGAGCGGTACCATTTGATCGCTGAACACAGGAACAAGCTTCCGGCACCGGAGACCATCAGAGAAGCAGGGAGGTGCAGAGACTGCACTAGGAGGGTGAGTATAATGGGGGAGGGTGAGCCATGTGATATTCATCTGTCCCCATTCCACCGCCGGGCTCTGTCTTCCACGTCCTCTGGCTGTGACGCTCAGGTCAGAGGGCGCAATTATGTGTTTTGTGCGCACCCTCTGCCTGAACAGTCACTGCAGAGACCCGGAAGACACAGAGGCGCGTGGAGGTGAAACAGGGACAGTTGAAAATCGCAAGTGTCGGGGGCCTGAGCCAGCGGCGATATCGGCACCTGCCCCCCGGCTGGGGGTGAGAGGTGAGTATACAATTTTTTTAATCGCAGCAGCAGCATGTAGAGCATATTATTCTAACTTTATGGAGCATTATATGGGGCATATTATTCTATGGAGCATCTTATGGGGCCATCAACCTTTATGGAGCATCATATGGGGCATATTATTCTATGGAGAATCTTATGGGGCCATCAACCTTTATGGAGCATTATATGGGGCATAAAATTCTATGGAGCATCTTATGGGGCCATCATTATTCTTTTATGCAGCATTATACTGGCCATATTTTAATATGAAGCATCTTATGGGGCCATTATTAAGCTTTATGCAGGATTATATGGGGCATATTTTAATATGGAGCATCTTATGGGGCTATCATTATCCTTTGTGCAGCATTATATGAGGTATATTTTAATATGGAGCATCTTATAGGGCCATCATTATCCTTTGTGCAGCATTATATGAGGAATATTTTAATATGGAGCATCTTATGGGGCCATTATTAACCTTTGTGCAGCATTATATGGGGTATATTTTAATATGGAGCATCTTATAGGGCCATTATTAACCGTTGTGCAGCATTATATGGGGCATATTTTTGTATTGAGCATCTTATGGGGCCAAGCATGAACTTTATGGAGCATTATATGGGGCTCCTGATTTAATATAGATATTCAAAAACATTTAACCTACTGATGTCTCAATCAATTTTACTTTTATTGGTATCTATTTTTATTTTTGAAATTTACCAGTAGCTGCTGCATTTCCCACTCTAGACTTATACACTACAGTCAATAAGTTTTCCTAGTTATTTGTGACAAAATTAGGGATCTCGGCTAATACTCGGGTTGGCGTATACTCGAGTATATACGGTAGGTCACATTGATAAGGTGTTTTACATGGTCCAGAAGTAGTTATTATTATCCTTTTTATTTCTAAAATCAACTTTAATGTATTTTTTTTAATTTTTTTTTCAAAAGTATATAAATTAATACATTGTAACAGAAGGGTAAGATTATGGGGAAGGAAGTGTGTGGTGGTGTAAAGTGTGGGGGAATGAAAGGGAGAGGGGAATAAGAGTAGAATATGATAAAGTATAATGAGAAGGTTATGAGGGATGGGAAGGAAAAAACAAGGGGGGTCTACATAAAAAGATCTTCTGCATGTGTATATCATGTCTTACTATTATAGCATTTCAAATATCATCACAATTATTAATACTTTTAACTTTTTGTAATTAACTTTAACCAGTGAATGAGTCTTTTAGGTATGAGAGGTCAGAGATTTTAGCCTAGTAAGGTATACTTTGTACAAGAGGGAACAGGTATTCGAGCACTTTTGGAATTTACCATTCCTGATGGAGCACTGTAGTTGTATTAGTTTATGTTGTGGAAGGAGATTTTTTTCTATGACTTTTGCAGTATAAGGGTAGTTTATTTGCTTCCATTTGGATGCTATAAGAATTTTTATGGCTAGTATTATGTGAATAGTGATAGTTCTGATTTTCCTGGGGAGTTTATCAATGTTGAGGGATAGAAGTGAATTTGCGTTTTGTTGTTTTTTTGACTAAGGTTATGAACATCTTTCCTCAATTGTTGGATTCTTGAACATTTGCAAAAAAATGTTTAGTGCATCACTGGTCTGAATACAATTCTGCCAGCAATTCTTGGAATACGAGAATAGAATAATATTGAGTTTAACTGTTGTAAAGTAAAATCTTGACATTATTGTCCTTTTTCTAATCAGCTACAGTTATACTATCTATTATTTTATTCTGGTTGTGACTAAAGGTTTTAGATATTGACTAGCCGTCATTGGAATTGGCAAGTATTTAGAAACGACACCTCTATAATCAATATATTTGTTTGCATGTGGTGAAGACTCAGTCCTCTTAACCACCTTCACAGCGTTACCATAGTTCTTGCATAACAGAAATGTATTTTTATCACATCCTTTGGAATGGGGTATAGTCTTTCCTATGATCTAATACATGACAGCTGTGAACTGAGTGGAACTTGCTGCCTACGTTAAAGAACGTCTTTGCAATAACTATCACACTTATCAGATCTCTCTTACTATGGCTCAAGACTGAGACATATATTACGGCATACATGTTATAATATGTTTATGACATGTCTGAAAGCTGAGCTTGGAGAATACTATGTCTCTGATCTGGTGACATTTATACAGTAATATAGCCCATAAAATGAATATTCACCTAAGCAGCTGAAAACACATTAGCGCAGATTTACCAACATGTCACAGCTGTACAAATGTAAGAAAATTATAGCAAATGTCTTTTTTCATAGTTGTCAACCAATTCCAACAAATATCATGAGGACTTCTAAGGCTTCACTCACACAATATTGCTGGATAATGGTCTTAGCTGCATTTGCTGCAAAATCATAGCAAGAAAACAAGAAATTAGCTTGACGAGTAAACACAGCCTAAAACACCATTTTGCAATTTAAATTTAACAACAAAGGGAATGTATCAGCTTAATTTTTTTACAAGTTTAAATCGTATAGTTATAAATATTCTTTTATTGTTCTGTTTTTATTTACTGATTGTAGAATTTTTATTCTATTTTCTGTATACGATTAAAGAGATAACCTTGCCTAAGGTGGTGTTTACATTATTAAATATTAACTTTCAGTCTGCAGAGCTGAATAAAACATGGTTTACATTTTTTAATTTCTTATCTCAGTTGCAGAGATATTAGATTGTAAAGTTCTGGTTATAATTTATGATAAACCTAACATTAGGTGTCATTCGGGAAAAAAAGAACATACCCCAATAAGGTCAGAAGAACATGTTTTCTCCCTGCGAGATGTAATAATAGCCCTTCTCTTAACATTGATTTCTTCAACGACTGTGTAGAGAAGAGTTGAACTGGCCATAATTAGAAACACCTCTCGCTTTCATCTCAAGGCAGTAAGTGAAGAGTAAATGGGTTACAGCAGAGCTGACAGCCCTGTAAGGAGAGAGCTGCAGCTGCAATAGGTGTTTGTAATGACAGTCAACTGGGCTGTATTGTTCCTCCCCCCACACTGACTGCAACAAGATGAAAGTTGGGGATGTAATGGCACACAGCTTTGCTGTACTGTTGGAAGTGTTTGTAATGACACTCAGCTCTTCACAGTAGCTGCAGAGATTAGGGATAAGAGGAGGGCTCTCTGTTAGTTCATGTCTCACAGGAGAAAGCATATACTGACCTTTGGGGGGCAGAAAGGAAGGAAGGGGCATGATCTTTTTCTCCTCCATGAAGCCTCCTGCTTATGCTTGATCAACATCAAGCAGGGGAAAGAGTACCCACCCCAGAGACAATCTTTCTGGTAGCGACCCTTTAGGTTTATCATAAATTAGAATCCAAACTTCATAAGCTAATAACTCACAACAGAGATAAGAATTTACAAAATGAAAACTTCATTCTTCTGCAACCACTATTCCAAGACGTGGATATTTCAAAGTGATAAAACTGCTGAAAAGACTGAGGACCACATGGACCGTGCAGGAGACAGCGCTAGAGTTAAGCACTGTCCCCTGCGTGCGGTGCTGAAGCCAGTATTCATCCCTTCTTCCCAGCAGCGTTCGCTGGAAAGAAGGAATGAATAATCTTTTTTTTTTTTAAATTTATTTTTGTTTTTATAATAATGTTGCCGGTAATCTGCCCCCTCCTACCCCCTGTACGCCCCCCCGCTGGCATTAAAATACTTACCCACCTCCCTCGGTGCTTACATCCTCTCAGCGTTGCTGCTTGTCCTGTATGAGCGGTCACGTGGTGCCGCTTATTACAGTAATGAATATGCGGCTCCACCCCTATGGGAGGTGGAGCCGCATATTCATCACTGTAATGTGCGGCACCACGTGACCGCTCATACAGGACAAGCAGCGACGCTGAAAGGATGTAAGCGCCGAGGGAGCTGGGTAAGTATTTTAATACCAGCGAGGGGGGGGGGGGGGTTGGCGCACAGGCATCACGACTACAGTCCTTGTGATTACTGCCTCCAGTCACTGGGCCAAGCGGCTTGCAACATCTACACGCTGTGCTGAACCTAGTGATTGGCTGCAGCGGTCACATACCCTTGCAGCCTGTCAACAAGGATCAACGTCAATGGCATAGAGACATCGCTTGACCGATGGAGGGTGATTGACTCTGACTTTATTTTTTCGTACAGTAAACCTATTTTTAAGCCATTCTTCGTCACGGTGAAAGAGAAATATTAGCAATTTTCATGCTTTAAATATTTGAGAGGCTTCGATCAAATTTTATTGTAGGGACTTAAGGAACTATTCATCTGCATTAAATAATATTAGAAGATAATAACAGGTGTCAACAACTGAGAACTTTCAATTTTTATCTTTTCTGACAAAAAAGGAATCAAAAGAGTCAAGGACTGTGTTAGATGTTTGCCCGCTGGCTAGTGTCTTCTAAGGAAAGCCTGCAGTATAGGTTTACTTTACCAGCATAGGGATGGAAACAAGGTCAGCACATCTGATATTGTCTGCAGCTCAGGGGTTATTTATTCTCCAGTATGCCGGCTTTGTTGTTACTAAGCTGTGTGGATCCTACATGATTTATGATATTTTACAAGAACACAAAGCCGCTGCAGAAACCATGATCAGTCTTCAGTTTACATTCCCTTACAAGGGGTTTATCAGAAGAAGTCACTCGAGGCCTAGGCAGGTTTTTCTCGCTCCTTTTCATTAGCGTTTGTAGCAAAGTAAAACAGGATCACTCATTGATCACTGGATAAGTGTTTCCTAATAGTCTGTCAGAATAAGTACAGGTTAACTAACATATTAAGTGTCATACGATTCAACAGCTGAGCCTTTTGTTCAGGACTTGCAGTAACTTAGTTGAAAGCGATACCTGAGAAGATGAGGGTGATAAAAAGAGAGACAGAAGGCAAGGACAGGAATAAATCACCAGATTAGAAAAAACGAAATTATGTCCACTGAACTAGCTATAAAATCACAAAATATTACATTTCCACGACAAGAGGAAATACTCTTTTTAAGTCTGATAAAAAAATAATATAGAAATGTGACCAAGAAACTAACAGAATTGCATGTGCATAGTAAAAGCATAAAGAACAATAAAGAACTATATTGTTTTTATAAGGAGGCTAGGTTGGACTAAATTCCAGAAAACACAGGGGCGGCGGTGCAGACCTAGGTATACAATAATACCTGAAGTATAATCATGCTATGAACTATATATGGTTTTATTGAATATCCTTAATAACGCCCCAAAAGAAAAAAAATTGGTGACCATTGTGATCATTCAACTAGACCTCGTTTACTAATTCACTTATAATCATAAAAAAAATAACATGGATAGACACTGCAGGGCTGGCTCCAGGTTTTCATGTGCCCCGTGTGAAAGAGTCTCAGTGGGCTCCTTTAACACATACCACAATTCATGATGCACAGATACGGCAGAGAAATATAGGTATAGTACAATGCCAAAGATTTCACTTACTTCTTACATTACATGAGTGATATCTATTGTAAATTCTACAATAGCTCAGAAACCGGCGAAACCTGACAGTGCTCAGTACTTGACCTGGGGGGGTTGAAAAGTTTTCATTTTAGACCGGACAGTATAGTCACCCATATATTGCTCAATACAGAATAATGGGCCCCATTTAATGCTCCATGCAGAATAATGGGATCCCATGTAATGCTCCATATACAATGGGCCCCATATAATGCTCAATAGAAAATGGGCCCCATATAATGTTCCATAGAGAATGGGCCACATATAGTGCTACATATAGACTGGGCCCCACATAATATTTAATAGAGAATGGGCGTCATATAATGTTCCATACATAAAAAAATCAATAATCAAATACTCCTCTCTCCTTAATCCTTGCAGGCTGAAGCTATTGTCTTCCTCAGTGACTACTTCTGACTTCTTGCACTGCTCAGCATAGAGGACACGCTGTAGTGACGTCATCGTCACACCAAGGCATAAACTCAGCTGACCCATACATAATTCCTACAATTAAACTATTAAACAGAAAACACCAAACGCCCCTTCTGAGAAAGCATTAGCGAAACGACATCGTCAGGGATGGTGGCTTGCTGCACGGGATCCCTAAGTCACTTGGCACTTTGTAAGTAACTCTGTTTAGTTTGCCTATTTCCTACTTTGAACTGTGTACCTACTCTAAATACCTATAGCACCTTTGCGGACCTGTTAGCCTTTAGAATGAGCACTTGCACTTTATATTAGGCTTAGAGATACATTTTCTGGTGTTTTTCTGGTTAATAGTTTAATTGTAGGAACTATGGGTCAGCTGAGTTTATGCAATAGTGAGATATTTTTGCCTTGGTGTGAATACGCTACATGGGATGCATTTATATATTTATTTAACTGGATTGTAAGCAAGCCACTATTGTTCTATCTGCTTGAATTTTTAAATATTATTTTAATATGATTTAATAAAATTACTAATTTTTATATTGTTGGAATGGATCCTCTTTTCCCTAAAAAATAAACCTCTTTAGGGATGTATTTGGTTCATATACAGATGTAACAGTAAAATATCCTCCACAAGTTACTGACTTCCATGTACAAGCAGCTCACCTGTAATTTAGTTATAATAACATACAATTGTCCTTCTGGAAGTCTTTTTAGACTATGCACATGGGAAACCATAAATAAGAAAAATCAACATGTTAATTCCTAAGAGATTTTCCCAGAGCAGAAAACTGGGCTGATCATCTTTATACACACTGCATCAATTTATGAGACATGTTATGGCTAGGGAAGGCACCTGGTGTCTGGTACTGAACCTCAAACACGGTCTTTTTACTGACAGTTCGGTTTACTGTTCGGGTTCGGTGCTGAATGAAGTTTGATGAAAGGCTGCAAGCTTTTAGGCTGTGGGCACTTCCGGAGCCATCATAGGCATGTCAAATATTGGCATGGCTGTGACTGGCTGATTCACTGCGTCACCCGGCCTGTATAAATGTCTGATCATGGGCGCCATCGCCATTCTGCTCTGGTTAGAATAGGAACAGGAAGCAGCTGGAGTTAGGGACAGTGATTAGTTCTGTTTGTACTCTGCAAAAAAGACTGGGTGTGTATTCTGCACATGTGTCTGTGGGAGTACTATTTCAAAAAGCCTCTGTGTGTACTCCGTACCAGTGTCTGTGGGAGTATTGTGCATATAAGCCTTGTGTGCTCTACACCCGTATCTGTGGGAGTACTGTGCCAAAAAACCATTGTGTGTACTCTGCACCCATGTCTGTGGGAGTACTGTGCATCAAAGCACATTATCTACTCTGTGCCTAAAGTAGTGTGCCTAAAAACAAATTCTTCTGCTCTGCACCCATGTCTGTGGGAGTAGTGTGCCTAAAAACATATTTTTCTACTCTGCACCTATGTCTGTGTGAGCAGTGTACCTAAAAACAAAAGCTTCTACTCTGCACCTATGTGTGGATAAAATTAAACTGTTCTACACTGCACCCATGTCTGTGGGAGTAGTGTGCCTTTAAGATATTTTAACTCTGCACCCGTGTCTTTGGGAGTATTGCATGTAAAAATTTGTTTTCAACTCTGCACTTGTGTATGTGGGAGTAGTGTGACTAAAAACAAATTGTTCTACTTTGCACCCATGTCTGTAGGAGTAGTGTGACTTTAAGCCACTTTTTTACTCTGCAGCCGGGGGTGTAGGAGTACTGGGTGTAAAAACATTTTATTTTACTCTGCACTTGTGTCTGTACCCGTATCTGCATGAGTATGATGCATAAAAACAAATTTTTCTGCTCTGCACCCATGTCTGTGGGAGTAGTGTGCCTAAAAACAATGTTTTACTCCACACCTATGTCTGTAGTATGCCTTTAAGCCACATTTTTACTCTGCACCGTGTGTGGGAGACTTGTGCGTAAAGCAACGTTTTCTACTCTGCACTTGTGTCTATAGTGTAGTGTGCACAAAAACAAATTCATCTACTCTGTTCCCATGTCTGTGAGAGTAGTGTGTGTTTAAACCACTATTTTTTTACTCTGTAGCCATGTCTGTGGGAGTAGTGTGTGTAAAAACACATTTTGAACTCTGTGCCCATGTCTGTGGGAGTATTGTGTCTAAAAACATTTTGTTCTACTCTTTACTTATGTCTGTGTGAGTACTGTGTGTAAAAATATTTTTTTCTACTCTGCACTCATGTCTGTGGGAGTAGTGTCTCTTCAAGTCACTTTTTTATTCTGCATCCATGACTGTGGGAAAATTGTGCATAAAAACAAATATTGCTACTTTGCACTCATATCTGTGGGAGTAGTGTGCATAAAAACAAATTGTTCTAAACTGCACCCATGTCTGTGGGAGTAGTTTGCTTTTAAGCAACATTTTTTACTCTGCACCTGTCTCTGTTGTTCTACTCTGCACCCGTGTCTGTGGGAGTAGTGTGTCTTTAAGCCACTTTTTTACTCTGCAGCCGTGTCTGTGGGAGTACTGGGGTAAAAACTATTTTTACTTTTCACCTGTGTCTGTGGGAGCAGTGTGTGTAAATTTTTTTTCTAATCTTCATCCGTGTCTTTGTGAGTATGATGCATAAAAACATATTTTTCTATTCTGCACCCAAGTCTGTTGGAGTAATGTGCCTAAAACCAAAGTTTTCTACTCTACATCCATGTCTGTGTTAGTACTGTGTGTAAAAACAAATTTTTCTATTCTGCACCTGTCTGTGCAAGTACAGTCCGTAAAAACTGATTTTTCTACTCTGCACCTGTGTCCTGTGTCTGTGGGAATACTGTGTGTAAGAAACAATTTTTTTTACTCTGCACCCATGTCTGTGGGAGTAATGTGCCTAAAATATTTTTTTCTACTCTGCACCCGTGTCTGTGGGAGCACTGTGAATAAAAACAAATTTTTCTTCTCTGCATCGGTATCTATGGGTGTAGTGTGGCTAAAAACAAATTGTTCTACTGTGCATCGGTGTCTGTGTGAGTACTGTTCGTAAAAGCAATTTTTGTACTCTGCACCCGTATCTGTGGGACTAATGTGCCTAAAAATAATTTTTCCTGCTCTGCACCAGTGTCTGTGGGAGTAGTATGAATAAAAATATTTTTTTCCTCTCTGCATCCATATCTGTGGGTAGTGTGTCTAAACACAAATTGTTCTACTGTGCACCTGTGTCTGTGTGAGTACTGTGCGTAAAAACAATTTTTGGATTCTGCATCCGTGTCTATGGGAGTACTGCGTGTAAAAACATTTTTTTTACTCTGCACACGTGTCTGTGGGAGTAATGTGCCTAAAAACAAATTGTTCTACTCCGTACCCGTGTCTGTGGGAGTAGTGTGCCCTTAAGCCCCCTTTATTTTTATTCTGCACCGTGTCTGTTGGAGCAGTGTACCTAAAAACAATGTTTTCTACTCCTCACCAATGTCTGTGGGAGTACTGTGCATTAAAACAAATTTTTCTACTCTGCACCAATCAGAGGCGTATCTAGGGTTTCTGGCACCTGGGGCAAGAATTCATTTTGGCGCCCCCACCAGGACACATGCGATTTTCACACTTAGTCATGTACCAACGAGCCTCTCTCCCTAATGCTCTCAATATTTAGTGAAAAACTGAGAGAAGCAGGAAGAGCAGCTCATTGTCACAGGACCACAAGTATGAAAGTCGCATATGAGTGAAGTGTCCATGTGACAACTTCTGGAACCTGCAGAGCTGAATCCTGACATCGCAGGCTTCTGAATTCTCACAACTAATGCACTGCACACTTTTAGGATTCTCCCTTGCTGGTGGACAGTCATGTCAGCACAAGCATGTGATTTCAATACTTCTGACCACATTCCAACTGGACGTGCCCAGCCTCGCTCAGTTCATTTTCATTGAGCGATGCCTCACATGTCTAGTCAGCACGTGACCGCTTGTATGTAAATTGCCAGCATGACAGATTCCTGACAGCATGCAGTGCGCACTCTGAGAAGTCAGAAGTCTGCAGTCACAAAGAATGACTGTAGACTCATTACAAACCTGGACATCCCCTTTAATGCTCCTAACATAAATAAAAACATGAGAGTTAGTATCACAAATAACATTTCCATCCAGGTACCTTATAGATGATGTCGTCTCTGGAGTCGTTCTCTTTCTTTTCTTCATCTTGTCCAGACCCCAAGATGAGTTTTCTCATCCACAGCTCGTCGCTGCAGACTTCCATCTTCTCCGCTCTTTTGCAGAAAATCTCCACACGATACCCTTAAAGATATGTGTCATCATAATGCTCCTGAATAAGAAATTGCCCCTCACTATATTGTCTGCACAAAATATGACCCCACACTGTCCCTCTTATGGTACATGCTCTTCACACTGATCTCTCCTTTCCATACCGGCCCCCTCTTCGCACTGCCCTCTCATACTGTGTCCCCCTATAGGGCTCAATATTTATACTGTACTCTCATCACACTCCCCCTCCTTGGTATACTGTCCCCTCCTGGCTGTGCCCTTACACTGTCCCTCCATGCTATGCCCCCACTACTCAGTTTCTATTCTGTGCCCAATCACTTTTCTACCCCGATACTGTCTCCTCACACTATTCCCCTCCCTCCTCATACTGTCTTCTCTCACATCCCCCTGTTCACCATACTGTCTCCTCATATGTTTACCCCCTCACTTTCTACACTGCCTGCTCACCTGACTGCCCATACTGTGTCTGCACACATCCCATCACCCTCACTCCCCGTACTCTGTCCACATACATTTTTCACATCGCTACTCATACTGTGTCCACATATATTCCCCCATTCGCTCCTCATACTGTCTGCACCCATCCCCCATACTGTTTCCTCAGATATGCCCCCATTCCCCAGTACTGTTTCCTCATATATGCCCCCTATTCCCCAGTACTGTTTCCTCATACATGCCCCAATTCTCCGTACTGTTTCCTCATACATGCCCCCATTCTCCTGTACTGTTTCCTCATATATGCCCATTATTTTCCTCTACCCCACCCCATCATTGCTCTCTTCACCACCTCCATCTTTGCCTTCTCCACCACCACTATCATTGCTTTCACCCCCACCACCCCATAATTTCCCATTCCACAACCTCCATCATTTCATCCTTCCCCTGCACTCCCATTATTGCCCATTCCACCACCTCCATCATTTCCTCGTTTGCCTTTTTCACCACATCCATCATTTTCTCTTCCCCCACCATCCCCATCATTGCCCTTTCCACTACCATCATCATTGTCCTTTCCGATGCCATCACCATACTTGCCCATTCCACCACCTCCATCATTTTCTCCCCCTCCAATATCATCAGTGTGCTTTCCTCCACCACGATCCTTGTCCATTCTACAACCTCCATCATTTCTTCCCACCCTCATTATTGCCCTTTCCACCACCTCCATGATTCCCTCTCCCCCACCATCATTGCATTCTCTCCCCACCCCCTTCATTGCCCATTCCACCACATCCGTCATTTCCTCCTCCCCCTCCATCCCAATTATTGCCTTCTCCCCGTCAGCCCCATCATTGCCCTCGCCTCTCCTCCCCATACACACACACAAAACCATTTACCTCTCTGCACATTCACCCGCAGCGCTACACATGCACGCATGCACACACACAACACACACACAGCACCTCTCACCTATTTACACACATGCACAACACACACACAGCACCTCTCACCTCTATATATACACACACACAACACACATACAGCACCTCTCATCTCTCTATACAGACACACACATACAACACACACACACACAGCACCTCTATATATACACACACACACACACAACCTCTCACCTCTCCACACACTCTGCCGCAGCATCTGATCGCCTTCCTCTGACACAGCCAGCCGCTGAATGATGACGTCATCCAGTGGTGCTGCCTGTGTGAGAGGAAGCGCGGGCAGGAAGACAGATCGCTGCAGCTCCGCTGCTATTTTCTCTTGTAGGCAGCGGAGCTGCAGGGATTTCTCCCTGCACGTCGCATCACCCTGCAGGGGCCCCCCTCCATCTCCGCCGAAACCCGGTGCAGCCGCACAGGCTGTCAGCTTGACAGTCGGCACAGAGAACAGCCGACTCTCAATCCAGGGGCAGCAGAATGCAGCCGCCGGGGGAGATATTGCGGACCGCTGAATTAGGCGGTCCAACTGCGCCCCCTGCCGGCTGCGCCCGGACCACATGCCCCGGCTGCCCCCCAGATACGCCACTGGCACCAATGTCTGTGTGAGTACAGTGCATGAAAACCTCTTCAAAAAATGAAGAGAGCATCAAATAGGGGATATGGACATGATGCTGCTGGTGGTAGTAGTGATGTAGCTGCTGCTTGCTGCAGGGAGAGGATGTGGTCATTCTGTGCCTGCTACATGTCCAAATGAAATATCTTCCTCTGGTGCACACAGGCGACAGGACGTTTTCCATCATGTTATGGGGCCGAGAAACACTACAAGAATGGTGAGGCCAGAACATGTTGAGGCGGTGTTAGACTGGATGGAGAGTGACTCCAGTTTTTTCACATTATCTTTCACCTAGTCCACTGCAGAAAGAGCAGAGTTAGCACCTGAGGACCAAGACCATCCAGCTTCCACCTCACCCTCTTGCAAATCAACCAAGCAGTCTGAGCCCCAAGTCATGCAGCAGTCTCTTCCTCTTTTTGATGAGTTCAGTGGCTGGGGTTCCATGGCCCATCCACCTGGCCCTGCCCCAGAGCTGGAACAGGTTGAGTGCACTGATGCCCAACCACTTGTTCACTTGTAGTATGAGTATATGAGAAGACTAGTGCACATGGTCAGTGGACCACCGCAGCACATATCAGAGGATGACAAAACACAGTTGCCAACTGCAGTGTCTTTCTGCAGTGTGCAGACTGGCAAGGAGGGCAGGGAAGGAGTGGATGGAAGATGATGTGGGGGATGATGGGATCCTAGACCTCACATGGAATGAAGACCATCCTAGTGACGTGTTCAGTTAGGGAAAAGGAGGCAGTTACGCTACCCCAGCAGCACAGAAAAAGAGGAAGCATTGTGTAAAAGCACAGCGGCCAGCCCCTAGTTAGTACATCATAAAAAAAGGAAGTTTTCTCCAGCGATGGTTAATCAAAACCATGACTAAGACCTAGCTGTTGAAATGTGTCGGTTTTGCCTCCAGGGTATCACTGGTATGCCAATGTCCTTGCTTTTATAATGCTAATGCAATAAACATGAAGTTTTATTCATAAAGTGCATCGCTAGAGAAAACGTCCTTTTTTTATTTGTGACTCACACCCCGGACCAAAGCCGCTCCGCGCGAGGATCAATTGCCACACTTTGCTACCTATACTGTATTTGTGTGTTGCTTCTGACTGGCTTTATTCATTTGCAGCTATTCTCCTGCTCTTGTAGCTTCCAATGTATCTTGCTTCGATTACTTATCTGCTGTCCTGAATAGCCCGTGGTGCAAGTCTTTTCTCAACCACGCTCCTTCTAGCCTGATATGTCAATAGTTTGGTTCCATGTGTCAACCCTGACGTGCAACTCTGTGAATCCACCTCACCAGATGAGCATACGAAGAAGGAATTACGCCATCTAGGAAATGAAGGAAAAAAGTTGAGGTAGAAGAAATAAATCAAGAGATGGGTAAAAAAAGTGAAAGAGAGCATCATAGGATAACTGCTCCTCTATTATTTTAACATAAAAGTAAGACTAGGTTCTCACTTATACAGTGAGTACTCTATGGTGAACACTACCTCTTATTTTTCAGATTCCTTAAAAAATTCTGATGGTAGCCCCAATAGAGCCCTGACAGGATGTTTTTTTTTTTTTCATAATTATATACTACCCTGTGTGCATAACAACAGATTCCCTTTAAGATGTTTGCACTAGGGTTGAGCGACTTTTACTTTTTTAGGGTCGAGTCGTGTTTCGCGAAACCCGACTATCTCTAAAGTCGAGTCGAGTGAAATCGAGTGATCGACTGAAACACGAAACCCAATGCAAAGTCAATGGAAATTTTTTTATTTTTTTTATTTTCTTATTTTTATTTTTTTATTTCTCTCTCTCTCTCTCTCCCCTCTGTCCCTGAACAGAAACGCTGGTGTTACACATTTCAAATCGCTACAGCGCACAAGCGACAAGATGATGATAGGCGTCCACGCCCCTAAGACCTATGTCATCACTCTGCCCATGCTCCTTCATTGGCTGAAAAAATGGCGTCATACGAAACGTGACTTTGGCGCGAAAGTCGCGTACCGCATGGCCAACCCCACACAGGGATCGGGTCAGGTTTCATGAAACCCGACTTTGCCAAAAGTCGACGACTTTTGAAAATGAACGATCCGTTTCGCTCAACCCTAGTTTGCACCTCATTATGAACTTGATGCTTCTTTAACTATCGTGTGTCACTGCAAGATACGTACTGGAGTACATAATTTATGCCACTTTCTATAAAATAAATTATTATGAATTTGATGACCACCCTTGCTCATGTTCCTTCTTGGCTAAGTTCCAGCCACTTTTCAAAAAGTTTTTGCACCTGGCTGCGACTGGCGTATATATGCTAAAAGTCATAAAAGTTGTGACTTTTCAAGCAGCTTTACCATGGAAAACTCCTTAAAGGGAACCTGTCAGCAGGATTGTGGTGCTTACAGTGATACCTTGGTTGATGAAATCTGTCTTGTGGTTGTTCTTTAGTCTTTATTTTAGTTTTGCAGTTAATGAGATTCTTGTGCCCTAAGGCAGGGTTCATGTGGTGCTCTGGTAAAAGCGGTGTCGATAGATGTGACCCGATAGCTGCTACTGCGCATGCGCCGGCAGCGCCATCTTACTGGAGAAGAAAAAAAAAAAAAATCCTCCTCCAAAATGGCGTCACCCATGCCTATGCAGTAGCAGTTCTCGGATCATGGCTATGGACAGAAGAGTTTTTTGTCTCTTTCTTCAGTATGCTAGGCATTCATTATGCAAACTAGGGGGCAGGACACTGAGGGATCAGTGACCTGTCAGCAGTCTGCATTATGAATCAGAGCACCACATAAACCAAACCCACCTTAGAACATGAGAATCTCATTAACTACAAACTGAAAATTAAGATTAAAGAACAAACAAAAGACAGATTTCATCGACCAAGGTATCATTTTAATCAGTATAACGGCGCCGACCTGACAGTGTCTGTAGGTTACTGTGCACAACCCTGCTGACAGGTTCCCTGTAAAACTGCTTGATAAATTGGGGCCCAAGTTTCTAAAGATTCATTTTATGCTATTTATTGAAGCATTTCTAACCCATGTGGTAACATAACTTGCCTCAATATTTGGATTCCATGTTTCTGACATTTGTGTTGGAAACTGAATGAGACAATGTCATGGAATATTTGTTAAGAAAGTGAAATATAGACCTGGTTTCCTGGAATTATAAAATTATGCAAACATTTGTGCTAAACTTGTAGATGTACAAAAATGTTGTAATTTTTGTCATGTGAATGCAATTATACAATTACCTGATGTAAACTTGACACTGCATGTATGTTTTTCTCCATTGTGACCTATAATTTCACAGATTTTTCTACACTTCAACAGATACCTGGGAATCTTGCTCCCAGGTAGCCTTTGAATGCATTCAGGTTCTTGCCAGTTGTTATAAAATCTAAATGATGAAGTGTGCATTGACTCCAAAATGATATTTTCAGCAAAATGTTCTTTGTTACAATACTTACAAGAACAATGCATCACGATTTCTTCTTTCTCATGAAGTATGGTTGTGGCACCCCAGAGTTTGGTTGCCACGGTGACATTGCCCCCTCTAAGGGGTGATGTCATGCCTGGTGGCAAAAAGAAAGGTCCTCATGCCAGGTAACACAGTGTACATGTCAATTTCTGCTCCAGAAATGGGAACTTCCTTATAAATTCTGTCCCTCAGGTGGGGTTAGTGAGTCAGAAAGAAGTCAGCTGAGGGAGTACACAGGAGAGTTGTCATGGAAATAGGAGCCAGCTGGAGCTCGTGATAGGACAGTGAGAGAGGAGAGTTGGGAGTTGGTCTGTGGAGATGGAGAGGACAGGAGCAGAGACAAGAGCTCAGGGGAATAAAAACTGCGTATAGCTGACCCCAGAGCGGAGCGCTGACAAAAAGGGACGCCAGAGTCCTTGGCTGGGCGGGTGCTGTACCCCTGACAGCCGAATCTGGATTGCAGGGGACTGCAAGTTTCCTGGCCACACCGAACACCTGAAGGCACGGTAGCAGACCAAGAGCCTGTGGCTGACAGTGAAAAGGACAGTGCCCGGGAAATAGGCTAGGTTAGAAATCATCACGCAGGAGCGGGCCGCAGCTTAGCTACAAGCAGCAGGGACCCTAAAAGAGAGCACAGAATGAAGGTCCTCAACCCCACCTGGCAGGGTGGATCCCCTGAAAACCTCCAGGCAAGCCGGACTCAATCCCTCATCTGTAATTGGTACCCCGGATTGCATCTACTTTCAAGTAAAAGGTAAAGAAAACTGCACCTCTCTGTGTCCTTCACTTATTCTCTGCACCCCAACGCTCCCCACCATCTGAACAATCATATATATTTGCCCTTGGGCCCACTCTACCCGTGGGGAGCTGAACCATCTTTGCTGCATCACCATCAGCCCCAGTGGACCTCAACCGCAGTGTCGGCAACCCAATGCTGAACACCACGGGTGGCGTCATAACCAAACACCACATAATTATCCTCCATTTTATGACATGGCCAGGGCCACAGAAATGGATCACGGCCCTGTGACCTCCCCCATAGAGCTGTCCAGTCAGATTCCAGGTACCCCACAGTGCTGGCAGGCGTTTCATGCTGATACCCTGTTTTGGTTCTGTTGGTCAATTTTGTAGAATGCAATCCCTAACGGGCTGGGTTCTCTTCTTCAGTACCAGCTGTTTATTCTATTGCTCTTCTTTCGTTATTTGTTCATTATGTATATAAGAACCAGTCTGTGTTTCATATGTAAAGAACTCTGGATACTAATGGTGGTATCAAATAAATGTAATGACTTATAATAGTACACACTGTGGCAAGTCAACTCACGTGGCGGTACACGGAGGTAGGAAAACAGGAACACTGCCTCTCTAAGTCTTCAGTTGATTTATTATATGGCAGCATAAACCAACTAGACGTGGGAAGTAAACACAGCCCTTCAGGCAAAAACAGGAAAGCAACAAACAAAGCAAAATACTGTAACACAGTTCATGCATTGCGAGTAACATCCTTCTCTGGAGCAGCATGGGTTCAGTCTTTCCTCCACAAGACACAAACCACTGGAAAGTCCTCTCTCTAGTCTTGCTGACCAAAGACTGCCTCTAGAGCCCAGTTATTTAAACCCAAGACCATGTGACTCCTCCATCATGGGAATGATCACATGATCCTGACATCACACAGGACCTGTCAGGACTCTGCATGTGGAGACCTCCTCCCTCCAGCTCTATGAAGGTCCAGCTAAAACCAGCCCATTATGCTACTTTAACTTAACCCTCACAACACCTCTGCTGCCTGGCTAATCCACCTCTCTCCTCGCTACTCCCCTGCTTCTCCCCTCTGCAAATCCCTCTACTGGATCCCAATTCCCCAACAAATCCAGTTCAAACTACTAACACTGATCTACAAAGCCATCCACAACCTGTCCTCTCCCTATATCTCTGAACTAATCTCCCAATATCTTCCATCATGTAATCTTCGATCCTCCCAAGACCTCCTACTCTCCTCCACACTTATTCGTTCCTCACACAACCGCCTCCAAGATTTCTCCTGAATATCCCCCATCCTCTGGAATTCCATGCCTCAACACGTCCGATTATCCACCACCCTCGGATCCCTCAGACGAAACCTGAAAACCCATCTCTTCAGGAAAGCCTACAGCCTACAATAACCAAGCCACCGCCGCCAGAGCCACCGCCAGAGCCGCCGCCTCACCCCTACCTTCTGCCTCTTCCCCACTATCCCATAGAATGTAAGTCCGCAAGGACAGGGTCCTCTCCCCTCTGTACCGGTCTGTCAATGTAAACCTGTTTACTGTAAACGATATCTATAACCCTGTATGTAACCCTTTCTCATGTACAGCACCATGGAATTAATGGTGCTATATAAATAAATAATAATAATAACAACACGTAGTGTGTTGGAGGAAAATACTATGGCTTCATATCACTGACGCCATTGAGTGCAGTGCCACATATCTCCCCTCTATTACGTTACTTTGTCACAACACATACCAATAACCTTGTTTGGTGAGGAAATAATCGGTTTACAAAACATTTTGATAATGTCTCTCTTATGAATGGAATGCGCATATGTTTAACTCCTTGTCTATCACACCATTGTCATTTTTTCCCCCTGTTTGAGTTTCACTTTTCATAAAGCTTTTCTAAACGTGTTTGCAAGGGTAAATATTCTTGTATAAGAATCAGAAACCAATTGTCCTTTCACTACTCTCTAAAAGCTTCAAAGCTTTCTAAGCAATTTATTAAAAAGCAATTCTTCCTTCTCACCAGAAAGAGGGCTGTCATTGTTCCTTTCTACAAACATTTAAGAGATCTCTTAGCGGTTTTCTTACAATACAAATTATTATAACATATTGTGTCAGTAAATAAATGTTATCATGTATGCGGATCATTTAGATTATCTTTGTTTAATATACCTCGATCAGAACGCAACTTCTTTAACTGTTGGTTTTAAACATTCAAACCTTTTTACTCTAAAGCTACTTAGCACTCACTCCTTTCAAGAAAGCTTCAGCCAATTAATCCTTTTATGCCTTGAAAAACGAATGTCTGCTCCAAGGGATAAAGAGGGTGGAGGGAAAAAGGTGACGGGAGAGTGGAGAATGATTGCTGACCCCACCCTAGAAATGCGATACATCACAAGTGACGACTCTGACAAGGATAAAGCAACATGTAAATGGTATGGAGAATTTGCCATGGAAATCTTATAATCCCATGTTACAGAGAGAACTAAATATACAGATAAACTGTGAGTTTCTTTACAGCAAATAATCCTGACAGTTTAGCAACATCTGGATATGCTTTAAGTTTACAATTACAGGAACATGCTCAGGCAGCCCTCATTTTGGCACCAATTTTTTTTTAGCATTTTTTAGTTTTTTTTTTAAATAAATGTTTCATTACGTGTTTTTTTTAGTATGTGTTTTAGCATTACAAGTCATCAAGCCATAAAATGATGTGATTTATAATGTCAAAAAACAAACAAAAATAACACACCAAAAATGAAAAAACAAAACAAAGCAAAAGAAACAATGGAGGTCTGTGTGAGGAAAATAACACAATCTGACAAAACCAAAAAGCTATATCTGGATTATGCTATAACCATTAAAAAATACAGAGACAGAAAACTCACAAGTAAAAAAAAATAAAACAATTCACCGAAAAAAAGCAATGTTTGTATTTTTTATTTCTTTCCTTCAATATCCCTTCGAATTTTACTAAAAAAGTGCAGAGTGAATGTGGCTGAAGAGGACAGAGTTGAGGGAGGACAATGGGCTGTGGCGGCAATACAGGTAGGCGGCAATGTATCAATTTCTATTTTTTTATACCCTATGTTTATTTAGATCTGGGGAGACTCTGGAGCATATTAAGGAACATTTGATTTACATCGAATAATTTTGATGCAAATTAAATTTCCCTGCCAGATTCCAGTGATCTGCCAAATTCAATTCTATAATGATTTGTATTTCCACTTTTTTAAAAAGATTTATGACTTTTATTCTTATTATAGCACCATCTAACTTTTCACCTTTCCTCCCTATAGTGTGTCTACCTCACTAAGGCTAGGTTCACATTTCGTTATGTGAACCCGTTTAACGGACTACAATACACCGCGGCATAACACGGTGTAACGTAGTCCGCTAACTTCGCCATTGATTGTAATGGCGAACGCATCGCTAGCGCACGCCCACATTGGGCGTGCGCTAGCGATGTGTCGTCATTTGAGTGACGGACCGCGAACGCTGCTTGCAGCATTCGCGGTCCGTTCCTCGTTAGCGCAGATCGGGGATCAGCGCTAGCGGGATCGTCAAACGCGATTCCTTTTGGGACATTGCGTTAGCGCAGTCTATAGCGCTATGCGCTAAATGGACTGCCCTAATGCAATGTGACCCTAGCCTAAGTGTGGACACACATACGCTGTCTCTACTCCTCTGGTCTCTCCTCTAGGTTTATTCTTCAGAAGTGCTGAGAGATGAAAGAACAGTTTCACAGAGAAGATGTTACAGAAGTGTAATGGATTTTCATGTGACGACTCGAGCATTGATGATACCACATAGGCGCTACGTACACATAAGCTCTCCTGCATTATTTGTAGACACACTACTTTGCAGCGTGGAGGAGGAGACAGTATCATACTGGATTTAGGAGTTTGCAGACAGGGGACCATGTTATGGTGCTGCTGTCCATCCAAAGTCCAAAAGTTATTGCAAAAATCTATTGTGTATAAGGCTATATTAAACGTAGTTATCATAAAAATTCTCATTAAAGACAGATACAAATATAAACCTTTATTAATAAATCATAAAGAGGAGACAAACAACACATTAAAACACATTATACAAAAAGTGCATATTAAGTCCACCCTATCAATGATCCCTGATCCCTGAACCTTCCTCCTACCTGCCAGCGGAGGTTGGCACCCTATTGAGAATTACCAGAATGGCGCCCCGATCAATGACGGCTGACCTTAATATCCTGTGCTTCCCTCTTTATAAGGGATCAATATACACCCAGGATATCCAAAGAGGACAAGACAGTCACACTAATTGCTGAAGGGACAGCGAAAAAAAGGGGGGAAGAAGATGAATATATGGTCAGGTATAGTGACCTATCATGCACAGTGATGAAGAAAGATTAATACCAAATACAAAAGACCCCTCTGTACTGAACCTATGCTGTACCCTGCCTATACAGCGGAGGTAGGCACCATACTTGTCAGTGGATATGGCACCCCCGCCCCATGATGGCTATCCCTCAAAAGGCCCTAGTGAATCAGTGACCCCCCAAAAATACACAAACTGCAATATGTGGAGACAGAGGGCATGTGGGTGCCAATATAATTCAAATGATCAGATTTCAATCAATAAATAGAATATCAGACTCTCCACTGATTAAACATCTATAAGTATAACCAGATATTCCAATACGATGTTAGATAATATTCAAAAACCAAGTCCAAAACATATAGACCATGCTTAGATGTATCAGTGAGATATAAAATAACACATGATAATCAAATCAGAGGGGTACTTATCCGATAGATGATGTCATGTGACCTCTACGCGTTTCACCACACGGCTCATCAGGAGGTTAGATAAATGGATGTAGCATCTTCTTCCACCCTTTTTTTCACTGTCCCTTCAGCAATTATTGTGACTGTGTTGTCCTCTTTGGACATCCTGGGTGTATATTGATCACTTATAAAGAGGGACGCACAGGACATTAGGGACAGCCGTCGTTGAGCGGGGGCGCCATTCTCGTAATTCGCAATAGGGTGCCAACCTCCGCTGGCAGGTAGGATCTTTGGTAGGGTGGACTTAGTATGCACTTTTTGTATGGTGTGTGTTTTTATGTGTTGTTTGTCCCATCCAAAGTCCAGCCATAAGTGGATAGAATATGACAGGGTAATAAGGTTTGATACAAAAGTGAAAAGAACACTTGAAAGGTGGCTTTATTAATTAATAGGACTATTTTAGTGTACCTGTAGGCTAAGACGGTTTATGGAACTATCCCTGAGTGTAACATTCCTGAAGGTTCAGAAGCTGAGGTCTTCACTAATGTCCAGAACTATGGAGGCCAGGAACGGACTGGGGCTGAAATTTAGCTCTGGCCTTTGAAATCACACAGGCCCATGTTGTCCCTGTCCCCAAGCTATTATTACCCTGCGTGGAAGAAAGCAAGATTTACTACAAGACCAGTATTTCTAATGATATCTTTGTCACCACTGTTAACAGTATGGATGTCTTGAGAACACCGATTCTGTTAACAACGTAGCAGACAAAGCAGCCCACGACCAGACAGGCCCTTCTGGCATTTGCCAGACTTGCCAAATGGCCAGTCCGGCCCTGATGGCGGCACATACATTTTTTCCACTGTCCATGGGACACACATTTAAACAATAAATGAAGTAAAGGTAGGAGCTTAATTCATACATTTCTATTTTACTCTGAAACTAATGAGCAGACTACTGACAATGCAAATGACCATGCAGCAGAAAATTACGGTAGGTAAAAAAATTATGGGGTTTGACAACCTCTCATTTATTTTCATAAAAAGAAGAGGGATGTAACTATTTAAATAGATTCACTGGCAAGGCTGTAGTGTGTTACAAAAATCATCTAAAATAAGAAATATGGACATTGATTGAAATAAAAATGTAAAATGGGAATTATGGATATTAGTTGTCATTACAGTGGTATGTTGAAATAAAAATATCAAATGAGAATTATAGTTATTGGTTGAATTCACTAAAGGAAAATGCTGAATTGTTGGTCCTATTTTATATCATGTATGCATATTCAGCTAGACTTTGCTTTTTATAATCGTCTGAATGTATTGGACCAAAACATGTATGGCTCATGCTATGACTCACAGATTTGTCATTCCATTGTGATCTTCATGTGCAGAAAAATGTGAACTCTATTTGCCATTGTGACCTTATAAATATAGTGTTTATAGATCTATATAACGACAGGGGTATAAACTGTAATTCTGTTTTTCATTTAAATCGTCATAATTTCACATTATTACGCTTGTCAAGATAATTGTTGGAATGCAAATGAAGCTATTAATTGGCAGCATGCATTGACAATTCACGGAGTCAATGCTGGCAGACATACATTGAAAAGACCAGACAGGATTCTTGGTGTAGAGCAGGCGTGAGCAGTTGCTGCAGTACACAATGGTAGTGATTGGGAGTTCAGTGCTGAAAGAAGGATATTCAGCGCTAAGGTCACAGACTGCCAAAAGATGAACATCATTATTCTTAGGATTCATAATGCTCTCAATTGCTGGTAATGAAGCATTCTTTGGGTCCTATTGAACCATTAATGTGGCTCATGTACCCCTTATTGATTTCATCTGCAACGTATTCTGGAGAAACCCAGGCCCCTTGGTGCAAAACCGAAGAGGTCATCTCCAAGTGCCCCACATTGGCACCAAAATAAGATGCTATTACATCTTGAATGAAGCGTTATTGTCAAGTTATTCTGGTATTTTCTTTTCAAGCACCATTATAAATGGACGAATGCTTAATGCCTGGAATGAGCACCTTTTCAGAGCATTCTCTTTCTATAGGATTTCCAATTGCCAAGATTTTAAGCAAGAACATTTGTGAAGTGGCTATAACTATGGTAAGCAATTCATTCTGCTTATTGTCAGGTCTAGAGTACCTTAGGCTTGCCAGAGAAAAGCAATTTTGGGGCCCACCATGCAGCTTTATAGAAATAACCCATAATGTGAATTTACCTATGCTGCGGATATTCATCAGCACCATGTCAAGTTATTAAAGGAAACCTGTCACCATAAGTAACACTATAGACCTGCAGAAATTCGGTTAATCTGCAAGAGATCTGCAGATATGCGGTTAATCTGCAAGTTAGTTGACATCTGGCCGCCAAGCTGAGCCACTGTCAGTCAGGGCCGGGGGCACGGTTACAGCCATGCTGGGTATACTCAGAATGATGACTAAACCAACGCCACCCTCTTGCCCCGTCACTGAAACCAAATGCTACCTGGGAGAATAAAGCTTATTTTCTCCCTGCTGCTTTCGGCTATGTGAAGACGCCGTACAGCATAATTGTGCTATTTACCTGCAGAATATCTGCATATCTGCAGGTTAATAGCATTATTTCTGGACACAGATTCCCTTTAAATTTGGTGCTAGATGAATATTATTTGTGCAGTTGTAAATGCAGAAATATTTTCACAATTCAGTGACTATATTACCCCTGTGAAATTCTGCAGCAAATATGTTATGTGCAATCATACCTTCTGACACTGCTGGGGATGGGAAGGAAGGCACTCAATCAGTTATGGCATAATGTGTGATACAGAAAGAAAGCTTTACCTAACCACTCTTCCCACCTTCTCATATAATTTTTAGAGAAATCTCTTGTTCTATATCACCCCAAAATGCCTTAACTGATTGTGGGCCCTCAATCAGTTAGGGTTGATATGAGTGATACATGAGGAGGGGCCTTAGGCTTCTTTCACACTTCCGTCGTTTGGCCAACGTCGCAATGCGTCATTTTGGAGAAAAAAAACGCTTCCTGCAAAGTTGCCCGCAGGATGCGGTTTTTCTCCATAGACTTGCATTAGCGATGCATTGCGATGTATGGCCACACGTCGCATCCGTCGTGCAACGGATGCGTCGTGTTTTGGCGGACCGTCGTGACGAAAAAACGTTCAATGTAACGTTTTTTCGTCCGTCGGAACTGCCATTTCTGACCGTGCATGCGTGGCCTAAACTCCACCCCCTCATCCCCGGAACTCGTAATGGGCAGCGGATGTGTCTGAAAACTGCATCAGCAGCCCACGATGTGCACTATTTTGCACAACGTCCGTCGGTACGTCGGGCCGACTGTTTGCGACGGCCCCATACCGACGGAAGTGTGAAAGTAGCCTTAAAGAGTATGACTTGCTGACATTGGGAGTTTAGAGGCCTTCAATCTGCTAGGGGTGATAATGGTGCTCAAAGACAATTTTATTTTTTAAGCCCAGAGCAGATAATGACAATGCAATTTGCCAAAACTGAGTGGTGCTGGTGCGTGAAGTTACCTGGGTCTTCACTTCACCAGTCACAACACAACTTTCTTAATGATTTGTGCTGTTGAGCTGGAGTGTGGAGGAGACAATCGACCCTAAATATCATTGGCTGCACTTCAATCAGTCAGACTTAATCTGCTCACTTTGCAGCTGACTGGAGCAGGGAAAGTTTCAGTGAGTACAGTAAGCTGTAACCAAGCTGAAGCTGTAGAAGGTAGTCACATCAGCATATACATCTCTCTTGGGGTGCCCAAAGAGCAGTGAGTACTCAGTATGAGCTGGGCACAGCCCGCTCCAGACTGTACTAGTGCCTGGACCATACACAGTATACATGGATGTTTATGTTTATAGTCATTAAATACAATCTATTATTATATAATTAAGCTGCTAGCCAGATTAGCTTAATAGTTTTAAAGTTCCTGGTAATATAAAAAATGACTTCCAACTACAGTCACTATAGAAGTTGCATAAGTATAAATGGGGCAAGAGACCAGGTGGGCATATAAGAAATTTCACAACAAAATGAGGATATATTATGTCAATTATTTAATCATTTGATATAAGGTGAAGGATAGGCTTTAGAAGATGACTGTTCTGCTGTAGATGTGAGCCCTACACTCCAAGGTAGAACTTAAGAGGCTTTACTTACGCCCTTCTGGTTCGTACCAAACTCTTTTTCAAAATAACTACGATCATGTATGAGTGATGTAATCATGTTTCATGCAGGCATCTTAACCACATCAAAAAGCATACAGTGGGTATGGAAAGTATTCAGACCCCTTTACATTTTTCACTCTTTGTTTCATTGCAGCCATTTGGTAAATTCTAAAAAAAATCTTTTTTTTTCACATTAATGCACACTCTGCACCCCATCTTGACTGAAAAAAATATCAATGTAGTGTAAGACTCATGCTGGTGTGGTAGATGGAGGCAGGTATATCTCGCCCAGGTGTTTGTCCTATGTGAATTAGGCCACTCAGTATCTTCAGGGTGCTAATGGGTTAATGATTGCAGGAATAAAAGATGACCAGCTGGGTGTTTCCAGTGTCTGCCTGGGGCACACAGATTGCCTGCCTGTGTGAGACAAACGTGAGTGAAGAGCTCTGCTCAAGATCTGTATGATGTTAGCTGGGTGGGAGAAGCCCCCCCAGTTGTTGAGATAGCAACGTATTTGTTTAGTTAGTGCTGGACAGGCTAGGGTTTATTTTTATGTTTTGTTTTTTGTATTGCTTTCACGTTAATAAATCTGACCTGAGGTCAGCCTGCTCAGAAACCTGCTGTACGCCTCAGATTCAATGCACAAACCACGTGTCCTTTGACCCCAGCAAAGGCGATCCCAGAGTGTTTTGTCACATTGTGGTGGAGAACGCGGGCATACCGTGGCACAGGCGACAGCATGGAAGACCTGGTGAAAGCCTTAGTACAGTCCACTGCCGTACAGCAGCAGGCCACTGCCGCACAGCACGAAGCTAATCGCTTGATGGCCGCACAGCTGAAGGAGTTACTGGACATGACGGTTGCAGACCGCCAACTTCTCCAACAGGTGGCGCAGCGCCTGGTGAGCATGCCTGACGCTGACCCGGAAGCAGAGTCCAGAAGGATCCATGTGAGTCGATACTGGCAAAAGCTGACTGCAGAAGATGACGTCGAGGCATATCTGACAACTTTTGAGCGGACGGCATTGAGAGAGAAGTGGCCGAAGGCACGATGGGCCGATTTGATTGCCCCGTTTCTCTCCGGCGAGGCCCAAAAAGCTTACCATGATTTGGACCCGGAGGTCGCTCAGGACTTTGAGAAGCTGAAAGCTGAGATCCTGGCCCGGCTGGGTGTGACGACGGCTGTCCGTGCACAGAGGGTACATCAGTGGACATACCAGCAAGATAAACCAGCGCGGTCTCAGATGTTCGACCTGATCTACTTGACAAAGAAATGGCTGCAACCCGAGGTACTGACAATACCCGAAATAATCCAGCGGGTTGTCCTGGACAAGTACCTGAGAGTTCTACCCCCAGCGCTGAAAAGGTGGGTAAGCCAAGGAAATCCCACGACAGCGGATCAACTTGTGGAGTTGGTCGAGCGTTATTCCGTGGCAGAAGGACTTCCCGACGACACCGCCAAACCCCGGACTGTGCCTCCTCCTCGTGGAACCGGTAAGACTGTTCCAGGGACCACGGGTGAAGGAAAATCGCTTAAAACTGTGGGGGAGGAGTCCGGGACTGCTCGCACTCCGAGACCAAGAGTATTGGACGGTGGTCTCAGTAGGGGACCTGTTAGGTGTTTCCGCTGCCATGAGAAGGGTCATGTTTCTGCGAACTGTCCTGTTACCGCTGAACCCATGCAGTGCGACGTTATAGACTCTAGAAAACGCATGTCTTTGGTTACACAGCTAGTGAGTGTGAATGCGGGTCAAAATGATACAGTGAAACACCTGTGTGAATTATCTGTTGATGGGAAAAATGTTGTGGCATTACTAGACTCTGGAAGTGTGGTGACTCTGGTGAAAGCTAGTCTGGTGGCACTTCCGTCTGGTCCGTCTGACAAGTTTTCTGTGACGTGTGTGCATGGTGACACCCGCTCGTACTTAACAGCGGTCATATGGATTTCTACTCCCTATGGGTCAGTGCAGCACAAAGTGGGACTCGTTCCCGCATTGTTACATGATGTAATCCTGGGCAGGGATTTTCCCTATTTCTGGCAGTTGTGGGAGAATCAGTTACTCCTTCACGGTAGCTGTACCCGTGAATCTTCTCCCATGCCATCTGGAGGTCCCGAGTCCCTAGAGGAGACCCCACAGGAAGATGTTGCTGGGGAGGTTAGTGAATCTAACCTTCAGTACCCCTTCTCCGTCATGGCGGGGGAAACAGAGGAAACTGAGGAACCTCAGCGAGAGGCGGAGGCAGACAGCCATCCGGCACCCTGCCTGCCAGATTTGGGAGTCCAGGTGGATGACTTCCACAGCGAGCAAATGAAAGATCCTACCCTGACTCCGGCTAGGAAAAATGTAAAAATGATAGATGGGGTACCCGTAGAACCTGACACTAGGCTAGCGTACCCGTATATGGTTCTTGAAAATGATTTGCTCTACCAGGTAGAAAAAAAAGGGGAAGACACAGTGCAACGGTTAGTGGTACCCAAATCTTATCGGCGGAAGGTACTGGATTTGGCCCACGGACATATAATGGGGGGACATCTGGGGGTACAGAAAACCACAGAAAGGATATTGCATTGTTTTGTGTGGCCTGGAATACATTGTGATGTGCGTAACTATTGTGAGTCCTGTCCAGAGTGCCAAATCGCGGCCCCTAAATCTCAGTTCCGTAGCCCTTTGGTACCCCTTCCTATCATCGGGGTCCCTTTTGAGAGAATTGGGATGGATTTGGTTGGGCCCCTTCCCCGATCCGCACGTGGGCACCAACATATCCTCGTCATCGTGGACTATGCCACTCGTTACCCGGAAGCCGTCCCTTTGCGTAACACAGCTACCAAGACGATCGCCAAGGAATTGGTACAAGTGTTTAGTCGGGTGGGAATTCCAAAACAGATACTCACCGACCAGGGGACTCCCTTTATGTCGAGGGTAATGAAGGAGCTCTGCAGGCTCTTACAAATAGACCCGTTGCGTACGTCTGTCTATCACCCTCAAACAGATGGCCTGGTTGAGCGCTTCAACAAAACCTTAAAACAGATGCTCCGGAAGGCGATAGACAAAGATGGGAAGAACTGGGATTACTTGTTACCCTATTTGCTGTTTGCCATTAGGGAAGTTCCCCAGTCTTCCACAGGATTTTCGCCTTTCGAACTGTTGTACGCCCGTCGTCCCCGGGGACTGCTGGACGTCGCAAAAGAAACCTGGGAAGGTCAAGTCACTCCCTTTAAAACAGTAATCGACCATGTAACACAAATGCAGGATCGTATTGCCGCTGTCATGCCCATTGTTAGGGACCATATGTTACAGGCCCAGGGAGCCCAGAGGCAAAGTTATGATAGAGGCGCTAAGGTCCGTACATTTGCACCCGGCGATAGGGTGTTGGTCCTAATCCCTACGGTGGATAGTAAATTCCTGGCGAAATGGCAGGGCCCATTTGAGGTCCGAGAAAGAGTTGGTGAAGTGAACTATAAAGTGTACCAGCCGGGTAAGAGAAAACCGGAACAGATTTATCATGTGAATCTGATAAAATCCTGGAAAGACCGCTCTGCCCTAACGGCGGATCTGCCCCGTCCGGTTTGTTCACCTACTGTACCAGAGGTGCAGGTTGCTGAGACTCTCTCAGAACGACAAAAATCTGAGGTTAAGCAATTTTTGTTACAGAACCGACAGTTTTTCTCCGAAAAACCTGGCCGGACGAAGTTGGTGAAACATGAGATTGTCACAGAGCCTGGCGTCACTGTTCATGTGAAGCCCTACCGGATTCCGGAAGCCCGCCGTGAAGCCGTCTCCCGGGAAGTGATGGCAATGTTGGACTTAGGAGTCATTGAGGAGTCACACAGCGCCTGGTCCAGTCCAATTGTGTTGATACCTAAACCGGATGGCTCCATCCGGTTTTGTAATGACTTTAGGAAACTGAATGCAGTTTCTAAATTTGATGCGTACCCTATGCCCCGGGTCGATGAGTTGATCGACCGGCTTGGTAAAGCCCGATACATTACGACCCTGGATTTAACAAAGGGGTACTGGCAGATTCCTCTGGCCGAGGCGGCCAGAGAGAAGACGGCATTTGCTACACCGGAAGGTCTGTTCCAGTATGTCTATATGCCGTTTGGACTTCACGGAGCTCCCGCAACGTTCCAGAGATTGATGGATCGAGTCTTGAGGCCTCACAGACAGTACGCTTCTGCCTACCTGGATGACATCGTAATTTACAGCATGGACTGGGAAACTCATCTCCAGAAGGTACAAGCCATGATTGATGACCTGCGAGATGCAGGTTTAACGGCAAACCCCAAGAAATGCCACATCGGGCTTGAAGAAGCCCGATACTTGGGCTACGTGATTGGCCGAGGAGTGGTTAAACCCCAGATCGACAAAATACAGGCAATTCAGGGCTGGCCACAACCAGTGAACAAGAAACAAGTGCAGGCTTTCCTGGGGATTGCCGGCTATTATCGCCGGTTCATACCCAATTTTGCAGCCATGGCTACTCCCTTGATGGATCTTACCAAGGGGAAGGGTTCCGTCATGGTAAAATGGACCTCAGCTGCTGAAGAGGCCTTCCACAGCCTGAAACGGGCTTTGTGCTCTCAGCCCGTACTAGTGACTCCTGATTTCAGCAGCGAGTTTGTGGTACAAACTGATGCCTCTGATACTGGTGTCGGAGCTGTACTTTCCCAGGTGAGGGACGGAGTCGAACACCCGGTCCTCTATCTCAGTCGGAAACTGAATGTACATGAGCAGAGGTATGCCGTGGTTGAAAAAGAGTGCCTAGCCATTAAATGGGCTCTCGACTCCCTCAAGTATTACCTGGCTGGTAGGAAGTTTAGGCTGGTCACAGACCATGCCCCTCTCAAGTGGATGCACCTCCACAAGCACCGTAATAGTCGGGTAACCAGGTGGTTCCTTGCCCTGCAGGCTTACTCTTTTACGGTGGAGCACCGACCTGGGGTGCAGATGGGGAACGCCGATGCCTTATCCCGAGTGCACTGTTTCAAAAGTGTTCCTGCTCGACCGGAGTGGTCTGAGCAAGGGGGGGGGATATGTAAGACTCATGCTGGTGTGGTAGATGGAGGCAGGTATATCTCGCCCAGGTGTTTGTCCTATGTGAATTAGGCCACTCAGTATCTTCAGGGTGCTAATGGGTTAATGATTGCAGGAATAAAAGATGACCAGCTGGGTGTTTCCAGTGTCTGCCTGGGGCACACAGATTGCCTGCCTGTGTGAGACAAACGTGAGTGAAGAGCTCTGCTCAAGATCTGTATGATGTTAGCTGGGTGGGAGAAGCCCCCCCAGTTGTTGAGATAGCAACGTATTTGTTTAGTTAGTGCTGGACAGGCTAGGGTTTATTTTTATGTTTTGTTTTTTGTATTGCTTTCACGTTAATAAATCTGACCTGAGGTCAGCCTGCTCAGAAACCTGCTGTACGCCTCAGATTCAATGCACAAACCACGTGTCCTTTGACCCCAGCAAAGGCGATCCCAGAGTGTTTTGTCACAGTAGACATTGATAAACTGAAATATCGCATGGTCATAAGTATTCAGACCCTTTGCTCAGACACTCATTATTAAGTCACATACTGTCCATTTCCTTGTGATCCTCCTTGAGATGGTTCTACTCTTTCATTGGTGTCCAGCTGTGTTTAATTAAACTGATAGGACTTGATTTGGAAAGGCACACACCTGTCTACATAAGACCTTACAGCTCACAGTGCATGTCAGACCAAATGAGAATCATGAGGTCAAAGGAACTGGCCAAGGAGTTCAGAGACAGATTTGTGGCCAGGCACAGATTTGGCCAAGGTTACAACAGAATTTCTGCAGTACTCAAGGTTCATAAGAGCACAATGGACTTCATAATCCTTAAATGGAAGAAGTTTGGGACCACCAGAGTCTTCCTAGACCTGGCCATCCAGTCAAACTGAGCAATCATGGGAGAAGAGCCTTGGTGAGAGAGGTAAAGAAGAACCCCAAGATCACCGTGGCTTAGCTCCAGAGATGCATTAGGGAGTTAGGAGAAAGCTCCACAAAATCAGCTATCACTGCAGCCCTCCACCAGCCTTTATGGCAGAGTGGCTCACTGGAAGCCTCTCCTCAGTGCAATACATATGAAAGCCTGCATAGAGTTTGCTACAAAACACATGAAGGCCACCCCGACTATGAGAAATAAGATTCACTGGTCTGATGAGAAGATAGACCTTTTTGGTGATAATTCTAAGTGCTATGTGTGGAGAAAACCAGGCACTGCGCATCACCTGCCCAATACAATCCCAACAATGAAACATGGTGGTGGCAGCATCATGCTATGGGGGTGTTTTTCTGCTTCAGGGACAGGACGGCTGGTTTTCATTGAAGGAAACATGAAGTACAGAAATATCCTGGATGAAAACCTCTTCCAGAGTGCTCTGGACCTCAGACTTGGCCGAATGTTCACCTTCCAACAAGACAATGACCACAGCACACACCTAAAATAACAAAAGAGTGGCTTGGCTTCAGAACAACTCTGTGACCATTCTTGACTGGCCGGGCATCTCTGGAGAGACCTGAAAATGGCCGTTCACCAACGTTCACTATCCAACCTGATGGAACTGGAGAGGATCTGCAAGGAAGAATGGCAGAGGATCCACAAATCCAGGTGTGTAAAACTTGTTGCATCATTCCCAAGAAGACTCATGGCTGTACTAACTCAAAAGGGTGCTTCTACTCAAAACTGAGCAGAGTCTGAATACTTATGACCATGTGATATTTCATAAGGATGAATGACCTCGGGGAGATCAAAACATCCAACACCGCGGAGACACCATCACGTGTTTCTCAACGCATTGATCCAGAACACTGCTCCCATCCCTTATGGGAAATATGGAAACGCATGTAGAAAAGCCACGGAGACACCATCACGTGTTTCTCAATGCAAGCAATAAATAGCCAGGTCTTTCCTTCCCGGTGAAAGACCTGGCTATTTATTGCTTGCGTTGAGAAACACGTGATGGTGTCTCCGCGGCTTTTCTACATGCATGTGATATTTCAGTTTTTCTTTTTTAATAAATTTGCAAAAATTACCACATTTCTGTTTTTTTCCAGTCAAGATGGGGTGCAGAGTGTACATTAATGATAAAAAAATGAACTTTTTTGAATTTACCAAATGGCGGCAATGAAACAAAGAGTGAAAAATTTAAAGTGGTATGAACTCTCCGTACCCACTGTACATGCTCTACTACATAGAATAATTAGCAAAAAGTAATAATTGGGGTGAGACATGGCTGTTTTATCATTTTTATTGCCTATACATAAGTTTAGCAGAAAGTTAATATTTTTATTATTATTATTATCATCATTTGTTTGTTTTTTTATTACCTATTATTTTTAATCTACCCTAAAATGCTTCTACTGTTCTAAGGTTATATGAATAATCTCTAACGTTAGCTTAAACAAGAATTAAATGAACCAAGACATCCTTCTCTGAAGCACTGCTAAACACAGAAGGAATTTACATACTTACTTCCATTACATATCCAACTAAGCCGAATTTAACAACAGTCACAGAGGCATGGGCATTATGCCTTTACACTACAGTGGCTGGCGAAAGTATTCACCCCCCTTGGCTTTTTACCTATTTTGTTAATTTAAATATTTTTGTAATCCGATTTGTGCGTGATGCATCAGCACTAAATAGTTGGTGAAGCGAAGTGAGAAAAATATATGCATAAACTAAATTTTTGGCAACAAATAACGAAAAATCATCATGTGCATATGTATTCACCCCTTTTACTATGAAGCCACTAATAATATCCATTGCTAGCAATTACCTTCAAGTTACATGCTTAGTGAAAGTAGATCCAATTGTGTGCAGTCTAAGTGTCACATGGTCTGTCAGTATATACATATACACAATATATATATATACAGTGGGGCAAAAAAGTATTTAGTCAGTCAGCAATAGTGCAAGTTCCACCACTTAAAAAGATGAGGGGCGTCTGTAATTTACATCATAGGTAGACCTCAACTATGGGAGACAAACTGAGAAAAAAAAATCCAGAAAATCACATTGTCTGTTTTTTTAACAATTTATTTGCATATTATGGTGGAAAATAAGTATTTGGTCAGAAACAAACAATCAAGATTTCTGGCTCTCACAGACCTGTAACTTCTTCTTTAAGAGTCTCCTCTTTCCTCCACTCATTACCTGTAGTAATGGCACCTGTTTAAACTTGTTATCAGTATAAAAAGACACCTGTGCACACCCTCAAACAGTCTGACTCCAAACTCCACTATAGTGAAGACCAAAGAGCTGTCAAAGGACACCAGAAACAAAATTGTAGCCCTGCACCAGGCTGGGAAGACTGAATCTGCAATAGCCAACCAGCTTGGAGTGAAGAAATCAACAGTGGGAGCAATAATTAGAAAATGGAAGACATACAAGACCACTGATAGTCTCCCTCGATCTGGGGCTCCACGCAAAATCCCACCCCGTGGGATCAGAATGATCACAAGAACGGTGAGCAAAAATCCCAGAACCACGTGGGGGACCTAGTGAATGAACTGCAGAGAGCTGGGACCAATGTAACAAGGCCTACTGTTGTGAATTCTGTGGTCACAAGTGGTATTGCAGTCTCTGGGCGTCCTCCCTCAGGTGTTTTAGTGAGCTCGTTGGCTGCCTTGCTATTTAGCTCCACCTGAGTCTGTCTTCCTTGCTCCTTGTCAATGTTCCAGTGTTGGATCTGAGCTACTGCATCTTTCCTTGGGCCTGCTGCTCTGCTAGATAAGTGCTTCTAGTTTGTTTTCTGTTTTTTCTGTCCAGCTTGTTATTATCTTTTGCTGGAAGCTCTGAGAAGCAAAGGGGTGCACCGCCGTGCTGTTAGTTCGGCACGGTGGGTCTTTTTTGCCCCTTTGCGTGGTTTTCGTTTTAGGGTTTTTTGTAGACTGCATAGTTCTCTTTGCTATCCTCGCTCTGTCTAGAATATCGGGCCTCACTTTGCTGAATCTATTTCATTCCTACGTTTGTCTTTTCATCTTGCTAACAGTCATTATATGTGGGGGCTGCCTATTCCTTTGGGGCATTTCTCTGAGGTAAGTCAGGCTTGTATTTCTATCTTCAGGCTAGTCAGCTCCTCAGGCAGTGCCGAGTTGCATAGGTAGTGATAGGCGCAATCCACTGCTGCTTCCAGTTGTGTGAGGACAGTTCAGGTACTGCAGTCTACAGAGATTCCACGTCTCAGAGCTCGTCCTATTGTTTTGGGTTTTCGCCAGATCTCTGTATGTGCGCTGATTACTGCACGCTGTGTTGCCTGATTGCCAGCCATAACAGTACAAGGAGCCAATTCAATGATTTCCAATAGAGGGAAAAAAGAAATCCTGACATCATTTTTTTTTCTTAGCTCTGTCTTCAGTCTTTTTTTTCCCCTAGACATTAGAGTGCTTCAGGACACAGCTGTGGACATGGATATTCAGGCTCTGTGCTCCTCAATGGATAATCTCGTTGTAAATGTACAAAAGATTCAAGATACTATTGATCAGAAATCGATGCTAGAACCAAGAATTCCGATTCCTGATTTGTTTTTTGGTGACAGAACTAAGTTCCTGAGCTTCAGAAATAATTGTAAGCTATTTTTGGCCTTGAAACCTCATTCTTCTGGTAATCCTATTCAACAGGTTTTGATTATTATTTCTTTTTTGCGCGGCGACCCACAGGACTGGGCGTTTTCTCTTGCACCAGGAGATTCTGCATTGAGTAATATTGATGCATTTTTCCAGGCGCTGGGATTGCTTTACGATGAGCCTAATTCAGTGGATCAAGCTGAGAAAAATCTGCTGGCTTTATGCCAGGGTCAGGATGATGTAGAACTATATTGTCAGAAATTTAGAAAATGGTCAGTACTCACTCTGTGGAATGAATCTGCACTAGCGGCTTTGTTCAGAAAGGGTCTCTCTGAAGCTCTTAAGGATGTAATGGTGGGATTTCCTATGCCTGCTGGTTTGAATGAGTCTATGTCCTTGGCCATTCAGATCGGTCGTCGCTTGCGCGAGCGTAAATCTGTGCACCATCTGGCGGTATTGTCTGAGAGTAAGCCTGAGCCTATGCAGTGCAACAGGACTATGACTAAAGTAGAACGGCACGAACACAGACGTCTGAACAGACTGTGTTTCTATTGTGGTGATTCTACTCATGCTATTTCTAATTGTCCTAAACGCACTAGACGGTTCGATAGCTCTGCCGTTATTGGTACTGTACAGTCCAAATTCCTTTTGTCCATTACCTTAATGTGCTCTTTGTCATCATATTCTGTCATGGCGTTTGTGGATTCAGGCGCTGCCCTGAATCTGATGGATTTGGATTATGCTAAACGTTGTGGATTTTTCTTGGAGCCTTTGCGGTGTCCTATTCCGTTGAGAGGAATTGATGCTACACCTCTGGCCAAGAATAAGCCTCAGTACTGGGCCCAGCTGACCATGTGCATGGCTCCTGCACATCAGGAAGTTATTCGCTTTTTGGTACTGCATAATTTGCATGATGTGGTCGTGTTGGGGTTGCCATGGCTACAAACCCATAATCCAGTATTGGATTGGAACTCTATGTCGGTAACCAGCTGGGGTTGTCAGGGAGTACATGGTGATGTTCCATTTTTGTCTATTTCGTCATCCATTCCTTCTGACATCCCAGAGTTCTTGTCGGACTTTCAGGATGTATTTGAAGAGTCCAAGTCTGATGCCCTTCCTCCGCATAGGAATTGTGATTGTGCTATCGATTTGATTCCTGGTAGTAAATTCCCTAAGGGTCGTTTATTTAATTTGTCCGTACCTGAACACACCGCTATGCGCAGTTATGTGAAGGAGTCCCTGGAGAAGGGACATATTCGCCCATCGTCGTCACCATTGGGAGCAGGGTTCTTTTTTGTAGCCAAGAAGGATGGTTCGCTAAGACCGTGTATTGATTACCGCCTTCTTAATAAGATCACTGTTAAGTTTCAGTATCCCTTGCCATTGATTTCTGACTTGTTTGCTCGGATTAAGGGGGCTAGTTGGTTTACTAAGATTGATCTTCGTGGTGCGTATAATCTGGTGAGAATCAGGCAGGGAGATGAATGGAAAACGGCATTTAATACGCCCGAGGGTCATTTTGAGTATCTGGTGATGCCGTTCGGACTTGCCAATGCTCCATCTGTTTTTCAGTCTTTTATGCATGACATTTTTCGTGAGTATCTGGATAAATTCTTGATTGTTTACTTGGATGACATTTTGATCTTCTCAGATGATTGGGAGTCTCATGTAAAGCAAGTCAGAATGGTTTTCCAGGTACTGCGTGCTAATTCCTTGTTTGTGAAGGGATCAAAGTGTCTCTTCGGTGTGCAGAAAGTTTCATTTTTGGGGTTCATCTTTTCCCCTTCTACTATCGAGATGGATCCGGTTAAGGTTCAGGCCATCCAGGATTGGACTCAGCCGACATCTCTAAAAAGTTTGCAGAAATTCCTGGGCTTTGCTAATTTTTATCGTCGCTTCATCTGTAATTTTTCTAGCATTGCCAGACCATTGACCGATTTGACCAAGAAGGGTGCTGATTTGGTTAATTGGTCTTCTGCTGCCGTGGAAGCTTTTCAGGAGTTGAAGCGTCGTTTTTGCTGTGCCCCTGTGTTGTGTCAACCTGATGTTTCTCTTCCGTTCCAGGTCGAGGTTGATGCTTCTGAGATTGGTGCAGGGGCGGTTTTGTCACAGAGAGGTTCTGGTTGCTCAGTGTTCAAACCATGTGCTTTCTTTTCCAGGAAATTTTCTGCTGCTGAGCGTAATTATGATGTGGGCAACCGAGAGTTGCTGGCCATGAAGTGGGCATTCGAGGAGTGGCGTCATTGGCTTGAGGGTGCTAAGCATCGCGTGGTGGTTTTGACTAATCATAAGAACCTTACTTATCTTGAGTCTGCCAAGCGCTTGAATCCTAGACAGGCCCGTTGGTCGTTATTTTTTGCTCGTTTTGATTTTGTGATTTCATACCTTCCGGGCTCTAAAAATGTGAAGGCGGATGCTCTGTCTAGGAGTTTTGTGCCCGACTCTCCGGGGTTATCTGAGCCGGCGAGTATCCTCAAGGAAGGAGTCATTGTGTCTGCCATCTCCCCTGATTTGCGGAGAGTGTTGCAGAAATTTCAGGCTAATAAACCTGATCGTTGTCCGGCCGAGAAACTGTTCGTCCCTGATAGGTGGACTAGTAAAGTTATCTCTGAACTTCATTGTTCGGTGCTGGCCGGTCATCCAGGAATCTTTGGTACCAGGGAGTTGGTTGCTAGATCCTTTTGGTGGCCGTCTCTGTCGCGGGATGTGCGTGCTTTTGTGCAGTCCTGTGGAATTTGTGCTAGGGCTAAGCCCTGCTGTTCACGTGCCAGTGGGTTGCTTTTGCCCTTGCCGGTCCCGAAGAGGCCTTGGACACATATTTCGATGGATTTCATTTCTGACCTTCCCGTTTCTCAAAAGATGTCTGTCATTTGGGTGGTCTGTGATCGCTTTTCTAAAATGGTCCATCTGGTGCCCTTGGTTAAATTGCCTTCCTCCTCTGATTTGGTGCCTTTGTTCTTCCAGCATGTGGTTCGTTTACATGGCATTCCTGAGAATATTGTTTCTGACAGAGGTTCCCAGTTTGTCTCAAGGTTCTGGCGAGCCTTTTGTGGTAGGATGGGCATTGACCTATCTTTTTCCTCGGCCTTCCATCCTCAGACTAATGGCCAGACCGAACGAACCAATCAGACCTTGGAAACATATCTGAGATGTTTTGTTTCCGCTGACCAGGATGATTGGGTGTCATTTTTGCCGTTGGCTGAGTTCGCCCTTAATAATCGGGCCAGCTCGGCTACCTTGGTCTCTCCATTTTTCTGCAATTCTGGGTTCCATCCTCGTTTCTCTTCAGGACAGGTTGAGTCTTCGGACTGTCCTGGTGTGGATTATGTGGTGGACAGGTTGCAGCAGATCTGGACTCAGGTAGTGGACAATTTGACCTTGTCCCAGGAGAAGGCTCAGCTTTTCGCTAATCGCAGACGCCGTGTGGGACCCCGACTTCGTGTTGGGGATCTGGTTTGGTTATCTTCTCGTCATATACCTATGAAGGTTTCCTCTCCTAAATTTAAACCTCGTTTTATTGGTCCGTATAGGATTTCTGAGATTCTCAATCCGGTGTCTTTTCGTCTGACCCTCCCAGACTCCTTTTCCATACATAATGTATTCCATAGGTCGTTGTTGAGGAGATACGTGGCACCTATGGTTCCATCTGTGGAGCCTCCTGCCCCTGTTTTGGTGGAGGGGGAATTGGAGTATATTGTGGAGAAGATTTTGGATTCTCGTGTCTCTAGACGGAAACTCCAGTATCTGGTCAAATGGAAGGGTTATGCTCAGGAAGATAATTCCTGGGTTTTTGCCTCTGATGTCCATGCCCCAGATCTTGTTCGTGCCTTTCATGTGGCTCATCCTGGTCGGCCTGGGGGTTCTGGTGAGGGTTCGGTGACCCCTCCTCAAGGGGGGGGTACTGTTGTGAATTCTGTGGTCACAAGTGGTATTGCAGTCTCTGGGCGTCCTCCCTCAGGTGTTTTAGTGAGCTCGTTGGCTGCCTTGCTATTTAGCTCCACCTGAGTCTGTCTTCCTTGCTCCTTGTCAATGTTCCAGTGTTGGATCTGAGCTACTGCATCTTTCCTTGGGCCTGCTGCTCTGCTAGATAAGTGCTTCTAGTTTGTTTTCTGTTTTTTCTGTCCAGCTTGTTATTATCTTTTGCTGGAAGCTCTGAGAAGCAAAGGGGTGCACCGCCGTGCTGTTAGTTCGGCACGGTGGGTCTTTTTTGCCCCTTTGCGTGGTTTTCGTTTTAGGGTTTTTTGTAGACTGCATAGTTCTCTTTGCTATCCTCGCTCTGTCTAGAATATCGGGCCTCACTTTGCTGAATCTATTTCATTCCTACGTTTGTCTTTTCATCTTGCTAACAGTCATTATATGTGGGGGCTGCCTATTCCTTTGGGGCATTTCTCTGAGGTAAGTCAGGCTTGTATTTCTATCTTCAGGCTAGTCAGCTCCTCAGGCAGTGCCGAGTTGCATAGGTAGTGATAGGCGCAATCCACTGCTGCTTCCAGTTGTGTGAGGACAGTTCAGGTACTGCAGTCTACAGAGATTCCACGTCTCAGAGCTCGTCCTATTGTTTTGGGTTTTCGCCAGATCTCTGTATGTGCGCTGATTACTGCACGCTGTGTTGCCTGATTGCCAGCCATAACAGCCTACCATAAGTAACACACTACGCCACCATGGACTCAGATCCTGCAGTGCCAGACGTGTCCCACTGCTTAAGCCAGTACATGTCCGGGCCCGTCTGAAGTTTGCTAGAGAGCATTTGGATGATCTAGAGGAGTTTTGGGAGAATGTCCTATGGTCTGATGAAACCAAACTGGAACTGTTTGGTAGAAACACAACTTGTCGTGTTTGGAGGAAAAAGAATACTGAGTTTCATCCATCAAACACCATACCTACTGTAAAGCATGGTGGTGGAAACATCATGCTTTGGGGCTGTTTCTCTGCAAAGGGGCCAGGACGACTGATCCGGATACATGAAAGAATGAATGGGGCCATATATCGTGAGATTTTGAGTGCAAACCTCCTTCCATCAGCAAGGGCATTGAAGATGAAACGTGGCTGGGTCTATCAACATGACAATGATCCAAAGCACACCGCCAGGGCAACGAAGGAGTGGCTTTGTAAGAAGCATTTCAAGGTCCTGGAGTGGCCTAGCCAGTCTCCAGATCTCAACCCTATAGAAAACCTTTGGAGGGAGTTGAAAGTCCGTGTTGCCAAGCGAAAAGCCAAAAACATCACTGCTCTAGAGGAGATCTGCATGGAGGAATGGGCCAACATACCAACAACAGTGTGTGGCAACCTTGTGAAGACTTACAGAAAACGTTTGACCTCTGTCATTGCCAACAAAGGATATATTACAAAGTATTGAGATGAAATTTTGTTTCTGACCAAATACTTATTTTCCACCATAATATGCAAATAAATTGTTAAAAAAACAGACAATGTGATTTTCTGGATTTTTTTTTCTCAGATTGTCTCCCATAGTTGAGGTCTACCTATGATGTAAATTACAGACGCCTCTCATCTTTTTAAGTGGTGGAACTTGCACTATTGCTGACTGACTAAATACTTTTTTGCCCCACTGTATATATATATATATATATACATACACATTTTTTGAAAGGCCACAGAGGGTGCAGCACTATTAAGCAAGAGGCCCAATAACCAAACAACACCACGAAGACCAAGGAGATCCAAGTCAGGGTTGGGTTGTAAAAAAAAATACACAACAATCTCTGAAGATTCATTATCATCACATCAAAGGGAAAGGGCATGATACCCCAAAAAATCTGCCAAAAGAAGGCCACCCACCAAAACTTGAAAAAGGTGCCAGTACGATGTTGTGAATTAAAAGCCTTTTGCTCATCATCTTTTCTGGAGAATTGATTCACTTCAGCAGTGCAGCCCACCTACATTTATCCAACTGGATCCAATATCTCCTGGAGGACTGATTCCCCAGCCACGGGGCAGCAGCAGCTATTTTTCATCATGCCTGTCACAACACTAACAGATGAACGTAACCAGCACTCTACTACTCTCCTCCATAGGGTATCACCATATTATGTGCTCTGTTTCCCACTCCTAGATTTACACTCTTATCAATAGTACTCATGGTAGCAAAATGCAATTTCTAGTCTTTTGCACCTTATTCCAACTTGCAAACATTTATTCATTCCCACATTGGTGCACATTATGCATTATGCATATTTTTGAGGTTATATGGAGAAATTAATGCATCAAGATGAATGCTTACGATGACCTTAAAATCTGTATCATAGATACCACATCCTTTTAGTTGGCTCCAATTATTGATTTTTCATACATGTTGGAAAGCAGAATAATTTCACAAAGGTTGAGCTGATCTGTCAGCAATTACAAGAACAAGCTACAGATCCTTCTCTTCCCCATTGATCATTTTTTCAGATGTCAAAAGTAAAGCATTCATAACGTCTTGTTTTTACATCATCACATACCATGCCAGAATTTATCCTACTACATATGACATTTTCATATCATCTTTTATGCTTGGATTGTATTAATGGATGACCATATCTCTCCTATCTCAAAATGACTCCACTGTCAGTTTTGAACATTCTTGTCCTGTGATGAGTCAAAGTACACAGGAGGTTTTTAATTCAGTTTTTGGTATCGGTACATGCCTAAACTAGCATTTTATTGATTCACATTATCTAAAGGTATGTGCAATAAATTGTAACATATGTAATGGAGTGAATCTTTTTAACAGGTTAGTCATTACAAAAATGGGAAAGGCACCCCTGCGTAGATAGTGGAATACAGAGCAAATCAGTAATGTCATTAATTATTAATCAATAGTATCCCTGCCAGGTATAGTGCAGGGTGTAACCAGAAATATGATCTGCAAAATCGTTACTCATTTACGTTCACTCAGCTAATTGTCCTACCATGAACCAACATAAAGTGCATATAATGTAGAAATGTACCCACAGCATTCATCAAGGACGTCCAGGAGATCAAGTCATCATACCTGTAGAATGTAAGCCCGCAAGGGCAGGGTCCTCGCCCCTCTGTATCAGTCCGTCATTGTTAGTTTGTTTTACTGTATGTGATATTTGTAACTTGTATGTAACCCCTTCTCATGTACAGCACCATGGAATCAATGGTGCTATATAAATAAATAATAATAATAATAATAATACCCACAAATGGATGCAGCGTTCAAAACTCCAAGGAACTAACTTGGACAAAATGGCCATGAATAGAATAGAAGGACAGCATCCAAGCTTCTGTGAAGTAAATAAATCTTCTTTTATTCTGCCAAATACAGGTCAACTTTTCAACTAGATTCAAGTTTTGAGAAAGACTTGTGTCTAGTCAAAACGTTGCACTGTATTTGACAAAATAAAAGATGATCTACAGTATCTAGTTCGCCCAACTTTGGATGCTGTCCTTCTATAAAGTACATATAGGCTACACTTACTGTGCAGTAAGTTGCATTACATTGTTCCATATACAAAGCCATTTAGTGCTGATGGTGTTCATCAATTGACTATTTAACCCCTTTAGGACATTCATTTTACCATATAATGTACCGGAAAATGGGAAGAAATCCAAGTCAGGTGAAATTGTGAATAAATTATCTGGAAATATGATTCACCAGGTCAGTATGATTATCGCAGTACAAATTTTCTGTTTTTGCTTATTTTTATTTAAATGGTGAAAAAAGTGATAATCAGGGCCAGGACCCCCAACTCCCCAAAACTTCTAGGTTTTGTAAGCTAAAGGGTTAATGGGCACTTTTTCTTTCATCACATTTTGTTTCAAGCTTCAGCTGTCTTCAGCTGCTCCAATCACTGGTCTAGAACTAGGTGAGACATGGGAGCCTCAGGATCTGAGAGAGTAGTGATCTTGCTAATTGGACAGCTATTTGTGATGCCAAACCATGAGATGAAACAATCAAGGAGTCCAAGGTCAAAAGCCAGAAGGATACGTCATAACGAGAAGGAAGAGACAAAAGTGTAGTCAGGAAATGTTTTGAGATCAGAATACCAGGAGGATAGCGGATCAGAGCAGAAGGAGTTAAACAAATGGATGGTCAAAATGAGGTCTAAGTTCTGGCAACGAAAGGTCTACAAACAGAACGCAAGTCACAGAGAGACAAACCATACAGTATCTGAATGTACATCTGGCAGAGGCCTGGGAGTAACACCCCAGTTAAGTAGCCTGGCAATCACCTGGGACAATGAACACCTGGAGACAGCCAGCACCTCTGAGCCTCCGATAGGATGGCCAAGCTGCCAGCCAACACACTGACAGCTCAGCATGCCCCTGCACCAGACTGGACAACTGAGCTGTTAATCAGAATACTTTTCAAAAACCTGACCGTCACATCCAAACATAGACTAAGTGTGAACAGGTGCTGATTGAGCACTCCGCCTCCTAGCCACAGGTGTTTTAATTACAGCAGGTCCAATACCCCCCCACAGAGAGAGAGAATTTTAGTCAAAGAAGAGGTTTCACATGTACCCATTCAGATGGAGACGCTTATTCTCAGCGAGGAAAGGCAAGTTTAGGACCTGGTATAAGAGAGATGCCCTAATGTGGCTACCAGGTACACATAAAATTGGCCATTTTTATTCGCTAAATGCTCTCATTTTTCATATTTCTAGTGCAGTAATGCAGTTCAATTTTCGTATTTCATGTTTGCATGTTTTAGCACTGCAGTGTGCTGCCTTATTTACTTAGTTAATCAGAATACTGACAGCCTCAGCATGCCCTTGTAAAAGATTTGACAGCTGAGATGTCAGTAACTGCTTCCCAGGCACACTGAGGGGTAGAACCATGAGAATATCACCACTTCTAAGGGGGCCATTGGACCCCCCCCCCCCAGGCTTCCCTGTAAATTTTAGATGGAAAGCCCTAACTAACTGATCGGCGTCCTCCTCTCGAGCTGTGACCCAGGATCTCTCCACTAGTCCGTATCCCCTTGATTGGATGAGGTATTGGAGGGAATTTCAGACCCTATGAGAATCCACAACTCTCTGAACCTCATAATCCAAGCCACCGTTAACTGAAACCGGAGGAGGCGGGGATGAGAGAGACAATGCCGAAGGGACAAACTCCTTCAATAGGAATGTTAGGAACATGTTCAGGATGGAAAGGGATGGAGGAAGCATTAATCTGAATGCCAATGGATTGATCACCTCTAGGATCTCTTACACACAAATGAAATTTGGAAACACCCAGAGAAAAGGAGTATAAGTACCATAGAACATTTTATTAAATACTCCATTAAAAGTACCGTAAGAATAAAATGAAAATAAATTCCAGAGACTGCTACAATCGTAACCAGAGAAAGGGAGGCCAAAATTATATATATATTATTATTATTATTTTTAGAAAGATGGAACAACTGAAGAGTAACAAAACAGTGGAAAATAGGTGCAGACCAATAAATGAATATGAAAATAATAATGTGAACTAAAACAGTGAGTATATATAAATTTATACAAAAAGAAGGAGGGATTCGAGTTGTGAAATGTGATAAAGTATAAGTAAAATGGGGATAATAAAAAATGTGATACTGGAAAATAACATTAAAATATGAAAGTAATAAAAAATCAGGTGAAAGTGAGCTGGCATGAGGACCCAAGTGCAAAAAAATGTTATAAATGTGTAATGACAATTCTATACAAAAAAATAAGATAAAAAAGAAAAAGAAGTAATGCTCAAGGAAAAAGTGAGTGTAATGTAAAAATACACACTCAAAAAATAGTTTACAAGGCCAAATATAGTCCAATGTGACTTGACAAAGGAAACTCTTCATTATGATGTGATATAATTCTCATGTATCCTCACCCATTCCCTGTAAACTGTGAGCCCTCGCAGGCAGGGTCCTCTCTCCTTCTGTATCTGTGTTTGCCTTGTATTGCTCATGTATTGTATGGTGTAAAGCACCATGGAATAAATGGCACTATAAAAAATGAATAATAATAATAATAATCGTCCATGTTATATGGTGATGGAAATAAATCAAAACACCAGCAGCATTCATCAGAAAACTGGAAAAAGAACGAAATATGAATATATGGCATAATGAGATTAAAAACAGGAAGACAAAACATATAAAAAAAACAAAAACTAAAAATTTAATGAAAAATGAAAACAACAACTCCCCCAAAAACCCCCAACAACCTGAACAAATAAATAAAAACTAATGACAGTTGAATAAAAAATAGGAGTAAATATAAAATAAAGATTCAAAGAAAAGATCCAAAACCAAAATTCTCCTTGAGACCTGATGGATCAACAGTATTTTGCCTGTAAATCCATATAGTCTCAACCCTTGATAAAATCTTGAAAAGATCACCGCCTCTCTGGCTCAAAGATACCTGGTCGATGGCTCGAAAAAGAAGCTTGCTTGCATCACATTGATGATGTAGTAAAAAATGTTTTGGTAAGCTAAGTTGGACCCAACTTTAAGTTTAATGTTGTTAGATAACCACCAAATCTTATCCTCAATCATAAAACAGGACCCGTGGAACGTCTTCTATCCGCTTTCCATTTTTGGCGAATCTGTGCTGTCCCAATATTCTTTTGAACCTCCCACCATACATCTCCAAGTCTCTGTATGGTGACTTCCACCGAAGGACACTCAGAACTAATCCTAGAAAACTCACCAAATTGGGGATGAAAATCATAATTACAGAAAAACAGTGAGATTTCAGTAGACTGATTTATTCGACTGTTAAAATCAAACTCAGTGAGGTAAAAATGAAGAATAGTCCTCCTGCCAAGCTGCCACAAAGCATCTCAAACTTTGTTTCAAAGACTGATTTTTCCCCTCAGTCTGACTGTTGGTTTCACGGTGATAAGGAGATAAAACACTGAGAAAATAGCACCAGCAAAACAACATGTCCACTTTTTATATGAAGAGGAACATGTGACTTTAAAAAAAACGTGTCGGTCACATGAACACACATAAATTATAATGGGTGTGCGAGTGTAAGTGTCTTCGGTATGGTTGAAAAATGACACCACACATACCGGAAACATTGACATGTTAAAGGGGCCTTAGAAGAGGGATCTAGGATTCTAGCAGGTAGGAGGCGTTACACACAGATCCAATCCAGGGGTCACAGACCACCTGATGTGACTGCTGGAGCAGGATCCTGCAAATCGATTAGCTCATCTCTTTTTGCTACTGGAGCACCCCATAGGGCTGTGGGGTACTCGGTACTGGGCTTGACACAGCAGTTCTCAAAGGGGAAGGTCACAACAACAGTGACCCGATCCATGGCCCTGGACATCCATATATAATGATGATTATTGGAAATAAAGTTTATGGGAAGGTTTGGAAAGGGGAAATTGTTTGTGACGCCTCCTGTGGTGTTGGACTACAATGGCCGACGCTACAGTCAGATCCTCTGGGGCGATAGTGGTGCAGCAAAGATGGTGCAGCTCTCCACAGGTAGAGCTAGCCCCAGTGCAGTTGAAAGGTTAGGTGTTAAAATGGCGGTTGTGGTTATGCCGGGCAGGTGATGCAGCAATGACTCAAAGGACACAGCAAGGTGCAGTTTCCACTTTTACTTACAGTTTCCAGTCCACAAACACCAGTTAGATGCTGTGTTCTCTGGGTAAGTGGTCCTGCAAACTCCCAGGTAAATTGGGGTGCACCTTTCAAGGACTCCTCTCTTATGCCTTTATCTGGCCATCTCACTACACTGGCTTCCACTTCTCCTGCCCAGCATCTCACCCACAGTGTCCCAAATCAGCAGCCACAAACCTGGTCGGGCAATGTCCTCTGAGTCCCCTGGATTCTATCCGCCTGCCTTTTTGGCGAGTTATGGGTGGATGTGGCTGTGGCTGTTATAGATGCCACAGGCTCCGGTTTCTTAGCTGAACTTGAAGCTTTCTACTAAGTTGGGTCCAGTTCCCTGACTGCAACCTGGTCCCTCCACCTGGCTATGGTCACCATGGATGCGGGTCCCACGGGTGGCTTCTGCACTTCCCGTGCCCCAAGGACCCCTTCTGTCCTCCCGGGAGCTTCTTTCTGTTTCTCCCTCACACTTCTCTCTTCAGGCTGTCAGGAGCTGCAAACCCTCATGTCTGCTCAGCTCCACTTCTCCTCACAGACTCTTCTCCTTGCCTTTTAAGCTCCTCCCCTTTTTCCTACGTAACCCCCCCACTCCCATTACCCATTACTATCCAGTCTGGGATGAGGCCTTCCTCCCTAAGGGTATTCCCAGGTGCCCTGACTGAACTGGTGTGTGTTGGATGTGAGTGTTAGAGTCCTGGGTAGTGCTCCCCTCTTTACCTGAGAGTGGTGTACCAGACCTCTGGATGAGGTGGAGTACCTTATGTGGCGACTGGACCCCAGGGGCGCCACACTACTATATATATATTTTCTAAAATTTCTAAAAATACTTTGTAGTTATAATGCAAAATCCTATATGTCAAGCCAGTACCTACAATTTGTACCACTAATAGATGGAACAGTGTGTAGGGGTGCAAGGATGTGCAAAAAAGGTTCACTGCCACAATAGTGAGAATCATATGAAGAAAAAGCCCTAATAAGAACCAATATAATAAAAGTACAAATCTTTATTAAATACCAATAAAAATACAAATGTAACAACATGGACAAAATGACAGGGAATTGACGATGTGAAGCCAAAAAGAATGGTGGACACCACAGTTTTATGCAGGCATGGATACCCATGGCAGAAAAATAATGGAGGAAATACAGGTCAGCTCAAAAAGTGCAATGTGCAATCAAAAATGTTACTATTAACCCCTTTACCCCCAAGGGTGGTTTGCACGTTAATGACCGGGCCAATTTTTACAATTCTGACCACTGTCCCTTTATGAGGTTATAACTCTGGAACGCTTCAACGGATCCCAGTGAATCTGACATTGTTTTCTCATGACATATTGTAATTCATGACAATGGTAAAAATTCTTTGATAGTACCTGCGTTTATTTGTGAAAAAAACGGAAATTTGGCGAAAATTATGAAAATTTCGCAATTTTCCAACTTTGAATTTTTATGCAATTAAATCACAGAGATATGTCACACAAAATACTTAATAAGTAACATTTCCCACATGTCTACTTTACATCAGCACAATTTTGGAACCAAAATTTTTTTTTGTTAGGGAGTTATAAGGGTGAAAAGTTGACCAGCAATTTCTCATTTCTACAACACCATTTTTTTTTAGGGACCACATGTCATTTGAAGTCATTTTGAGGGGTCTATATGATAGAAAATACCCAAGTGTGACACCATTCTAAAAACTACACCCCTCAAGGTGGTCAAAACCACATTCAAGAAGTTTATTAACCCTTCTGGTGCTTCACAGGAATTTTTTGAATGTTTAAATAAAAATGAACATTTAACTTTTTTTCACAAAAAATTTAATTCAGCTCCAATTTATTTTATTTTACCAAGGGTAACAGGAGAAAATGGACCCCAAACATTGTTGTACAATTTGTCCTGAGTACGCCAATACCCCACATGTGGGGATAAACCACTGTTTGGGCGCATGGCACAGCTCGGAAGCGAAGGAGCGCCGTTTGACTTTTCAATGCAAAATTGACAGGAATTGAGATGGGACGCCATGTTGCGTTTGGAGAGCCACTGATGTGCCTAAACATTGAAACCCCCCACAAGTGACACCATTTTGGAAAGTAGACCCCCTAAGGAACTTATCTAGAGGTGTGGTGAGCACTTTGACCCACCAAGTGCTTCACAGAAGTTTATAATGCAGAACCGTAAAAATAAAAAATCATATTTTTTCACAAAAATTATCTTTTCGCCCCCAATTTTTTATTTTTCCAAGGGTAAGAGAAGAAATTGGACCCCAAAAGTTGTTGTACAATTTGTCCTGAGTACGCTGATACCCCATATGTGGGGGTAAACGACTGTTTGGGTGGATGGGAGAGCTCGGAAAGGTAGGAGCGCCGTTTGACTTTTCAATGCAAAATTGACAGGACTTGAGATGAGACGCCATGTTGCGTTTGCAGAGCCCCTAATGTACCTAAATAGTAGAAACCCCTCACACGTGACACCATTTTGGAAAGTAGACCCCCTAAGGAACTTATCTAGATGTGTGGTGAGCGCTTTGACCCACCAAGGGCTTCACAGAAGTTTATAATGGAGAGCCGTAAAAATAAAACAAAAATTTTTTTCCCACAAAAATTATTTTTTAGCCCCCAGTTTTGTATTTTCCCGAGAGTAACCAGAGAAATTGGACCCCAAAATTTGTTGTCCAATTTGTTCTGAGTGCGCTGATACCCCATATGTGGGGGGGAACTACTGTTTAGGCGCATGGGAGGGCTCGGAAGGGAAGGAGCTCCATTTGGAATGCAGACTTAGATGGAATGGTCTGCAGGTGTCACATTGCATTTGCAGAGCCCCTAATGTACCTAAACAGTAGAAACCCCCCACAAGTGACACTATTTTGGAAACTAGACCCCCTAAGGAACTCATCTAGATGTGTTGTGAGAGCTTTGAACCCCCAAGTGTCTCACTACAGTTTGTAACACAGAGCCGTGAAAATAAAAAAAAAAATCTTTCCCCCCTAAATTATTTTTTAGCCCCCAGTTTTGTATTTTCCCGAGGGTAAGAGGAGAAATTCGACCCCAAAAGTTGTTGTCCAATTTGTCCTGAGTACGCTGATACCCCATATGTTGGGGGGAACCACCGTTTGGGCGCATGGGAGGGCTCAGAAGGGAAGGAGTGCCATTTGGAATGCAGACTTAGATGGAATGGTCTGCAGGCGTCACATTGCATTTGCAGAACCCCTAATGTACCTAAACAGTAGAAACCTCCCACAAGTGACCCCATATTGGAAGCTAGACCCCCAGGGAACTTATCTAGATGTGTTGTGAGAACTTTGAACCCCCAAGTGTTTCACTACAGTTTATAACGCAGAGCCGTAAAAATAAAAAATCTTTTTTTTTCCCACAAAAATTATTTTTTAGCCCCCAGTTTTGTATTTTCCCATGGGTAACAGGAGAAATTGGACCCCAACAGTTGTTGTCCTATTTGTCCTGAGTACGCTGATACCCCATATGTTGGGGTAAACTCCTGTTTGGGCACACGGGAGAGCTCGGAAGGGAAGAAGCACTGTTTTACTTTTTCAACGCAGAATTAGCTGGAATTGAGATCGGACGCCATGTCGCGTTTGGAGAGCCCCTGATGTGCCTAAACAGTGGAAACCCCCCAATTATAACTGAAACCCTAATCCAAACACACCCCTAACCCTAATTCCAATGGTAACCCTAACCACACCTCTAACCCTGACACACCCCTAACCCTAATCCCAACCCTATTCCCAACTGTAAATGTAATCTAAACCCTAACTGTAACTTTAGCCCCAACCCAAACTGTAGCCCTAGCCCTAACCCTAGCCCTAACCCTAACCCTAACCCTAGCCCTAACCCTAACCCTAGCCCTAACTCTAACCCTAGCCCTAACCCTAGCCCTAACACTAGCCCTAACCCTAACCCTAACCCTAGCCCTAACCCTAGCCATAACCCTAACCCTAACCCTAGCCCTAACCCTAGCCCTAACCCTAGCCCTAACCCTAGCCCTAACCCTAATGGGAAAATGGAAATAAATACATTTTTTTAATTTTTCCCTAACTAAGGGGGTGATGAAGGGGGGTTTGATTTACTTTTATAGCGGGTTTTTTATATCGGATTTTTATGATTGGCAGCCGTCACACACTGAAAGACGCTTTTTATTGCAAAAAATATTTTTTGCATTACCACATTTTGAGAGCTATAATTTTTCCATATTTTGGTCCACAGAGTCATGTGAGGTCTTGTTTTTTGCGGGACGAGTTGACGTTTTTATTGGTAACATTTTCGGGCACGTGAAATTTTTTGATCGCTTTTTAATCGGATTTTTGTGAGGCAGAATGACCAAAAACCAGCTATTCATGAAATTCTTTTGGGGGAGGTGTTTATACCGTTCCGCGTTTGGTAAAATTGATAAAGCAGTTTTATTCTTCGGGTCAGTTCGATTACAGCGACACCTCATTTATATCATTTTTTTATGTTTTGGCGCTTTTATACGATAAAAACTATTGTATAGAAAAAATAATTATTTTTGCATCGCTTTATTCTCAGGACTATAACTTTTTTATTTTTTTGCTGATGATGCTGTATGGCGGCTCGTTTTTTGCGGGACAAGATGACGCTTTCAGCAGTACCATGGTTATTTATATCTGTCTTTTTGATCGCGTGTTATTCCACTTTTTGTTCGGCGGTATGATAATAAAGCGTTGTTTTTTGCCTCGCTTTTTTTTTTTTTTTCTTACGGTGTTTACTGAGAGGGGTTAACTAGTGGGCCAGTTTTATAGGTCGGGCCGTTACGGACGCGGCGATACTAAATATATGTACTTTTATTGTTTTTTTAAATTTATTTAGATAAAGAAATGTATTTATGGGAATAATATATATATTTTTTTCATTATTTAGGAATATTTTTTTTTATTTTTTTTTACACATTTGGAAAAATTTGTTTTTACTTTTTTACTTTGTCCCAGGGGGGGACATCACAGATCGGTGATCTGACAGTGTGCACAGCACTCTGTCAGATCACTGATCTCACTTAGAGCAGTACAGCCTTCACAGTGCCTGCTCTGAGCAGGCTCTGTGAAGCCACCTCCTTCCCTGCAGGACCCGGATCCGCGGCCATCTTGGATCCGGGCCTGGAGCAGGCAGGAAGGGAGGTAAGACCCTCGCAGCAACGCGATCACATCGTGTTGCTGCGGGGGGCTCAGGGAAGCCCGCAGGGAGCCCCCTCCCTGCGCGATGCTTCCCTGCACCGCCGGCACATCGCGATCATCTTTGATCGCGGTGTGCCAGGGGTTAATGTGCCGGGGGCGGTCCGTGACCGCTCCTGGCACATAGTGCCGGATGTCAGCTGCGATAGGCAGCTGACACCCGGCCGCGATCGGCCGCGCTCCCCCCGTGTGCGCCGCCGATCGCACTGGACGTACTATCCCGTCCGTGGTCATAGGGGCCCACCCCACCTCGACGGGATAGTACGTCCGATGTCAGAAAGGGGTTAAAAGTACATAGATGTAAGGTATTGTAAAATGCAACTACAATAAAGGCACAGTAAGGAGTACAAAGCATCAACTAACCACAGTAGTAGGGAGTGCAATAACCGTGGAACCAGAATGTAAAATGTGTCAAGGGTTTTTACCTGAGAGACCATGGTGCCACCCACCTCAATGCACATTTTGGCTCAGTGCCTCAGAGACCCCCGGAAAAGAAGGCACTGAGCCAAAACAGGTATCCATGCCTGCATATAACTGTGGTGTCCACCATTCTTTTTGGCTTCACATTGTCAATTCCCTGTCATTTTTTCCATGTTGTTCCATTTGTATTTTTATTGGTATTTAATAAAGAGTTGTACTTTTATTATATTGGTTCTTATTGGTGCTTTTTTCTTCATATAATTCTCTCTATAGTTTGTAGTTATGTACATGGGTAAAATAAATTAAAAATAATTAAATAGAAAGAAAACAACATTGTTACTACAGTGCCGGGCCTCTGCACGTGTCCCCCTTCTTCCCCACTACAGGGACACTAGCATGTTCACTTACCCATCCACATTCCTTGGCGTCTTTCTCCTCCCAGGACCTGCGCATGGGATTCAGGTCTCTTGGAAGAGTGCTTCTAAAAATGTCCCCAGCCATTAACTGGGAGACATTAGGTATTTATTATTATTATTTATTTATATAGCACTATTAATTCCATGGTGCTGTACATGAGAAAGGAGTTACATACAGGGTTATAGATATCGATTACAGTAAGCAGGTTTACATTGACAGACTGGTACAGAGGGGAGAGGACCCTGTCCTTGCGGACTTACATTCTATGGGATAGTGGGGAAGAGACAGAAGGTAGGGGTAAGGCAGCGGCTCTGGCGATGGCGAGGCGGTGGCTCTGGCGATGGTGATGCGGCAGAATGGTTATTGCAGGCTTTAGGCTTTCTTGAAGAGATGGGTTTTCAGGTTCCGTCTGAAGGAGCCGAGGGTGGCGGATAGTCGAACGTGTTGAGGCATGGAATTCCAGCGGATGGGGGATATTCGGGAGAAATCTTGGAGGCGGTTGTGTGGAGGAGAGTAGGAGGTCTTGGGAGGATCGGAGATTACATGAGGGAAGATATTGGGAGATTAGTTCAGAGATATAGGGAGGGGACAGGTTGTGGATGGCTTTGTAGATCAGTGTTAGTAGTTTGAACTGGATTCGTTGGGGAATGGGGAGCCAGTGGAGGGATTTGCAGAGGGGAGAAGCAGGGGAGTAGCGAGGAGAGAGGTGGATTAGCCGGGCAGCAGAGTTGAGGACAGACTGGAGTGGTGCAAGAGAGTTAGCGGGGAGGCCACAGAGGAGGGTGTTGCAGTAGTCGAGGTGGGAGATGATGACGGCATGCACAAGAGTTTTGGTAGATTGTGGGCTGAGGAAGGAATGGATTCTGGCAATATTTTTGAGTTAGAGGCGACAGGAGGTGGCAAGAGTTTGGACGTGCGGTTTGAAGGACAGGGCAGAGTCGAGAGTTACTCCGAGGCAGCGGATTTCAGGTGCGGGAGAGAGCGTGATGCTGTTTACCATAATAGATAGATCAGGTAGGGGGGATACGTGAGATGGGGGAAAGATGATGAGTTCGGTTTTGTCTACATTGAGTTATTTAACGCATCTTCCTTCTATATCCTGTTACCTAGTTGTAAGGTCCCGGTTCCTGTTCTTTCAGTATCTGATCTTGTCCATCCTTCTAACCTGATCCTGTGTGCCCTGTCTGCAGCTGATCCTGCCCATCCCACTGTACATATACTTGAACCCATCCTGTCTGTGCCTAGTCCTGATCCTGATCCATCTGAACCTGCTCCTGTTTACCTGCACCAGTGATCCCATACCTGTGGTGGTCCCGTGTTCCTGTACCAATACTGCTTGTGCCAGATCCCGCATCTGTCTACCTAACCAGTTCCTGGCCAGTCCTCCTTTCCTGTCCTTTTGGGGGTCAGCTGCCACGGCTCCGAGAGTCTGTTTTGGAGAAGCACCTGGTGTTCACATGGGTTTAAGTCTAACCACACCATCAGGAAGAACCAGGTGTTCGCTTAGTTACGCTCCTCCGGGCTTTCCCTGGTCTGCAGCACAGTGATTCCACCACAACCACGTGGGTAACAAATATACTATTGTACCCTTGCAAATTCACTTGTTGCACACTACTATATGATTTGAAATGTATGAAAAAATTAATTCAAGTGTTATAGGAAATTGTCAATTTTATAGAAATACTTATATTCAAATACTAAATGAATACACAAACTATTGGGATCAGTAATTACTCATTAAGGATTATCCGAAAAATAATGTGTAATAGACATGTTTGCCTCTAACATGCAATTCTTATTTGTTGAGTAGACACGAAACACTGTGGAATAACAGGAATACAGGTTATTACTGTAATAACATTACTTACATTGTATTAAAGTTAAGGCAGATCATGAGGGCTGAAAAATGTTAGTTACATATTCATTACTGGACAGGTAATTTATGACCTCATAAAGGGCTAATTCAATTTTGGTTTGTAACACAGATGTATTACTCAAAATGATGCGTTAAGAATATGAGTCATGTAAAGCATGATTCCATATTCTGCAATATAGATGATGACTAATGCTGCTTTGTTCTTTCTTTGGATGGAACCTGTAGATGTATGTTGCTTCACAGTTGGTCTCTAGCAGTAGGTGTTCATCTAGTAAAATAAGATTAGTTTAGCCACAGATAAGTTGATGTCATTGCAACATTTACAAAGAAACAATGTAGCATTGAAATAAAAATACAATAAATGTATGGAAAACATTAAGTAATTATTGGGAAAACAGGTAATGCAAGATGGATAAGTTGCTTGAATGACGGATTAACACATAATAACAAGCCACTCTGGTGTGTGACATGTCATCTAAAATTATCATTCCGCTCTGTATCTCTCATGCATGGTCTACGAGGCACCTCATAGAGTGTATGCATATACATGCAAAAGTGTAATTATTTCACTAGAAGCCTGTGTAATCTTCATAAAGAATAATTGATGGTGAATTATAATTTTAATCAAGACAGATGCAGGTGTCCTCCAAGACTTTAAGATTGACTAGCATATTAGCACAGCTTGTCCAGATGAGATATGAGCTGCTGTGCTTGGGAAAGACAGGCAGTGGGCCATTGGAGGTCAGACCTGGCTGATCAAATATTAAAGAGGTATTCCAACAAAATATATTTATGGGGTGCCAATAGAATAAGCCTAAAATGTTAAATATATGTAGATTCCATATCTTAGACTGGAAGATGTGTTCAGAATAAGGTCCATGACCTCTTAATTGGCTGGTATGACGGCTGCTCATCTCTGTGGCTGGAAGTGCCCATTAATATTGATAATCTTTACATCAGTCTGATTATTTACTTTATCCCACACAGGAGAACATGACAAGTATTTTTAATGGCCAGTGTTGGGAGAGGTTTAGAGTTACATGTGATGCCCAGCATTTGTTATGCTGCTTTGAAACATTTCAAAGGCATGTCCTACGGAGAATTATTCGGGACAGAACCCAGCTCTCTGCTGTTTGCTCACCCCCTAGTTACCTGATCCAAGCATTTTTATCCACTGACAATACCCATCTATTCACAGCTGTCAAAGACCTTAAGTGTCTAATCTCCATGAATACCATCAAAACTCACTAAGTGCTAATCCTTTATCTAGTTTTATGCTACCATTGGAAATCTAATATGAATGTTCAGAATTGTCTATTTTCCAAGAATATCAGCATTTTATGATTTTATCTACTGTGCAAAGCTTTTAAGGTGAAGGTAGATATAAGAATATTGTAAATACATAAAATACTAACTATAGCAGATAATATTAGGGCACCGAGCAGAGAATGCGGGAAGTGCACATCTCAGGCCACATTAGTCATTGCTGTCTCAGTGGAATGTTGGAAGTGAAGCCTGGATACTAAATATAATGAGGTTAGGAAATAAGTCAAGTGGGTGTAGACAAGGTTTTCTAAAAATCTGCAGACAACTGAGAATAGAGATAGAGACCAGAAATGTAAAAATGACACAAGGTCTTATGGAGGTTGACAGAAGTATATGAGGTGTGTGCCAAAAAGATGGAGTTCTTAGTCTATCGGCCTCTGGTGATGTTATGGTGGGGTGCCAATGGGTTAGCCAGTTGTATGTGTAATTGTTTGCCCTTCTTTGTATTAATGCTAAATTAAATACTAAACTATGCATGAATATTTTGTTTTCATTTTTTAAAAATATGATATTTGATACATTCCTTTTAAACAAAAATACAACAGTCGGTAAAGTAGATGTGTTACAAGATTTCACAATACAAGCTGAAAACATTACGTTACATCTCGTACACCTGTGTAATGAATTTATAAATCTCAGTCAGTATGGATGTGTCATCTTTTATAAAAGTCTAAGCTTCATTTATGCCCACCTAGCCTGACAGACAGCTCTTCAGTGCCCCACCTGCTGCTATCTCACACTGCTCAGTACAAGCTGCAGCTGTCATTCAGGATGTGTGGGCAAAGACAAATGCACTTGGACTCAAGAGCTCTCCCACTCTTCAGATGAAATCCTAAACTATTCAATTTAATATCAGTATTGTACAGTCATTCTGGCATGAATTTTCTAAGTATATTAACTTCATTAGGTCTAAGAGTTCTTTTTATTAATATAAGCCAAGATGAGTGGATCGCTTTGCTCAAGGCCCATCTGGGACAGACTGGGACTGAAATTCAGCCCTGCCATTTGAAATCACACAGGCCCATGTTATTCCTGTTCCATTGCATTCTGCCCAGACAGCCATGATTTCTTCTTCTTTCCATAATTTGACCTTGTAAAATATAGCACACAGATATCTTTACTGCTATTCCAGGACCCTCATCACATTCTACCACCTCTACACAAACCATATACTGAATTTAACAATGCCCCAGACAACAATAATGTTGCCCCTTTTTGGCCCATACAGTAATACTTCCCTACTACTGTGCCCCTACATGGTTTCTTTTCCTCTGTAATTCCAGACCTCTCAACTTTTTAAGAAACAGAAAAGGATATGTATTTTAGCACTTACACAGTTATTTTCGCCTCCTCACTATGAAACGCCTTTTATGACCCCGGGAGAGTATTATACCCCCACATGGTATTATGACCCAAAACAGTATGATTGCCCCACAAACCACACACAAAGTATGATGCCCACAACACCCCACACAGTAAGATGGTACCAACAGCTCAATACAGCATGGTTTTAACCAGTCCCCAATATACTGTCATAATATATTATGCATTGATCATATCAATCTGCTTCTTATTTGTTTTTACTTCTGCTTTCTCACAACTTGCCCACCCTTTAACACATTCTGGGCACTATCTCCATATCCACCCCTCCCTTCTCCCCTCACCCATGTATAACTCTGAGGCTCTACTGACATTTCTTACCCACTCCAAACCAGCCACTACCTCCATGCAGCACTCTAAACGTTCATACAAATCATCCCACCACCTGCTCTTTCTGTTTTTTTCTCCTTCTACTAGTTGCAGGAGACATCTCCCCCAACCCTGGGCCTCCCTCCACCAGCGTACATTACTCTCCTCCAGCTGCATATAGGAACCCTGCTAATCTTATTAACATTCAGTGCATGCCTTCTCCTATCTCTTTCCACTGTGCTCTCTGGAATGCACGGTCTGTGTGTAACAAACTAACTTACAGAGCAAAAAAGGGGAGAAGCCAGCGCAGCCTAAGGTTAAGACGCAATACATAAAGTGCATATGCACATATTAATTTCTAACTGTATTTTCAAAATGAGACATTTAGCAAACAATTGATCAATTCTTTGAGCCACCCCGCCTCTTCACGGCAATCTCATGTTGGGGCAGTCCTACACTACGTTTTTTATATTCGCTGTGCCATAAAGGCCTCCTAATTGAACTAAATGCAAGACCACATTAAAAACATGCTGTACCTGGAGCATATACTGAGTCACCCCCATGGCGCCAGAGTAGGCAAGCGAGGATAAAGGTTGACCAGGTCCTGACAGACATTTCGGATCCAACCTCCACACTGCCCATCCAGAGCCACAGATGAAGAGTGAAACAGGCTGAGGCACAGGTGCATAATTAAACAAAGCCTGAGGCAGGGCAGGGCTGCTGTGTGTGGACAGCAGCCTATCAATCACTGAGACACAGAAAGAATGGCGCACATAACCAGGCGTGGCGCACGGCAACAGTGGTGGTCAGCCACTTACCAATAACAGAGCAAAAAAGGGGAGAAGCCAGCGCAGCCTAAGGTTAAGACGCAATACATAAAGTGCATATGCACATATTAATTTCTAACTGTATTTTCAAAATGAGACATTTAGCAAACAATTGATCAATTCTTTGAGCCACCCCGCCTCTTCACGGCAATCTCATATTGGGGCAGTCCTACACTACGTTTTTTATATTCGCTGTGCCATAAATGCCTCCTAAATGAACTAAATGCAAGACCACATTAAAAACATGCTGTACCTGGAGCATATACTGAGTATACAGCTCAATACAGCATGGTTTTAACCAGTCCCCAATATACTGTCATAATACATTATGCATTGATCATATCAATCTGCTTCTTATTTGTTTTTACTTCTGCTTTCTCACAACTTGCCCACCCTTTAACACATTCTGGGCACTCTCTCCATATCCACCCCTCCCTTCTCCCCTCACCCATGTATAACTCTGAGGCTCTACTGACATTTCTTACCCACTCCAAACCAGCCACTACCTCCATGCAGCACTCTAAACGTTCATACAAATCATCCCACCACCTGCTCTTTCTGTTTTTTCTCCTTCTACTAGTTGCAGGAGACATCTCCCCCAACCCTGGGCCTCCCTCCACAGCATACATTACTCTCCTCCAGCTGCATATAGGAACCCTGCTAATCTTATTAACATTCAGTGCATGCCTTCTCCTATCTCTTTCCACTGTGCTCTCTGGAATGCACGATCTGTGTGTAACAAACTAACTTACATTCACAATTTTTTCCTCTCTAATTCCCTTAACCTTCTGGCTATTACAGAAACCTGGATCCAGCACTCAGACACCACCGCCGCTGCGGCTCTCTCGTTTGGTGGGCTGAAATTTTCACAAACCACCAGACCTGAGAACAGACAGGGTGGAGGTGTTGGCTTGCTCCTTTCCTCACAATGTGTTTTCCAGGTCATCCCCCCGGTTCCCTCACTTACATTTCCTTCCTTTGAAGTCCACGCCGAGACTCTTTAAGCCCTTCTCCTTGCGGGTGGCGTTGTTTATAGCCCTCCAGGCTCCTCCCTCCTGTTTCTAGACCACTTTGCCAACTGGCTTACTCACTTTCTATCCTGTGACATCCCCACCCTCATCATGGGAGACTTTAACATCCCCATCAATGATCCCCTCTCCCAATCTGCCTCTCATCTTTTCTCTCTAACTTCTTCATTCGGCCTCTCACAGTTTACTAATTCTCCTACGCATGAGGACGGGAATACTCTGGACCTGGTTTTCTCCCGTCCTGGATTGCTGCACGACTTTACTAACTCCCCTCTCCCGCTCTCAGACCACAACCTTCTTTCCTTCTCTGCCAAGAATTGTCTCCTCACCCAGGACACCCCCACTTACCACACTTATCGAATACACGTACCATTAATACCCAGCAGCTTATGGACAACCTCCACACATCTTTAGCCCCATCTCCTCCCTCTCCTGTCCAGACTTAGCATTGTCACACTTCAATATTACACTGAAAAATGCCCTAGATGAAGCAGCACCTTCTACACGCAGAAAGACCTGACACCGACAACGGCAGCCCTGGCACACTATGCAAACACGCTTTCTTCAGCGTTGCTCAAGGTGTGCAGAGCGGCAGTGGAGGAAATCTCTCTTAGCAGAAGACTTCATTCACTATAAGTTCATGCTCAAAACCTATAACTCTGCCCTTTATCTGGCCAAACAATCCTACTTCACCACCATCATCACCTCACTATCCAACAAACCAAAACAACTTTTTGAAACCTTAAACTCCCTCCTGAAACCTAAAGTACAGGCCCCATTACCAATCTCAGTGGGGAGGATCTGGCCACTTATTTCCTAGAAAAAAAGCAACCACATCCATCAGGATATCTCAGCCCAATCTCCTCACTGCCTGGATCCCCTTCCCTGCCACACCTCAAACTCACTAGACATCTTTGAGCCTGTTTCAGAAGAAGAAGTTTCCAAGCTCCGCACTTCTGCTCGGCCTACAACCTGCAACAGTGACCCCATTCCTTCACCTCTCCTGCAGTCTCTCTCACCAGTGGTCACCACTGACCTGACTAAAATATTTAACATCTCTCTTTCTTCAGGTATCTTTCCCTCCTCATTTAAACATGCCATCATTGCCCCTTTACTTAAAAAGCCATCCCTGGACCAGAACTGCACTGCTAACTACAGACCTGTCTCTAACCTTTCCTTCATCTCTAAACTCCTGGAACGCTTGGTCCACTCCCGTCTAATGCGCTATCTTTCGGATAACTCTCTTCTCGACCCCTTACAATCTGGTTTCCACTTTTTACACTCCACTGAAACTGCCCTCACTAAAGTCTCTAATGATCTAATAACAGCTAGATCCAAAGGTCATTGCTCTCTGCTGATTCTCCTGGATCTATCTGACGCATTTGACACTGTGGATCATCAGCTCCTTCTCACTATGCTCCACTCCATAGGCCTCAAGGACACAGCCCTCTCCTGGTTCTCCTCCTACCTCTCTGACCGCTCCTTCACTGTATCTTTTGCCGGCTCCTCTTCCTCTCCTCGTCCCCTTACTAATGGGGTTCGGCAGGGCTCAGTCCTAGGCCCCATCCTTTTCTCTCTATACACTGCCCCTATTGGACAAACAATCAGCAGATTTGGGTTCCAGTACCATCTCTATATTGATGACACCCAATTATACACTTCTTCCCCTGACATCACCCCTACCCTAATTCAAAATACCAAGGATTGTCTGTCTGCTGTCTCTAACATCATGTCTTCCCTCTATCTGAAACTAAATATTTCCAAAACTGAACTAGTTGTGTTTCTCCCTTCTACTAACCTCACTCTACCCAACATCGAAATTACCTTGGAGGGTTCAACCATAACTCCCAAGCAGCAGGCCCGCTGTCTTGGGGTCATACTCAACACTGAACTTTCCTTTACTCCCTATATCCGATCACTCACTCGCTCCTGTCACCTGCATCTTAAAAACATCTCCAGAATCTGACCTTTTCTCACCTTTGAAACTGCTAAGACTTACTGTCGCTCTTATTCATTCTCGTCTGGACTACTGCAAATCTCTTCTGATCGGTCTCCCTCTTACCAAACTTTCTCCTCTCCAATCCATCTTGAATGCAGCAGCCAGAGTCATATTTCTGTCCAGCCGCTCCACCGATGCCTCCATCTTGTGCCAGTCATTACACTGGCTACTCATTCGCTAGAGGGTCCAGTATAAACTCATCTCTCTTGCCCACAAAGCTCTCCACAGTTCTGCACCGCCTTATATCTCCTCTCTCATCTCTGTCTATCGCCCTACACGTGCCCTCCGTTCTACAAATGACCTAAGACTAATATCCCCCGTAATCTGAACCTCGCACCTCAGTCTCCAAGACTTCTCTCATGCTGCGCCAGCTCTCTGGAATGCACTTCCCCAGACGATCAGACTGATACCTAGCCCCGACCTATTCAAGCGCGCTTTAAAAACCCATCTCTTCAAACAAGCCTACCACATCAACTACTCAGTAAACTAAATTTGTCCTGTTCCCTCCTTCCAAATATTATCTGCATCTGAATCTGCACCCTACTATTCATCTGTCTCCATACCCTCCATGCACATGATAACTGCACTTGATACTTGACTATTGCACTTAATCACACGGGCTGATGACCGGATCATTTAGCTTTATATGAAAATCCCTATTTATTACAATTGCCAGACCTGAAATAACAATCACTTTTCACCTATTGTGTCCCCCTCATTTCCTTGTAGATGGTAAGCTTGCGAGCAGGGACCTCACCCCTAATGTCACTGTTTAAATTGTCTTAACTTGTACAGAATTTATTATCTGTACATGTCCCCGCTTAATTGTAAAGTGCTGCGGAATATGTTTGCGCCATTTAAATAAAAATTATTATTATACACTATAAGGTGCACCACAGACCCCTACACAGTATGATGTCCACCACAGGCCCCTATATAAAATATGATGTCCACAAAAACACCCATGCAGAATGATATCCTAATATAGTATGATGTCCCCTATAACCACCCCATACATTATGATGGTAAACACAGTCCCCAACAAGGGTATAATGGTCCCTGTCAACCTGCATATAGTATAAATTGCCTCCAAAGCCCCCTGTACAGTATGTTAATTCTCCCACGGCTTCTCCACAGCCACCTTTTACAATTTAATGTCAACCACAACCACCCTACATGGTATAATAATCCACAAGAGCCACCACACACACTATGATGGATCCACTACAGCCACCCCCACACTACGATTAACCCCCACAGCCCCAATACAGTATGATGGTCCCCTTATAGTACCCCATATAGTATGATGGTTCCCCACAAAGTCCTACATATAGTATCATGGTCCCTCCACAGAGTCAATATAGTATGATGGCCCACATATATCATAATGGTTCCCCCAACAGTGCCCCATATAGTATAATAGTCCCCCTATAGACCTTCATATAGTATGAAAGTCCCTCCAACAGCAACCTATATAGTATGATGGCCCCCCAACAGCCCTCTACATAGTGTAATGGTACCCCCAAGAGCTCCCTATATAGTGTAATGATCCACCCTACAACCCCCTATAAACAGTGCCAGCAAAAATCGTGATTTCACTTCTTCAAAGTGCACACAATGGGGAGTATAATCAAAGACTGTCTGATAGCAAAGCTGGCTCAGCTGTCGGTAAGGGTAATGTAAGGGTGACATGATGAGATACAAATTGTAGTGAAATATCCACAATAAACACTTGAATGTTAAAATTTTGTGGTTTTGTTGAACTTGTAAAGATTTTTTTTGCCGGCACTGTAGTATGATGGTCCACCCCAGAGCCTCCAATGTAGTATAATGGTCCACCCCAATAGCTTCCTATAGCCCCCCAAAGAATAAAAATCCTTATACTTACCTAATTCAGACTCCTGTCCGCCACAGCCTCCTTTTCATCTACTACACTATGCAGTAATGTCATAGTATCAGCGATGTCCCATGTGTAGTGCCAGCCTCCGGCAGGCCAATGGTGAAGGGAAACCCTGAGGCCTACCGGGGTAACTGACGAAGCCAGTGGCATTGCGATCTGTTACAACTGATCGGTGGTTTGAGGATACTGATACTGTTAACAGCATAGCAGACAATGGGGCCAATGGCTGGGCTGGCCCATCTGCCATTTGGCAGAATTGCCAGACGACCAGTCCTGCCCTGATGCCCATGCAAGGTCCAAGTCAATGCTGTATGACTGTAGACAGTGTGAATTTTCAGAACTTTCCGGTTCCTTGGCATGGCATTTGATTAGCTGGCCTGACTTGACTTCATCTGTGCACAGGTAAGGTGCACATCTGATGTCTCGACAGTCCGGATAATTATAAACTGAGCTTGGATTCCCAGAGAGTAAGAAAATTAACACAGCTCCTGTCCACAGCCAGAGAGCGATGACCTGGACTATGGACAAGGGTTGTGTGAAGATCTCCTTTAGGTGGTAAAGATGCAAGAGAAATATTTATTACATAGGAAACACCTGCATTCATACATTCTCCATTATAATTCGGCCTTGTGGTTGTGCTTTACAACTACAAATTTACTACTGTCAAAGTATCAAAATTGTGAAGCTCATATCTACCTGATTTGTGTAGCATGATAAGGAAGCATTACCAGGTGTTATTATTTAAAATTAGACTAGTGGATAAATTATGCATCATGTAAATAATCACGTTGTGTTTATCTGGAGGACAGAAGGATGGAAGTGATTCAATTATGATATAATTGATTAGTTTTGTTGCGTTTTTTCCCCATTGGTTTTAATGTATGCTAGTTAACAGTCACAGAATGATCTGTTGAGTTTACAGTTCAGAAAACCCTTAGAAAATGTATTACTCAAGAGGTTACAATAGCAATGGACTTAACCCCTTACCGTTATCCGTCATATATGTACAGTGCTAGTCAGTATTGAATGCATGGAGCTGGCTCACAGAGTAAGCTAGCCCCATGCCTGGCAGATAATGGCTGTGTGTTACAGCCAAGATGTTCATTGAATAATCGCAGGTGGCTCAAAGCTCCATTTGCAATTGTTAATCTGTTAAATGCTGCTGTCAACCTTTGACAGTGGCTTTAACAACATGCCAGCATTCAATGCGATCATCAGTGCAACCATGAAACAAAGCAAGAATAATTTAAAGGGGTCTGAATATTTTCAGTACCCACTGTATATTACATAGATAAATAGAAGAAAAGCAGGCAATTCAGCAGTCGTGCAGTGTAAAATCACTGCAGGAGCCGACAGGATAGAAAAGATGAATTACATACAGTAAATACAAATATAATAGGTAGTTATATAGATGTAGCTTACTGTACATGTATTTAATTAATAAAATATTTTTCTGGAAAAAAAAATGGCGTGGGCTTCCACATCATTTTCATAACTAGCAGAGTGAAAGCCGATGGCTGGGGATGGATGTTTATAGCCTGGGAAGGGGGTAATACCTATGGAGCTTCCCAGGCTATTAATATCTGCTCACAGCTGTATACTTAGCCTTTGCCGGCTATTAAAATGGGCGACCCTAATAAAATGATGTAGGGTCCCCTATAATTAACAATCAGTAAAGGCTATGCTCACAGCTGCGGGCTGATATCAATAGCCAAAGAAATGACCATGGATACTAGCCCCCAGGCTAAAAACATCAGCTCCCAGCTGCCCCAGAAAAAGCAAATCTCTAAGATGTGCCAATTCTGGCACTTAGCCTCGCTCTTCCCACTTGCGCTGTGGCAAGTGGGTGATAGTTGGGGGATTAATGTCACCTTTGTATTGTCAGGTGAGATCAAGCCCCGAGGTTAGTAATGGAGAGGCATCAATAAGATGCCCCCATTACTAGCCCCATAGTCACATTGTAAGAAAACCCAAACACACAGAAAAAAGTCCTTTAAAGGGAACCTGTCACCCCCAAAATGGAAGATGAGCTAAGCCCACCGGCATCAGGGGCTTATCTGCAGCATTCTGTAATGCTGTAGATAAGCCCCTGATATATCCTGAAAGATGAGAAATAAAGGTTAGATTATACTCACCTGGGCGGGCAGTCCGATCCAATGGGTGTCGCGGTCCAGTCCGGCACCTCCCATATTCATACGATGATGTCCTCTCCTTGTCTTCACGCTACGGCTCCGGTGCAGGCGCACTTTGTCTGCCCTGTTGAGGGCATAGTAAAGTACTGCAGTGAGCAGGCGCCTGGCCTCTCTGACCTTTCCCGGCGCCTGCGCACTGCAGTACTTTGCTCTGCCCTCAACAGGGCAGACAAAGTATGCCTGCACCGGAGCCGCAGCGTGAAGACAAGAAGAAGACATCATCATAAGAAGATGGGAGGCCCCGGGCCCGGACCGCGATGCCCATTGGACCGGACCGCAGCGGGACCGCTCCTGGGTGAGTATAATCTAACCTCTTTTTCTCATCTTTCATGATACATCGGGGGCTTATCTACAGCCTTCCAGAAAGCTGTAGATAAGCCCCTGATGCCGGTGGGCTTAGCTCATCTTCCATTTTTGGTGTGACAGGTTCCCTTTAATTGAAAGAATGACACAGACTCCTTTAATATCATTAACTAAACCATACTTAGGACCTCACCTATTCCCCCGATGCCCTCGTCACTTGCAAAAGAGGTAAAAAAACAACAATATTACTCACCTTTCCACAGAGATGCTTTTAATCCATTTGTCCCATGACAGGTCTAGTTCTGCTACATCTAGATGGCAGGCTGCATGGATGCATGATGCATCCATACAGCCTGTCATCCAACTGACCCTGAGCACCGTCTGCTCAGTGTTTGCCTGTGAACTGCTATTACGTATCTGACGGCACCGCGAGCATGAGAATGTTGAGAGCCACGGTTCCCACGCTGTCAGAAGACAGCATGAGCGCTCAGCTGTGGTCAAAGGTATAAAGTTTACCTCCGGTAACTGGTGTCAGCTGATGGGACTACAGCTCCTATCAGCTGCCACTTGCTGCCGCTAACAACAGTGAGAGCAGGAGCGAGGGCACCGCTAGTGTGAGAAAGTTCTCCTGCTTGTGGTGCCGTCAGACAGGTCCTGCGAGTTCAAGGCCAATGAATTCCCTTCACCTTTCTGATGTCAATCCGAGTGCTATGGGAAAATTTTCCACAGCACTCGCGCTGACGTCACATAGGTGAAGTGAGTTAATTGGCAGTGAACTCGCAGGACCTGTCAGATGCACCGTGTGCAGGAGAACTTTCTCACACTCGCGGTGCCCTCGCTCCTGCTCTCACTGGTATTAGTGGCAGCAAGTGGCAGCTGATGGGAGCTGACACCAGTGACTGGAGGTAAACTTTATACCTACGATCACAGCTGAGTGCTGAGTGCTGTCAGAAGACAGCGTGGGAACCATGGCTCTCTGATCGACTGGGATGATTTCACCACCGATCACAAGCGCTACACACAGCGTGGGAAACACTGGCTTTTGTGTTGTGTATGTTTGGCTATATTCGGCGATTTAACTGGCGATTAAATCAGCGAATATTGCAAATTCGGTGATCATAAGCCGAACCAAAGAATGAGATATTCGCTTATCTCTACTTCTAACCTCCTGATGAAACCGCAGCTAAAGCCGTGAGAAGCGTGTCGAGGTGTTCAGCACAACTTATATTTTGTTTATGGCCACATGTAACCAAATATTTTATTAACTATGGAAATTCTGTTACCATAACGTTACACTGATGACTTTGAGGCCATAGACATAAGCTTCTGGGAAGACTATTATGGTCATGGATTCATTCCTGCCTTTGTATATGTATTTTCTATAGCATATAGGGTCATATGCCCAAGCAGCTTAAAAGCATTTGATGTACATAGTGGTATTTTGCTTGAAGATATTAGCTACAGTGGGGCAAAAAAGTATTTAGTCAGTCAGCAATAGTGCAAGTTCCACCACTTAAAAAGATGAGAGGCGTCTGTAATTTACATCATAGGTAGACCTCAACTATGGGAGACAAACTGAGAAAAAAAAATCCAGAAAATCACATTGTCTGTTTTTTTAACATTTTATTTGCATATTATGGTGGAAAATAAGTAATTGGTCAGAAACAAAATTTCATCTCAATACTTTGTAATATATCCTTTGTTGGCAATGACAGAGGTCAAACGTTTTTTGTAAGTCTTCACAAGGTTGCCACACACTGTTGTTGGTATGTTGGCCCATTCCTCCATGCAGATCTCCTCTAGAGCAGTGATGTTTTTGGCTTTTCGCTTGGCAACACGGACTTTCAACTCCCTCCAAAGGTTTTCTATAGGGTTGAGATGTGGAGACTGGCTAGGCCACTCCAGGACCTTGAAATGCTTCTTACGAAGCCACTCCTTTGTTGCCCTGGCGGTGTGCTTTGGATCATTGTCATGTTGAAAGACCCAGCCACATTTCATCTTCAATACCCTTGCTGATGGAAGGAGGTTTGCACTCAAAATCTCACAATACATGGCCCCATTCATTCTTTCATGTACCCGGATCAGTCGTCCTGACCCCTTTGCAGAGAAACAGCCCCAAAGCATGATGTTTCCACCACCATGCTTTACAGTAGGTATGGTGTTTGATGGATGCAACTCAGTATTCTTTTTCTTCCAAACACGACAAGTTGTGTTTCTACCAAACAGTTCCAGTTTGGTTTCATCAGACCATAGGACATTCTCCCAAAACTCCTCTGGATCATCCAAATGCTCTTTGGGAAACTTCAGACGGGCCCGGACATGTACTGGCTTAAGCAGTGGGACACGTCTGGCACTGCAGGATCTGAGTCCATGGTGGCGTAGTGTGTTACCTATGGTAGGCCTTGTTACATTGGTCCCAGCTCTCTGCAGTTCATTCACTAGGTCCCCCCGCGTGGTTCTGGGATTTTTGCTCACTGTTCTTGTGATCATTCTGACCCCACGGGGTGGGATTTTGCGTGGAGCCCCAGATCGAGGGAGATTATCAGTGGTCTTGTATGTCTTCCATTTTCTAATTATTGCTCCCATTGTTGATTTCTTCACTCCAAGCTGGTTGGCTATTGCAGATTCAGTCTTCCCAGCCTGGTGCAGGGCTACAATTTTGTTTCTGGTGTCCTTTGACAGCTCTTTGGTCTTCACCATAGTGGAGTTTGGAGTCAGACTGTTTGAGGGTGTGCACAGGTGTCTTTTTATACTGATAACAAGTTTAAACAGGTGCCATTACTACAGGTAATGAGTGGAGGAAAGAGGAGACTCTTAAAGAAGAAGTTACAGGTCTGTGAGAGCCAGAAATCTTGATTGTTTGTTTCTGACCAAATACTTATTTTCCACCATAATATGCAAAAAAATGATAAAAAAAAACAGACAATGTGATTTTCTGGATTTTTTTTTCTCAGTTTGTCTCCCATAGTTGAGGTCTACCTATGATGTAAATTACAGATGCCTCTCATCTTTTTAAGTGGTGGAACTTGCACTATTGCTGACTGACTAAATACTTTTTTGCCCCACTGTATATAGGCTTACTACCTATATCCATTATATTCTATGGCCATTTTACGGCGCACAATTTTTCTCATGCTTATGTTCATAAATCCATTATACACCATTTATATACACTGGGTTGACCTTCTGGAGGGTCACCTATCTTTGTTTGTATTAATATGACTTTTTATCTAAATAAAATGTGATTTTTTTTAGATAGTTGTTTCCATTGCTTCTATTTTTGATACTCTGTAGGTTTCATGTTATTATATTTATATTTTTTAGCCTTCTGTAATATTTATTTAGGAAATATTGTCCCTCTTCTTTGAGCCGCTTTCTAATCCTTAAAGGGACTCTGTCACCTGAATTTGGCGGGACTGGTTTTGGGTCATATGGGCGGAGTTTTCGGGTGTTTGATTCACCCTTTCCTTACCCGCTGGCTGCATGCTGGCTGCAATATTAGATTGAAGTTCATTCTCTGTCCTCCATAGTACACGCCTGCACAAGGCAAGATTGCTTTGCGCAGGCGTGTACTATGGAGGACAGAGAATGAACTTCAATCCAATATTGCAGCCAGCATGCAGCCAGCGGGTAAGGAAAGGGTGAATCAAACACCTGAAAACTCCGCCCATATGACCCAAAACCAGTCCCGCCAAATTCAGGTGACAGGTTCCCTTTAAACTTCAAAACATTAAAAATACACTATGCATCATGTAAAACCCTATATAAACCACACTTTAATTTGTAAAATGCAGTTTAAAAGAAAAAAATAAATAAAAATAATGTAAAGCACTGAAGACAGAACTAATAGGGCCATACCTTACGCTATGCCATAATGCAAAGGAAAATACAAAGATATCATCAAAGTGTTGTTTCAGGAGAACTTGCAGCAGAATTTCTGTCTGTGGCTGCCTCTAGCGCCTCCCTCCCACCCTCCATAGAATCTTATAAGAACTAGCTGCCCTTTCCTATCTCAGTAATGGGAAAGTCTGTTTTCTCCAAATAGAGAATTTACAGATTTCCAGGAGAACAAAATTGCATATTTTCATGTGTACCATAGATTTATGAAATAAAAATAAAAATGACGGTTACCCTTGACATGAACGAATTCAGATCCTGATGCTCCCAACCTTTTCAGTTTACATATGCATAAATCATAAAGGGTGGTCCCATGGTTTAATCACCTTTTATTTTACTGAATGGCTGCAATGGACTTTTAAATAATCGACCCTGCTGGCCCGTGAAAGCCTGACCTCCAACGATCTGAGGCTTCCTTTACTGAAGGGGTTGCCATAATGAGACAACCTTTTGAAATAAAAAGTATTTATTCCCTTTCTCCTTACAAACAGGAGCAGTGCAGTACTTTATTTTACTGAATGGCAGCTAAACACTCATGGAAAAATGGAAACAACTTATCAAGAGTTTTATGCTAGAAAATTTTACATTTTTCTATTCACACACTAAAAAGTATGGCTTATATACTTTTTTTCCCCTAAGATGGAATGCTAATTATCTACAATATGTTATAAAAACATTTCAATTTAATGAAGTGATGCATTAAAATGTGCAATTAAATTATCAGTTATCACGTAATAGGAACCATATTTTAATATATAAAAGCTGAAAATGTAATAAATACTTTACGTTTATCGACTGAAAGTTCTAATGTTCTCTAGAATCCTGGCCTATAAGTTCTCATTTACATCAATGGCACTACACGTTGTATCCAGCCAAGGAAGGTGTCCAATATCTTACACATCAATGGCATGTCTGTCTGACTTGAGCAGCAATTGCCTCTGGGGCAGGGAGTTATGCATGGACACCTAATTGATGCTGGTACACAGTGTCTACAAACACTTCAGTATGTCCACCTCGGCTGAATAAGAAAATGTGTCTCCGTTCTCCACACATGACATTTGTTTAATAATATACAAAGCATACAAGAAATTCTAGATGTGAAGACATATATATTATTATTATTATACATTTTTATAGCGTCATTTATTCCATGGAGCTTTACATGTGAAAAGGGGGCAAATATAGACAAATGCACTAAATATGAGCAAAAAACAAGGCACACGGGTACATAAGGAGGGAGGACCCTGCCCTCGACGGCTCACAGTCTGCAGGGGATGGGTGAGGAAACACTAGGAGATGGTATAGCTAGTTATGGGGCAGTTCAGTAGGATGAGTATCGCTGCAGGCTGTAGGCTTGTCGGAAGAGGTGGGTCTTCAGGTTCTTTTTGAAGGTTTCTACGGTAGGCGAGAGTCTGATGTGTTGTGGTAGAGAGTTCCAGAGTATGGGGGAAGCACGGGAGATGTCTTCGATGCAATTGTGGGAAAAAGAGATGAGAGGGGAGTAGAGAAGGAGATCTTGAGAGGATCAGAGGTTGCGTGTAGGTAAGTACCGGGAGACCATGTCATAGATGTATGGAGGAGACAGGTTGTGGATGACTTTGTATGTCATTGTAAGGGTTTTGAACTGGAGTCTCTGGGCGATGGGAAGTCAGTGAAGGGCTTGGCATAGGGGAGAGGCTGGGGATTAGCTGGGAGATAGGTAGATTAGTTGGGCAGCAGAGTGTAGGATGGATTGAAGTGGTGCCAGAGTGCTAGAGGGGAGGCCAGAGAATATGAGGTTGCAGTAGTCAAGACGGGAGATGATAAGGGCATGCAATAGTGTTTTTGTGGTGTCGCGGTCAAGAAATGAGCGGATCCGGGAGATATTTTTGAGTTTGAGATGGCAGGAGGAGGCAAGGGTTTGAATATGTGGCTTGAAAGAGAGGGCAGAGTCGAGGATCACCCCGAGGCACCGGGCAAGTGGGACTGGGGAAAGTGAGCAGCCATTGACATTGAAAGATAGGTCTGGTGGAGGAGTGGAGTGAGGTGGAGGAAAGATGATGAATTCTGTTTTGTCCATGTTCAGTTTTAGAAAGCGAGCAGAAAAGAAAATGAAAATTGAAATTGCAATTCAAGGAAAAGTCATCGACATAAAAATCAACACATCCATAGACATGTCAATGAGAAGCAAATGATACAAAAAATGGAAACAAAACCTTTAGAACATGTCGAAATATTCAGTATTGAGTATGAGTGCCAAGCTCAGAAATTCACACCCTTACACAACTTGTCATGCTATCAGTGAGGTTATAGCGGGTTTTCCGAGGAATGTTCTGCCAATCTAACTGTACTTGGGCAGGCAAATCATCAAGCAGCTCCCTTTACAATTGCTCACCAATAAAGTGCCAGATTTAAGCAATGGGAGACAAGTGTGGTGATGCTGCAGGCTATATTAGTGCATTTAGGCCATGCAGTCTGGCCACAGTAGCAAGAGCAACATGGCATCTGGTGTTGTAGTGTTGAAAAATTGTTCCTGGAGAAATGGCCATATCACCGGTTCCACCACCAAATCAATGTAACACCGACCATTTGGGCCATGCCATAAAGAGGCTTTCGTGAGGAAACATCACACCAGTCCTATTCCTTGGATTATAGTGTGGAGCGGCATCATGTACAGTAACTGAACCCCTCTAGTCTTCATCCCAGGTACACTAAAAACATAGCATTATATTGATTTGGTGGTGCAACCAATGGTATGCCCTTTTCTTCAAAGTGCCACAGGAGCCAATTTTTCAACATGAAAAAACAAGACCACACATTTTTGTGCCACTTTGAGGATAGGCCATCAATATAGTGGGGGTGTGGCACACGGTACCCCCACCAATTAGCAGCACGACATAACAGGTTTTTAATTTCTATTGTTGCCTCAACAAGATACTGCACAGCTACACCTTATTCAAATGAATAAGGGGTTGATCCATAGTGCCCGGCCGCAGCAACATTTTTTTTATAATGTTGTTGTGTTCCAGCAGCATCAGATAGCTTCCGGCTGCCGCCAGTGCTGGTGACAGTTGATTGGCAGAGGCACCAATCAGATATTTATGGCCAATGCTAAGATTAGACCATGAATAAATAGTAGTGGCCAGACACAATTAGGATTTGTGAGATGCTCCATATTAGATTGCTCCCAAAGTGGCTGCCATCCTTTGCTCATCAAAAAGAGGCACTGAGCGTCTCTGGAGGCTACTCCTTAGCTTACAATACCTTGATGTTAAATATGGGGTTATACTATTGATATGCCCTTCACTTTTGTGGGTGTCTCTTCAGCCACCACTACCCTTTACAGAGTTTCAAACCATAACTGTGATCAAACAGTATATGCTTAATGCAATACTCTGTAATTCACACTGCATGGCCTCAGACCACAGTGGACAACACAGTCTCAGTGCAGAGCTATCTAAGAAGGGGTACCATATCCTTAAAGAGGTTGTCTGACCCTGAAATCCATTTTTAAGCTACTCTGTGCTGTATTGTGATATATAACACCCCTATACATTGTTTTGTTTTTGGTTTCTGCGTTTCGCTCCTCCTCATTGTCACTTCATTCTCTGCACCCACTGTGTTTACCTGCCACCAACATTGACAGCTCCCTGTGCTTTAACCCCTTAAGGTACTGTCACACTAGACGATATCGCTAGCGATCCGTGACGTTGCAGCGTCCTCGCTAGCGATATCGTCCAGTGTGACAGGCAGCAGCGATCAGGCCCCTGCTGTGCTGTCGCTGGTCGGGGAAGAAAGTCCAGAACTTTATTTCGTCGCTGGACTCCCCGTAGACATCGCTGGATCGGCGTGTGTGACACCGATTCAGCGATGTCTTCGCTGGTAACCAGGGTAAACATCGGGTAACTAAGCGCAGGGCCGCGCTTAGTAACCCGATGTTTACCCTGGTTACCATCCTAAAAGTAAAAAAAAACAAACACTACATACTTACCTACAGCCGTCTGTCCTCCAGCGCTGTGCTCTGCTCTCCTCCTGCACTGACTGTGAGCGTCGGTCAGCCGGAAAGCAGAGCGGTGACGTCACCGCTCTGCTTTCTGGCTGCCCGGCGCTCACAGCCAGACCAGAGAAGCAGAGCGCCGAGGACAGACGGCTGTAGGTAAGTATGTAGCGTTTGTTTTTTTACTTTTTAGGATGGTAACCAGGGTAAACATCGGGTTACTAAGCGCGGCCCTGCGCTTAGTTACCCGATGTTTACCCTGGTTACCAGGGACCTCGGGATCGTTGGTCGCTGGAGAGCGGTCTGTGTGACAGCTCTCCAGCGACCAAACAGCGACGCTGCAGCGATCCGGATCGTTGTCGGTATCGCTGCAGCGTCGCTATGTGTGACGGTACCTTTAGTGACAGAGCCAATTTGGAACTTAATGACCAAGCTAATTTTAACAATTCTAACCACTGTCACTTTATGAGGTTATAGCTCTGGAGCGCTTCAACGGATCCACACATGTTTTTTGCTTGGCTTTTTTGCTAATTTCACTAAATGATAAAACTGACCTGCTATTGTGATTCTCTAGGTCATTACGAGTTCATAGACACCTAACATAACTAGGTTATTTTTTATCTAAGTAGTGAAAAAATATTCCAAACTTTGCTAAAAAAAAAATAATAAAAAATTGTGCCATTTTCCGATACTCGTAGCGTCTCCATTTTTCGTGATCTGGGGTCAGGTGAGGGCTTATTTTTTGCGTGCCGAGCTGGCGTTTTTAATGATAGCATTTTGGTGCAGATATGTTCTTTTGATTGCCCGTTATTGCATTTTAATTCAATGTCGCGGCTACCAAAAAAATGTAATTCTGGCGTTTTGAATTTTTTTCTCGCTATGCCGTTTAGCAATCAGGTTAATGCTTTTTTTTATTGATAGATCGGGCAATTCTGAATGCGGCAATACCAAATATGTGTAGGTTCGATTTTTTTTTTAATTGATTTATTTTGAATGGGGCGAAAGGGGGGTTATTTAAACTTTTATATTTATTTTATTTTTTTCACATTTTTTTTAACTTTTTTTTTTTTACTTTTGCCATGCTTCAATAGCCTCCATGGGAGGCTAGAAGCAGGCACAACTCGATCGCCTCTGCTACATAGCAGCGATCTTATGTTCGCTGCTATGTAGCAGAAAATCAGGTGTGCTGTGAGCGCCGACCACAGGGTGGCGCTCACAGCTACCGGCGATCAGTAACCATAGAGGTCTCAAGGACCTCTATGGTTACTATTCAGAAGCATCGCCGACCTCCGATCATGTGACGGGGGTCGGCGATGCGATCATTTCTGGCCGCCCGGCCGGAAGCGGTAGTTAAATGCCGCTGTCTGCGTTTGACAGCGGCATTTAACTAGTTAATAGGCGCGGGCACATCGCAATTCTGCCCGCGCCTATTACGGGCACATGTCAGCTGTTCAAAACAGCTGACATGTCCCGGCTTTGATGCAGGCTCACCGCCGGAGCACGCATCAAAGCGGGGCTTCTGACCTCGGACGTACTATCCCGTCCGAGGAAAGAAAGGGGTTAACTACAAACTGAAAATAAAGATTAATGAACAACCACAAGACGAATTTCATCACCAGGTATCATTTTAATCAGTATAACGGCGCCAACCTGACACTGTGTGTAGGTTACTATGCACCATCCTGCTGACAGGTTCCCTTTAAGGACTGTGAGGGCCAACATACTATATATAGGGGAGCTGCAGGACCATCATATTGTTTGTGGCTATGGTGGAAATCGTGCTCTGTGTGTGTGTGGGGATGTAATGGGGGCCATCATATTGAGTGGGGAGACTTATTGGGGCTAAAGTACTATGTGGAAGCCACCGTAATGTGTTATGGGCTTGTGGGCACCATACTCTGAAGGGATCATACTGTGTAGAGGATGTGGGGGCATCACAGTGTGTTGCAGGCACTGGGAGGTCATCATAGGGTATTGTGGAGGTTACTGTAGGCACATTCAAAGTGGGGGTATAATACTGTGTATAGAAGTATTTTGTCAGGCATTATACTCTAGGGGGGCCATGAAAGCATCGTAGTGGGTGAGAACGCTTAGGCTGCCATCACACTAGCAGCATTTGGTCAGTATTTTACACCAGTATTTGTAAGCCAAAACCAGGAGTGGAACAAATAGAGGAAAAGTATAATAGAAACATATGCACCACTTCTGTATTTATCACCCACTCCTGGTTTTGGCTTACAAATACTGATGGAAAATACTGACCAAATACTGCGAGTGTGACGGCAGCCTAAGTGCTGCAATGCTTGTTCCTTTCCCTGTCTTTAAAAGTTGTCAGGTTTGTTCCTCTGTGACTATAGCTATGTGCAATCTACATGATATTTTTCTGGGCTTGGATGAGGGGAAATAAATTAGGACTTTTGTTATGGAAACTTACGATTTCTATATACCTCTGACCAGTACATGTCTATCTGTGTCTGTATCTGTGTAGTGTGTATGTGACCTTATATATATGTTACATGAGTGAGTAGTACTATGTCTTTGTAGTTTCATGGGTCAGAGTCCAGACACTGGATGTTCACTATCTCACCTGGTTGTAGATCATTCCTCCTCCATCTTTCTCCACCCGTTACATCTTTCTTCGCTGAATCTGTGATGTCTTTAAGAACTATCCCGCTGACCTCATATAATGATGATTGAGTGGATGTCACAGGTCATTATTAGCTTTGGGATTCCAGCTCTTCATCTATAGCTTCTGGTTTGTATATGGTCCTATTAACACAACTTTTACATCATTTATGCCTGCTAATAAAAAGTCTCTGATTTCCATTCCCTCTACAGCTTTTATGAGAGACCAACAAGAATCTTGCAAGCTTACTTCTAAAGCCTGATAGTAGTGTCTAATCATCAAAGACCAAGACATCAGAAGACAAGGATGTCAGAAGACCAAGACATAGCCAGATGAAGATATTGAAAGACTAGAGATTTGTTCACACTGTGTCTTTCCAAAGTGGTCTGGTTTTCACGCAGAATATGCTTCCGGAATTGCTTCTCTTTTTGGTCCTTTTCTAGGCGCTTTAAAGCGCTTTAAAGTCTTATATAAATATACCCTCTTCATAGATGAAGAGGACAGTACTCTACAGCCATCAACAGGAAGTAGCAGTCCTAAAACTCTATATAGACCCCTTAAAGGGTCAAGATTGACCTATTAGCCAGGGTCCCACTAGTGAATCACATCTCGGCTCTTGCTCTGCTGCGAGCGTGATCTGAGAGTCAGTGCACTGTCCTCCGATCCTCTTGCATTAGAGAATCACAGCACAGGTGCGGAGGAGACGGAGAAAGTAATTTCTCCATTTCCTCCATTGCCAGCATCCGCGGGAATCGCACTGCACTCACGTGATATCCGAGTGCAGTGCGATGTTTCACATGCACACAGACTTATATGTATGTGTGCGATCCAAATTCAGCATGCAATCGTAGTGTGCTCAAATTTGTTTCCTATTCGATTGCGATCTGATCAGAGCAAAAAAAAAAACGCAATTGAGAACAGAACCATAGAATTAAATTGGTACGAATGCAATCCGATTTTTAATGGGATAGCATTCGTCCGATTTAATCATAAGCGGGAGCGAGCCCTTAGGTTGGGAGCTCACAGAGAACAGAGAGAGAATCGGGCCGATTATGCTAATGTCACTCAGCTCAAACTTTTTCATAGTGTGAGCCGAGCATCTTCTTACTATGATGAGAGAATCGCAGCACAGGGATGGAGAGAACGGATAACTTAATTTATCCATCTTCTCCATTTCCTTCATCCGAAGTAATCCGAGAGTGGTCTGATTATTCACATGCACCCACTGACTTGTATGGGTGCAAGTGATCCGATTATCGAATGCACCCACAGCATGCTGTGATTGTTTTCTCATACTGACTCAGCATAAGAAAAGAATCTGCACTGCCCATAGTATAACATTGGACCGAGAGCTATAAGACAAAATATCACACAGCCCTCGACTGTTATAACTCGTGTGAGCGAGTCCATGGCGCTCTAGTCCTCATCTTCCTTTTATTACTTATTAGTTACAGCATGTAAAACATGATGTTTCGGCCACATTATTATTAAGCCATAGCCATTTATAATAGAGATATCACATGTCGTGTTTTCATTTTTCTATGCTGTAACTAATCAAGAAGTTTATTGAGGCAAATATCTGGCGCCTTGGGTATCTTTGCAAGAAAAATGTACTTTATGGGCCCGATTCATCAGGACTGGCGTCTTGTATGGCATTCTTGATGACGTGTGCACTGCGTAAGACGCGCCTAATCCATTAAGAGGCGTGTGTCTTTTAATGAATTTGGTGCATATTTTAACAGCCATACACCAGCGCCAGAATTGTTACTCTAGTCAGAGACTGGAGTATATATTTGGTGTAATTTCTTCCACCTTCATTGCGCTAATTATTATGAATTACAATGACGCACTTGGTCCTGCCCTGCCTTCTTCTAGCTCCACTTACTTGTTAAAAAGTTGATGGAGTTGGCGAGGAGTGGCGTAAAAATTAGCGAAAGAGGCAAAACATTTGAGCAACTTTGAGTTGTGCAAAAATTCTGCATATTTCAAGGTGTTTTAGGCCAGAAATCTGGCAAAACAACTTGATTAAATGTGCTCCATATCGCTTTTGCATACAAATCAATAGGAAGACTCCAGCGTTTTGGTGACGCTTGGTCTGGCATTTTTATAAGCAGACCCACTTTAAAAATAGTTGAAAAAGACACAGTGTGAACATCCTCTAAGACATCTTTATTTTAGACTGTAAGCTCTTAGGTGTCAGGGTACCTGTAGATTTCTGTATGATGACAGTGTAGAAACCTTTTTATGACCACGCTTACCATGAGTTGACTCACAGGCTGTACCTTTTTTGCTGTGAACTTTCGCGCCTTCTCCAGCTTCACACCTGAGCATTTTTTGTTCTTTTCTTTCGGTGAAGTGGAGATCCCGAGCCTTCCACCACTCACGACAGCTGTAGGGTGTTTCTTAAAGCTGTTGGTCCAAAAAGGGTTCCGGTTATTTTTCTTATTGTTGATATGTGTTTATTGAGAGGAATCCATTCTTTAGATTGTAAGCTCTTAGGAGCAAGGTTTATCCTGTCATGTTACTACATTGTGAGCCTTGACTGGCAGGAATCTTCTCTAGACACTAATTATGTATTATCACACTGTGAAGGTACCGTCACATTAAGCGACACTGCAGCGATATAGACAACGATGCCGATCGCTGCAGCGTCGCTGTCTGTGTGGTTGCTGGAGAGCTGTCACACAGACAGCTCTCCAGTGACCAACGATGCCAAAGTCCCTGGGTAACCAGGGTAAACATCGGGTTACTAAGCGCAGGGCCGCACTTAGTAACCCGATGTTTACCGTGGTTACCATTGTAAATGTAAAAAAAAAAAAACACTACATACTTACATTCCGGTGTCTGTCGCGTCCCCCGGTGTCAGCTTCCCTGCACTGTGTAAGTGCCGGCCGTAAAGCAGAGCGGTGACGTCACCGCTGTGCTCAGCTTTACGGCCAGCCGGCCGCCCGGCGTCACACACGCCGATTCAGCGATGTCAGCCGGTGATCCAGCGACGAAATAAAGTTCTGGCCTTTCTGCTCCGACCAACGATGTCACAGCAGGATCCAGATCGCTGCTGCGTGTCAAACACAACGATATCGCTATCCAGGACGCTGCAACGTCACGGATCGCTATCGTTATCGTTCTAAAGTTGCTCAGTGTGAAGGTACCTTAAGTCTTTACCCTTAAATGACCTGACTTATTTATTTTTCCATTTCCATCCTTCATTTATGATATTTCTGCCCTTATTTTTCTTTTCCTGGAGAAGATTTTCTGTTGGCTGGATAATTAGTATTTTTTATCAGCTTTATTTTTATCTATAAATATTGTCATAACATCATTACAGGGTAAGGACAATGTTCCTAGATTGTGAGCTCATCAGACCAGGATTGTGTCTTGTGTGCATCCTTCTTTTAGATTGTAAGCACTTAGGTGTCAGGGGACCTGTATATTAATGTATAATGACTAGCGATGAGCCACTGTGCTTGGATAAGGCGTTATCCGAGCATGCTTGTGTGCTGAGTGAGTGACTCCAGTGTACTCGGAAAATATGTTCTAGTCCCCACAGTTGTTTGTCTCATAGCTGTTTGACAGCTGCATCACATGCAGGGATTTCCTGTTTGTTAGGCATTCCCTCAGAGGCGTAGCTAGAGCTTTTGCCGCCCGGGGCTGATCCCGAGTTTGGCGCCCCCCCCCCAGCTCAATACACACAAAGGTTACCAAAAATGGTTTTCCTGTTTTGTAGAACTTAAACTGGGCCTAATGGTGTCACCCCCACATGCCACACCTGTGACTTAATACCACCACACCATGACCAGGCCACATAGTGACCGAATAATACTACATACAAGGGACAAATACCACCGCACCATTTCCAGACCACATATTACCACCACATAGTGACTGAATACTACAATACTGATCAGTAATAAAAAAAAAAACACAATACTATCACCATAAGTGCCAGTATTCACAGGAGATCTGTACTTAGTATGCAGTGTCTGTGTAGAGGTAATACAGAGATCACTGGTGACATTATACACAGGACCTCTATATAGTATACAGTGTATAGTGTCAGTGTATAGGTAACACTGACTCACCAGTGACGTCTCTAGGTGAAGTCCTTCATCTTTCATCCAGCACAGACCGCCATCATTCCTTCCAGCCAGGACTCGTTTCTGCAGGAAATAACACAGTTATCTCGAGCTCCGCTTGCAGAACACATTACTTAATTTTTCACAACTTCTACATTACACCACATGAAGAAAAAAAGGTGATATAGTGTCACTCTGCACAGTAACAGGACCGCCCCCCCATTTAAAACAGTATACTCAAAAAATAAAATAAATACATCACTGCAGTAACAATATCCCTTAATTATCCCCTATGGTAATAATATTCCCCACCCTGGCCCCGTTTATCTCATTCCTGGCTCCAGCCATATGTTGTCGTATCCTGCCCTCATGAGTATCCATTCTACCCCGTATGATCTCCCCATCCTGCCCCACCAGCCTCCATCGTATCCGTCCTGCCCCATGATCCAATCCTGCCCCGTGTCTCCAATCATGCCCCGTATCTACATTCTGCCCATGCCTCAAGTCCTGCCCCCAGTGTGTCCAGCATATTACCCCCATGTTGTCCAGCAATCTGCCCCAGTGTGTCCAGCATATTACCCCCATGTTGTCCAGCAATCTGCCCCAGTGTGTCCAGCATATTACCCCCAGTGTGTCCAGCAATCTGCCCCAGTGTCCAGCATTGCCCCAGTGTGTCCAGAAGTCTGCCCCAGGGTCTCCAGCATTGCCTCAATGTGTCCAGAAATCTGCCCCAGGGTCTCCAGTATTGCCCCAGTGTGTCCAGCAATCTGCCCCAGGGTCTCCAGTATTGCCCCAGTGTGTCCAGCAATCTGCCCCATGGTCTCCTGTATTGCCCCAGTGTGTCCAGCATTCTGCCCCATGGTCTCCAGTATTGCCCCGGTGTGTCCAGCAATCTGCCCCATGGTCTCCAGTATTGCCCCAGTATGTCCAGAAGTCTGCCCCAGGGTCTCCAGCATTGCCTCAATGTGTCCTGAAATCTGCCCCATGGTCTCCAGTATTCAGTGTGTCCAGCATTCTGCCCCATAGTCTCCTGTACTGCCCCAGTGTGTCCAGCATTCTGCCCCATGGTCTCCAGTATTGCCCCAGTGTGTCCAGCAATCTGCCCCATGGTCTCCTGTATTGCCCCAGTGTGTCCAGCATTCTGCCCCATGGTCTCCAGTATTGCCCCGGTGTGTCCAGCAATCTGCCCCATGGTCTCCAGTATTGCCCCAGTATGTCCAGCATTCTGCCCCATGGTCTCCAGTATTGCCCCAGTGTGTCCAGCATTCTGCCCCATGGTCTCCAGTATTGCCCCAGTGTGTCCAGCATTCTGCCCCATGGTCTCCAGTATTGCCCCAGTGTGTCCAGCATTCTGCCCCATGGTCTCCAGTATTGCCCCAGTGTGTCCAGCAATCTGCCCCATAGTCTCCTGTATTGCCCCAGTGTGTCCAGCAATCTGCCCCATGGTCTCCTGTATTGCCCCAGTGTGTCCAGCAATCTGCCCCATGGTCTCCTGTATTGCCCCAGTGTGTCCAGCAATCTGCCCCATAGTCTCCTGTATTGCCCCAGTGTGTCCAGCAATCTGCCCCATGGTCTCCTGTATTGCCCCAGTGTGTCCAGCATTCTGCCCCATGGTCTCCAGTACTGCCCCAGTGTGTCCAGCAATCTGCCCCATGGTCTCCAGCATTGCCCCAGCCCCAGACAGTCAGACATAAAGAAAAAAAAAAAAAAAGTAAAATCCTCACCTCTCCCGTTCCCAGCGCAGGTCCGGTGCAGTCAGCGTCTCTCCGGCTCTGCGACGCTCAGGACAGAGAGGCAGAGCGGCGCGCACAGTAGTGACGTCATCGCGCCCTCTGCTCTGAGACCTCGCAGAGTCAGAGGACGCTGAAGCCGCAGGAACCAGGAGAGGTGAGTATTAGAGCGGGGGGCGGGGGCGGGGGCGGGGGCGGGGGCGGGACCCGGGGGTGGGGGGAGCTGGCCCTGGACGTGGCGGCGGACGGCGCCGCCCGAAGATTTAAAGGGGCATCTTTTTTTTTTTTTTTTTTTTATCTTCTTCTCCTGCAGCGCCGGCCGCCCCCAGCATTGTGCCACCCGGGGCGGACCGCCCCCCCCCCGCACCCCCCTTCCTACGCCACTGCATTCCCTGCATGTGTTGTGGCTGTCTAAGGCTATGTGCACACTTTGCAGATTCCACTGCGGATTTTTCCGCAGTGGAATTCCAAAATCCGCAGTGAAAACCCGTCGCGGTTTTTACTGCGGATTTATCGCGGTTTTTACTGCGGTTTCTTCTGCGGATTTTCATCTGCAGTTTTCTATTGGAGCAGGTGAAAATCCGCAGAAAAGAAGTGACATGCTGCGGAATGTAATCCGCAACGTTTCCGCACGGTTTTTTCCGCAGCATGTGCACTGCGTTTTTTGTTTCCCATAGGTTTACATTGTAATGTAAACTCATGGGAAACTGCTGCAGATCCGCAGCAGTCAAATCCGCTGCGGATCCGCAGCAAAATCCGCAAAGTGTGAATATAGCCTTACAGTCTCGAGACATGCAGCCGCGGGGACTTGAACATATTTTTTGAGAATGCCGAAGACACTCGTTAGCACACGAGCATGATCGATTACGCCTTATCCAAGTACGCTCGCTCATCACTAATAAAACTTTTCTATGATCACTCACACTAGAACTTTTCACATGAGTGGATTCATTTAATTTAATTTCCTTTTTTTGGTGAAGTAAGTGTAAATCACGAGCCTTATACCCCTCTTGGCTGCATGCAGCTGCAGGGTTTTTCTAAAAGCTGTTGGTCATACAAGGGTTCCGGTTATTTTTCTTAGATTGTAAGCAATGACGTCCAAGGATCTCTTGGAAAGAGGAAGACATTGCATTATAATCCTTGATTCTGTGACGGGACGTTGATACAGGTAACTAGTCTGATCGCCACTTGTGGGGTCGGGAAGGAATTTTTCCCCTAATATGGGGAAGGAATTTTTCCCCTAATATGGGGCCTTTTGCCTCGTGGGGTTTTTGCCTTCCTCTGGATCAACATGAATGGGCTTCTTCAGATCTTGAGCTCATTTAGCATGATGTCCCTTATATATAACAGGTTACATTGTACTAGGCAACTTATATTGATTGTTCCTTCTATCGTTATTTTTATTGAGATGATTCCTTTTTTTAGATTGTAAACTCTTAGGAGCGAGGTTTATCCTGTCATGTTACTACATTGTGAGCCTTGACAGTCAGGAATACTCTCTAGATACTAATTATGTAATATGACACTGTAAGGCTAAGTGCACACGTTGCAGAATTGCCGCGGAAATTTCCGCGGCAATTCTGCGCCTCCTGCCGCGGGTATATCGCATGCGGAATTGGCATGCATATTCCCACAGAAAACTAGCATTTTGCAAGCATAATTAGCTTGCAGAATGCTAGCGTTCTCCAAGCGATCTGTAGCATCGCTTGGAAAACTGATTGACAGGTTGGTCACACTTGTTAAACATAGTGTTTGACATGTGTGACCAACTTTTTACTATAGATGCTGCCTATGCCGCATCAATAGTAAAAGATACAATGTTAAAAATAATAATAAAAAAAATGGTTATACTCACCTACCGCAAACAACCGATCTCCTCAGTGGCTTCCGTTCCTATAGATGGTGTGTGTGCAGGACCTTCGATGACGTCGCGGTCACGTGACCGCGACGTCATTGCGGTCATGTGACCGCGACGTCATCGCAGGTCCTTCACACACCATCTACAGGAATGGAAGCGGCCGCGTGCAGCGCTGAGGGGCAGGAAGACTCCGGGGGCCATCGAAGGTGAGTATATCACGATTTTTTTATTTTAAATTTTTTTTAACAATTATATGGTGCCCAGTCCGTGGAGGAGAGTCTCCTCTCCTCCACCCTGGGTACAAAACGCACATGATCTGATTACTTCCCGCATGGTGGGCATAGCCCCATGCGGGAAGTAAGCAGATCAATGCCTTCCTAGGTGTGCGGAATCCCCGCGATTCCGCAAATTTAATGAACATGCTGCATTTTTTTCTGGAATACGAATCCGCTCAGGAAAAAAAAAAGGAGCATGTGCACAAAAAATGTGGATTGCATTCTATTAAATAGGATACTTAACGTGAACGTTTTTTTCGCGTTTTTATAGCGAAAAAACGCGAAAAAAACACGAAAAATCTGCTATGTGTGCACACAGCCTAAGCCTTCACCCCTAAATGAACAGACTTATTTATTTTTCTATTTTCATCCTTCATCTATGATATTTCTGCCCTTTTTTTTTCATGGAGAAGATTTTCTGTTGGGCGGAAAAATTAATATTTTATATAATCTTTATTTTTATCTTTAACCCCTTTCTGCCAGCTGACGGAATAGTACGTCAGCTGGCAGATCCCCTGCTTTGAGGTGGGCTCCGGCGGTGAGCCCACCTCAAAGCCGCAAAATGTCAGCTGTTTTGTACAGCTGACATGTGCGCACAATGAGCGCGAGCGGAATCGCGATCCGCCCGCGCCCATTAACTAGTTAAATGCCGCCGTCAAGCGCTGACAGCGGCATTTAACTATTGCTCCCGGCCGCGCGGCCGGATGTGCTCGCACTGCTGACCCCCGTCACATGATCGGGGGTCAGCAGTGCATCGCCATAACAACCAGAGGTCTCCTTGAGACCTCTATGGTTGTTGATGGCCGATTGCTTTGAGCGCCACCCTGTGGTCGGCGTTCAAAGCAACCCTGCATTTCTGCTACATAGAGGTGATCTGTACTTCACCTCTATGTAGCAGAGCCGATCGAGTTATGCATGCTTCTAGCCTCCCATGGAGGCTACTGAAGCATGCCAAAATTAAAAATCAAAATCAAAAGATCAAAAGAACTTATCTACACCAAAATGGTATCATTAAAAACGTCAGCTCGGCACGCAAAAAATAAGCCCTCACCTGACCCTAGGTCACGAAAATTGGAGATGCTACGGGTATCGGAAAATCACGCATTTTTTTTTTTTTTTTTAGCAAAATTTGGATTTTTTTTTCACCACTTAGATAAAAAATAACCTAGACATGTTTGGTGTCTATGAACTCGTAATGACCTGGAGAATGATAATGGCAGGTCAGTTTTAGTATTTAGTGAACGTAGCAAAAAAGCCAAACAAAAAACAAGTGTGAGATTGCACTTTTTTTGCAATTTCATCACACTTGGAATTTCCCGTTTTCTGTTACATGGCATGGTAAAATCAATGGTATCGTTCAAAAGTACATCTCGTCCCGCAAAAAATAAGCCCACACATGGCCATATTGACGGAAAAACAAAAAAGTTATGGCTCTGGGAAGGAGGGGAGCAAAAAACGAAAATGAAAAAGCGGAAAAAGCTTCAGGGGTGAAGGGGTTAAACATTGTCATAAAATCATTGAGGGGCAAACACAATGTTCCTAGATTGTGAGCTGATCAGAGCAAGATTGTGTGCCCCAGAAACATAATAATAATAATTTTTATTTAGTACAAGGAGTTTATTAACCTTTTCCTTTCTCAACCAATTTTGTTTTTGCGCTTTTATTTTTTTCTTCCAAAAACCATTTACTTTTCCATCGATTTAACCATGTGAGGACATGTTTTTTTTTTTTAATGGGACAAATTATTAGGATTTTTCTATGGTTGTCATTATTATTTAATTTTCCAGGACACCTATTATAATTCTTATTTTTAATATTCCAGGACACGTATTATAATTCAGATTTTTGGTAATAAATACAATGTAACCACAACCTGTTCTGGTGCTGTTCTTCTCTGGGATTATTAGATCACACAATTGCTTGTGATGATTATAGATGCTGCTTCGCCATATTCCATGAAGAAGCGGGGCACAACCTTGACCAGTCCCCGGCCATCTTTGTTCAGGAGGAGCGCATGTGCAGTTTTAATGTGACCGCCGGTATCTGTCTGCACAAAGATGACGGCGGTCTGATTTACTGCGCCTGCACGAACTACGCGCAGGTGTAGTGAATCATTCAGCTGATCCCGGCGGCAGATGCGCGACATGTCCAAAGGCAGAGGAAGCCGGTCACATTAAAGGAGTTTTCCCAAGAATGAAAGTTCATTTTAAAAATTGACTGTGTCTTACCGTGTACAGAGCATACCACATCTCCTGGGCAGTGTAGGAAGCAAAAGACAATACTGACATTACAGCAGGGGATCACAGTGGATTCATTTTGTGAAGGAAAATATTTCACTGAGTGTTTTTAAAAAAAATATTTTACCTCACAAAATGGATCCTCTGCAATCTCCTGCTGTAATGTCAGAATTGTCTTTTGCTTCCTCCCCTGCCCAGGGTGGTATATTCGGTACACGGTCAGACACAGACAATTTTTAAAATGAACTTTTGTTAGTGGGAAAACCCCTTTAAAAAGCAAATATCAACGCCAACATGGCTCCTCCTAAAAAGTACGCCAATGACAAGGAAAGGAAAGCAGCAAAGGCACAATGTCGAAGACAACAACGGGCAAATGAGACTCTTGAAGAGCAACAGCATCGCTGGGATAAAAACAATGCATATAAGCGTAGGCGTCGAGCACATGAGTCCCCTGATACAAAATTCATTAGATTATCACAGGATGCCATTGGGCAACTACAGTGCCGCATGCCTGCCCCCATCGTGACATTACCGCCCTCCCAATGCGATAGCATCGGGCCTCCATTTGGTATACGGTATTTATATTTATGTAGTTCAGTCCCCTGAAATAAAAGTGTGCTTGTTTTTCATGATTTTGGCAAAAGTTAAATAAAGAAAGGGTGGAGCTTTGCACAAGGGGAAACCACTCCTTAAGACTTTGAGAACATATGGCTTCTGAGAATACTTTAGAAAACAGGTTGTTATCCTAGCCTTTAAATAACCTATTTTTTATTTTTAAAATATTGGTTTCCATTTGTTTTTTGCAAAGATAACTGATGCTGAATTCCATTCAGTTTCTCTATATTAAATGAACTATCATGAACACATGTAAATAAGCAAATTGGCTGTAAAATACTAAAACTCCAGCAGATGAAACAGCTTTGGAATTTGCCCCCAGGTTATACTCTTTAGCTATCATCTTGTAGTCTGCCAATCCGCCAAAGCAAAGCATCATTTTAAAGTCCTGCTATGTTATGTTAGGCACATTGCTGAATCAGTGATAACTAGAGCAGTATGTGAGGGATGGTGCAGGAAACTATGCACTTGTAGGGTAAGGCAAACTTGGAAGATATCCCTAAAAGAACAGAGAAACAATTCAACTGGAACCTGTTGTTCCACTTCATTTGAACACTAAAAGCAGAGCTATTCTGAATATAAAAACAGCTTCAAAACACTAATCAGGGTCAACTAGCTGTATCGCTCATACAGGGGAGGCTGCACAGATGACTGCCACTAATCTACGTTTAGGCCTCATTCACACGTCCGTCTTGCACATATGCATTTTATCCATTTATTTCATGGATACAGCAAGTACTGATTGCAATACCCCAGAGTTGGGTATTACTGTAACCTTGCATGCTATCTAATATATAATTGCCTAGAATACTACTTCCTGCAATTTGTGCCAACTTCCTGTCCGGAGCTAATGTCCGGAGCTAATGTCCGGAGTTAATGTCCGGAGATAAGTGACGTCAACAGTGTCCAGTGTCTGATTGGTTGCCGCCTGCTGCGAGCGACCAATCAGAAACGTGCCGTACTGTGACACACTCCGCCCGCCATTTTGGTGTGATTTTTGAATTTTTACCTCACAGCAAGTTTCTACTGCGTGGAGGCGGGCCCAGTGACGTTGCTCTTCAAGCTCCTGCCGAATTTCGTCAAAAAAATGATAATACCATTTACCAAAACTATATATATTTAGTTGTGAAGTGGTTCAGTGACATTTTCACACCAATTTTGAACTTTTGTTTGGTGTTTTCTCCATATACTGCCTATTATTCACTGACTGTTATACTGAGAGACTGCCGTTTATTAACCTCTTCTTTGCCACATTGGGTATATTGCTCTATTATTTGCCACATAAGGACATTGTCCATTATTGCCCAGCAATTTCTCTGCAATATAAACTGCCTATTTATTAATATCTGCATTCCTGCAAAGAACTATTGCCTATTATTAACTGGCTATTTTCCTACTACCTGACATTGTTCTTAAGCAAAGAACCGTTGTGGCATTTGCCACAACACGCAAAGTTGTCGTCTGATGTCTTTCATCCCTCCCCTCATAAGCATGTTCATGGATCCTGTGTAACTGTACCTTAAATAACAAGAATTGTCAAGAGCTGGTCAGTGCAGCCATTTTTTGTTCTTTCTTACTATTATTTATTAATTGTATTATTTTTACATTTGAATAAATAAAGTATATATGGATTCTAGACTCCCGATTCTTTAGAATCGGGCTGCCATCTAGTTAGTTATAATATTAAAGTTTTGCACTGTTTTATGTAAGGGTCTGTATTAGTGATGAGCGAGTGTACTCGTTGCTTGGGTTTTCCTGATGACGCTCAGGTAACCTCCGAGTATTTATGACTGCTCGGAGATTTAATTTTCATCCCGGCAGCTGAATGATTTACAGCTACTAGCCAGCATAAGTACATGTGGGGGTTGCGTGGTTGCTAGGGAATTCCCACATGTAATTAAGCTGTCTAGTAGCTGTAAGTCATTCAGCTACCTCGATGAAAACTAAATCTCCGAGCAGTCATAAATACTCGGAGGTCACCAGAGCGTGCTCGGGAAAACCTGAGCAACGAGTACACTCGCTCATCACTAGTCTGTATAATTACTGCTGTAAGTCAGCACTTACTGCAGCAGCCCAGGAAGAAAGGAGCTACACACCTCACTGAGCCGGTGCTAGGCAAATGGCTAGGTGGTAGGAGGCTTTGGGTATACTAAGAATAGCTGTAACAATTATTCCAGTCAGAATTCCAGTGAATTCCTGAGAGTCCAGTTGGGGACCAGCCAGTTAACATTTGGGGGGATTAATAATTCCCCATCCAGTGGGCCGCATAGAGATGGACTGACCAGAAGAAACCTGTAGGATAGCCTGTGGACTAGGACTCAAGAGGCAGAAGGAATTTCCTGATCTGCACAGCACCGTTAGCCTACCAGATCAATACACTGTGGATGCAGGAGGAGTACGGTCCTGGAGGGTGGTCCCCCATAATGGAGATGGGAACACAGGAATCCTACAACTCAATGAAAGTGAGAGGGAGCAGAGATATAGGGATCTGCTGAGGACCCCTATATCTCTGTACTCTCACTAGACCTTGGATATCAAGGTGCCAGAGTCTGGAGGAAGAGTGGAGAGGCCACAATCCAAGCTGCTTGAGCTCTAGTGTGAATTTTCCACAATCAATGATCGTTTGGGGAGCCATGTCATCTGCTGTTGTAGGTCCACTGTGTTTTATCAAGACCAAAGTCAGGGCAGCCATCTGCTAGGAAATTTTAGAGCACTTCATGCTTCCTTCTGCCGATAAGCTTATTGGAAATGGAAATTTCATTCTCAGCAGGACTTGGCACCTATCCACACTGACAAAAGTACCAATTCCTGGTAAAAAACAACAGTATCACTGTGCTTGATTGACGAGCAAACTCGTCTGACCTTAAACCCATAAATAATCTGTGGGGTATTGTAAAAAGGAAGATGAGAGACACCAGACCAACAATGCAGAAGAGCTGAAAGCTGCTATCAAAGTAACCTGGGCTTCCATAACACCTCAGCAGTGCCACATGCTGATCGCCTCCATGCCACGCCGCATTAATGCAGTAATTGATGGAAAAGGAGCCATGACCTAGTATTGAGTGCATTTACTGGACATACATTTCAGCAGGCCAACATTTCAGATTTTAACCCCTTTATCCCCAAGGGTGGTTTGCATGTTAATGACCGGGCCAATTTTTACAATTCTGACCACTGTCCCTTTATGAGGGTATGACTCTGGAACGCTTCAACAGATCCTGGTGATTCTGACATTGTTTTCTCATGACATATTATACTTTGAGTTAGTGGTAAAATTTCCTTGACATTACTTGAGTTTATTTGTGGGAAAAAAAACAGAAATTTGGTGAAAATTTTGAAAATTTCACAATTTTTCAACTTTGAACTTTCATGCCCTTAAATCACAGAGATACTGTATGTCACACAAAATACTTAATAAGTAACATTTCCCACATGTCTACTTTACAACAGCACAATTTTGGAACCAAAATTTTTTTTTCTTAGGGAGTTATTAGGGTTAAAAGTTGACCAGCAATTTATCATTTTTACAACACCATTTTTTTTTAGGGACCACATCACATTTGAAGTCACTTTGAGGGGTCTATATGATAAAAAATAACCAAGTGTGACACCATTCTAAAAACAGCACCCCTCAAGGTGCTCAAAATCACATTCAAGAAGTTTATTAAACCTTCAGGTGTTTCACAGGAATTTTTGGAATGTTTTAAAAAAAAATGAACGTTTAACTTTTTTTCACAAAAAATTTACTTCTCATCCAATTTGTTTTATTTTACCAAGGGTAACAGGAGAAATTGAACCCCAAAAGTTGTTGTACAATTTATCCTCAGTACACCAATACCCCATATGTGGGGGTAAACCACTATTTGGGCGCATGGCAGGCTCGGAAAGAAAGGAGTGTCATTTGACTTTTCATGCAAAATTAGCTGGAATTGAGATAGGAAGCCATGTCTCGCTTGTAGAGCCCCTTATGTGCCTAAACAGTGTAACCCCCCCAAAAGTGATACCATTTTGGAAAGTAGACCCCCTAAAGAACTTATCTAGATGTGTGGTGAGCACTTTGAACACCCAAGTGCTTCACAGAAGTTTATAATGAAGAGCTTTAAAATAAAAAATCTTATTTTTTTCACAAAAATGATTTTTTACCCGAAATTTTTTATTTTACCAAAGGTAGCAGTAGAAATTGGACCCCAAAGGTTGTTGTACAATTTGTCCTGAGTGCGGTGATACCCCATATGTGGGGGTAAACCACTGTTTGGGGGCATGGCAGAGCTCAGAAGAGAAGGAGCGCCATTTGACTTTTCAATGCAAAATTGTCTGGAATTGAGACAGGGCGCTATGTCTCTTTGGAGAGCCCCTGATGTGCCTAAACAGTGGAAACCCCCCAAAAGTGAGCCCATTTTGGAAAGTAGACCCCCTAAGGAACTTATCTAGATGTGTGGTGAGCACTTTTAACCCCCAAGTGCTTCACAGAAGTTTATAATGCAGAGCCGTAAAAATTAAAAAATCTTTTTTTCCCCTCAAAAATGATCCTTTAGCCCTCAATTTTGTATTTTCCCAAGGGTATCTGGAGAAATTGGACTGCAAAATTTGTTGTGCAAATTGTCCTGAGTACGTGGATACCACATATGTGGGAGAAAACTACTGTTTGGGCACATGGCAGAGTTAGTAAGGGAAAAATGGCGTTTTGGAATGCAGACTTTGATGGAATGGTCTGCGGGCATCACGTTCCTTTTGCAGAGCCCCTGATGTACCTAAACAGTAGAAACCCCCCACAAACGACCACATTTTGGAAACTAGCCCCAAAGGAACTTATCTAGATGTGTGGTGAGCACTTTGAACCCCTAAGTTTTTCACTAAAGTTTATAACGCAGATCTGTGAAAATAAAAAAAAAAATTTTCCACAAAAATAATTTTTATGCCCCCAGATTTGTATTTTCCCATGGGTAACAAGAGAAATTGGAGCACAAAAGTTATTGTCCAATTTGTCCTGAGTACGCTGATACCCCATATGTGGGAGTAAACCACTGTTTGGGTGCACTGCAGAGCTCGGAAGGTAAGGAGCACCTTTTTACTTTTTCAACGCAGAATTGTATGGATTGAGATCGGACGTCATGTTGTGTTTGCAGAGCCCCTGGTGTGCCTAAACAGTGGAAACCTCCAAATTCTATCTCCAACCCTAGCCCCAACACACCCCTAAGCCTAATTCCAACCCTAACCACACTCCTAACCCTAACACACCCCTAACCCCAACACACCCCTAACCCTAATCCCAACCCTAACTACACCCCTAACTCGAACACACCCCTAACCCTAATCCCAACCCCAACACACCCCTAACCCCAACACACCCCTAACCCTAATCCTAACCCTAACCACATCCCTAACCCTGACACACCCCTAACCCAACCGTAAACGTTAGCCCCAACCCTAACCCTAACTTTAGCCCCAACCCTAACTTTAGCCCCAACCCTAATCCTAGCTTTAGCCCCAACCCTAACCCTAATGGGAATATGGAAATAAATACTTCTTTTATTTTATTATTTTTCCCTAACTAAGGCGGTGATAATGGCGGGGCTTGATTTAATATTTATAGCGGGTTTTTATGTTTGGCAGCTGTCACACACTAAAAGATGCTTTTTATTGCAAAAAGTAGTTTTTGCGTTACCACATTCTCAGAGCTATAATTTTTCCATATTTTGGTCCACAGAGTCATGTGAGGTCTTGTATTTTGCGGGACGAGTTGACGTTTTTATTGGTATTATATTCAGGCACATGACATTTTTTGATCGCTTTTTATTCCGATTTTTGTTAGGCAGTATGAACAAAAACCAGCAATTAGTGAATTTCTTTTTTTTTTAGGGGGGGGGGGGGCGTTTTTTACCGTTCCGCGTTTGGTAAAATTGATAATGTAGTTTTATTCTTTGGGTCAATATGATTACAGTGATACCTCATTTATATCTTTTTTTCATGCTTTGGCGCTTTCATACAATAAAAACTTTTATAGAAAAAATAATTATTTTTGGATCGCTATATTCTGAGAGCTATAACTTTTTTATTTTTTCGCTGATGATGCTGTGTGGTGTCTTGTTTTTTGTGGGACAAGATGACGTTTTCAGCGGTACAATGTTTATTTATATCCGTCTTTATGACCGTGTGTTATTCCACTTTTTGTTCGGCGGTATGATGATAAAGCATTGTTTTTTGCCTAGTTTTTTTTTTACGGTGTTCACTGAAGGGGTTAACTAGTGGGACAGTTTTATAGGTCGGATCGTTACGGACGCGTTGATAATAAATATGTGTACTTTTATTGTTTTTTTTATTTACATAAAGAAATTTATTTATTGGAACAATATATATATATTTTTTTATTTAGATTTTTTTTTTTTTTTTAAAACATATAAATATTTTTTTTTACTTTGTCCCAGTGTGGGACATCACAGTATAGTGTCAGATCGATTTGCAGTGCATTGTGTCAGATCAGCGATCTGACAGGCACTGCAGAAGGCTTGCTGGTGCCTGCTCTGAGTAGGCGCTTGCATGCCACCTCCCTGCAGGACCTGGATGGAGCCCCATGGCCATTTTGGATCTGGGTCCTGCAGGGAGGAGGACGGAGGAGACCCTCGGAGCAACACGATCACATCGCGTTGCTCCCAGGGTCTCAGGGAAGCACACAGGGATGCTTCAAACATGATCGCAGCATTCCGGCGGTTAATGTGCCAGGAGCGGTCCGTGACCGCTCCTGGCACATAGTGCAGGATGTCAGCTGTGATAGTCAGCTGACACTCGGCCGCGATCGACCGCGCTCCCCCCGTTAGTGCGGCTGATCGTGTTAGACGTACTATTCCGTCGGTGGTCATATGGGCCCATACCACCTCGACGGGATAGTACGTCTAATGTCAGAAACGGCTTAAAATTATTTTTTCAAGCTGTTGTCATAAATTATTCTAATTTACTGAGATAATGACCTTTGGGTTTACATTGGCTGTAAGACAAAGTTCTGTTTAGCCTTTACCTCATCTAAGAAAATTCCATATAGTCTATGTGTATATATTAATCCCATAATTGTTTCTAAATCAGAATTGCCTTCTACTTGTGTCACTTAATATAGTTATAGATTCAAATTCTCCACTAATATCCTAAAGGGGAAGGTACCATGACAGTGATCAGCTGGGAAGAACTGCTCCATCGCAACCATTCAATCACTACTGCAGGAAAGGGTGTTACATGGTGGTCTCTATTAAAGCATCCAGCGATGCACTATTTCAGTCACCTGACTGCTGTAGTCTATCCAAGGCTTCAGCAGTCCAGACTTTGCAGTGATTGCTCTCGGAGCCAGGGACGACAACCAACGTGGCCTGTGCTGAATCCACAAGGGTCACAGCAGGTGACTATCCCTCTGTTTTTTTTTTCACAACAATTTTTCAACATTGGACAATCTCTTAATATTCAAGCCCTAGATAATGTCCGCACTGTGCTAGTCTTCCTGCCAATTGAGACAGAACCATAATTCCTGATGTAGAAACTTCGTGAGCCATAGAGTGATATACCGGCCAAAATTCTAACTCTGCAGATTATGGTATGGTTCCTCGGTTGGATGTAAACATGTGACCAAGTGTTGGCTGAAAATGGGCTAAATGTAAAACTGTACGAGTGAGCAATAAAATATTGTATGTCTACAAGCCTATCCGCTGAAGAAACTGTTCTAAGCCCTCTTTCTGACCATTATATAGGGGTTACAATCAAACCTTTCCAAGAGAAAAGATTGGACATTTCAACCCCAAGTGATGGGGACCATACATACAGAAACAAGGATCAAAGGCTTAATAAGCCGACAGCCATTTTTCATGATTTTATCATAAACATGCACACATTACCCAGAATGTCTGTTTCTTTTTATGGGGAGGGGGAAATGAGCTGTGGCAGTAACGGAGTGTGGTGAAATCTCCAATGCCGGTTCGGAGGTTTCTCTCAGTGAGCATGGCCTGCTTTAATGGCGTTTCCAATCAATGTGGTTCATATATTGCAGTTATACTGCACGTGCTTCCATCCAGCATTAGAGCCTTACTACATTGAGGCTGATATCAATACTTTTGCTTGGTTGTAGACTATGGCCAGAATAAAAGAATACGATGTGTTATGTAATGTGAATGAAGCACAACATGAAATAAAAGTGAATGATTCCATATAAATATCCCTGACACATCATGGAAAATCACATAATCCCTGTGCTCATTTGTCTGCTGCATTCAGTGATCGCTGTTCACTTCTCCTCTCCTTGTAATGGAGTGAACAAATGTATTCTTATTCCCTGAGGAGAGTTCTGTGCGATAAATATGTCCATGTAATCCAACTATTTATGTCAAAGCCACATAGGAACATTTAGCTTTCTGGTCATTGAATATGGAGTGCCATAATTTTTACATATAATTTAAGATAAGGAATAACAATAAATCCCTTAGCCGCACATAATAAAATTTAGAAGTAAAATTGAAGGGTTTGACCACTACCGGACATCCCCTTTTAGTGGGCGCAGAGAGGTGAGAACATTTAAAGAATGATACTTACCTCCCTGACTGGTGACAATCCTCCATCCATCCCTTCTCCTGGCATCAACATTCGATTGGGGTGCCAATCAGCGATGGCTGCAGCATTTCTCTTTCATCCCATTGTTTCTTTCAGCTCAGATAAAATATGAACACTGATTGGCTGCTGTGCTCTTCCAAAGCCTCCACTGGATATTGCTTCCAGGAGGACTGAAGAGGGATACTGAACTGAGGACTGGAGAGGGATGATGCACTGAGGACTGGCAAGGGATGATCCACTGACGACTGGCGAGGGATGATGCACTGAGGACTAGCGAGAGGTGCTGCACTGAGGACTGGCAAGGGGTAGTGCACTGAGGACTGGCGAGGGATGCTGCCCTGAAGACTGGCGAGGTGTGCTGCACTGAGGACTAGCGAGTAGGGTTGAGCGAAACGGGTCGTTCATTTTCAAAAGTCGCCGACTTTTGGCAAAGTTGGGTTTCATGAAACCCGATCCGACCCCTGTGTGGGGTCGGCCATGCGGTACGCGACTTTCGCGCCAAAGTCGCGTTTCAATGACGCAAAAAGCGCCATTTCTCAGCCAATGAACGTGAACGCAGAGTGTGGGCAGCGTGATGACATAGGTCCTGGTCCCCACCATCTTAGAGAAGGGCATTGCAGTGATTGGCTTGCTGTCTGCGGCGTCACAGGGGCTATAAAGGGGCGTTCCCGCCGACCGCCATCTTACTGCTGCTGATCTGAGCTTAGGGAGAGGTTGCTGCCGCTTCGTCAGAAGCAGGGATAGCGTTAGGCAGGGTCCATTAACCACCAAACCGCTTGTGCTGTAGCGATTTCCACTGTCCAACACGACCTTCGGTGTGCAGGGACAGTGGAAGCTACATTTTTTTTTTCTCAGCGCTGTAGCTCATTGGGCTGCCCTATAAGGCTCCCTGATAGCTGCATTGCTGTGTGTACGCCGCTGTGCAAACCAACTGCTTTTTTCAAAGCACAAATCCTGTTGTTCCTTCCGTTCTGCACAGCTATCTTGTTTGTTTGTCCACACTTTTTATTTAATTTGTGCATCAGTCCACTCCTTATTGCTGCCTGCCATACCTGGCTGAGATTACTGCAGGGAGATAGTAATTGTAGGACAGTCCCTGTTTTTTTTTTTGTGGGAGATTAAGATTGGCATTTCTGCTAGAGTGCCATCCCTGTGTGTGCCATCTCTCACTCAGTGGGCCGTAGAAAGGCTATTTATTTTTTTGCTTGATTTGGGTTCTAAAATCTACCTGAAAAAATCACTACATCAATCAGTGGGAGAAAAATATTGGCCTCTGGGCTTGTGTGCCACTCCTGATTCCTGTGTGTGCCATCTCTCACTCAGTGGGCCATAGAAAGCCTATTTATTTTTTTGCTTGATTTGGGTTCTAAATCCTACCTGAAAAATCAATAAATCAATCAGTGGGAGAAAAATATTGGCCTCAGGGCTTGTGTGCCACTCCTGACTCCTGTGTGTGCCATCTCTCACTCAGTGGGCCATAGAAAGCCTATTTATTTTTTTGCTTGATTTGGGTTCTAAATTCTACCTGAAAAAATCAATAAATCAATCAGTGGGAGAAAAATATTGGCCTCAGGGCTTGTGTGCCACTCCTGACTACTGTGTGTGCCATCTCTCACTCAGTGGGCCATAGAAAGCCTATTTATTTTTTTGCTTGATTTGGGTTCTAAAATCTACCTGAAAAAATCACTACATCAATCAGTGGGAGAAAAATATTGGCCTCAGGGCTTGTGTGCCACTCCTGACTCCTGTGTGTGCCATCTCTCACTCAGTGGGCCATAGAAAGCCTATTTATTTTTTTGCTTGATTTGGGTTCCCAAATCTACCTGAAAAAATCAGTACATCAATCAGTGGGAGAAAAATATTGGCCTCTGGGCTTGTGTGCCACTCCTGACTCCTGTGTGTGCCATCTCTCAGTGGGCCATAGAAAGCCTTTTTTTTTTATTTGGTTTCTAAATTGTCCTTGTAAAAATCATTTTATTTTATTTGGTTTCTAAATTCTTCCTGAAAAAATCATTTTATTTTATTTTGTTTCTAAAGTCTCCCTGAAAAAAAAAAAAAAAAAATAAAACAGTGGGAGATTGATATTGCCCTTTCTGCTTGTGTGCCAGTCTTGACTCCTGGGTGTGCCATCTCTCTCTCTCTCTCTCAAATTGTGGGCCATAGAAAGCCTATTTATTTTTTTGCTTGATTTGGGTTCCCAAATCTACCTGAAAAAATCACTACATCAATCAGTGGGAGAAAAATATTGGCCTCTGGGCTTGTGTGCCACACCTGACTCCTGTGTGTGCCATCTCTCACTTAGTGGGCCATAGAAAGCCTATTTATTTTTTTGCTTGATTTGGGTTCTAAAATCTACCTGAAAAAATCACTACATCAATCAGTGGGAGAAAAATATTGGCCTCAGGGATTGTGTGCCACTCCTGACTCCTGTGTGTGCCATCTCTCACTCAGTGGGGCATAGAAAGCCTTTTTTTTATTTTTTTATTTGGTTTCTAAATTGTCCTTGAAAAAATCATTTTATTTTATTTGGTGTTAGGAGTCGAGTTTCCTCTGCTGCACAGGGGGAATCTCGATCCGTCTCCGCTGCGGTCTCCCATTCTCCTCCAGCCGCAGTGGAGCCTGCTCAGCAGGGACGTCGATCCCAGCGTCTCGCTCAGTCTGACTCTGTGAGAAGAGTTACTGCTGCTTCTCCAGCTTCTGCCTTTAAAGCCAATACTGGTCAGCAGCGAGTGGACTTCTCTGGGACTAAGTCCTTGTCTGCGCACACTGAGCATGCCCAGGGCAAGATCTCCCGTTGGAGATCGAGGGTCATGTGCTCAGACTCTGCAGCGCATTCTATTGGTCCTCTTGGCAGGTCTTGGAAGGGCAAAGTTTCTGTGGCCGCTTCCTGTCCTGCAGCTATATAAACTGCGCATGACCGCACGGCCATGCGCTAGTGTACAACTTTATACGTGTTTGTTGTGAGTGCAAGTCGTCCTTTAAATACCCCTACCCTACTGTATGATTGTTCGCGTATGGTGTATGGCTGCTATCTAGCGCCCGACTTAACACTCAACGTGTCTCACACGTGTCAGCGTCCTCTGCTGTGACCGCCAGTGCGGCGCCACGCGCCTGTGTGCGCTTCCTGACCCATGTCTGGGTACTTAGTGGTGCCTGCCAGCACGGCACAGTTTGCACTTCGGTGCCTCTGTTGTATATACTTTTCACACCCAGTTGTGGTGTAGTGCCAGCAAGGGTCTAATCGGACTACTATCCCTGTTGGGGTCTAGTTCGCTGACCACTTGCTCGCGCTCTATGTGCGGTACCGCGATCCTGTGACGCAACAGGATCGCTTTCTTCACGCTGGGTGAGGTTTAACCCACGCGTGTATACTTATGAGTACCGCCATATTGTCTGTCATGTCCTAGCAGCAGGTTTCACCTGCACGGTGGACCCCGGACTGCGAACGCATCCATTACATCTCTCTTGGTGCGTTCCGCCAGTCCTAACATTACACTAGCGCCAGGGTCTGGCTAGTGATGACAGACATACAGCAATCTCTGCGGCATATCCAGCAGCTGGAGGGTAGGTTGGCGGCTCTCGAGAGCGCGACCTCAGCTGTGAATGTTACTGCAGTAGCTGTACAGGCTGCCAGCGTGGCTGCAGCTACTATGTCCATTGCCACCCCTGTTCCGACATTATCTCACCTCCCGCTGCCAGAAAAATTTTCTGGTGATAGCAAGTTTTGTAGGGGATTTGTGAGTCAGTGCTCTATTCATCTCGAGCTCCTGGCTACACGTTTTCCCACAGAACGGGCTAAGGTGGGATTTATTTTGTCTCTATTGTCGGACAGGGCGTTGGAATGGGCTACGCCGCTGTGGGAGCGTGGCGATCATGTGGTGCAGAGTGCTCCGCTGTTTCTGAGCGCTCTGAAACAGGTCTTTTTAGGACCTCAAGTCACCCATGATACTGCGCTCCAATTGCTGGCATTAACTCAGGGTGAGTCCTTGGTCAGTCATTTTGCCGTCCAATTCCGCACCTTAGCATCTGAGCTGGATTGGTCGGATAAAGCTCTTATCCCCATATTTTGGAGGGGCTTGGCTGACCACGTAAAGGACGCTCTGGCCACTAGGGAGATTCCTGCCACACTGGAGGAGTTAATAACTGTCTCCACTCGAATTGACCTCCGTTTTAACGAGCGGAGGTTAGAGCGAGCCCAGTGTAGGCAGAGGTTTCGGCTGGCTCCTACTTTTGCCAAACCTCTTGAATTTCCAGTCCTGGTTCCTGAGTCACATGAGGCCAGGGAGGTGTCACAAGCAGGATCTAAGTCCTGGACCGCTTGTGCACTCAGGGTCTGTCATGTTTGCCAGCAGTCAGGACATCTAGCCACCAGATGTCCTCAGCGGTCGAGGAAACGTCAGCGTCTAGTGGTACTTGGTGGAGGTACACTAGACACGGCGACGTTTGCCTCTAAGTTGTCCTTTAAGGGGACAATTACTATTGGCTCATTTTCCCACTCGGTAGAGCTCTGCGTGGATTCTGGGGCGGAGGGCAACTTTATGTCTTCTGCCTTCGCCCAACGTCACGCAATACCCTTGGTTATGCTTGCTCAACCAGTAACGGTGCGAGTGGTGAATGGGTCGACATTGCCCTCACAGATAACACACCAGACCATCCCTTTTACTCTGTCCATGTCGCCATCTCATCAGGAGATAATTTCTCTGCTCGTCATTCCGGAAGGAATTGATGAGATCCTGTTGGGAATACCTTGGCTACGGTACCACTCTCCTCATATCGAGTGGTCCTCAGGCAGAATTCTGGGTTGGGGTGAATCTTGTGGGGGTAGGTGTCAGAGAGAGTGCGTTCAGGTTGCTACTACTGAGGTATCCGCAGATCTATCCTCTCTCCCCAAGCAGTATTGGTCATATGCAGACGTATTCTCCAAAAAGGCGGCGGAGACCCTTCCGCCCCATCGCCCCTATGACTGTCCTATTGACCTCTTGCCTGGTGCTGAGCCTCCCCGGGGTCGAGTCTATCCGCTATCTCTCCCGGAGACGGAGGCAATGTCACAGTACATACAGGAAAATCTGGCAAGAGGGTTCATCAGGAAGTCAGTGTCACCTGCTGGGGCAGGATTCTTCTTCGTGCAGAAGAAGAGTGGGGAATTGCGTCCATGCATAGACTACAGGGGTCTTAACGCCATCACCGTTAAGAATAAATACCCTTTGCCTTTGATATCTGAACTGTTCGATAGGCTTCGGGGAGCAAGGGTATTTACTAAATTAGATCTGCGGGGTGCTTACAACCTGATTCGCATCCGTGAGGGGGACGAATGGAAGACGGCTTTTAACACCAGGGATGGGCACTATGAATATCTGGTGATGCCCTTTGGGCTCTGTAATGCCCCAGCCGTTTTCCAAGACTTTGTGAACGATATCTTCCGGGATATGCTTTCCACCTCGGTCGTAGTCTATCTGGATGATATTCTCATCTACTCTCCAGATATTGACTCCCACCGGAGAGATGTTTGCAAAGTCTTCGACCTCCTACGGGCAAACTCCCTCTATGCCAAGTTGGAGAAGTGCATGTTTGAGCAGGAGTCCTTACCTTTCCTAGGCTACATCATCTCAGCCCAGGGATTGGCTATGGATCCTGCCAAACTACAGGCTGTGATGGACTGGCAGGAACCTCATTCTCTTAAAGCGGTGCAGCGCTTTATGGGGTTCATCAATTATTATCGCCAGTTCATCCCGCATTTCTCAACTTTGGTAGCTCCCTTGGTTGCCCTCACCAAGAAGGGGGCAAATCCTAAATTGTGGTCTGAGGAGGTCTCCAAGGCCTTTATCTCTATAAAGTCACACTTCGCTAGCGCTCCCATACTTCATCGCCCCGATGTTGATAAGCCATTTATCATGGAGGTGGATGCCTCTTCTGTTGGTGCTGGAGCAGTCCTCTTCCAAAAGGATGCTCAAGGTCGGAAGCATCCTTGCTTCTTTTTCTCCAAGACCTTCGCACCAGCAGAGAGGAATTATTCCATCGGGGACAGGGAGTTGCTAGCCATGAAGTTGGCTTTCTCGGAATGGAGACATCTCTTGGAGGGAGCACGTTTTCCCTTCCAAGTCTTCACAGATCACAAAAATTTGGTGTATCTGCAGACAGCTCAGCGGTTGAATTCTCGCCAGGCCAGATGGTCCTTGTTCTTCTCCCGGTTTCATTTCACCCTCCATTTCCTTTCTGGGGAGAAGAACATTCGGGCCGATGCTCTCTCTCGCTCCGTTGTGTCATCTGCGGAGGAGGAGGAGGAGCCTCGGCTTATTGTCCCCACCGAGAGTTTGAGAACCGTGGCCCCGGTTTCGCTGGAGTCTGTGCCCCCGGGCAAGACTTTTGTTCCATCTAGTTTGCGGCCGGAGGTTCTCTCTTGGGCGCACTCGTCCAGGGTGGGTGGACATTTTGGTACTAAAAGGACATCTGAGTTACTGGCGAGGACATACTGGTGGCCGCATATGGCTCGTGATGTCGCGGAGTACGTTCGGGCGTGTGTCTCTTGCGCCAGGAACAAGACTCCTCGGCAACGGCCAGCTGGTTTGCTTTACCCTCTGCCCGTGGCTGACAGGCCCTGGGAGATGGTCGGGATGGACTTTGTGGTGGGCTTACCCAAGTCTCGTAATTGCACCATTATCTGGGTGATCACCGACCATTTCTCCAAAATGGTGCATTTGGTGCCTCTTCCACGGCTACCATCTGCACGGGCGTTGGCTGTCTTGTTTATCAAGCATATCTTTCGCTTACACGGTATGCCAGACAAAATTGTTAGTGACCGGGGTCCCCAGTTTGCGTCTCGATTCTGGAGGGAGCTATGTCGTTTACTCAGTATTGAGTTAAATCTCTCTTCGGCATATCATCCCGAGACGAATGGGTTGGTAGAAAGGGCCAACCAGACCTTGGTCACATATCTGCGACATTTTGTTTCTGCCAGACAGGATGACTGGGCATCCTTGCTACCGTGGGCAGAGTTTGCACTTAACAATGCCGTAGCCGACTCCACCGGTCAGACTCCATTCCTCTTAAATTACGGCCAGCATCCGCGTGTTCCAGTGCCCATGCCTGTGTCTTCCGCTGATCCCAGGGTGGCAGACTGGGCTGTGGAGGCACGGGACATTTGGGATCGCACGCAGGATGCCATTCGGGCCTCCAAGGAGAGAATGAGGTCCTCCGCCGATGTTCATCGGCGCCCTGCTCCGACTTTTGTCCCTGGCGACTTGGTGTGGCTCTCCGCCCGTAACATCAGGCTGCGAGTTGAGTCCACTAAGTTTGCTCCTCGCTACTTGGGTCCCTTCAAGGTTCTCGAACAGGTTAATCCTGTGGTCTACCGCCTGGCTCTTCCTCCACGCTTGGGTATCACCGACACCTTTCATGTGTCCCTCTTGAAACCCGTATACATGTCCCGGTTTTCCGAGTCATCTGCCGGGACATCGGGTTCGTCTACGGACGATTACGAGGTGAACGCTATTTTGGGGTGTAAGGTGGTACGCGGCAAAAAGTTCTATCTGGTGGATTGGAAGGGTTATGGTCCAGAGAACAGGTCATGGGAGCCTGCTGAAAACATTCGGGCCCCACAGCTCATTGCTGCCTTCGAACGTAGCGAGGCCCAAGGAGGGGGGGGCCCTAGGAGGGGGGGTAATGTTAGGAGTCGAGTTTCCTCTGCTGCACAGGGGGAATCTCGATCCGTCTCCGCTGCGGTCTCCCATTCTCCTCCAGCCGCAGTGGAGCCTGCTCAGCAGGGACGTCGATCCCAGCGTCTCGCTCAGTCTGACTCTGTGAGAAGAGTTACTGCTGCTTCTCCAGCTTCTGCCTTTAAAGCCAATACTGGTCAGCAGCGAGTGGACTTCTCTGGGACTAAGTCCTTGTCTGCGCACACTGAGCATGCCCAGGGCAAGATCTCCCGTTGGAGATCGAGGGTCATGTGCTCAGACTCTGCAGCGCATTCTATTGGTCCTCTTGGCAGGTCTTGGAAGGGCAAAGTTTCTGTGGCCGCTTCCTGTCCTGCAGCTATATAAACTGCGCATGACCGCACGGCCATGCGCTAGTGTACAACTTTATACGTGTTTGTTGTGAGTGCAAGTCGTCCTTTAAATACCCCTACCCTACTGTATGATTGTTCGCGTATGGTGTATGGCTGCTATCTAGCGCCCGACTTAACACTCAACGTGTCTCACACGTGTCAGCGTCCTCTGCTGTGACCGCCAGTGCGGCGCCACGCGCCTGTGTGCGCTTCCTGACCCATGTCTGGGTACTTAGTGGTGCCTGCCAGCACGGCACAGTTTGCACTTCGGTGCCTCTGTTGTATATACTTTTCACACCCAGTTGTGGTGTAGTGCCAGCAAGGGTCTAATCGGACTACTATCCCTGTTGGGGTCTAGTTCGCTGACCACTTGCTCGCGCTCTATGTGCGGTACCGCGATCCTGTGACGCAACAGGATCGCTTTCTTCACGCTGGGTGAGGTTTAACCCACGCGTGTATACTTATGAGTACCGCCATATCGTCTGTCATGTCCTAGCAGCAGGTTTCACCTGCACGGTGGACCCCGGACTGCGAACGCATCCATTACATCTCTCTTGGTGCGTTCCGCCAGTCCTAACATTTGGTTTCTAAATTCTTCCTGAAAAAATCATTTTATTTTTTTTTGTTTCTAAAGTCTCCCTGAAAAAAAAAAAAAAAGTAAAACAGTGGGAGATTAATATTGCCCTTTCTGCTTGTGTGCCAGTCTTGACTCCTGGGTGTGCCATCTCTCTCTCTCTCAAATTGTGGGCCATAGAAAGCCTATTTATTTTTTTGCTTGATTTGGGTTCCAAATCTACCTGAAAAAATCAGTACATCAATCAGTGGGAGAAAAATATTGGCCTCTGGGCTTGTGTGCCACTCCTGACTCCTGTGTGTGCCATCTCTCACTCAGTGGGCCATAGAAAGCCTTTTTTTGTTTTTTTATTTGGTTTCTAAATTGTCCCTGAAAAAATCATTTTATTTTGTTTGGTTTCTAAATTCTTCCTTTTAAAATTATTTTATTTTATTTTGTTTATAAAGTCTCCCTGAAAAAAAATAAATAAATAAAACAGTGGGAGATTAATATTGACATTTGTGCTTGAGTGACAGTCCTGCGTGTGTGGCATCTCTGTGATTTGGTGCCACAGAAAACAGAGTGTGTAACATTGTGCCTGATTTTCCTTGTGGTCTCACCAACCTGTAAAGGGATATTGAAATCATACTGAAGTTATAGGTCACCGTGTAAGTTGTTTGACAGCAACAAATAAAGTTACTTTGGTTAAGTTTTTAAAACAATGAGGAAGTCTGGTGCAAGAGGTCGTGGCCGTGGGCGTTCATTGTCAGCTGGTAATGATGGTAGTGGTAGTGGAGCATCAGGTGGTCGTGGGAAAAAAAATATTCCACCTAAGTCTGGAGCTGTGGAGCCAGGTTCGTCGTCTGGCTACACAAGGCCTCGAACGCTCTCTTTTCTGGGAGTAGGAAAACCGCTTTTAAAGCCGGAGCAGCAACAGCAAGTTTTGGCTTACCTTGCAGACTCAGCCTCTAGCTCTTTTGCCTCCTCTTCTGAAACTGGTAAATGTAAAAGCAGCGCGTCGCTTGTGGATGTTCACGGTCAGGGACAAGTCGCTTCCTTGTCCTCTTCAGCAAAAACAACAACAAGAGAGAAGGATGCAGCAGGCGACACAATGGGTTACTCCATGGAGCTCTTTACACATACCGTCCCTGGCTTAGAAAGTGAAACACTTAACAGGCCATGCCCATTACAAGTAGATTCTGACATGGAGTGCACTGATGCACAGCCACAGCCAGACTACTATGCTGGTCCTTTGACTCAGACCACAACATTGCCCTCTCAGGGTACTGATCCACAATCAGACCCTGATGAGACTATGTTGCCCCGTCACGAACGCTATACCACCGACCGACACGGTGACACAGACGAAGTTGCACACGAGCTAGAAGAGGAGGTAATAGATGACCCAGTTGTTGACCCCGATTGGCAGCCATTGGGGGAACAGGGTGCAGGCGGCAGTAGTTCAGAAGCGGAGGTGGAGGAGGGGCCGCAGCAGGCATCAACATCGCAACAGGGCCCGTATCTGGCCCAAAACACGTGTCAAAGCCAAAACCTGTTGGAGGACAGCGTGGCCATCCGGTTAAAGCTCAGTCTGCAATCCCTGAAAAGGGATCCGATGCTAGGAAGAGTGCAGTCTGGCATTTTTTTAAACAACATCCAATTGATCAGCGCAAAGTCATCTGTCAAAAATGTTCAACTAGCTTAAGCAGAGGTCAGAATCTGAAAAGTCTCAATACAAGTTGCATGCATAGACATTTAACTACCATGCATTTTCAAGCCTGGACTAACTACCAAACGTCCCTTAAGGTTGTAGCACCCTCGGCCAATGAAGCTAGTCAGCAACGCAACATCCCTTCCGTCACTGTAAGGCCACCATTTTCCGCACCACCGGCAGTATCTGTGGAGGTTTCTTTGCCAGCCAAAAGCAGTCAGGGTCAGGGAATCACCAGTTTTGTAGGAGGAAATATTGCATCTAGGGCACCGGCGGAAACAATACTGTCTCCAACCGTCTCTCAGTCTGCCATGTCCACCGGCACACCCGCAAGTTCCACGATCTCCAGCTCTCCAGTCCAGCTCACCCTACATGAGACTCTGGTTAGAAAAAGGAAGTACTTATCCTCGCATCCGCGTACACAGGGTTTTAACGCCCACAGAGCTAGACTAATCTCGTTAGAGATGATGCCCTACCGGTTAGTTGAAAGCGAAGCTTTCAAAGCCCTGATGGAGTACGCTGAACCACGCTACGAGCTACCCAGTCGACACTTTTTTTCCAGAAAAGCCATCCCAGCCCTGCACCAGCATGTTAAACAGCGCATCGTCCATGCACTCAGGCAATCTGTGAGTACAAAGGTGCACCTGACTACAGATGCATGGACCAGTAGGCATGGCCAGGGACGTTACGTGTCCATCACGGCACACTGGGTGAATGTGGTGGATGCAGGGTCCACAGGGGACATCAATTTCAGGACAGTTGTGCCTAGCCCACGGTCTAGGAAACAGTTGGCTGTAGGCGTTCGCACCCCCTCCTCCTCGTCCTCCTGCAGAAGCGACAGCTCTTACACAGACCGCAGTCGGCCAACCACTCCATCGGCAGCTGACACTGTTGCACACCAGTTGTCCCATTATGGGCCAGCTACTGGCAAGCGTCAGCAGGCTGTATTGGCTATGAAGTGTTTGGGCGACAACAGACACACCACGGAAGTTCTGTCCGAGTTCTTGCAACAAGAAATGCAGTCGTGGCTGGGCACAGTAGATCTTGAGGCAGGCAAGGTAGTGAGTGATAACGGAAGGAATTTCATGGCTGCCATCTCCCTTTCCCAACTGAAACATATTCCTTGCCTGGCTCACACCTTAAACCTGGTGGTGCAGTGCTTATTGAAAACTTATCCTGGGTTCTCCGACCTGCTCCTCAAAGTGCGTGGACTTTGCTCACATATCCGACGTTCGCCTGTACACTCCAGCCGTATGCAGACCTATCAGCGGTCTTTGAACCTTCCCCAGCATCGCCTAATCATAGACGTTGCAACAAGGTGGAACTCAACACTGCACATGCTTCAGAGACTGTGCCAACAGAGGCGGGCTGTTATGTTTTTGTGGGAGGATACACATACACGGGCAGGCAGTAGGATGGCAGACATGGAGTTGTCAGGTGTGCAGTGGTCGAAGATACAAGACATGTGTCAAGTCCTTCAGTGTTTTGAGGAATGCACACGGCTGGTTAGTGCAGACAATGCCATAATAAGCATGAGCATCCCCCTAATGTGTCTGCTGATGCAAAGTTTGATGCACATAAAGGATCAGGCGTCTGCACCAGAGGAAGAGGAAAGCCTTGATGACAGTCAGCCATTGTCTGGTTAGGGCAGTGTACAGGACGAGGTAGCGGGCGAAGAGGAGGTGGAGGACGAGGAGGATGATGGGGATGAGTATATTTTTAATGAGGAAGCTTTCCCGGAGGCACTGGAAATTGGTGGCGTGGCAAGGCCGGGTTCTGATTTTTTGAGGGACACAAGTGACGTAGATTTGCCTGAAACTGCCCCTCAACCAATCACAACCGCAGATTTGACAACTGGAACTTTGGCCCACATGGCGGATTATGCCTTACGTATCTTCAAAAGGGACACACGCATTACTAAAATGATGAACGATGACGATTACTGGTTGGCCTGCCTCCTTGATCCACGCTATAAAGGCAAATTGCAAAATATTATGCCACATGAGAACTTGGAACTAATATTAGCAACCAAACAATCAACTCTTGTTGACCGTTTGCTTCAGGCATTCCCAGCACACAGCGCACGTGATCGTTCTCACACGAGCTCCAGGGGGCAGCAGACCAGGAGTGTTAGGGGTGCACACATCAGAAGTGGCGTTGGACAGAGGGGTTTTCTGACCAGGTTGTGGAGTGATTTTGCTATGACCGCAGACAGGACAGGTACTGCTGCATCAATTGAAAGTGACAGGAGACAACATTTGTCCAGTATGGTTACTAACTATTTTTCATCCCTTATCGATGTTCTACCTCAACCGTCATTCCCATTTGATTACTGGGCATCAAAATTAGACACCTGGCCAGAATTGGCAGAATATGCATTGCAGGAGCTTGCTTGCCTGGCAGCTAGTGTCCTATCAGAAAGAGTATTCAGTGCTGCAGGTTCAATATTAACCGAAAAAAGGACTCGTCTGGCTACCCAAAATGTTGATGATCTAACATTCATTAAAATGAACCACAACTGGATTTCGAATTCTTTTGCCCCACCTTGCCCGGCAGACACCTAGCTTTCCTATGAAAAGCTCTTGCCTGTGGACTACTGTGAATTACTTATCTAATGTCTAATTTTCTGCAGCTGATTGTCCAGCATACGACATGTTTACACCTCCCTGAATGGCCAAACTCCCCACACGGGGCCGTGGTATCGCGACTTGACGCATGCACCCGTGAGAGTGCTGTTTGTCTGAAGAGGTGGGTGTGCCCGCTTTTGGTCGACGGCACTGCCACTGGGTCCCTCATAGTACAATAAAGTGTCTCTGGCGGTGGTGGTGCGCACCCAACGTCAGACACACTGTTGTAACATGAGGGGCCCTGGGCCTGTACCGCCGGCCACAAGAGAGTTCACCCACCCCCAGGTCAAACATTGCTCTACCACTTCCACAGTTATCTCTCACACTTCCACCAATGTTTAGTCTATGCGCTGACATCCTTCCATTCCTGCCACTGACAATACCATTGTGTTGACATGTATGATGGTACTTAACATAGTCAGGGGCAGTGTCCTCTATTTACCACAGTAAATACTTTGCGCTAAATTAGTAGGTCTGAAACTACGCAGAGGATCCCACCCCTGTACCTAATGATTGCACCCTTTAGTGTTTTCGTTTTGTTTTAATGCGAGACATTCACATTTATTTATTGTTTTGGACTACTAACTGGCAGACACTCATTACAATCGGCCTCCACTGACCAGACCACTGCTGCCCGTGTACCCCTGGAACCAATTTTAAATTGCCTACAGCCTGTCCAATTTTATTATGTTAGGCCTTCGAAGCCTGTCTGCGGCCCGTTCTTTCAACTACTACTACACTGACCTGTCTACTGCTGCCCGTGTACTCCTGGAACCAATTATAAAGTGCCTACAGCCTTCCAATTTTATTATGTTAGGCCTTCGAAGCCTGTCTGCGGTCCCTCCTTCCACTAGGCCTCCACTGACCAGACCACTGCTGCCCGTGTACCCCTGGAACCAATTTTAAATTGCCTACAGTCAGCCCATTTTATTATGTTAGGCCTTCGAAACCTGTCTGCGGTCCCTCCTTCCACTAGGCCTCCACTGACCTGTCTACTGCTGCCCGTGTACCCCTGGAACCAATTTTAAATTGCCTACAGCCCAATTTTTTTATGTTAGGCCTTCGAAGCCTGTCTGCGGTCCCTCCTTCCACTAGGCCTCCACTGACCAGACCACTGCTGCCCGTGTACCCCTGGAACCAATTATAAAGTGCCTACAGCCTTCCAATTTTTTTATGTTAGGCCTTCAAAGCCTGTCTGCGGCCCGTTCTTTCTACTACTACTACACTGACCAGTCTACTGCTGCCTGTGTACCCCTGGAACCAATTTTAAATTGCCTACAGCCCAATTTTATTATGTTAGGCCATCGAAGCCTGTCTGCGGTCCCTCCTTCCACTAGGCCTCCACTGACCATTCTACTGCTGCCCGTGTACCCCTGGAACCAATTTTAAATTGCCTACAGCCCAATTTTTTTTATGTTAGGCCTTCGAAGCCTGTCTGCGGTCCCTCCTTCCACTAGGCCTCCACTGACCATTCTACTACTGCCCGTGTACCCCTGGAACCAATTTTAAATTGCCAACAGCCCTATTTTGTTATGTTAGGCCTTTGAAGCCTGTCTGCGGTCCCTTCTTTCTACTACTACTACTACACTGACCAGACCATTGCTGCCCGTGTACCCCTGGAACCAATTTTAAATTGCCTACAGCCCAATTTTTTTATGTTAGGCCTTCGAAGCCTGTCTGCGGTCCCTCCTTCCACTAGGCCTCCACTGACCATTCTACTGCTGCCCGTGTACCCCTGGAACCAATTTTAAATTGCCTACAGCCTTCCAATTTTATTATGTTAGGCCTTCGAAGCCTGTCTGCGGCCTGTTCTTTCTACTACTACTACGCTGACCAGTCTACTGCTGCCTGTGTACCCCTGGAACCAATTTTAAATTGCCTACAGCCCAATTTTGTTATGTTAGGCCTTCGAAGCCTGTCTGCGGTCCCTCCTTCCACTAGGCCTCCACTGACCATTCTACTGCTGCCCGTGTACCCCTGGAACCAATTTTAAATTGCCAACAGCCCTATTTTGTTATGTTAGGCCTTCGAAGCCTGTCTGCGGTCCCTTCTTTCTACTACTACTACTACACTGACCAGACCATTGCTGCCCGTGTACCCCTGGAACCAATTTTAAATTGCCTACAGCCCAATTTTTTTATGTTAGGCCTTCGAAGCCTGTCTGCGGTCCCTCCTTCCACTAGGCCTCCACTGACCATTCTACTGCTGCCCGTGTACCCCTGGAACCAATTTTAAATTGCCTACAGCCTTCCAATTTTATTATGTTAGGCCTTCGAAGCCTGTCTGCGGCCCGTTCTTTCTACTACTACTACACTGACCAGTCTACTGCTGCCTGTGTACCCCTGGAACCAATTTTAAATTGCCTACAGCCCAATTTTATTATGTTAGGCCTTCGAAGCCTGACTGCGGTCCCTCCTTCCACTAGGCCTCCACTGACCATTCTACTGCTGCCCGTGTACCCCTGGAACCAATTTTAAATTGCCAACAGCCCTATTTTGTTATGTTAGGCCTTTGAAGCCTGTCTGCGGTCCCTTCTTTCTACTACTACTACACTGACCAGACCATTGCTGCCCATGTACCCCTGGAACCAATTTTAAATTGCCTACAGCCCAATTTTTTTATGTTAGGCCTTCGAAGCCTGTCTGCGGTCCCTTCTTTCTACTACTACTACACTGACCAGACCATTGCTGCCCGTGTACCCCTGGAACCAATTTTAAATTGCCTACAGCCCAATTTTTTTATGTTAGGCCTTCGAAGCCTGTCTGCGGTCCCTCCTTCCACTAGGCCTCCACTGACCATTCTACTGCTGCCCGTGTACCCCTGGAACCAATTTGAAAATTGCCTACAGCCCAATTTTTTTTATGTTAGGCCTTCGAAGCCTGTCTGCGGTCCCTCCTTCCACTAGGCCTCCACTGACCATTCTACTGCTGCCCGTGTACCCCTGGAACTAATTTTAAATTGCCAACAGCCCTATTTTGTTATGTTAGGCCTTCGAAGCCTGTCTGCGGTCCCTTCTTTCTACTACTACTACACTGACCAGACCATTGCTGCCCGTGTACCCCTGGAACCAATTTTAAATTGCCTACAGCCCAATTTTTTTATGTTAGGCCTTCGAAGCCTGTCTGCGGTCCCTCCTTCCACTAGGCCTCCACTGACCATTCTACTGCTGCCCGTGTACCCCTGGAACCAATTTTAAATTGCCTACAGCCCAATTTTTTTTATGTTAGGCCTTCGAAGCCTGTCTGCGGTCCCTCCTTCCACAAGGCTTCCACTGACCATTCTACTGCTGCCCGTGAACCCCTGGAACCAATTTTAAATTGCCAACAGCCCTATTTTGTTATGTTAGGCCTTTGAAGCCTGTCTGCGGTCCCTTCTTTCTACTACTCCTACAATGACCAGATCACTGCTGCCCGTGTACCCCTGGAACCTATTTTTTATTGCATAGAGCATCCTTTTTTTAATAGTAGGCGTACAAAGTCTGTCTGCGGTCCACTTTTGAAATTGTCCTCCACTGCCCAGAGCAATGCTGCCTGTGTACCTGTGTAACCTTTTTTAAGCTGCAGTGAGCCACATTTTTGGTTTAAGGCCTACTACCTGTGTTTGTCTGCGCCACTCAATTCAGCTGTGTTCCTTTGAAAAAAGCTGAGCGTCAATAGTCTTGTTTTCAGCCTCTAGGAATTTTAAAACTGCATTGGGGCTACAACTTTGGTAGGGCCTACTAACGGTGTCTGCCGCCCCAAGGTGTGCCCCAGGTTTCGTCCACATTGCTTCGGTCTTCCGACTCTCGTTTAGTAGTTGTAGAAAACTACACTGCATTAGGCCTACAAAATGGGTATGGGGTGTAGAGAGATGGTGTGTTCCACTCCAAGGTGTTTCCCAGGTTTCCTCTCCATTGCTTCGATCTTAATGCTCTCGTTTAGTAGTTGTTGGAAACTACACTGCATTAGGCCTACAAATTGTGTATGGGGTGTAGAGACGGTGTGTTCCACTCCAAGGTGTTCTCCAGGTTGCCTTTCCTGAGCTTCTATCTTCAGGCTCTCGTTTAGTAGTTGTTGGAAACTACACTGCATTAGGCCTACAAAATGGGTATGGGGTGTAGAGAGATGGTGTGTTCCACTCCAAGGTGTTCCCCAGGTTTCCTCGCCATTGCTTCGATCTTAATGCTCTCGTTTAAGATCGAAGCAATGGCGAGGAAACCTGGGGAACACCAAGGTGTTCCCCAGGTTTCGTCCACATTGCTTCGGTCTTCCGACTCTCGTTTAGTAGTTGTAGAAAACTACACTGCATTAGGCCTACAAATTGGGTATGGGGTGTAGAGAGATGGTGTGTTCCACTCCAAGGTGTTCCCCAGGTTTCCTCTCCATTGCTTCGATCTTCTGGCTCTCGTTTAGTAGTTGTTGGAAACTACACTGCATTAGGCCTACAAATTGGATATGGGGTGTAGCGAGATGGTGTGTTCCACTCCAAGGTGTTCCCCAGGTTTCCTCGCCATTGCTTCGATCTTAATGCTCTCGTTTAGTAGTTCTTGGAAAGTACGCTGCATTAGGCCTACAAATTGGGTATGGGGTGTAGAGAGATGGTGTGTTCCACTCCAAGGTGTTCCCCAGGTTTCCTCGCCATTGCTTCGATCTTCTGGCTCTCGTTTAGTAGTTGTTGGAAACTACACTGCATTAGGCCTACAAATTGGGTATGGGGTGTAGAGAGATGGTGTGTTCCACTCCAAGGTGTTCCCCAGGTTTCCTCGCCATTGCTTCGATCTTAATGCTCTCTTTCAGTAGTTGTTGGAAACTACACTGCATTAGGCCTACAAATTGGGTATGGGGTGTAGAGAGGGTGTGTTCCACTCCAAGGTGTTCTCCAGGTTGCCTTTCCTGAGCTTCTATCTTCAGGCTCTCGTTTAGTAGTTGTTGGAAACTACACTGCATTAGGCCTACAAATTGGGTATGGGGTGTAGAGAGATGGTGTGTTCCACTCCAAGGTGTTCCCCAGGTTTCCTCGCCATTGCTTCGATCTTAATGCTCTCGTTTAGTAGTTCTTGGAAACTACACTGCATTAGGCCTACAAATTGGGTATGGGGTGTAGAGACGGTGTGTTCCACTCCAAGGTGTTCTCCAGGTTGCCTTTCCTGAGCTTCTATCTTCAGGCTTTCGTTTAGTAGTTGTTGGAAACTACACTGCATTAGGCCTAAAAAATGGGTATGGGGTGTAGAGAGATGGTGTGTACCACTCCAAGGTGTTCCCCAGGTTTCCTCGCCATTGCTTCGATCTTAATGCTCTCGTTTAGTAGTTGTTGGAAAGTACGCTGCATTAGGCCTACAAATTGGGTATGGGGTGTAGAGAGATGGTGTGTTCCACTCCAAGGTGTTCCCCAGGTTTCCTCGCCATTGCTTCGATCTTCTGGCTCTCGTTTAGTAGTTGTTGGAAACTACACTGCATTAGGCCTACAAATTGGGTATGGGGTGTAGAGAGATGGTGTGTTCCACTCCAAGGTGTTCCCCAGGTTTCCTCGCCATTGCTTCGATCTTAATGCTCTCATTTAGTAGTTGTTGGAAACTACACTGCATTAGGCCTACAAATTGGGTATGGGGTGTAGAGACGGTGTGTTCCACTCCAAGGTGTTCTCCAGGTTGCCTTTCCTGAGCTTCTATCTTCAGGCTCTCGTTTAGTAGTTGTTGGAAACTACACTGCATTAGGCCTACAAAATGGGTATGGGGTGTAGAAAGATGGTGTGTTCCACTCCAAGGTGTTCCCAAGGTTTTCTCGCCATTGCTTCGATCTTAATGCTCTCGTTTAGTAGTTGTTGGAAAGTACGCTGCATTAGGCCTACAAATTGGGTATGGGGTGTAGAGAGATGGTGTGTTCCACTCCAAGGTGTTCCCCAGGTTTCCTCGCCATTGCTTCGATCTTCTGGCTCTCGTTTAGTAGTTGTTGGAAACTACACTGCATTAGGACTACAAATTGGGTATGGGGTGTTGAGAGATGGTGTGTTCCACTCCAAGGTGTTCCCCAGGTTTCCTCACCATTGCTTCGATCTTAATGCTCTCGTTTAGTAGTTGTTGGAAACTACACTGCATTAGGCCTACAAATTGGGTATGGGGTGTAGAGACGGTGTGTTCCACTCCAAGGTGTTCTCCAGGGTGCCTTTCCTGAGCTTCTATCTTCAGGCTCTCGTTTAGTAGTTGTTGGAAACTACACTGCATTAGGCCTACAAAATGGGTATGGGGTGTAGAGAGATGGTGTGTTCCACTCCAAGGTGTTCCCCAGGTTTCGTCCACATTGCTACGGTCTTCCGACTCTCGTTTAGTAGTTGTAGAAAACTACACTGCATTAGGCCTACAAATTGGGTATGGGGTGTAGAGAGATGGTGTGTTACACTCCAAGGTGTTCCCCAGGTTTCCTCTCCATTGCTTCGATCTTCTGGCTCTCGTTTAGTAGTTGTTGGAAACTACACTGCATTAGGCCTACAAATTGGGTATGGGGTGTAGAGAGATGGTGTGTTCCACTCCAAGGTGTTCCCCAGGTTTCCTCGCCATTGCTTCGATCTTAATGCTCTCGTTTAGTAGTTGTTGGAAACTACACTGCATTAGGCCTACAAATTGGGTATGGGGTGTAGAGACGGTGTGTTCCACTCCAAGGTGTTCTCCAGGTTGCCTTTCCTGAGCTTCTATCTTCAGACTCTCGTTTAGTAGTTGTTTGAAACTACACTGCATTAGGCCTACAAAATGGGTATGGGGTGTAGAGAGATGGTGTGTTCCACTCCAAGGTGTTCCCCAGGTTTCCTCGCCATTGCTTCGATCTTAATGCTCTCGTTTAGTAGTTGTTGGAAAGTACGCTGCATTAGGCCTACAAATTGGGTATGGGGTGTAGAGAGATGGTGTGTTCCACTCCAAGGTGTTCCCCAGGTTTCCTCGCCATTGCTTCGATCTTCTGGCTCTCGTTTAGTAGTTGTTGGAAACTACACTGCATTAGGCCTACAAATTGGGTATGGGGTGTAGAGAGATGGTGTGTTCCACTCCAAGGTGTTCCCCAGGTTTCCTCGCCATTGCTTCGATCTTAATGCTCTCGTTTAGTAGTTGTTGGAAACTACACTGCATTAGGCCTACAAATTGGGTATGGGGTGTAGAGAGGGTGTGTTCCACTCCAAGGTGTTCTCCAGGTTGCCTTTCCTGAGCTTCTATCTTCAGGCTCTCGTTTAGTAGTTGTTGGAAACTACACTGCATTAGGCCTACAAATTGGGTATGGGGTGTAGAGAGATGGTGTGTTCCACTCCAAGGTGTTCCCCAGGTTTCCTCGCCATTGCTTCAATCTTAATGCTCTCGTTTAGTAGTTGTTGGAAACTACACTGCATTAGGCCTACAAATTGGGTATGAGGTGTAGAGACGGTGTGTTCCACTCCAAGGTGTTCTCCAGGTTGCCTTTCCTGAACTTCTATCTTCAGGCTCTCGTTTAGTAGTTGTTGGAAACTACACTGCATTAGGCCTACAAAATGGGTATGGGGTGTAGAGAGATGGTGTGTTCCACTCCAAGGTGTTCCCCAGGTTTCGTCCACATTGCTTCTGTCTTCCGACTCTCGTTTAGTAGTTGTAGATAACAACACTGCATTAGGCCTACAAATTGGGTATGGGGTGTAGAGAGATGGTGTGTTACACTCCAAGGTGTTCCCCAGGTTTCCTTGCCATTGCTTCGATCTTAATGCTCTCGTTTAGTAGTTGTTGAAAACTACACTGCATTAGGCCTACAAATTGGGTATGTTACTACGGTTGCCAATTTTGAACTGCATTTCGACTACTTACTGATTTGGGCCAACTCTCTGTGTCAGCCTCTCATTCCAGTTGTCCTCCACTGTGTTACCAATTTTGAACTGCATTTAGCCAACTTTATTCTTTGGGCCTATATCTGTGTTTCCTCCTCATCCTGCCCATTGCCCAGCCAGTGATAGATGAGTCTGCTGGTACATTGACCCATAACGCAAAATTCCCGGTGCACGCTACACAGCAAGATTGTGACCCTGCTGAAAGTCAGGTTCCTCTTCCCGCATACCATACCACCTTACACGGGGACAAAGAGGAAGGTGCAGATGAAAGTGCAGGTTCCTTCATCAGGTGGGGGGAGGAATACTAGTTGGCGACGTCACTGGCACAGGGCCTCTCATAGTACGCAAAAGTGTTGCTGCCGGTGGGAGGCGCCCCCGCCGTGCAAACACACCGCTGTACTTTGAGGGGCCCTGTGCCAGTGCCAATGCCAACGAGTGGGCCCCCCCTGCTTGCTCAGGATCACAGCACTTGCAAAGTTGAAATACTTACCTCTCCCTGCTCCACAGATTTACTGGGCCCACTAATTACTTGAACCAGCCCTACCCCCCACAACTTTAGCCAAATGACCCCCAATTTCAAATGCCTTCCAATTATTATAAGGTAAATTACGATTGACAAGCTTCTGTAACAAGAATGGATGTTTTTGCCATTAAAATGGGCAGTGTAGGTGTTTTCCTGGCCTCCACTCACTGCCGACTATGCTCCCCCATTGACTTGCATTGGGTTTCGTGTTTCGGGCGATACCCGACTTTTCGCGATAATCGGCCGATTCCACTCGACTCGACTTCTAAGATAGTCGGGTTTTGCGAAACACGACTCGACTCTAAAAAGGTCAAGGTCGCTCAACCCTACTGGCGAGGAATGCTGCACTGAGGACTGGAGAGGGATACCGAACTGAGGACTGGAGAGGGGTGCTGCACTGAGGACTGGTGAGGGATACTGAACTGAGGACTGGCGAGGGATGTTGCACTGAGGACTGGAGAGGGATGCTGCATGGAGGACTAGTGAGGGGTGCTGCACTGAGGACTGGCGAGGGATGCTGCACTGAGGACTGAAGAGGGATACCGAACTGAGGACTGGAGAGGGGTGCTGCACTGAGGACTGGAGAGGGATGCTGCACTGAGGACTGGAGAGGGATGCTGCATGGAGGACTAGTGAGGGATGCTGCACTGAGGACTGGTGAGGGATACTGAACTGAGGACTGGCGAGGGATGATGCACTGAGGACTGGAAAGGGATGCTGCATGGAGGACTAGTGAGGGGTGCTGCACTGAGGACTGGCGAGGGATGCTGAACTGAGGACTGGCGAGGGATCCTGAACTGAGGACTGGCGAGGGATTGTGAACTGAGGACTGGCGAGGGATCCTGAACAGAGGACTGGTGAAGGATGCTGCACTGAGGACTGGCGAGGGATTCTGTACATAGAACTGACGAGGGGTGCTGCACTGAGGACTGGCAGGGGATTCTACACTGAGGACTGGCGAGATGTGCTGCACTGAGGACTGGAGAGGAATGCTGCAAGGAGAATTAATGAGGGATGTCGCACTGAGGACTGGTGAAGGATTCTGCACTGAGGACTGGCGAGAGGTGCTGCACTGAGGACTGGCGAGGGATGAAGAACTGAGTATAGAGGAGTGGCACTGGGGGAAGAGGTTATTTAAAAAAAAAAACTATTTTGTTCACCTCCCTGGGTTTATTGATGATATATATTTAAAAACATGTTTACACAGATACATATTCAGTAAATATGGCTGCCTAGATTTATATAGTATAGCAGTTGATATTGATATTATAATTTTTCGTTATCCATTTGACCTGTGTTGCTACCTAGTTCTTAAGGGATATTCTGTACTAAAAAGGGAAACAAAAAGGTGCTTTATCTCTCTCTAGTAAATTGATGTCCAACCTGTTAATATGTTTTGAACTTCAGAGGTAGATAAAAAAACACTTGGCCAACACCAATCTCCTTTTCTTCAGAAATCAGGTAATTCTATGCAATTACCAACAAGTGACCCAGAACTAGACTAAAGGACTTTAAATATTATGTTCCAAAGTCTGAGGGTTCATCTAAGGAGCTACAATTACACTGGCGACCTTTCAGTGTGTTTTATTCTCAGCGTACTTGTAGTTGCTGTGTTGCACCTGTATGCGGAATGAATGAGATCAAAAGATGAACTGAACATGGGGCAAACACATCCTGATAGTGTATCCTGTTAAGAACCTGCTCGAACCAAAGCTAAAAAAATCCCTGAGAATAAGATGTTTAAAGGGACTCTGTCACCTGAATTTGGAGGGAACAATCATCAGCCATAGGGGCGGAGTTTTCGGGTGTTTGATTCACCCTTTCCTTACCCGCTGGCTGCATGCTGGCTGCAATATTGGATTGAAGTTCATTCTCTGTCCTCCGTAGTACATGCCTGCACAAGGCAATCTTGCCCGGCTGGCCTCGACCAATCAGAGACTGTGCCCGTTGCGACGCGGGATTTCCAGGACAGACAGACAAATTAAACCCTTAGACAATTATATATATAGATGGTGGAAGCTGTGTTATATACTATGGGGGCTACATTATATTCTATGGGGGGCTGTATTAGATTTTATGATGGAGGATTGCATCATACTCTTTGATGGGGCTACATTATATTCTATGGGGAGGTGGGCTGTTTTATATTCTATTCGGGGTTACATTATATTCTATGGGGGCTGTATTATATTTATATTCTATGAGGGGTGATTGCATCATACTCTATGAGGGGGCTACATTATACTATATGAGGGGGGCTGCATTACATTCTATGGGGGGGGTTACATTATACTCTGTGTGATGGTTGCATTATACTCTGTGAGGTGGCTGCATTATGCATATTTTACGATATGGAGGACTATGGGGAGTGTAATATACTATACGGAGGACTATGGAGCACATTATATTACATGGAGGACTATGGGGTTTATTATACTAAACAAGCAAAATGTTGCATATTCATTGAGTGATTGGATTGTTTATGCCAGAACAAAAATCATTGTTCTCAGCAGCACATCACTGGTGTAAACTGTGAATGTGCTGCTGATAACATGATACTGTTATCAATACCCGATGCGTTAATACAGGCCACGCAGTAAATAACACAGCCCACGTAGTATATAACACAGCCCACGCAGTATCTAGCAGCCACGCCGTATATAACACAGCCCATGTAGTATGTAACACAGGCCACGTAGTCTATAACACTGGCCACGTAATATATAACACAGCCCACATAGTATCTAACACTGCCCATAGAAGTAAATAGTCCCATACAGCTTCATATGATACATGACTACTTCGCACAGCTGGGGCCACTGTACACATAGGTCACTACGCCCGGGCCTGGCCACTCACCGTGTAATTAAAATAAAAAATAATGATATACTCACCCGCCGGGGTCCTGTGAAGCTGAGCCGATGCGCGCGGCTGCTGCCATCTTTCGTTCCCAGGATGCATTGCGAAATTACCCAGATGACTTAGCGGTAGTGTTGAGCATTCCGATACCGCAAGTATCGGGTATCGGCCGATATTTGCGGTATCGGAATTCCGATACCGAATTCCGATACTTCCCGCGTATCGGATACCGGAATCGGAAGTTCCCAGAATTCAAACAGAACGCAGCAGCCAATGAGGAATGATTGGAAGTGTGGGCACATCCTGTTTAGCATGGTGGGCATGTAAGTACTGGCAAGGCTGTGATTGGCTGCTGAAATGATGTCACTCTGCACTATAAAAAACGCTGCCGCCATTTTGCGCTCACTCTGCTGTGATTTCAGTTAGGGACAGGACGCTGTGTTCTAACTGAGGGCCAGTTGAGCTAGCTAATTGCTTTATTTTCCTTTCCAAAGGCTAATTTAGCAAAACGCTGTGTGTTCTTCACTGTTCACCTTGCTCTTGCCTTGCAGCGCTGTTTTAACAGCGTTCTGCAAGGTCTCTGTGTGTGTGTGTGTGCAGCTCACTCTGTAGTCTGTGTGCAGCCATATACCCGGTTGTATTCAGCTCAGGGGGGGTTCACACTGCCTCACACAGTTGTCCTTTTTTGCTCATAGTGCAGCCTGCTGCACATTTTTTCTCAAATTTCCTATTAGTGTTTTTACACCCGTCTCCAGCTAAATTGTGGAAAAACACTACATAGGATAACCTAGAGGGGTTTTTTTGGGCCTTGCAGCGCCGTTTACGGCTGTCTGCACGGTCTCCGTGTGAGCCCAGCTCGCCCTGTAGTCTGTGTGCAGCCATAGCCGGTTGGATTCAGCTCAGGGTTCGTTACTGGCTCATACCTTGAGAAAAATTTTCCTTTCTTTCAAATAGTGCAGCCTGTTTAAAAATTAAAAAAAAAATTCCTATTAGTGTCTTTCCACCCGTCTCCAGCTAAATAGTGGAAAAACACTACATAGGATAACCTAGAGGAGGGTTTTTTGGCCTTGCAGCGCCGTTTACGGCTGTCTGCACGGTCTCTGTGTGAGCGCAGCTCGCCCTGTAGTCTGTGTGCAGCTATAGCCGGTTGGATTCAGCTCAGGGTGCGTTACTGCCTCATACCTTGAAAAACAATTTCCTTTTTTTCAAATAGTGCAGCCTGTTTAAAATTTAAAAAAAAAAATTCCTATTAGTGTCTTTCCACCCGTCTCCAGCTAAATAGTGGAAAAACACTACATAGGATAACCTAGAGGAGGGTTTTTTGGCCTTGCAGCGCCGTTTACGGCTGTCTGCACGGTCTCCGTGTGATTTAAACTAGCTCTGTAGCCCGATCTGCACAAAAAAAAAAGTAAAGTTCACCAAACACAACTTAACACTTGTGTAGGCCACATTTGAAAAATAATAAAGTTTAGTCCACACTTTACAACATTAGTGTTTCTTACACCTGTTAGGAGGAGCATTTCAGGAATAAGCACGCTAAGGCCTTAGTACTTTTCTGCTTATCTTTATCTGTCAACCAAGATGAAGAGGGCAGGGAGTAAGGCACGTGGGCATGGGCGCGGAGCAGGGAGAGGAGCAGGGAGAGGACGTGGTGATTCTGTGCCTGCTGCGGGCGCCGGTGACTCGTCGTCACTCAGTTTCAGCAGGGAACAGTCCTTCATGCGCAGCTTTGTCGGAGAGCGCCGTGCACCGCTGCTGCGTGAAGACCAAATTGAAGCCGTTGTCGGGTGGATGGCAGCTAACGCCTCGGCATCGACTTCAGTTAGTGCCACATCCTCTCAGGCACAGAGCACTGGAGAGCAGCCATCTGTCTCTTCACCACCTGCCAAATTGGCCAGGCAGTCAGAGAGCCCAGGACAGGAGCCGTCTCTACTTCTGTTCTCTGAATCTCTTGGCTTGGAAACAGGGGGCCAGCCAAGCAGCATTGGAGAAATGGAAGAAGAGGCAGTGTGCAGTGATGCCCAACAGCTTTTTCTCTCTGACTCTCAAGAGGCAGGTGGGCCAGTGCCTCCGGTGACCACAGCGCAGTACGCATCTGATGATGAAACTCAGGTGCCGCTTTCTGATGCGTACTGTGCTGCCGAGACTACCCAGGAGGAGCAGTTGGTGGCAGAGGGTAGTGGAGATGATGAGGTCCTTGACCCATCGTGGCGTGAGGAACAGGAAGGTGGTGGGAGCAGCTCTGAGGAAGAGCTTCCCCTTACGGGCCAAAGAGGGAGAGGGAGGGGGAAGACTGCGGAGCCTGTAGCCTCCACTTTGGCACCCGTTAGGAGCCTGTCTCTTTCCAAAGCCAAAAAGGGCGCTCCCAAGACTTGCAGTGCCTGGTCCTTTTTTGACACAGTTGCAGATGACATTTGTTTTGTCAAATGCAAGCTGTGTCATCAGAAAGTAAAAAGAGGTAAAAGTGTCAGCAACCTCAATACCACAAATATGTGGAAACATGTGCGGACCAGGCACGCGGTGGAGTTACAGAAACACAGTGAAGACGTAGGCCAACCAACAGCGGCAGCTACCACCTCTTCATCTCGTGTTGCCTCTTCCTCCACTGTTGTCCAGAGACCTAGTGTAATTCCACCCACAGCACCACCTTCCCAGTCATCCTCACACTCCCAGTCTACTCTACAGCCATCGGTAGTACAGGCATGGGAGAAAAGGCGGGCATTCTCGGCCAACCACCCCCGAGCACAGGCTCTGAATGCAGGCATTGCCAAACTGTTGTCCCTGGAAATGCTCTCGTTCAGGCTGGTGGAGACTGACAGCTTCCGTGACTTGATGGCATTGGCAGTCCCACAGTACAAGGTGCCCAGCCGCTTTTACTTCAGCAGGCAGGCTGTCCCTGCCCTGCACAGGCATGTTGAGGCAAACATAAAACATGCGCTACTGAACGCCGTCAGTAGCAAGGTCCACCTCACCACCGATGCGTGGACCAGTCAGCATGGACAGGGGCGATATGTTTCCCTCACTGCCCATTGGGTTAATGTTGTTGAGCCAGGTACAGATCGTGCGAGTGGCGCAGGACGTGTCCTGCCCACTCCAAGGATTGCAGGAATCCAGTCTGTACGCATCGACTCCTCCTCTTACACCAGTTCCTCAGATTCCTCTCTGCAGGATCCGTCACAGTCCACCTCCACATGGACCCGTGAACGTTTACCTATGACCGACATGAGCACAGCCGTGGCCAAACGTCAGCAGGCCGTCTTGAAACTAGTTTCATTGGGGCATTGAAGCCACACAGCGCAGGAGCTCTGGAATGCCATCAAGCAGGAGAGCGATGTGTGGTTACTGCCAGCGAATCTCCAGCTAGGCATGGTAGTGTGTGACAATGGCCGAAATCTGGTGGCAGCTTTGGCCCTTGGCAACCTCACTCACATCCCATGTCTGGCACATGTGCTCAATTTGGTTGTGCAGAGTTTTCTGAGGGACTATCCGGATCTTGATGCCCTGCTGCACAAGGTCCGCCTAGAGTGTGCTCACTTGCGGCGTTCCAGCTTGGCCAGATCCCGCATTGCTGCTCTGCAGCGCCGATTCCGCCTTCCGGAACATCACATCATATGTGACCTACCTACCCGGTGGAATTCCACGTTACATATGTTGGAGCGGTTGTGTGAGCAGCAGCAAGCAGTTATGGAGTACCAGCTGCATCAGGCGCAAAGAAGTCGCAGTCAGTGCCGATCAGACTTCACAACCACAGAGTGGGCCACTATGAAGGACGTCTGCCAGGTTTTGCGTCCTTTTGATTATTCCACGTGGATGGCAAGTGCAGATGATGCACTAGTCAGCATGACTGTCCCCCTTATCTGCCTGCTTCAGCAAACTTTGCAAGGGTTAAGGGATGATGTTGTGGAAGAGGTGGAGGATGAGGAGTCACCTTTTCCATCAGCTTCTGGAGAGTCAGCGCCACGTGGTTCCTCACAAAGGGGTACGCAGGGGCCAATTTGTGAGGAGGATGAGGAGGAGTCAATGGAGGAGGAAGAGCTCCGTCCAGAGGAGGGAGCGACACAATTGTCCAGTGGTCAGTGTGTACAGCGAGGGTGGGGTGATGACGAGCGGGCAGAGATCATGTCTCAAGCAGGGGACAGCGTTTCTGGGCCAGTTGGCACTCTGCAGCACATGGTGGATTTCATGCTGCAGTGCCTGAGAAACGACCGCCGCATCGACCACATTCTCAACATGCCTGATTATTGGATGTTCACCCTCCTCGATCCTCGCTACCGGGACAACGTCCAAAACCTCATCCCTGCGTTGACCCGGGAGCGTAAATTGCGGGAGTACCACGACACACTGGTGAATTCCATCATCTTCTCCTGTCCAACTGAGAGGAGTGCTGCTAGTGCTTTACAAAGCAGCTCAGTGCGTCGAGGCAGTGGGGGAGGCTCTGCCCAAAGAGGGAGCAGAAGCAGTGCCTCTGCCCAAGGCAAGCCCAGTATGGCACAACTCTGGCACACTTTTGTGTGCCCGCCCCAAATGTCTACACCATCACCGGCGGCTCCAGTCAGCAGGAGGCAACGGTTCCGTCAGATGGTGACAGACTACATGGCTTGCCCTCTTACTGTACTCCCAGACGGCTCTTCCCCGTTCAAGTTTTGGGTCTCTAAGCTGGATACATGGCCAGAGCTAAACCAGTATGCATTGGAGGTGCTGGCTTGCCCTGCGGCTAGTGTCTTATCGGAACGTGTCTTTAGTGCCGCAGGTGGTGTACTAACAGACCGTCGCATGCGACTATCCTCCGATAACGTTGACCGGCTTACTTTCCTGAAAATGAACCAGGCCTGGATCTCGCAGGAATTTGCCACTCCTCTGCCTGATTAAGTAATTGGGTGTCATCCAGGTCTCCTGCTGTGTTCATCTTTCTACCACCTGAACTGCTATTCCTGGGCTCCAACACCGCCAGTTTCGGCTCAGAAGTGCAGGCTGCACAGTAAAAACATACGACCCAGTGTTATTGGGTTTCAGTAACGTCAGCTGATCCCCAGCTGTGTAGCCGGCAATGTGTCCTGCGACCGCCACGCTGGCACAACAACCTAAATGTGAGGGAACCTGCCCCCCCCCCCGTCGTTTGTTACTGAAAGAGCCATCTTGTGCAGCAGTAATGCTGCACAAGGAAAAGGTAGCTCTTTTTTTTTAGCTCCTTGCACACGCAGAACTTAACACTTATAAAATGTGTTCACTGATACCGTTATACTGTCCCGGAGCTGGGACTTTCCCTCGCAATGTGACGCAGCACAGCCGTCATTCCTACCCCCTTGGTGCCATGCGCTGCCTCCTCAGCGTTGTTTTAAGCTGTCACGGAGCCTGCGCTGTTCTGTTATCCCTTGGGCATGCCCTATTTGCGCTGCCTGTCTTCTGACATAATTTGGTGTCAGGCTGGCTGCGCCTGTGCGGCCACGCTGCCCGAGATCCCGCCTCGCTGTGTCTTCTGATTGAGTCACACTGCGGGCCTGGGATCCATGGGCATGCGCAGTGCATATCTTCCCCTCGGGCTCTCGCTCATTTCCCTCCGCCTTCTTTAGACTGTGCGCCGTCAGCTGATCCCTAATAGCATGCCACGGCCGTGACACCGCCTAGTCTGAAGAAGAGGGAAGGAGGGGAGTGAGAGTCGAGGATATGCACTGTGCATGTCCATGGTTCCAAGGCCCGCAGTGGGATTACGTTGGACGAGACTGCGAGGTGGGATCTGGAGCAGCGTGGACGCACAGGCAGTGACAGCCTGACACCAAATTATGTCAGAAGACAGGCAGCGCTAATTGGGCATGGCCAAGGGCTAACAGAACAGCGCAGGCTCCGTGACAGCTTAAAACAACGCTGAGGAGGCAGCGCACGGCACCAAGGGGATAGGAATGACAGCTGTGCTGTGTCCCATTACGAAGGAAATTCGCACCTCCGGGACGGTTTAACGGTATAAGGGGACACATTTTTAGTGTTTACTTCGGTGTTTGCAAGGAGCATAATTAAAAGAACCACCTTTTCCTTTTGCATCGTTAGTGCTGCACAAGATGGCTCTTTCAGCTACAAACGTCTTGGGGGGGGTTAAAGGATCCCTTTCAACTTGCTCCAATCAGGCTTCGGCCTACACTCTGTTCCTCTGCTCCTCCTGCTGTCCCTGGGCTCTAACACCGCCAGTTGGTGCCTGGAAGTGCTGTGTGCACAGTCAACAGTCGTTCCTCTGTTATTGGGGTTCAGTAACGTCAGCTGATCCCCAGCTGTGTGTGCGGCAATACCTCCAATCTGCTCCTCCTGCTGTCCCTGGGCTCTAACACCGCCAGTTGGTGCCTGGAAGTGCTGTGTGCACAGTCAACAGTCGCTCCTCTGTTATTGGGGTTCAGTAACGTCAGCTGATCCCCAGCTGTGTGTGCGGCAATACCTCCAATCTGCTCCTCCTGCTGTCCCTGGGCTCTAACACCGCCAGTTGGTGCCTGGAAGTGCTGTGTGCACAGTCAACAGTCGCTCCTCTGTTATTGGGGTTCAGTAACGTCAGCTGATCCCCAGCTGTGTGTGCGGCAATACCTCCAATCTGCTCCTCCTGCTGTCCCTGGGCTCTAACACCGCCAGTTGGTGCCTGGAAGTGCTGTGTGCACAGTCAACAGTCGCTCCTCTGTTATTGGGGTTCAGTAACGTCAGCTGATCCCCAGCTGTGTGTGCGGCAATACCTCCAATCTGCTCCTCCTGCTGTCCCTGGGCTCTAACACCACCAGTTGGTGCCTGGAAGTGCTGTGTGCACAGTCAACAGTCGCTCCTCTGTTATTGGGGTTCAGTAACGTCAGCTGATCCCCAGCTGTGTGTGCGGCAATACCTCCAATCTGCTCCTCCTGCTGTCCCTGGGCTCTAACACCGCCAGTTGGTGCCTGGAAGTGCTGTGTGCACAGTCAACAGTCGCTCCTCTGTTATTGGGGTTCAGTAACGTCAGCTGATCCCCAGCTGTGTGTCCGGCAACGTGTCATGCGACCGCCACGCTTTCGGAGCCACCATTTTCCATGTGCAGTATTACTGCTGTACAAGATGGCTCTTTCAGCAACAAATGCCTGGGGGGGGGGGTTAAAGGTTCCCTTTCAACTTGCTCCACTGCAGGCTTCGGCCTACACTCTGCTCCTCTTTGATTCCCTGGGTTTCAACACTGCCAGTTGCCACCTGGAAGTGTTGTCTACACAGAAAAAACACTAGGTGATGTGTCAATGGGGTTCAGCACCGCCAGCTGTTCCCCTGCTGTGTAGTCGGCAACGTGTCCAGCACAAGCCACGCTGGCACAACAGAACAAAAGCTGCCACCAGTGCAGGCTTCGGCCTACACTTTGCTCCTCTCCTCCTCCTGCTGACCCTGGGCTCAAACACCGCTAGTTTTTGCCCGGAAGTGCTAGCTGCACAGAGAAAAACACCAGCCAATGTGTTAGTGGGGTTCAGCACCGCCAGCTGTTCCCCTGCTGTGTAGCCGGCAACGTGACCTGCAAACGCCACGCAGGCACATGAACTGAAATTAAAGGGAACCTGGCCCCACCCCCCCAGGTGTTTCTATGTATAACAGCCACCTTGTACAGCAGTACTGCTGCATTTGTACAAGGTGGCTGACTTTTTCTCCTTGCCCACGTGGAACTCAACACGTACAAAATGTGTCTCATTGAGACCATTCCACTGTCCCTGAGGTGTGACTTTCCTTTCTAACGATACGCAGCACCCCCCTTGGTAGCGTTTCCCGTCTTTTGTCATCATGGTTAGCTGGCTGCGCCTGTGCATCCGCCCTGCTAGAAACAACGCCCCTCGTTGTCATATTTATTTTGTCAGCGAGGGTGTGGTTTATGGGCACGAGCAGTGCATATGTTCGCCTGTTTTAACTCATCTCCTTCCGCCTTCTTCAGACTGTGCGGCCTCCTGGCCGTGGTAGGCGATAAGGGATCAGCTGAGGCCGCCCAGTCTGAAGCAGGTGTAAGGACATATGTGTGAGCGGCAAACCTATTTACTGCACAAGGCCACGAATCCCAGCCACGCAGTGTGATTTTTTGAAAACACACTGTGGGTCTGGGATTCATGTCCATCGCTAACCGCAACGGCCGACATGAAATGAGGTCAGAAGACAGGAAGCGCTCACAGCGCATGGCCAAGGGATCACAATAGCGCAGACTCCTGTACAGCAAATAACAACGCTCAGAAATCTGCGCCCAGTACCTAGGTGCAAATTTTGACACCTGTGCTGCGTCTCCTTAAAAAGACAAGTCACGCCTCCACAACTGTTAGACAGTATAATGGGCTAAATAGTGTACGTGTTTTATTCAGCGTGTGCAAGGAGCAAACTAAATAGAGCAACCTTTTACTTGTGCAGCATTAATGCTGCACAAGGTGTGGCTCTTGTACCTTGCAACACCTGAGGGGGGGTTAAAGGTAACCTTTGAAATTGGTTCAACTAGGCTTCGGCCTACACTCTGCTCCTCTCCTCCTCCTGCTGACCCTGGGCTCTAACACCGCCAGTTTTTGCCCGGACATGCGATCTGCACAGAGAAAAACACCAGTCAATGTGTCAGTGGGGTTCAGCAACGCCAGCTGTTCCCCTGCTGTGTAGCTTGCATTGTGTCCAGCACAAGCCACGCTGGCACAACCGACCAAAAGCTGCCACCAGTGCAGGCTTCGGCCTACACATTGCTCCTCTCCTCCTCCTGCTGACCCTGGGCTCTAACACCGCCAGTTTTTGCCCGGACATGCGAGCTGCACAGAGAAAAACACCAGTCAATGTGTCAGTGGGGTTCAGCAACGCCAGCTGTTCCCCTGCTGTGTAGCTTGCATCGTGTCCAGCACAAGCCACGCTGGCACAACCGACCAAAAGCTGCCACCAGTGCAGGCTTCGGCCTACACATTGCTCCTCTCCTCCTCCTGCTGACCCTGGGCTCTAATACCGCCAGTTTTTGCCCGGACATGCGAGCTGCACAGAGAAAAACACCAGTCAATGTGTCAGTGGGGTTCAGCAACGCCAGCTGTTCCCCTGCTGTGTAGCTTGCAACGTGACCTGCAAACGCCACGCAGGCACATGAACTGAAATTGAAGGGAGCCTGCCCCCCACCCCCAGGTGTTTCTATGTATAACAGCCACCTTGTACAGCAGTACTGCTGCATTTGTACAAGGTGGCTGACTTTTTCTCCTTGCCCACGTGGAACTCAACACGTACAAAATGTGTCTCATTGAGACCATTCAAGTGTCCCTGAGGTGTGACTTTCCTTTCTAATGATACGCAGCACCACCCTTGTTAGCGCTGCCCGTCTTTTGACATCATTGGTTAGCTGGCTGCGCCTGTGCGTCTGCCCTGCTCGAAACAACGCCCCTCGGTGTCTTATTTTTTTGGACAGCGAGGGTGTGATTGATGGGCATGTGCAGTGCATATGTTTGCCTGTGTTCACTCATCTCCTTCCGCCTTCTTCAGACTGGGTGTCCTCATGGCCGCGGCAGGCGATAAGGGATCAGATGAGGCCGCCCAGTCTGAAGCTGGTGTAAGGACATGTGTGAGTGTCAAACATATTTACTGCACAAGGCCACGAATCCCAGCCACGCAGTGTGATTTTTTGAAAACACACTGTGGGTCTGGGATTCATGTCCATCGCTAACCGCAACGGCCGACATGAAATGAGGTCAGAAGACAGGAAGTGCTCACAGCGCATGACCAAGGGATCACAATAGCGCAGACTCCTGTACAGCAAATAACAACGCTCAGGAATCTGCGCCCAGCAGCTAGGTGTAAATTTGTACACCTGTGCTGCATCTCCTTAAAAAGACAAGTCACGCCTCCACTACTGTTTGACAGTATAGTGGGCTAAATAGTGTACGTGTTTTATTCAGCGTGTGCAAGGAGCAAATTAAATAGAGCAACCTATTACTTGTGCAGCATTAATGCTGCACAAGGTGTGGCTCTTGTACCTTGCAACACCTGAGGGGGGGTTAAAGGTAACCTTTGAAATTGGTTCAACTAGGCTTCGGCCTACACACTGCTCCTCTCCTGCTGACCCTGGGCTCAAACACCGCTAGTTTTTGCCCGGAACTGCTAGCTGCACAGAGAAAAACACCAGTCAATGTGTTAGTGGGGTTCAGCACCGCCAGCTGTTCCCCTGCTGTGTAGCCGGCATCGTGTCCAGCACAAGCCACGCTGGCACAACTGACCAAAAGCTGCCACCAGTGCAGGCTTCGGCCTACACTCTGCTCCTCTCCTCCTCCTGCTGACCCTGGGCTCAAACACCTCCAGTTTCTGCCCGGAAGTGCTAGCTGCACAGAGAAAAACACCAGCCAATGTGTTAGTGGGGTTCAGCACCGCCAGCTGTTCCCCTGCTGTGTAGCTTGCAACGTGACCTGCAAACGCCACGCAGGCACATGAACTGAAATTAAAGGGAACCTGGCCCCACCCCCCAGGTGTTTCTATGTATAACAGCCACCTTGTACAGCAGTACTGCTGCATTTGTACAAGGTGGCTGACTTTTTCTCCTTGCCCACGTGGAACTCAACACGTACAAAATGTGTCTCATTAGAGACCATTCCACTGTCCCTGAGGTGTGACTTTCCTTTCTAATGACACGCAGCACCCCCATTGTTAGCGCTGCCCGTCTTCTGACATCATTGGTTGGCTGGCTGTGCCTGTGCGTCCGCCCTGCCCGACACAACGCCCCTCGTTGTCTCATATATTTTGACTGCGAGGGTGTGATTGATGGGCACGAGCAGTGCATATGTTCCCCTGTCTTCACTCCCCTCCTTCCGCCTTCTTCTGACTGTGCGGCCTCATGGCCGCGGCATGCGATAAGGGATCAGCTGAGGCCGCCCAGTCTGAAGCAGGTGTAAGGACATGTGTGAGCGGCGAACATATTTACTGCACAAGGCCACGAATCCCAGCACCGCAGTGTGACTTTAGGAAAAGGCACTGTGGGTCTGGGATTTATGGCCATCGTTAACCGCACCGGCCAACATGAAATGAGGTCATGAGACGGCCTGCACTAACAGGGTATTGCCAAGGGATAACACAAGAGCGCAGTTTCCTGTACTGCAAATAACAACGGTAAGGAATCTGCGCCCAGCACCTAGGTGTAAATTTGTACACCTGTGCTGCGTCTCCTTAAAAAGACAAGTCACGCCTCCACTACTGTTTGACAGTATAATGGGCTAAATAGTGTACGTGTTTTATTCAGCGTGTGCAAGGAGCAAACTAAATAGAGCAACCTTTTACTTGTGCAGCATTAATGCAGTTCAAGGTGTGGCCAGTGGCGTAACTACCGCGGTTGCAGCGGTCGCCAGTGCGACCGGGCCTGGCAGGTCAGGGGCCCGGGCCCGGCAGGCAGGCTCGGACTGGCAGTGCCTCCCCCCGCTCCAGGGCCTCCCCCCCCTTCCCCGCCGCCGCTGCCTTGAATACTCACCCTGCTCCAGCGATGGTCTCGGCGTCTGCACTGCAGCTCGTTCCTGCTTGAGCGGTCACGTGACACCGCTCATTAAGATCACGAATATGCGCATATTCATGATCTTAATGAACGGTGTCACATGACCGCTCAAGCAGGAAGAAGGTGCTGCGCCGGCGCCGCCGTCTGGAGTCGGGACAGAGCGCGAGGGATGTCGGCACGGCCGTGCAGTGGGAAGACAGGTGAGTATGAGGGACGAGGGACGGGGGGACGGGGGAACGGGGGGGGGGGGATGAAGGAGGACATAAGCCGGCGCGCCGAGCAGGAGCGGAGAGCTAAGCCTGCATACAGGGGGGAATATGAGCCATGCAGGGGGGGATATGAGCCATGCAGGGGGGAATATGAGCCATGCAGGGGGGAATATGAGCCATGCAGGGGGGAATATGAGCCATGCAGGGGGGAATATGAGCCATGCAGGGGGGAACATGAGCCATGCAGGGGGGAATATGAGCCATGCATACAGGAGGGGTAATATGAGCTATGTATATGGGATAGGAGGGAGATGAGCCATGCATACAGGAGGGGGGTCATTATACAGTATTGAGCATCATGTGTGGCCGTTATACAGTATGCAGCATCATGTGTGGCCATTATACAGTATGGAGCATCATGTGTGGTGGCCGTTATACAGTATTGAGCATCATGTGTGGCCATTATTCTATGGGGGTTACATTGAGTTGTATGGCAGGGCTGCAGGGGGGGGCCCCATTTGGAAGTTCGCACCGGGGCCCCTAACTTTGTAGTTACGCCACTGGGTGTGGCTCTTGTACCTTGCAACACCTGAGGGGGGGTTAAAGGTTACCTTTGAAATTGGTTCAACTAGGCTTCGGCCTACACTCTGCTCCTCTCCTCCTCCTGCTGACCCTGGGCTATAACACCGCCAGTTGTAGCCTGGAAGTGCTAGCTGCACAGAGAAAAACACCAGCCAATGTGTTAGTGGGGTTCAGCACCGCCAGCTGTTCCCCTGCTGTGTAGCCGGCATCGTGTCCAGCACAAGCCACGCTGGCACAACCGACCAAAAGCTGCCACCAGTGCAGGCTTCGGCCTACACTCTGCTCCTCTCCTCCTCCTGCTGACCCTGGGCTCAAACACCGCCAGTTTCTGCCCGGACATGCTAGCTGCACAGAGAAAAACACCCACCATTGTGTCAGTGGGGTTCAGCACCGCCAGCTGTTCCCCCGCTGTGTAGCCGGCATCGTGTCCAGCACAAGCCACGCTGGCACAACTGACCAAAAGCTGCCACCAGTGCAGGCTTCGGCCTACACTCTGCTCCTCTCCTCCTCCTGCTGACCCTGGGCTCAAACACCTCCAGTTTCTGCCCGGAAGTGCTAGCTGCACAGAGAAAAACACCAGCCAATGTGTTAGTGGGGTTCAGCACCGCCAGCTGTTCCCCTGTTGTGTAGCCGGCAACGTGATCTGCAAACGCCACGCAGGCACATGAACTGAAATTAAAGGGAACCTGGCCCCACCCCCCCAGGTGTTTCTATGTATAACAGCCACCTTGTACAGCAGTACTGCTGCATTTGTACAAGGTGGCTGACTTTTCTCCTTGCCCACGTGGAACTCAACACGTACAAAATGTGTCTCATTGAGACCATTCCACTGTCCCTGAGGTGTGACTTTCCTTTCTAATGACACGCAGCACCCCCATTCTTAGCGCTGCCCGTCTTCTGACATCATTGGTTGGCTGGCTGTGCCTGTGCGTCCGCCCTGCCCGACACAACGCCCCTCGTTGTCTCATATATTTTGACTGCGAGGGTGTGATTGATGGGCACGAGCAGTGCATATGTTCCCCTGTCTTCACTCCCCTCCTTCCGCCTTCTTCTGACTGTGCGGCCTCATGGCCGCGGCATGCGATAAGGGATCAGCTGAGGCCGCCCAGTCTGAAGCAGGTGTAAGGACATGTGTGAGCGGCGAACATATTTACTGCACAAGGCCACGAATCCCAGCACCGCAGTGTGACTTTAGGAAAAGGCACTGTGGGTCTGGGATTTATGGCCATCGTTAACCGCACCGGCCAACATGAAATGAGGTCATGAGACGGCCTGCACTAACAGGGTATTGCCAAGGGATAACACAAGAGCGCAGTTTCCTGTACTGCAAATAACAACGGTAAGGAATCTGCGCCCAGCACCTAGGTGTAAATTTGTACACCTGTGCTGCGTCTCCTTAAAAAGACAAGTCACGCCTCCACTACTGTTTGACAGTATAATGGGCTAAATAGTGTACGTGTTTTATTCAGCCTGTGCAAGGAGCAAACTAAATAGAGCAACCTTTTACTTGTGCAGCATTAATGCAGTTCAAGGTGTGGCCAGTGGCGTAACTACCGCGGTCGCAGCGGTCGCCAGTGCGACCGGGCCCGGCAGGTCAGGGGCCCGGGCCCGGCAGGCAGGCTCGGACTGGCAGTGCCTCCCCCCGCTCCAGGGCCTCCCCCCCCTTCCCCGCCGCCGCCGCCGCTGCCTTGAATACTCACCCTGCTCCAGCGATGGTCTCGGCGTCTGCACTGCAGCTCGTTCCTGCTTGAGCGGTCACGTGACACCGCTCATTAAGATCATGAATATGCGCATATTCATGATCTTAATGAACGGTGTCACATGACTGCTCAAGCAGGAAGAAGGTGCTGCGCCGGCGCCGCCGTCTGGAGTCGGGACAGAGCGCGAGGGATGTCGGCACAGCCGTGCAGTGGGAAGACAGGTGAGTATGAGGGACGAGGGACGGGGGGACGGGGGAACGGGGGGGGGGGATGAAGGAGGACATAAGCCGGCGCGCCGAGCAGGAGCGGAGAGCTAAGCCTGCATACAGGGGGGAATATGAGCCATGCAGGGGGGAATATGAGCCATGCAGGGGGGGATATGAGCCATGCAGGGGGGAATATGAGCCATGCAGGGGGGAATATGAGCCATGCAGGGGGGAATATGAGCCATGCAGGGGGGAATATGAGCCATGCAGGGGGGAATATGAGCCATGCATACAGGAGGGGTAATATGAGCTATGTATATGGGATAGGAGGGAGATGAGCCATGCATACAGGAGGGGGGTCATTATACAGTATTGAGCATCATGTGTGGCCGTTATACAGTATGCAGCATCATGTGTGGCCATTATACAGTATGGAGCATCATGTGTGGTGGCCGTTATACAGTATTGAGCATCATGTGTGGCCATTATTCTATGGGGGTTACATTGAGTTGTATGGCAGGGCTGCAGGGGGGGGGCCCCATTTGGAAGTTCGCACCGGGGCCCCTAACTTTGTAGTTACGCCACTGGGTGTGGCTCTTGTACCTTGCAACACCTGAGGGGGGGTTAAAGGTTACCTTTGAAATTGGTTCAACTAGGCTTCGGCCTACACTCTGCTCCTCTCCTCCTCCTGCTGACCCTGGGCTATAACACCGCCAGTTGTAGCCTGGAAGTGCTAGCTGCACAGAGAAAAACACCAGCCAATGTGTTAGTGGGGTTCAGCACCGCCAGCTGTTCCCCTGCTGTGTAGTTGGCATCGTGTCCAGCACAAGCCACGCTGGCACAACCGACCAAAAGCTGCCACCAGTGCAGGCTTCGGCCTACACTCTGCTCCTCTCCTCCTCCTGCTGACCCTGGGCTCAAACACCTCCAGTTTCTGCCCGGAAGTGCTAGCTGCACAGAGAAAAACACCAGCCAATGTGTTAGTGGGGTTCAGCACCGCCAGCTGTTCCCCTGCTGTGTAGCCGGCAACGTGATCTGCAAACGCCACGCAGGCACATGAACTGAAATTAAAGGGAACCTGGCCCCACCCCCCCAGGTGTTTCTATGTATAACAGCCACCTTGTACAGCAGTACTGCTGCATTTGTACAAGGTGGCTGACTTTTTCTCCTTGCCCACGTGGAACTCAACACGTACAAAATGTGTCTCATTAGAGACCATTCCACTGTCCCTGAGGTGTGACTTTCCTTTCTAATGACACGCAGCACCCCCATTGTTAGCGCTGCCCGTCTTCTGACATCATTGGTTGGCTGGCTGTGCCTGTGCGTCCGCCCTGCCCGACACAACGCCCCTCGTTGTCTCATATATTTTGACTGCGAGGGTGTGATTGATGGGCACGAGCAGTGCATATGTTCCCCTGTCTTCACTCCCCTCCTTCCACCTTCTTCTGACTGTGCGGCCTCATGGCCGCGGCATGCGATAAGGGATCAGCTGAGGCCGCCCAGTCTGAAGCAGGTGTAAGGACATGTGTGAGCGGCGAACATATTTACTGCACAAGGCCACGAATCCCAGCACCGCAGTGTGACTTTAGGAAAAGGCACTGTGGGTCTGGGATTTATGGCCATCGTTAACCGCACCGGCCAACATGAAATGAGGTCATGAGACGGCCTGCACTAACAGGGTATTGCCAAGGGATAACACAAGAGCGCAGTTTCCTGTACTGCAAATAACAACGGTAAGGAATCTGCGCCCAGCACCTAGGTGTAAATTTGTACACCTGTGCTGCGTCTCCTTAAAAAGACAAGTCACGCCTCCACTACTGTTTGACAGTATAATGGGCTAAATAGTGTACGTGTTTTATTCAGCGTGTGCAAGGAGCAAAATTAAGAGAGCAACCTTTGACTTGTGCATCATTAATGTAGTTCAAGGTGTGGCTCTTGTACCTTGCAACACCTGAGGGGGGGTTAAAGGTTACCTTTGAAATTGGTTCAACTAGGCTTCGGCCTACACTCTGCTCCTCTCCTCCTCCTGCTGACCCTGGGCTATAACACCGCCAGTTGTAGCCTGGAAGTGCTAGCTGCACAGAGAAAAACACCAGCCAATGTGTTAGTGGGGTTCAGCACCGCCAGCTGTTCCCCTGCTGTGTAGCCGGCATCGTGTCCAGCACAAGCCACGCTGGCACAACCGACCAAAAGCTGCCACCAGTGCAGGCTTCGGCCTACACTCTGCTCCTCTCCTCCTCCTGCTGACTCTGGGCTCAAACACCGCCAGTTTCTGCCCGGACATGCTAGCTGCACAGAGAAAAACACCCACCATTGTGTCAGTGGGGTTCAGCACCGCCAGCTGTTCCCCCGCTGTGTAGCCGGCATCGTGTCCAGCACAAGCCACGCTGGCACAACTGACCAAAAGCTGCCACCAGTGCAGGCTTCGGCCTACACTCTGCTCCTCTCCTCCTCCTGCTGACCCTGGGCTCAAACACCTCCAGTTTCTGCCCGGAAGTGCTAGCTGCACAGAGAAAAACACCAGCCAATGTGTTAGTGGGGTTCAGCACCGCCAGCTGTTCCCCTGCTGTGTAGCCGGCAACGTGACCTGCAAACGCCACGCAGGCACATGAACTGAAATTAAAGGGAACCTGGCCCCACCCCCCCAGGTGTTTCTATGTATAACAGCCACCTTGTACAGCAGTACTGCTGCATTTGTACAAGGTGGCTGACTTTTTCTCCTTGCCCACGTGGAACTCAACACGTACAAAATGTGTCTCATTAGAGACCATTCCACTGTCCCTGAGGTGTGACTTTCCTTTCTAATGATACGCAGCACCCCCCTTGGTAGCGCTGCCCGTCTTCTGACATCATTGGTTGGCTTGTTGCGCCTGTGCGTCCGCCCTGCCTGAAACAATGCTCCTCGTTGTCTTACTTATTTTGACTGCGAGGGTGTGATTGATGGGCACGAGCAGTGCATATCTTTGCCTGTCTTAACTCATCTCCTTCCGCCTTCTTCATACTGTGCAGCCTCATGGCCGCGGCATGCGAGAAGGGATCAGCAGAGGCCTCCCAGTCTGAAGCAGGTGTAAGGACGTGTGTGAGCGGCCAAAATATTTACTGCTCAAGGCCACGAATCCCAGCACCGCAGTGTGACTTTATGAAAAGGCACTGTGGGTCTGGGATTTATGGCCATCGTTAACCGCACCGGCCAACATGAAATGAGGTCATAAGACGGGCAGCTCTAACAGGGCATTGCCAAGGGATAACACAAGAGTGCAGACTCCTGTACAGCAAATAACAACGCTCAGGAAGCTGCGCCAAGCACCAAGGCGTTATTTGGGACACCTGTGCTGCGTCTCCTTAAAAAGCCAAGTCACGCATCCACTACAGTTTGACTGTAGAATGGGCTAAATTGTGTACGTCTTTCATTCAGCGTGTGCAAGTAGACAAATTAATAGAGCAACCTTTCACTTGTGCAGCATTAATACTGCACAAGGTGTGTCTCTTGTACTTTGTAACAAGGTTTCCTTTGAAATTGGTTCAACTAGGCTTCGGCCTACACTCTGCTCCTCTCCTCCTCCTCCTGCTTCACCACGGGCTCTAACATCGCAAGTTTTTGCCCGCAAGTGCTAGCTGCACAGAGAAAAACACCCGCCATTGTGTTAGTGGGGTTAAGCAACGCCAGCTGTTCCCACACTGTGTAGCCAGCAAAGTGTCCTGCAAACGCAACGCTGACACAAAGCTGCCTCCAGTGCAGGCTTCGGCCTACACTCTGCTCCCCCTGCTTACCCTTTGCTCCAGCACCGCTAGTTGGGGCTCTAGGAAGACAATCTTTAATAGGCAACGCATCTGGGTTCCAGCACCGCCAGCTGGTTCTCGGCAGTGTTTTTGTCACTGGTACTCCCTCGTGCCAAACCTGGTTCCAGCACCGTCAGCTGTTTCCGGGTAGTGTCAAGCTCACTGAGACGCCTATGCTTGCCCCGTCGTGGTGCGGTCGGGTTAGCCAACTCCAGGGTGCCTCCAGTTTAGGAGCTTCCTATGTGGGCTGCGTGAATTGGTAGTCAAGGCTGGTTCTGTAGTGCCAGTAGGCCCAGCTCCCCCTGTAGGACTGTTGGGGTTCGGTAACTGCGGCTGCCTCGCGGCCTAGCTGTTCTCTCCTCTCCTGTGGGCCTTGGGGTCCACCACCTGGTTCCAGCACCGTCAGCTGGTTCCGGGCCGAGCCTTTGGCTTAGGTGCCTCCTCCTGGGTATCCGAGTTCCGCCAACGTCAGGCGGTCCTTGGTAGTGCTTTTAAGCGCGGGCACCTACAGCTTAGTAACCGGGTTCCAGCACCGTCAGCTGGTCCTCGGTCGTGCCATTGGCTCTTGCACACTGGGGCAACGCATCTGGGTTCCAGCACCGCCAGCTGGTTCTCGGCAGTGTTTTTGTCACAGGTACTCCCTCATGCCAAACCTGGTTTCAGCACCGTCAGCTGTTTCCGGGTTGTGTCAAACTCGCTGAGACGCCTATGCTTGCCCCGTCGTGTTGCGGTCGGGTTAGCCAACTCCAGGGTGCCTCCAGTTTAGGAGCTTCCTATGTGGGCTGCATGAATTGGTAGTCAAGGCTGGTTCTGTAGTGCCAGTAGGCCCAGCTCCCCCTGTAGGACTGTTGGCGTTCGGTAACAGCGGCTGCCTCGCGGCCTAGCTGTTCTCTCCTCTCCTGTGGGCCTTGGGGTCCACCACCTGGTTCCAGCACCGTCAGCTGGTTCCGGGCCGAGCCTTTGGCTTAGGTGCCTCCTCCTGGGTATCCGAGTTCCGCCAACGTCAGGCGGTCCTTGGTAGTGCTTTTAAGCGCGGGCACCTACAGCTTAGTAACCGGGTTCCAGCACCGCCAGCTGGTCCTCGGTCGTGCCATTGGCTCTTGCACACTGGGGCAACGCATCTGGGTTCCAGCACCGCCAGCTGGTTCTCGGCAGTGTTCTTGACACAGGTACTCCCTCGTGCTAAGCCTGGTTTCAGCACCGTCAGCTGTTTCCGGGTTGTGTCAAGCTCACTGAGACGCCTATGCTTGCCCCGTCGTGGTGCGGTCGGGTTAGCCAACTCCAGGGTGCCTCCAGTTTAGGAGCTTCCTATGTGGGCTGCGTGAACTGGTAGTCAAGGCTGGTTCTGTAGTGCCAGTAGGCCCAGCTCCCCCTGTAGGACTGTTGGGGTTCGGTAACTGCGGCTGCCTCGCGGCCTAGCTGTTCTCTCCTCTCCTGTGGGCCTTCGGGTCCACCACCTGGTTCCAGCACCGTCAGCTGGTTCCAGGCCGAGCCTTTGGCTTAGGTGCCTCCTCCTGGGTATCCGAGTTCCGCCAACGTCAGGCGGTCCTTGGTAGTGCTTTTAAGCGCGGGCACCTACAGCTTAGTAACCGGGTTCCAGCACCGTCAGCTGGTCCTCGGTCGTGCCATTGGCTCTTGCACACTGGGGCAACGCATCTGGGTTCCAGCACCGCCAGCTGGTTCTCGGCAGTGTTTTTGTCACAGGTACTCCCTCGTGCCAAACCTGGTTTCAGCACCGTCAGCTGTTTCCGGGTTGTGTCAAACTCGCTGAGACGCCTATGCTTGCCCCGTCGTGTTGCGGTCGGGTTAGCCAACTCCAGGGTGCCTCCAGTTTAGGAGCTTCCTATGTGGGCTGCGTGAACTGGTAGTCAAGGCTGGTTCTGTAGTGCCAGTAGGCCCAGCTCCCCCTGTAGGACTGTTGGGGTTCGGTAACTGCGGTTGCCTCGTGGCCTAGCTGTTCTCTCCTCTCCTGTGCGCCTTGGGGTCCACCACCTGGTTCCAGCACCGTCAGCTGGTTCCAGGCCGAGCCTTTGGCTTAGGTGCCTCCTCCTGGGTATCCGAGTTCCGCCAACGTCAGGCGGTCCTTGGTAGTGCTTTTAAGCGCGGGCACCTACAGCTTAGTAACCGGGTTCCAGCACCACCAGCTGGTCCTCGGTCGTGCCATTGGCTCTTGCACACTGGGGCAACGCATCTGGGTTCCAGCACCGCCAGCTGGTTCTCGGCAGTGTTCTTGACACAGGTACTCCCTCGTGCTAAGCCTGGTTTCAGCACCGTCAGCTGTTTCCGGGTTGTGTCAAGCTCACTGAGACGCCTATGCTTGCCCCGTCGTGGTGCGGTCGGGTTAGCCAACTCCAGGGTGCCTCCAGTTTAGGAGCTTCCTATGTGGGCTGCGTGAACTGGTAGTCAAGGCTGGTTCTGTAGTGCCAGTAGGCCCAGCTCCCCCTGTAGGACTGTTGGGGTTCGGTAACTGCGGCTGCCTCGCGGCCTAGCTGTTCTCTCCTCTCCTGTGGGCCTTCGGGTCCACCACCTGGTTCCAGCACCGTCAGCTGGTTCCAGGCCGAGCCTTTGGCTTAGGTGCCTCCTCCTGGGTATCCGAGTTCCGCCAACGTCAGGCGGTCCTTGGTAGTGCTTTTAAGCGTGGGCACCTACAGCTTAGTAACTGGGTTCCAGCACCGCCAGCTGGTCCTCGGTCATGCCATTGGCTCTTGCACACTGGGGCAACACATCTGGGTTCCAGCACCGCCAGCTGGTTTTCGGCAGTGTTCTTGACACAGGTACTCCCTCGTGCCAAGCCTGGTTTCAGCATCGTCAGCTGTTTCCGGGTTGTGTCAAACTCACTGAGACGCCTATGCTTGCCCCGTCGTGGTGCGGTCGGGTTAGCCAACTCCAGGGTGCCTCCAGTTTAGGAGCTTCCTATGTGGGCTGCGTGAATTGGTAGTCAAGGCTGGTTCTGTAGTGCCAGTAGGCCCAGCTCCCCCTGTAGGACTGTTGGGGTTCGGTAACTGCGGCTGCCTCGCGGCCTAGCTGTTCTCTCCTCTCCTGTGGGCCTTCGGGTCCATCACCGGGTTCCAGCACCGTCAGCTGGTTCCAGGCCGAGCCTTTGGCTTAGGTGCCTCCTCCTGGGTATCCGAGTTCCGCCAACGTCAGGCGGTCCTTGGTAGTGCTTTTAAGCGCGGGCACCTACAGCTTAGTAACCGGGTTCCAGCACCGTCAGCTGGTCCTCGGTCGTGCCATTGGCTCTTGCACACTGGGGCAACGCATCTGGGTTCCAGCACCGCCAGCTGGTTCTCGGCAGTGTTTTTGTCACAGGTACTCCCTCGTGCCAAGCCTGGTTTCAGCACCGTCAGCTGTTTCTGGGTTGTGTCAAACTCGCTGAGACGCCTATGCTTGCCCCGTCGTGTTGCGGTCGGGTTAGCCAACTCCAGGGTGCCTCCAGTTTAGGAGCTTCCTATGTGGGCTGCGTGAACTGGTAGTCAAGGCTGGTTCTGTAGTGCCAGTAGGCCCAGCTCCCCCTGTAAGACTGTTGGGGTTCGGTAACTGCGGCTGCCTCGCGGCCTAGCTTTTCTCTCCTCTCCTGTGGACCTTCAGGTCCACCACCTGGTTCCAGCACCGTCAGCTGGTTCCAGGCCGAGCCTTTGGCTTAGGTGCCTCCTCCTGGGTATCCGAGTTCCGCCAACGTCAGGCGGTCCTTGGTAGTGCTTTTAAGCGCGGGCACCTACAGCTTAGTAACCGGGTTCCAGCACCACCAGCTGGTCCTCGGTCGTGCCATTGGCTCTTGCACACTGGGGCAACGCATCTGGGTTCCAGCACCGCCAGCTGGTTCTCGGCAGTGTTCTTGACACAGGTACTCCCTCGTGCTAAGCCTGGTTTCAGCACCGTCAGCTGTTTCCGGGTTGTGTCAAGCTCACTGAGACGCCTATGCTTGCCCCGTCGTGGTGCGGTCGGGTTAGCCAACTCCAGGGTGCCTCCAGTTTAGGAGCTTCCTATGTGGGCTGCGTGAACTGGTAGTCAAGGCTGGTTCTGTAGTGCCAGTAGGCCCAGCTCCCCCTGTAGGACTGTTGGGGTTCGGTAACTGCGGCTGCCTCGCGGCCTAGCTGTTCTCTCCTCTCCTGTGGGCCTTCGGGTCCACCACCTGGTTCCAGCACCGTCAGCTGGTTCCAGGCCGAGCCTTTGGCTTAGGTGCCTCCTCCTGGGTATCCGAGTTCCGCCAACGTCAGGCGGTCCTTGGTAGTGCTTTTAAGCGTGGGCACCTACAGCTTAGTAACTGGGTTCCAGCACCGCCAGCTGGTCCTCGGTCATGCCATTGGCTCTTGCACACTGGGGCAACGCATCTGGGTTCCAGCACCGCCAGCTGGTTTTCGGCAGTGTTCTTGACACAGGTACTCCCTCGTGCCAAGCCTGGTTTCAGCATCGTCAGCTGTTTCCGGGTTGTGTCAAACTCACTGAGACGCCTATGCTTGCCCCGTCGTGGTGCGGTCGGGTTAGCCAACTCCAGGGTGCCTCCAGTTTAGGAGCTTCCTATGTGGGCTGCGTGAATTGGTAGTCAAGGCTGGTTCTGTAGTGCCAGTAGGCCCAGCTCCCCCTGTAGGACTGTTGGGGTTCGGTAACTGCGGCTGCCTCGCGGCCTAGCTGTTCTCTCCTCTCCTGTGGGCCTTCGGGTCCATCACCGGGTTCCAGCACCGTCAGCTGGTTCCAGGCCGAGCCTTTGGCTTAGGTGCCTCCTCCTGGGTATCCGAGTTCCGCCAACGTCAGGCGGTCCTTGGTAGTGCTTTTAAGCGCGGGCACCTACAGCTTAGTAACCGGGTTCCAGCACCGTCAGCTGGTCCTCGGTCGTGCCATTGGCTCTTGCACACTGGGGCAACGCATCTGGGTTCCAGCACCGCCAGCTGGTTCTCGGCAGTGTTTTTGTCACAGGTACTCCCTCGTGCCAAGCCTGGTTTCAGCACCGTCAGCTGTTTCTGGGTTGTGTCAAACTCGCTGAGACGCCTATGCTTGCCCCGTCGTGTTGCGGTCGGGTTAGCCAACTCCAGGGTGCCTCCAGTTTAGGAGCTTCCTATGTGGGCTGCGTGAACTGGTAGTCAAGGCTGGTTCTGTAGTGCCAGTAGGCCCAGCTCCCCCTGTAAGACTGTTGGGGTTCGGTAACTGCGGCTGCCTCGCGGCCTAGCTTTTCTCTCCTCTCCTGTGGACCTTCAGGTCCACCACCTGGTTCCAGCACCGTCAGCTGGTTCTCGGCAGTGTCTTTTGCTCTTGTACCTTCTGCTCCCCATCCTGGTTCCAGTACCGTCAGCTGGTTCCGGGCAGAGCCTTTGGCTTAGGTGCCTCCTTCTGGGTATCCAAGTTCCACCAACGTCAAGTGGTCCTTGGTAGTGCTTTCGGGCACGGGTACCTCCTGCTTAGTAACCAGGTTCCAGTAACGTCAGCTGGTCCTCGGTAGTTCCATTGGCTCTTGGACCTTCGGCTACCCATCCGGGTTCCAGTACCGTCAGCTGGTTCTCGGCAGTGTCTTTTGCTCTTGTACCTTCTGCTCCCCATCCTGGTTCCAGTACTGTCAGCTGGTTCCGGGCAGAGCCTTTGGCTTAGGTGCCTCCTTCTGGGTATCCGAGTTCCGCCAACGTCAGGCGGTCCTTGGTAGTGCTTTTTAGCACGGGTACCTCCTGCTTAGTAACCGGGTTCCAGTAACGTCAGCTGGTCCTCGGTAGTTCCATAGGCTCTTGAACCTTCGGGTAGCCATCCGAGTTCCAGTTCCATCAGCTGGTTCTTGGCATTTTCTCAGCCTTCTTGTACCTTCTGCTACATTTCCAAGTTGAAGAATCTAAAGTCGACGACCCGGAAGACCACCCCGATGACGACGACGACGACGACCCGGAAGACCACCCCGATGACGACGGCGGAGACGACGACGGCGGAGACGACGACGGCTGAGACGACGACGGCGGAGATGACGACACTGGAGACGACGACCCTGGAGACGACGACATGGAAGACCGAGAAGCAGAAGAACAAGAGGCTGCAGAACAAAGAGCAGAAGAACATTAAGCATAAGACTTAATATCAGAGCAAAAGATATTATCTAAATTATATGCAGAAGAAGACTAAGCAGTGTATGGGGGTGAGTCCGTTCCTCCTCGTGGTGCCCCTGGATAAAGCCTGATGCTGCAGGCCAAACTGAACGCGGACAAATGTAACTTTTGTGACTGGCAGAACGGAAGGTGTAATCTTCCAACTTTTATAGATAACAACTACGGGAATGCCTGTCACAAATGAGAATATGATGAAGAAGTAGAATAGGAAGAATAATAACAGTGGAATAAAAAGAATATGTAGAATAGGAAGAATAATAATAGTTGAATAAAATGAATATGAAGAATGTAATCAAAAAAAAAAAAAAAAGGTAAAGGATGAAGAAGAAGATGAATAAGGTGAAGAAGAAGTTTATGTCAAAGATGCTGATGATGATGAAGATGAAAGTGTGGGAAAAGAAAAAAAAAAAAAGAAAAAAAAGAAGGGGAAGGGCGTGGAATAGTGAAACATCAATATCTGACAAAATAAAAAAAAAAAATTACATAGTCAATATCTTTGTCACTCCGAACGTCTTAAAAACAAAACAAAAAACATGCTATTCTATTTGATTGGGATAAACCTCTATGACTTTAATGTCTCCGCCACCTCCCCAAATACATCCGGCATTATTCTTAGTTGTTTTCCTTCATGTAGAATGAACCTACAAGGCAAGAAAGGGTTTATTTTAATTCTGATATTTTGGTCCCATTGACTTGCATTGGGATCGGGTATCGGTATCGGCGATATCCGATATTTTTGAATATCGGCCGATCCTATCCGATACCGATACTTTCCGATATCGGAAGGTATCGCTCAACACTACTTAGCGGTCTTGCGAGACTGCTAATTCTTCTGGGTAATTTCGCAATGCATCTCTTGGAACGGAAGCTGGCGGCAGGCGCGAGCTCATCATCGGACGACGGAAGGTGAGAATAGCAGGTTTTTTTTTAAATTATTTTTAACATTAGATCTTTTTACTATTGATGCTGCATTGGCAGCATCAATAGTGAAAAGTTGGGGACACACAGAGTTAATAGCAGAGTTAACGGAGTGCGTAACCGGAGTGCGTAACGCGGTCCGTTAATGCTGGCATTAACCCTGTGTGAGCGGTGACTGGACGGGAGTATGGAGCAGGCGCTGGGCACTGACTGGACGGGAGTAGGGAGGGACTAATTCTCGGCCTGACTGTGCCCGTCGCTGATTGCCAGGACAGGCAGCTGGCGAGACCAATCAGCGACACGGGATTTCCATTACAGACAGACAGACGGAAGTACCCCTTAGACAATTATATATATAGATGAAAGGGGACATGTAACTAACACAGAACAGTAGAACTGAACTTTTTTCTCCTTACAAACACGTGTGCTGCAGCTCTCACAGCTCTGCTGTTTTGCAGATGTGTCCGTTATAATCACACACAGCTCTGCAGTGAGGTCAGGAGAGCGGAGAGAGGCCATTACACATCACACTGGTAACTCCTCCTTTCATAAAAAATAAGCTCTGAAGGAAATGTCCAATCCATAGATCTTAGCAGCTCATTTACCTGGATTTCTCTGTAATAAGATATCGGATTACAGGTATCAATATATCATTTAATTCAGCTTCCTATAACCTACATGCCCATATAGATGGCTCAGGAGGGTTGATCCTACTGACAGATTCCCTCTGTTGGTCGTTCACTTTTGCTTAGTAGTGATCAACCAGTTTTGCAGCAGTTGCAAATAGTTTACTGAAGGCCAGCTTGTATCTGCATTTTTATTAATAGTTCATATGCCTTAATGGGACATATAACTAAAAATGGGTTGCCTGGGCTTGGCAATTCATTTACCAGGTTAGGATAGCAAATAAAGTGTCATCATGAAACATACGAGTATAATTGGAATTAAATGAATTTGTGCAAATGAAAAAAAAAACCACAAAAACAAAAGACAAAACAAACTTCTCACGTTAGTGCAATATCATTTTATTGTCAGGGTTAAATTTTTGTTTTCAAAAATTGTGAAAAACATGTCTGGCTAATGAGTCCCAGTCATCCATTATTATATACTGCAACCATATGTTTCCCCCAGGCTCCAGCGTCACTGCTGACCCATTACTGCAGGTCACTATGTCATTTCTCCAAGTAAATAAATAAGACAATTTAGTTACAGACACTAAACAGCCAAAGCGATTTATACTTAAAGCTATTTATGTTGTTTTTAGGTTAATTTGCTGTGGTAATGTCCCATATACACATTATCGCCCACTTTACTGACACATTAGTTTCTAATGGGCATAAACCTTTCTCTGTCGGACCCGTGATTTAATTTTTTTTATTGTCAAAGAGGGTTTCTCATTTCTATAACAGGGTAAAATTACAAAATGCTTCTAAAAACAAGCAGCTTTGCAATTTATCACTTATTAAAATTCTTCTCTGTTCTGAAGAAGAGAGATTTTTTTATTATATACCGTAGTTTATTTCTTCTTGCCTAGGTTAACCTCTATTGGTGGCTAGTTTCTTAGGCAAGGAGCCCAAGCTTGTAAACTCTTTGCTGTATAGAGCTTGCAAGTGCTGCTCTATTCCTGGCTGTGTCATTGGTCCTAGCCAGCTTTAACGCCCCTGCTTCCTCTGCTTGTAGAATGGGAGAGCATGCAGTTCAAACCAGCACACTGCTCCCAGCAAGCAGAAGGTGGGAGGCTGCAGAACTGTGCTCTCATGAAGATAGAAGATAACCACAACCCTGTATGTAGTTCACAAAACCCTAAATTATTAGAATAGTTTTGTAATTGCAGACTTAACAATTGTATTATTACTAGACTAGTGCAGGAGTGGGCAGTTCATTTTTCCAAGGAGCCACGTCTGTTGTGGAAAGCTGAATCAACATGTTGAACTTAATCATGCTCAATATTATTATTATTTATATCATTTTTTAATAACTTAATACTAAGCTGAATTAAGTATGTTGACTAGTTGCTGCTGCTAATAAATGTTACCGTAGAGCTTATAGTAACATGTATTCTTACCTGTGGCAGCTGATCCACACCATATAATTTGCTGCTTTTTATCAAGTTTATAATAATAATAAAAAATAATTAATAAATAATAATAAAAAGCAATACATCATACTGCTCCTGTTATTCAATCTTAAGTATATAAAACATACACATTGAATGTTGTCCCCCACAGTATGATGCCCCTAGTCACCCTAATACAGGATGATGTACTGGCAGCTCCCCTCTAGTATGATACCCCCCCGTCACTCACACACAGTATGACGTCCATACAGCTTCACCACAATTAGTGTAATGGCCTGCAGCTCCACTCGCAGACAGTATGATGCCCCACACAGGCACCCAAAATGGTATGATAACCCTACAGTTCCAATACTCAGAGCACCCGTACACAATATGATGCCCCCACAACCATCACACAGTATAAATATGATGCTTCCAGAGCTCCTATGTACAGTACAGTCATCATTACACATTGTATAATGCACCCACAGCACCTCACACAGATGCCCTCACACCTCCACAAACAGTATCGTGATGCCCACAGCTTCCTCCACCAATGAATTCAACTGTATCTGTATCCTGGGGAAGCATACAGCATTGAAACTGAGATGCACAGGGTGGCAACTGGCAGGGGCTGCATGACCTGTGGGCCACAGCCTCCCAGGGTAGGACTACCTACTTTATATCACCTTGGAGGCATTTGGGGTTTACTCCTTTCCAGCACAGCAAAGATCAGTAGATAAATTAGCTGAATTATATACAGTGAATTTGATATCACTATTGTCGTGACACCTCAGGTGTCACTGGCGCTGCCTAGGGGGAGTTATCGGGGGCTACGAATAAACGTAGTCAGTGCAGAAACAAGTTACGCCGAACTCAAGGACCTTACTCTAATGCAGTGAGCACAGAACCTGGCACAGAGCAGTCATGTGACCAAGGGGAGGAGCCACAGCACATGAGTGTAGGGAATGACAGTGAACCCATAGTGTGCAGGGCACAGACAGAAAACGTCAAATAGAGCCGAAGGTCAAAGCCAGGATGGAGTGAGGTACATTAGGGATAAGACAAAGCGTAAACAGGGACAAGCCAAGGGGTCTGATAACCAGGAGAGACAAAGCAGTACAAAGCAGAATGCAAAGATGGAAGTCAGTGAACAAAACCGAGTCATACACAGCAGGGCACACTAGCACAGAGGCACAGCGTTTACAGACGAGAACCGGGGTTAGCAACCACAAGTCGAGTATATGGAAGTATCACCGACATACAATCCAGGAACTGCACACATTAAATAGAACCAAAGAGAGGCGGACTAAAATTAACCCTAACCTGACCAGGATGGAGGCGGCACCATGCTGTCCAGAGTCATGACAACTATCAGAAGCGACCACAGGACTTTTCATTCTCTGTGCATTACACTACAACAATATCTATCAATATTGGTTACTGTGCATATATTAACATGGAAAGCAGTGTAATAAAATAATGATAAACCAAATCAACTAAAATACTAGTTAAAATAATGGTAACTGAAATATATACACTATTAAATCCAGCAATATATTTAATTTATAAGGGCAGGAGACTGTTGAAAAGCAAATGATTGAAGGGTGTGACGCTAGTCACTATTCACGAACAGACCGTAAGGCAGAAGAGTCAGATGTTTCGGGGTCAATACCATGAGAGTACGTAGATAACCAAGGGAAATGTGAAGGCGTAAGACAGGTCACAGTCCAGGGTCAATAACAAGAGATAGCAGATCAAAGCCAAAGGACAAGACAAAGGGATATTCAGAACACGGTCCAAAGGGTCAGGCAGCAGAAGATCAGAACTCAGAGCAACAGAATCAGGCTAATATTCACCAAGAAGCAAAATCTACGTCTGGCAGGGATCAGACAGGGGGCAGACAGCTCAGTTAAGTAGCTGGGCAATCACCAGAACACCGAACACCTGGAGAAAGTCCTGCACCTCCAGTCACAGATTGGGCAGCTGAGCCACCAATCAAGACACAGACAGCTCAGCAAGCCCACCACATTATTGGACAGCCAAACTGTCAATCAAGGCACAGACAACTCAGCAAGGCAGCTTCCTTAGAACAGCATAGCAATCACTCACTAAGCGGAGGAATTGTGACACAGGGTCTTTACTAACAAGATTTTGGTGTCTACCTAACTTACGGCATGTGTACAAGCAGAACTATCACTATTCTGTTCTTTGTGTCACTAGTGATTCTCCCTTGTCCTGCTTGTTGGCAGAAGTGGTTGGCACATGGGATAAAGCCTGAGCGTATTAAATCGAAAGAACATTAGACAACATGTCAGAAACATTTCCAGCAGCAATGACAAATCAATCAAGACATTTCGTTTAGTAGAAATACATCAAATCTAAACATGAACACCAGCAGACGACAATGTGATTATTTGGCCATGAGTCCAGAAGCAATTTACTAAAGGATAATGGCAGGGAGTGAAAATCTCCAGATGGATAAATAATAGAGCAAGGTGTTAAAGAAAACAAGCAATATGATTATGACAATAAATGGCATTTTATCTGCAAACTATGCCTTTCATTAATATTAAAGAGTGATTTAAAAAAATAGAATGCTTAAAATAATTTGTTGCAACTTTTTTGGAATTGCAGGGGCCAGCTGAGCCCTAATGCTTTGATTGCTGTAGGGAACTCCAAAGTTTACTGTCACTGCAAAGAATTCAAGTAAAGAACAGTGTCTCATGTTTCCACTCAAACAAGCACAATAACAATGACGTATCCATTGAGCTAAATCTTCCCCTCCCCAATCATCGGCATGAAGTGTAGTTTTAGAAGGCCTCTTTTTCTAGAGAGAAACATGTTGAAGGTGAAGAATTCTATTAGCTGGTACAGCTATAGATATTTTTCTTGGTGCCTAAAAATTTGCCATATGGTATGGTTTTTATAGCGATTGGTTGCTGCTCAATTAAAATAAAATGATGCTGCTGTTATGTTGCTTTATTACAGATTAGATTCGTCATCAACACCATACACTCTACCCTGACTATACCATAGGGGGCTTTTTGGTATTTTGCTACAAAATAAAGGATGATGTTATTTGGACTTCTCTTCTGTATACCTGAAGAACTCAAAAAGACTACCCATGATGGCTGTTCAGTCTGTACAAGCAGTTAGTTTGTACAATAAGAAGGCAAGAAAGTGATTAGCTAAGCTGCCTGCGTCAGGACTGTGCCGGGTGTCAGGTCCCAAATGCTGTTTTTCCTTGTTGTCTACAAAGCTTGGAAGTTCTGCAGATCCCTCCATTTTGGAACTTTATAATAGCAAAGATATCTTGTATGCCAGTATTTTTCAGTGGTAGCACAGGTAACATTTTTCAAGAAAGGGCAATCACTGTCTTGATATCTACAGCCTCATTCTGTTGTCCGTGAGTCATGTGCATGTTCTACTCATGATTTTTTATGCATAGAACACAAATCCATTAAAATCTATGTGGCTGTTCACATGTCCGTTCTTTTTTTTGCAGATCTAGTGGTCTGCAAAAATCACAGCGACATATTTTTGTTCCAAGTGATAGATTGACATTACCCATACAAGTCTATGGGTCCATGAAAATTGTAGACAGCATACAAAATAATAATTTTTTCTATAAAATTGTTTTTATTGGATAAAAGCTGCAAAACAGAAAAAATATAAATGTGGTATCAGGGCAATTGTGCTGACAAAAAGAATAAATCTGTCTTATCACTTTTACCATATGGTGAATGGCATAAAATAAACAGAAAGCAATTCCTGACTTGCTGGTTTTTGTTCATTATGCCTCTCAAAAGTCAGAATAGAAAGCAATCAAAAAAATGCTGTGTGCTTGAAAATTGTACCAATAAAAACATAAAAAACAATCCCTCACATCACTGTCAGCAGAAATATAGAAAAATTATAGCTCTGAAAATATGTCCATGCAAAAACTTTATTTTGCAAACAAAGGCATTTTTAGTGTGTGACAGCAGCTAAACATCACAGAACAATATAAGGCTACTAGCTATTGAACCCGTTCTACGCCCGGGTGGCGAGCATTTATATTGGTATATGGTCTCCATCCTGGTATGTGCTGCTCCATCCTGCACCCCCGTTCTATCATGTGCTGCTCCCATCCTGCGCCCCCATTCTGACATGTGCTGCCCTATTCTGTCATGTGCTGCTCCCATCCTGCGCCCCCGTTCTGTTATGTGCTGCTCCCATCCTGCGCCCCCATTCTGACATGTGCTGCTCCCATCCTGTGCCCCCGTTCTGTCATGTGCTGCCCTATTCTGTCATGTGCTGCTCCCATCCTGCGCCCCCGTTCTGTCATGTGCTGCTCCCATCCTTCGCCACCGTTCTTTAATTTGCTGCTCCCATCCATACGCTGCTCCATAAAGGTTTATGGCCCACATAAAATGCTCCATAGTATATGCCCCGTACACTGCTCCATAAAGGTTGATGGTCCCCATAAGATGCTCCATAGTATATGCCCCCGTACACTGCTCCATAAAGGTTTATGGCCCCCATAAGATGCTCCATAGTATATGCCCCCGTACACTGCTCCATAAAGGTTTATGGCCCCCATAAGATGCTCCATAGTGTATGCCCTGTACGCTGTTCCATAAAGGTTTATGGCCCCCATAAGATGCTCCATGGTATATGCCCCCGTACACTGCTCTATTATGGTTTATGGCCCCCATAAGATGCTCCATAGTGTGTGCCCCGTACGCTGTTCCATAAAGGTTTATGGCCCCCATAAGATGCTCCATGGTATATGCCCCCGTACACTGCTCCATTATGGTTTATGACCCCATTAGATGCTCCATAGTGTATGCCCCGTACGCTGTTCCATAAAGGTTTATGGCCCCCATAAGATGCTCCATACTATATGCCCCCGTACACTGCTCCATTATGGTTTATGGCCCCATAAGATGCTCCATTGTATATGCCCCGTATGCTGCTGTAATATCTAAAAAAAAAAAAACCATACTCACCTATGGTTGCTGGGCGCCGAGTGCTGGGGGGCCTGAGCAGGCGGGGACACCGGTGCGTTGTGGGGGTCAAGTGCCGGTATCGCCACCAGCTCAGGCCCCCCAGCATTTACTATATTCACCTGGCCCCGTTCCACCGCTGCGCGCCGCCATCTTCCCGGTCCTCTGGCTGTGACTGGTCAGTCAGAGGGCGGAGCCCTCTGAACTGAAGGTCACAGGCCGAGGACCGGGAAGATGGCGGCGCGCAGTGGTGGAACGGGGCCAGGTGAATATAGCTCATACTTACCCTCCTGGCGGTCCCTGCTTCTCTGTTGGAGATCGCGGTGTGCGTTCAGTGTTTACGCATACCGGGATCTCCTGGGAGCGTCACTCTGTGAGGCCCAGACTGCGCCAGCGCTTGCGCTTGCGCAGTCTATAAAGGCTTCGGACAGAGTGACGCTCCCAGCGTTATATTATAGATGTGCACGCGTCAGGATTTTCTGCAGAATTTTCCTGAACAAAACCGGACTTTTTCTGCAGGAAATCCGCATGCGTTTTTTTTCGCGTTTTTGACGTGGTTTTTGCCCATTTTTGCACGTTTTTTTCCGGAGCTTCCCAATGCATTAAATAGCGGGAAAACCGCGAAAAATCCACAAAATTAATGAGCATGCTGCGATTTTTACCGCAATTCCTTTTTTTAACGGAAAAAAGCACATCATGTGCACAAAAATTGCAGAATGCATTAAAAATGATGGGATGCTTATGTATGCATTTTTTAAGCATTTTTCCCATGGAAATCGGCCGAAAAAACGCGAAAAAAAATGCGAAAATTCCTGAACATGTGCAAATAGCCTAAATCTGGTATCGCTGTAATAACACTGACTCGAAGAATAAAGCTGTCTAATCACTTATACCACATGAGGAACGGCGTAAAAAAATAAATAAAGCCAATTTTGAACTGCTGTCGATTTGTTCATTCTATCTCCCAAAGATTGAAGTAAGGCTCGACTCACATTTATCGTGCACGCTACACTTACCCTGGGGTTTCATTGTAAATCTCTGAATTACGTGATTCAAGCAGAACCCACAATGGAAGATCGCTATAATGAGGAGGATGGAGACACTCTGGACTCTGTCTGGCCTATGACCCTGCAGTGTCCGTTTTTTTAAGCACGCATAAAAGTGTGGTCAGCCACAGTTTTGTGTACAGGGTTTCACCTGAATCATGTCATTCAGAGATTTAGATGGATGTAGATGGAAACCCCAATGTAAGTGCTCAGTCTAGAGTGCAGGACAAATGTGATTCAAAATATTATGTAAAATGTTCTCAATAAAAGCTTCAGCTTAATCCACAAAAAAAGCATGTCCTTACTCTGGTCCATCATCTGTCAATGGAAATATAAGGGGATTCCACATTACTGGTAGTACCTCGGCTCTAGAAAAGCACTATTTCTCTTCGCCCCCAAAAAGAAATTAAGCAAATTCTGTGCTCCTAAATCCAAATGCCCCCTCCCTTCTAAGCACCACAGTGTTCTAAACCACATTTAGCATCACACATTAGGCATTTAGTGATGAGAGCCTGCTTAATTTACAGGTGCATATTTCCAGAATCATGAGCTGAGCATAATGTATGGGCACTACAATGAATTGGGCACTACAATGTACTAGGCACTATACTGGCAGATCTGCAATTTTCAATCGACAATATCCACTGATGCTTGTTTCTGGGAAACACCCATGGAGTTAAAATCATCACTAAACCTGTAGATCAGTGTTCCCCAACTCCGGTCCTCAAGAGCCACCAACAGGTCATGTTTTCAGGATTTCCTTAGTATTGCACAGGTGATAATTGCATCACCTGGACAGGCAAGCATTCAATGACCTGTGCAATACTAAGGAAATCCTGAAAACATGACCTGTTGGTGGCTCTTGAGGACCGGACTTGGGGAACACTGCTGTAGATAAATTCCTAGAGGGGTGAAATCTCCAACATTGGGTCAATAGAGAGGGGGTTCTGCTCTTCTAATACTTTAGGACTTAGTATATGGAGTCCACAAACTATTCTACGATAATTATTTCACCAAGAATCAAAAAGCGCTTCTTCCCTCCCGAGTATCTCCATATGGATAAGCAGTACAGTACAGACACATATGGGTATTTCCATGTTCAGTAGAAATTGTGTGACAAATTTTGGTGCCATTTCTATTTATTTCCCCTTGAAAAAACGTAAATTTTTTTGGCTACAATAATTTTTTGTGGTAAAAATGTAATTATTTTTTCTTCACTGCCAAATCTTATACAATTCTGTGACACATTTATGGAGTCAATATGATCACTGCAACCTTCGAATAAATTTATTGTGAGGTGTAGTTTGTAATTGTGTCACTTATGGGGGATTCTGCTGTTCTGGGACCTCAGGTGCTCTTCCAATGAGTCATGGCACTCGCAAACCTGAACAGCAAAATCTACACTATAATATGGCGCTCCTTCCCTTCTGAGCTTTCCACTGTGCCTGAAAGTATTTCCCAATTACATCTAGGATGTTTGCGCACTTAGAAGAAATTACACAACAGGTCAATTTTTTCCTATTAGCCCTAATAAAAATTAAAAACTTGGGGTGAAAACAACATTTTTGTGGTAAAAATGTAATTATTATTTCTTCACTGCTCAATGGTATAAAATTTTGCGAAGCACATGTGGCGTCAACATGCTCACCGCACCCCTAGATAAATGCATTGCGGGATGTAGTTTCTAAAATTACTTCACTTATGGAGGAGTTCTGCTGTTTTGGCACCTCATGGGCTCTGCCAATGTGACATAGCACCCTCAAACAATTTTAAAATCTGAACTCCAGTATGGCGCTTCTTCCCTTCTGATCTTTCCACTGTGCCTCAAAAGTAGTTTTTGACCACACTTGGGGTATTGACCTACTCAGGAGAAATTGTGTAAAAAATTGTACAGTTCATTTTCTCCTATTATCTCTTTGGAATATTAAAAACTTGGAGCCAAAGCAAATTTTTAGTAGAAAAAATGGTAATTTTTAATTTACTCATCCTAATGTTATAGAATTCTGTGAATCGCCTGAAGGTTAAAAATGCTCACTACACCCTAGATGAATTCCTTGAGAGGTGCAGGCTCCAAAATCAGGTAATTTGTGGGGTTTCTGCCATTTTGGCATGTCAGGGGCTCTTCACAAGTGACTTGGCATCCGCAATTATTCCAGCCAAAATTCAGCTCCAGAATTTAGTTGGTGCTCTTTCCCTTGCGAGCCCTGCCATATGATGCCCAAACAGTAGCTTACCAACACATATGGTGTATTGACATACTCAAATAGAAGAAATTGCATGGTAAATTATATGGTCCACTTTCTTCTGTTACTGTTTAGAAAATGTAAAATTTGAGGCTGAATAAACATTTTTGTGGGCAAAAGAAAAGTTTTCATTTGTCTGCATTGCTTTAATTCATGTGAAGCATCTGAAGGGTTAATAAACTTATTGAATGTGGTTTGGAGTAGAGATGGGCAGACCGCTGGATGTTCTGGTCCAGCAGGTTCTGCCGAACAGTTAAAAAAAGTTTAGGTACCTTAACCTGAACCTGGACCTCATTCACTTGAATGGGGGCCTGAACATCTAGTGTTTACCACCGTGTCCTGTGCATGACAGCACGGCAAACAATGCCTCTGATCGGCGGTAAAGTCATTACCGCCAGTCAGGCCTTCTATCAAAGGACAGCATGAGCCTGCAGCTGTGACCGGAGATAAAAAGTTTACCTCCTATCACTGGTGTCAGCTGATGAGACTACTACTGCCATCAACTACTACTGCCACCAACCTTTAAAAAAAATTAAAAATTGGCGTGGCATCCCCCATAGGTGTTTGGTACGGACCACAAACTTTACAGCTTGGATTCACCCATCTCTAGTTTTGAGCACTCTGAGGGATGAAGCTTTTAAAATGATGTCACTTTCTGACATTTTCTGGCATAGGCCCCTGTAATTCACTTCAAATGTGATGTGGTCCCTACAAAAAAATTGGTTTTGTAAATTTTGTTGGAAAACAAAAGAAATTGCTGATCAACATTGAATTCTTCTAACTTCCTAACAGAAAAAAATTAAGTTAAAAAAATAATGCTTATATAAACTAGACATATGGTAAATGGTATTTATTAACCATTTTGTGTGATATAACACTCTGGTTTAAGAAAAAAAATCACAGAAAAAAGATACAACCTTACGAACACCAGGTGAAATTACCAATGCACTAGCAGAATGAAGTACACCCCCATGATAAAGGTAGGGGAAGCAGAGGTAAAAAAAAGTCCTTATGTGCTGCTATATTTGATTGCTCCAACAAAGTGTTAATCCGCACAGCGGGGAAGCCCACTTAGTGCACAGGTAATTGCATGAACTGATGCTGCAAGCATGTATACAGCACTAAGTGCTCTGCGAGCCGGGGTGCCACTCCAAAGAAAATAGCCACAATGGATACAAAAATTGAAAGGAACGGATGGCGCTCACCGGTTAAAAAACTTCTTTTAAAACATCGGCGTCGGGAGGATGGGAGCAGGAGTGGAATGGACGACACCCGTTTCGCGCTGCAGTGGCGCTTCTACTGGTCACACAGGTAAGTGAGACTGACATCACCTCTTAACAGATACATAACAATTAAAATGCATTACATAACATTTTGCATTGTTTTCATTTGTTTTTCAAATGCATTTTAATTGTTATGTATAGCTGCTGCACATGTGATCAAGCTCCGGGGGTGGGGTTTAGCTGCCTCCCTCTGTTAAGAGGTGATGTCAGTCTCACTTACCTGTGTGACCAGTAGAAGCGCCACTGCAGCGCGAAACGGCTGTCATCCATTCCACTCCTGCTCCAATCCTCCCGACGCAGTTGTTTTAACCCTGCTGTTCTGTTCGGTCTGGGGAGACCTATTTTGAACTTTGGTATTTTTTGGGGTGTTCAAGATGCGGTTCTGAAACTTGTGGTTGATTGACTTAAATGAGGATGGGTCGGTCGGCCACGGGTTTCAGAGCCGCATCTTGAATATTTTAAAGAATATTGAAGTTCAAAGTCGGTCATTTTTGACCAACAGAACAGCAGGGTTAAAGTATTGGAATAAAGAAGTTTTTTAACTGGTGAGTGCCATCCGTTCCTTTCAATTTTTGCTATATTTGATTGGTAGAGCCCTGATATATTGGGCTGTGTATGCAAAGCGATACCGTCTGGCCACATCCACATGATCTTTGTTACTAAGGTCTTTTGGAAATACTGCCACTCAGCTGCTTGGGAGGAATTATTGCTTTGTAGCTGCACTCTGAGTGTGAGTTGTAAGGGGCAGTCTAATTTTTAGTTCAAACAGTAGGTTATACCAACTTTTCTGTTAAATATATTCATAGATGTACTGTATCTGATTTTTAAATGTGCAGTACTTGTTTAATCCTTCTGTGCCTCCGGGAGGCTCTCAAAAAACGAAGAGACCTACTGGACTTACAGACAAATCTCTGTACTTCCCAGGTCCCGGAATATAGAGGGGCCTACCAAAAAGCAAATGTGGTTATATAAACAAAAATCCTTCATCTGGCAGTAGATAGCTTGAATATTTCCAACTATGATATAAACATATCTAAAAATTCCTATATTTTGTTAACATTTTTTGAACGTTATGCAAGCCTCATTCAGACAACCATTTAAAAAATAAATAAATAAGGGCAGATTTTCATTAGTGTTTTGGACCGTATTTCATCATTGCCAGTATGTCGGTTTTTACCATTAGAGTTTCATCAGTCCTTCCCACTTATAAAATAACTTCTGGATGTTTCTCCAATTCTCCTATCAAACAGTTGTTGACAATTGGGCAGCACATATCTGCAACTATGACGCCATGAACGTATTGTTCAAGTTTCTCAAAAACCCATAGAATTGCATTCAAAAATTTGATTTGCTTTTGATGAAAATGGAGATGCCTTCATTTTTTTAAAATAAAAATTCGGTACACAAAAAAATGTACATGTGAAAAGCCTTATAAATTATAATTGGTACATAAACTATTTGTGAAAAACACGGATAGATCATGTACGAAACGCAACCATATGCCAGAACGACATCTACCTTGTATTTTTGAATCTCTTTATGTAATTTTTTTTAACTAAATAATGATAAATATAATCTTACTTTGATCACAACGTTTCAGAAATGTACAGTAAGTGCGCGGGTTTACATTCCAGAACGTCCCACATGTCTTAAAAATGCTATTAAGTCTTTTCAATACCGGCCACTGTTTCAGGCAGACATTTGCCTATGCATACCAATGTATATGATGTAGTTTCTACAGCTGTAACCATCTAGCCGGGTCATGTCACAGAATATGGATGACATGCAGCATTGAATGTTTATATATCTAAAGGCTAGGAAGTAAAGCCTGGCGGTGGTAAGCATTAGATGGGCCACCCCACTGCTGTAAATGTAAGCACATTACTATTAGGCCTATTGGAAAATAATATGATAAAAAAGTAATTCTCACCAATAACAGGATTATCTGGGTTATTTATACACCGCTGCTTACTTTCTCGGGCGGTGAGGTCATAGAGAAGGTATTTTCGGCTTATGAATCCTTAACCATCTTTTTGTCACAGTAATAAAATTAGTGTTGTGAAGCTCTCAGGATAGTGAAGATTAATGATGAATATTGATCTTGTACTTCGGGGCAGTCACAACATAAGTGGTGTGTGAACCAACACCTTATCTGAGCCTGCATGTGTTTTATTGCTCTTGATTTCAGCACATACAGATTTATGATGACAAATGGCGTTAACTAGCCGATAATGAGCAAATGGCCGAGTGAAACCCTATTCTTGAAACATTCCATAATTTGAGTGTTCCTCTCTCACATTCTCTATCAGACAGGACTTTAGATCAAACATTTGTAGACTGGAAGGGCCTCTGTCAAGTTCAGTGCTGTGGGAGAACTATTTGTAGGACAAAGCACTAAAGAGATCAACGAGGAGGAGGCCAGTGACTCTCTCTGTGAATTATTCACTACTTTGCTGTGGTCTACATGCCAGGTCACCAGTGTTCACAGCGGGGAGAAAAGCATTACTTATTATCAGGATGACATTGCTCACTGGAAGGAGACTTCTTTTTTGTTCGCTGCTCTTTCAGGTTTTAACAAGACATTGCATTCTTGTAATCTTCCCCTAGGCAGCAATGCTCTACACAAGCCAGATATATAATAACAATATTAAAGCTCAGTTAGCTTAAACTGGTGATTTTTGTTAATATTCATCTTTTTTGGCATATATGCTTGAAGGGCTCAATAAGTGACATTGAAAAAAAAAGCTATTTAACCTAAGGTAAATTTCCGTACAATGTAAGCGATAGCTGTATTAAGTTGAGGATGTCTCTAAAAATAAAACATTATGTACATGCATTGTTTTACAAAATGTACAACGCATTTCTTGGAACAAATAAATCTGAAAGCATTGGTATGTCTGACAAGGACATTAATCCTTTTGGTGATGGCTGTCATATATGTACAGTGGCTGCGTGTACCATTTTCTATGTAAATGGGGTCCAAAAGCAGAGCGAGCGTCCTAGAGTAACTGATGATGACTAGTGATGAGCGATAATACTCGTTGCTCGGGTTTTCCCGAGCACGCTCGGGTGGTCTCCGAGTATTTGTAAGTGATCGGAGATTTAGTTTTCGTTGCCTCAGCTGAATGATTTACAGCTTATAGAGAGCTTGAATACATGTGAGGATTCCCCAGCAACCAGGCAACCCCCACATGAACTCAGGCTGGCTAGCAGCTGTAAATCATGCAGCTGCGTCAACAAAAACTAAATCTCCGAGCACTTACAAATATTCGGAGACCACCCGAGCGTGCTTGGGAAAACCCGAGCAACGAGTACACTTGCTCATCACTAATGCTGGTGTGATGCTTGTTCCAAATGAAAAAAGTGAACCTCTTAAATGCCTCTGTCACTTGTCACAGCCCTTGCACAATACAACTGAGTATGGAAATGCTTGAATTAGTAAAATATCAAACTAAATATCCTAATCCCATAAAGTGAATGCTGAAATAAAAAAAAAACCCGAATAGCCTTTTTTGTTTGCTGCAATTTCCCACCAAAAAAGTAATACAAAGCAATCAAAATGTCATAAGTACTAAAAATAGTATCAATAAAAACTACAGATTGATATGCAAAAAACATGAAAACAACTCCTTACGCGATTCCAATAACGGAAGAATAAAAAAGTTACTGGTCTCAGATAATGGCAACCCACAGTCCTGATTTTTTTCAACCACTAAGATGTACCCATGTAGCCAAGCGAGGTCAATACTATCACACAATGAATCCCATGAAAACAAAACCCATAAAACAATGGATGGCGGAATTGCAGTTTTTTTTTCATTATTTTACTCCGCTTGTAATTATTTTTCCCATTTTTCAACATATTATATAGTAATATTAATGTTCTCATTAAAAGCTGCAACTCATTCTGCAAAAACAATCTGTCATTTAGCTATATAAACAGAAAAGTAATTCATTTATGGCTCTTGGAAGGAGAGAGGAAAAAAGAAAAGTGGAAAAAATCAGTATGAGATCGAACATCATCATGTCTTGTCAACAGAGCAGAGAAGAAGACAAGAAGTTGCTCTGTTGATGTGACCTCAGTGGAAACTGCAGAATCAGTGGCAGGAGTGGTCTGTGACCACAGTGAGCAGGCAGAGATCAGCACCAGGCACAAGAGGCAGGTAGTTTAGTCCTAATTTGAGTCTGATCGATTACATAAATTGCGCCAATCTGAAGCTGACCACAATCCTGACCCTAACCAATCTCGGTGTCCCAGCACTACTTCTATGTTACAGGGGCAAAGGTAACGTGTGTCTGCTCGCAGTCTAAAAAAGTACAGGTCCTGGAGATTCAACTTGAGAAAACCCTTTAATGGACAATATTAGAAGAAGAACCATGTCTTTCCTTACCTCCATATACTTACATTTTCATTCTTTTTTTCTCCATAGGGCATATTAAAAAGAAGTGAATGAAAATGGTTTGACAAGAGATCAGTGTAGATGGTGACAATTAAGCTTCAATTCTGAGTTAAGGATGGACACTTGCCTCATGAATCGTTGTATGACGTCTTCCAGAAACCCTTATTTGTGAGTTTCAAGAATATACTGTATTTGTGCATCTATTTTCTCTATTTGCTATCTATGAGTTCTCCTTCACATGCCCTGGTGATTCCTGTACAGGTAAAACCAGTACTGGTGAGATCTGAGGTCTGTGTCCGTGTGCCATCCATATGTACGTATGTGACATATGTGGGTCAGTTTGCTGTCCGTGTGTCAGTGCGTCACATCCATGTGCCATCCGTGTGTCTGTGCTTTTTCCTCAGCAGACGAATTTGGTTGTTTATTATTTTTTTTTTTTTTTTTTACAGGTGACATGGGCTTCAATAAATTATAAGCGTAAAGGTGAGTATAACTTTTTTAAAATAAATGTGTAAAAGAGGGTGTTAAGTTTTATTTCAAATAAAGGATTTTGTTCTTGCAGTGTGTTTATTTCCAAATTTACTATGGGTTTAGTGATTTGGGCGTCTTATAGAAGCCTCTCTATTACTAACTCCTGAACTTGATGTCAGCAGCCAATACAAAGCTGACATCAACCCCAACACTATTACCCCACTTGCCACCGCCAAAGTGCAAGTGGGAAGAGCGAGGTTTAGCACCAGATTTGACGCATCTTTTGAATGCGTAATTTCTGGAGTGGTTGAGGACTGATATTGGTAGCCTGGCAGGTGGGGCAATATCCTTGGCCCCTTCCCTGGCTATTAATATCAACCCACAGCTATCTGTTTAGCCTTTGCTGGTTTCAATTTATAAGGGGACCCTATGTCATTTTTTTTCTGGGGTCCCCTGTAGGCTCACCAGTAAAGGCTAAGCAAACAGCTGTGAACTGTTATTATTAGTCTGGGAACCTTTTGGGATATTGTCCCTTTTCCTGGATCTAATAACAGCCCCCAGCCATGTACTTTCCCTCTGCTGGTTATAAAAATAATGCAGGAGCCCACATCATTTTTTAAATTTAATTCTTAATTTTACAAAGGAGGGACACAGTGACTTCTGAATACAACTCCCATCATTGTTGCCTGGTTGTGCTAATCTCAGGGAGAAAAGGTGACAATGATGAGAGGTGACTGCAGCAGCCAGCACCTGGGATGTCATCCATGTCATCGGTAAGCACGTGTGCAGCATGCATTTTGTCTTGGCTGCGTGTAAGAAATTGACATGTGCTCCCACCTTTGTATACAATAAGTGTGCGTGTGTGCGTCCGTATTTGCATTCCTTAAAAAAACGGACCGCATACAGACACAAAAAACGAACATTTGAAGGGAGCCTTTAACTTTGTTTTTATATGGGAACAACACAAAGTATGGGGTGATTTTGAGGAATGTAGTGCTCTAATGTTTCTATCTGATGTTTAATAGACCCTCTTAACCTAATAGATGCCCTCTGATAACCATTTGGTCAAAATTTGCCTGTGTAACATATACTGTGGGCACTCTTCTTGTCTAAAATGCTTTTGTGGCAAGGACCATTGACATTGATGCTTGTGACAGTCATTCAATCTATATACAAAACAGTTGTAGTTAAAGCCTTTTTTGCAGCTTCCCTCTGAGTCTAAACAATTCTTTTAAGCTTAAACAGAGAAGAACATCAGTGATATCCACTATGCTAGACACCTGGTGGTTTTCTTATTTTATTTCTATGTACTGTGAATTAATATAGCTTTCATATTGTTACATAGTTACATAGGTTGAAAAAAGCCCTAGGACCATCAAGTTCAACCTTTCTCCACTAGTTGTACATTTCGTCACTAATTTAGCTAAAACCCACAATGTTATGTGTATCAAGGAAATCGTCCTGCCCTTTTTTGAAAGCTGCTATAGTGTCTGCCATTACTCCCTCTTGTGGTCGGGCATTCCACAGTCTGACTGCTCTAACTGTAAAGAACCTATTTAGCTGCCGAATCGCCTTTTTTCCACCCGTAATGAGTGCCCCCTGGTCCTTAGCATGGTCTTTGGAAGGAATAACTCATGTGCCAGTGTTCTGTACTGGCCACACATATACTTATACAGCACATGTACATGAGATCTCCTCTGAGGTGTCTTTTTACTAAGCTAAACAAGCCCAATTTTTACAACCTTTCATCATACAATCAGCCTTCCATCCATTGTAATAATCTAATTGCTCGTCTTTGAACTGACACTAACTTCTGAATATCCTTTTTAATATGTGGAGCCCAAAACTGCATCCCATATTCTAGATGTGACCTCACCAGTGATATATAAAGTGGTAATAATACATTCAATAATACATTGGATTTGCAGGAATTTATCTCTCTTTTTATACATCCTAAAATCTTTTTGCTTTTTGCGGCTGCTGCTTGACATTGAGTACTGGTGCTTAGCTTACTTGTAACAAGAATACCCATGTCCTTCTCCTGTTCTGTAGTCCCGAATATACTCACATTTAATGTGTATGCAGCAATAGGATTACTCTGTCCTAGGTGCATTACTCCACATTTATCTACATTAAACCTCATTTGCCAAGTGTTTGCCCATTCAGCCATCTTATTGTAAACATATGTAACAGTTGGTCATATTTTCATATTTTGATTTATACTCCTCAACACCAAAATTGCACCATTCAGAATGAAAAGAGGTGGAATTATGGAAATTGCAGGATCAATAGACATTTACAAGATATGCAAATGATGAAAAGACAAAAACAAAATTTTCAAACCTTCTCAATTTATTCAGTATGGAGTATTAGGGTCACTTGTAGAAACACAAGCTCTTACAGTGGGTATGGAAAGTATTCAGACCCTTTACATTTTTCACTCTTTGTTTCATTGCAGCCAATTGGTAAATTCAAAAAAGTTCATTTTTTTCTCATTAAAGTATGGAGTAGAAGCACCCTTTTGAGCTAGTACAGCCATGAGTCTTCTTGGGAATGATGCAACAAGTTTTTCACACCTGGATTTGGGGATCCTCTGCCATTCTTCCTTGCAGATCCTCTACAGTTCCATCAGGTTGGATGGTGAACGTTGGTGGACAGCCATTTTCAGTTCTTTCAGGGGAGGTGCTCAATTGGGTTTAGGTCAGGGCTCTGGCTGGGCCAGTCAAGAATGGTCACAGGGTTGTTCTGAAGCCACTCATTTGTTATTTTAGCTGTGTGCTTAGGGTAATTGGCTTGTTGGAAGGTGAACCTTTGGCCAAGTCTGAGGTCCAGAGCACTCTGGAAGAGGTTTTCACCCAGGATATCTCTGTATTTGGCTGCATTCATGTTTCCTTCAATGACAACCAGTCGTCTTGTCCCTGCAGCTGAAAAACACCCAAACACCCCCATAGCATGATGCTGCCACCACTATGTTTGACTGTTGGGATTGTATTGGACAGGAGATGAGCAGTGCCTGGTTTTCTCCACACAGCGCACAGAATTATCACCAAAAAGATCTATCTCCATCTCATCAGACTAGAGAATCTTATTTCTCATAGTCTGGGTATTGTTCATGTGTTTTTTTAGCAAATTATATGTAGGCTTTCATATGTCTTGCACTGAGGAGAGGTTTTCATCAAACCACTTTGCCATAAATGCCTGACTGATGGAGGGCTGCAATGATAATTGACTGTGCAACTTTCTCCCTTTTCCCTACTGCATCTTTGGAGCTCAGCCACAGTGATCTTGGGGTTCTTTTTTACCTCTCTCACCAAAGCTCTTCTACCATGATTGACCAGTTTGGCTGGGCGGCCAGGTCTAGGAAGACTTCGGGTGGTCCCAAGCTTCTTCCATTTAAGGATTATGGAGGCCACTTTGCGCTTAGGAATCTTGAGTACTGCAGAAATTCTGTTGTAATCTTGGCCAGATGGGTAACTTGCCACAGTTCTGTCTCTGAGCTCCTTGGCCAGTTCCTTTGACCTCATGATTCTCATTTAGTCTGACATGCACTGTGAGCTGTGAGGTCTTATATAGACAGGTGTGTGCCTTTCCAAATCAAGTCCTATCAGTTTAATTAAACACAGCTGGACTCCAATGAAGTAGTTGAACCATCTCAAGGAGGATCACAAGGAAATGGACAGCATGTGACTTAAATATGAGTGTCTGAGCAAAGAGTCTATGAATACTTATGACCATGTGATATTTCAGTTTTTATTTTTTATTAAATTTGCAAAAAATTCTGCATTTCTGTTTTTTTTTCAGTCAAGATGGGGAGCAGAGTGTATATTAATGTGAAAAAATGAACTTTTTTTGAATTTACCAAATGGCTGCAATGAAGCAAAGAGTGAAAGATTTAAAGGGGTCTGAATACTTTCCGTACCCACTGTATATGCCTTTGCATGCTATTAGTTATGTTACTAATGGTTATCTGAAGCATTTTCTGCCACGCTTTATGCACTTGGACATGAAAATCATCATGATTCCCTGCAGGCAGCGCCCAATGATGTCCCAGATTTGCATAATGGAAGATAAGTCCTGATATGCAGCAGGACATGGTAGCATGTTTAGTTCATGTAGGTTGCTCACAATGTGAGCGAGCCATTAAAGGGACTTTGACAGCACAGAATGACTGTTCAAATTAAATCCCGCTGCTCGATGCTTCATGACGGGGCCAGTAATTTAATACACCTTCCTACCATCTTGTTGTCCTTTATTTCCATGTTCCTCCTTCTTTGATTGACAGCTCTGGCTACATTGGGCCAGATAAGGGCAGAAATAGTTGGAAAGCAAGCAGATAGGAAGGTGCTCTTAGATGATTGGCCATGCCATGATGCACTGAATGGCGGGACTTGGTTTGAACAGTCATTCTGTGCTGACAGAGTCCCTTTGCACTCTGACCATTGTTACATGACAATTCATTGCTCATTTGAGAGTTTTTTCTCAGTTCGGATTGGACTGAGAAATAAATTGCAGCATGCTGCTATTGTCTGTGAGAATTGGATCACACTTGCTAATGAATGTCAATGGGCGCAAGAAAAAAAATCACACGAACCATGAGTGTGCCATCCGATTTTTACGCACACATCTCAAAGTAAACCTGAAATTTCATCAGCCAAGTAGAGTAAATTCCCATCCAGAACTGTCAGAATAGAATAGATAGAATAGATAAACATGGCAGTGAAAAATATAATAAGTGCTTTGCATGTGTAGTTTTATATACTTGTATTTAGCTAAGTTAATAACTAAATGAATGAAAAAAATGATGTGGATCCCGCCTATTTTTCATATCCAGCTGAAGGAAAGCAGACAACTGTGATCTGGTGTTATTATGCTGGGAAGGGGCCAGTATCCATGGAGCTTGCCAGCGTAATATTATCAGCTCACAGCTGTCTGCATAACCTTCACTGATTATTAAAAAGGTAGACGCAAAAAATGATGTGGGGTCCCCTTATATTTATCACCCAGCAAAGGCTAAGGAGATGGCTGAGGGATAATATTAACAGGCTGGGAATGGCTATGAATATTGTTCCCTTTCCAGAATAATAAGGAGCATCCATTAGATGTGAAAGGCCATGGATGCTAATAACACCAGCCCTCAGCCGCCCAAGAAATGGCATCAAGCTATCACCCTGATTGACACCGCACCAGGGCAATTGGGAAGAGCTGAGGATAAGTGCCAGAACTGGTGCACCTAATGTATGTGCCATTTCCGGCGGTGGCTGAGTGCTGGTGTTATTTGTCTGTGAAGGGGTCAATATCCATGGCCCTTCCCAGCCTATTAATATCAGCTGTCTGCTTAGCTTTAGCTGATTCGTAAAAATAGGGAGGACTGCATGTCTTTTTTTAGGTTTCCCCATTTTTAATAACCAGTAAAGGCTAAGGAGACAGTTTTAGCTGATATTAATAGGCTGGGAAGCTCCGTGGTTATTGGCCTCTTCCAAAACTATTAAAACCAGCTAACAGCTGTCTGTTTTCTCTTAGCTGGTTATTAAAAATAAGGGGGACCCCACACCATATTGTTTCAATTTATTCCTAAAAAGCTGCCTGATAAGCTCTACAGAGTCTATTAAATATCTATCTATCTATCTATCTATCTATCTATCTATCTATCTATCTATCTATCTATCTATCTATCTATCTATCTATCTCTGTATATAAGAATGCTTTCTTACTTGGAAAATTAGCTTTAAGTTGCATAGAGCTTTCTCTGTGTAATAGATGATGTTAAAAATGCATTGCATGAGCATAGCATATGGATGCTAGTTGAAAACAATTGCATTATACTCGCATAACACTCGCATTACACTCGTCCTACTTTTCTGGATCAACAATCGACCATTTTTTTACACGCTAGTGTAACTCCAGTCTAGAGCTCCTAATTCACATGGTCGGATTACAAAGCCAAGTGACACAGATCTGGGTGATGGCACAGACATTGGGCTCAAACTGTAATATTATAGTAAAGGAAAACAGAGCTCACCACCTTCATTAATGTAGTTGCTGGATTTATGATAAATAACCTTGAGTGCCTTGAATTCCGCTTGTGTAGCACAGCTAGTTCATAAAGAAGTGCTGTAAAAATTAGTCTTTATTAGTCTTTATTTGAATTCTATGATTAATTACAGTTGCCAGAAATGCGTCAGTCTTAATGTCTTACCGGAACTGGTTTGTGTTTTAATGGATTTCATATAGGGATTAGCGAATATTAAAATGGCCAGAGCAGGATCATCCATACACCCTAGAAGGCACCAACTGTAATACCTCATGCAAATATTTTGAACAAAGTGTAGTTGGGGTACTCCCACACTTATAAAAGCTCTGCAGACAGTACAAAACCTGCCAAAAATTACAAGCACGGTCATCCATGCACCCTTGAAGGCACAAACTGTAGTATCTCATAAAATATTGTGAACAAAGTGTAGTTGTGGCACTTCTGCACTCATAAAGGTAAAAAAAATAAGGTGGGTAATTCATACACCATTGAATTAAAAAATTAAAGATTAAAAACATTTTATGCACTGCTGTCATCTTGTGGTGTGGAAAAGTTTAGCCTTTGTTCATTTTTATCACAGTGTGCCTCTCAGAATTTTCTATTGACAGGAGAAAGCCCTTGTCTGTTATGACTCCCCCATCGGCACTAAAAACCCACTCAGACAAGATGCTAGCGACAGGGCAGCACAACACCTCCAAGGCATAGAGTGACAGCTCATGCTAGGTGTCCAGCTTTGGGACCCAATAGTTGAAGGTTGCAGAGGAATTAGGGAGCATGCTGATTTTGTTGGCCAAGTATTGCTCAATCATCTTTAAAAACCTTTCCCTCCTTGTCAGAAATATGACGTCATCAGGACATAGATGCTGGGACAGTGTCATGAATTTGGCCAAGGCCTTTGACAGTGTACTGCTGCCTCTACCATACCTTAATCTCCTCCTTAGTTGGGCAATGAGGCTTGCCCCCTGCCGCTAGTGTTGTCTGATGAGAATTTTTTTCAACATATTTTCCACAATGGCTTTCTGGAATAGCATAATTTTAGTAAACCTCTCTGCCTCTGAAAGGAGAGATGCAAGGTTCTCCGAGATGCAAGGTTCTCCTTGTAGTGTGGGTCTAGCTGGGTGAACAACCAGTACTCTTTTTTGGCCAAAATAAATGTAACGCAAGGGTTAAGGGAAAGGCAGCAGTGCATAAAGTCAGCCACATGTGCCAAGCTCTCTACAGCCAACACTTCTCCCCACCATGATGACTATTCTCCATCTCCTCCCCCCCTTCCATCTCTTCCCCCTCATTCACCTTCTGAGCCCATTCATGTAAGAGAGATGGTAAGAAGCTTGTGTGGGTACTAGACTCTGTTGAGATAGCAACCAGCTCCTGTTCCTCCTCCTCCTTTTCAACATCCACCTTCTCATTGTTACCCAGTCTCCGATGAGAAGATGAGATGAAGCTGGCCTAGGTAGCATCTCTGTTTCATGTCTTCATCCATCTCCACCTGGTATGCATGCAAAGGGTCAGCTTTAATTGTGTCAAACGACTTTAAGTATGCACAGAAGCTGAATTGTTGCCTTGATTTTGGCGTCTTCTCTGCTCACCATTTTTGTGCAGTCCTCAAAGTTTTGGAGAACCACACAAATGTCAGACATCCATAACTACTCTTCAGTTGTTATGTACGGAGGCTACCCAAAATACCAAGGGGTGTGATGGTTCTGACAACTAGCCTTTGCTGCTCACAAAGCCTTGCCAGCATGTGCAGTGTGGAGTTCCAGCATGTGGTGACATCGCCCACCAGTCTGTGAACTAGCATTTGCATGTGATGCTGCAGCACTGCCAGAGTGGTGGCAGCTGTAGCCAACTTGCGGAAATGGGCACTGAAACAGCATACCTTGACCAGAAGCTCTGGCAAATCTGGGTAGGTTTTCAGAAACTGCTGAACCACCAAGTTTAGCATGTGGGCTAAGAATGGTATGTGTGTGAGCTTGCCAAGCTTCATAGCCGCTGCCAGGTAATGCCCATTATCACACAAGACCATGCCTAGTTAGAGGTCCAGTGGCGAGAGCCACAGATCAGTCTGGTCTGTTATACCTTTCAATAACTCTTCCGCCTTGTGTGGTTTGTCTCCTAGACAAATTAGCTTCAGTAGAGCCTGTTGCCGCTTCGCTGAGGCAATGCTGCAGTGCCTCCAGCTTTCTGCTGCTGTCTACAATGTTCTTTGAGATACCAATTCAGAGATGGAGGATGAGGAAGAGCAGGAGGGGGTGCAGGAACTAGTGTAGTAGTGTTGTATGAAACTCGGATAGAAGTAGGGCCAGCACTCCTTGGGGTCAGTAACATGTATGCCGTGCCAGAGTGGAACTCGGCCCCAGCCTCCATAATGTTCACCCAGTGTGCCATCAGGGAAATAAAGCATCCCTGGCCACAAGCGCTTGTCCATGTGTTGGTCATTACGTGTACATTCTAAGTAACTATGTTGGTAAGGACAGGTACAAGGCGGGGATGCCAAACTGGGAGAAACAGTGGCAGCTGGGTACCGAGAGACAGCTGCAATCATGAGTCGATGGAATTCCTCAGTGTCTACAAGCCTAAATGGCAACATTTCTATAGCAAGCAGCCTGGAAATGTGCATGTTAAGCATCTGTGCCTATGGGTGGGTGTCTGGCAGCTTTCTTTTTCAGTCAAAGGCTTCAACGCTGTGCTGGGACACGTTTTTGGAAGTGCCTAATGATGGTGCCTCTTAGTGGTCAGGCCCCTGATGAACTTGGCATGGCACAGGCTGCAAATGACCATTTTTTCCCCTCAGAACTCTCTAACTCTTTGACTGAGAAATTCAGAAGTGTCATTGCTTTGCGGAACAGTTGCCCTCCTACTTCCTCTGGTCACCCCACTGCCTCCCTCTTCCTGCCTACTTTGCTACATGAAGTATTGTTCACATGGCGCTATTTACTTAGCAATGGACCTTCAACTCAGAGAGAGGCTAATAGCGTAGATTCACTTGCACTTATAATTTCATGTAAATTGCTTCTGATACTAAAAATGTGTCCCTTGAGAGTATATTGCAGTATAACATTGATTGCAGCAAAAAAGTGGTGACAGACAATGTGTAAGTTCTTTGCATCCAACATTGTGGTTTTGGGGTGGATCCAAACACCAGGAATCCCAGCGTCTGAAATCCTTCTTCAAATATATTAGTTCAATTTTACATGAATTCTTATTTATTTGGTTGATGTTAAAGTTGCATAAAATGATCTTTATGACTATAAAAGGCATAATACATATTCTATAAAGTATTGTTAACATTTAAGTGAATCTGTGCATTGAAGCCACATCAGAGGCATAGCTAGGGGTTCAACTCCATGGGGAAGGAGGGGGGGGGCGAAACATGTGGGTGGGCCCCTAACAGGCGGACATGTCATTAGTGAAACCTGTGCAGTTGCACATGAGCCCAAGAGCTAAGAGGGCCCATCTCTACCTATAAAGAAAGTGCAATTTTGCATTTTTAGGATCTCTTGGGCTACTAACGCACCATATATTGTTCCTGCACATGGGCCCTTTTCTGTCTGTGGCCCCTAACCAGGTAACCATGATTATAACTACGGTGGGTATACTGTAGGTAAACCTCAGGAGAATGCCGCACTGTTATTGAAAATAAATCTCTATACAAAGGCCAGCACTGATATTACTGACATACGGTGACATGTAGTGGTAGATACTAGTCCTGCAGGACATATAGAGATCACAGTACAGTTACAGATGGTGCCTTACAGCTGACATTCTTTCTGTTGGTGTCATTCACTTTTCCCATCTTTACCATCTGGCCCAGACAGACATGTTAACTTTTCCAGCTAGGACTCATCTGCAGAGAATGCAAAAAGACACATTTGACTTCACACACTTCCCGGGACATTTCTAGTGCTGTTCACATCTAATCCCAACCTGCACAAACTCCTCATCCTGCTGGTACCCCAATACTGAGCTGCTGCCATCGTATGTGTCCCTATTTCTGTACCTACTGTGTGGTAAAAAAACAGAGCTCCTCTTAGTGCCCCACATAGTAATAATGACTTTTCTGTGCTCTGTAGATGATAAAATTGCCCCCTAGAAAACATTAATTGGGCATGTGCTCTCCACATTTTGTCCCTAGAAAGTAATAATACTTCATGTGCAACTTTGATGGTCACAATACTGAGTGCCCCTCTTTATAATAATGTTTGAGTGCCCACTTAACATTTAATAATGTCCCGGGAGTTCCCCATGTACAACTCCCCTATACACTGTATGGTGGGCCCACAGATCCCTTATACACTGTATGGTGAGCCCCCTATACATGATATAAGGCTGACAGATCTCCACTATGCACGGTATAATGAACCAACAGCTCCCCATATACACAATATAATGCCCCCACAGTTTCCTTATATACAGGGTCCACAGCTCTCCTATGCACAACATTATGGGCTCACAACTGCCCTATACACAGTATAATGCCCCCACAGCTTCCTCATACACAGTATGGTGGGCCCACATCTCCCTCATACACAGTATGATGGGCCCACAGCTCCCTCATACACAGTATGATGGACCCACAGCTTCCTCATACACAGTATGGTGGGCCCACATCTCCCTCATACACAGTATGATGGGCCCACAGCTCCCTCATACACAGTATGATGGACCCACAGCTTCCCCATACACCGTATGATGATCCCAGAGCTCCTCTATATATGGTATGATTTACCCCATAGTTCCCTCTATGCATAGAATGATGTCCCCACTGCTCATCCAAAACACAGTATAATGACCCCCCCAGTAGTCGTATCACATTATGATGGCCCCCCACACTGTATTTTTGGCATCCACACTAGCCTCCACAATGTTTATTGGTTCTCACAGTAGCCCCATACTGTATAATGTCACTCACACTTCATAATAGCTGCCACAGTAATCTCCACACACTGTGAGGGCTATGCACAGTAGTCCACACTGTATAATGGCCATCCCATTAGCTCCCACACTGTAAAATCGCCCCCACAGTAGTCCCCACACTTTATCATGGCCCCCACAGTGGTCTCCACACTGTATATGGGCTCCCACATTGTATGAAGGCCACCAAACTGTATAATGACTCATGATAGCTCTCACTCTGATATTCTGTGCATGCATTGGTGACTCAGTCAGTGCTTCACCCTGCCTTTCTGTAGACCACAGGCTTAAAACGACCTGTGGTCATCTACAAATGGAGAGCAGTAGTGCAGGGAGATCGTGTCTCCCTGCTCTACTACAGAGCTTAAAGGGAACCTGCCATGTAAAGTAATGCTATTAGCCTGCAGATATGGTGTTAATCTGCAGGCTAATAGCGTTTTGACACCATGCGGCACCCACACTGAGAGCCCTGCTGCTGGGAGGAAATTAACTTTATTCCTCCCAGCAGCCTTGCTCTTCCAGTCATAGGGGAGGCTCCGGCGCGTTTTCAGTCACCGCTCTGTGTATAGAGAGTGGAAGCTGTAACCGATGCCCTGGCACTGACTGCACCAGTGGTATTGTGGTTTCATGACAGCAGGTGCACCCTATCATGATTTGGCAGTCTGTAGTCTCACTGTGACTGCAGACATTTATCCCAAACCTTTAACCACTTCCTGACCGAAGGTATTTTTGTTTTTGCATTTTTGTTCCCCTTCTTCCCAGAGCCATAACTTTTTTGTTTTTGGTCAATATGGCCATGTGAGGGCTTGCTTTTTGTGGGACGAGTTGTACTTTTGAACAACACCATTGGTTTTAACATATTGTGTACTGGAAAACAGGAAAAAAATTCCAAGTCCGGTGAAATTGCCCAAAAAGTGCAATCTCAAAGTTGTTTTTTGCTTTGCTTTTTTACTAAGTTCACTAAATGCCTAGACTGACGTGCGATTTTAATTCTCCATGTCATTACAAGTTCATAGACACCAAACATGTATGTATAGGTTCCTTTTTATCTAAGTGGTGAAAAAAAATTCCAAACTTTGTTAAAAAAAAAAAAAAGTGCCATTTTCCGATACCCGAACCGTCTCGTTTTCGTGATCTCAGGTTGGGTGAAGGCTTATTTTTTGTGTGCCGAGCTGACATTTTAAATGATATCATTTTGGTGAAGATACGATCTTTTGATCGTCCAATTATTGCATTATGCAATGTCGCTGCGACCAAAAAAGGGTAATTCTGGCATTTTGACTTTTTTCTCGCTACGTCATTTAGCAATCAGGTTAATCCTCTTTTTATTGATAAATCGGTCGATTCTGAATGCGACGATACTAAATATGTGTATGTTTGATTTTTTGATTGTTGAAAACAGCTGACGTGCTGGAAAAGATGTGGGCTTGCCGTCGGAGCCCACATCAAAGGGAGGGTAGCCAACATCGGCGTACTATTGTGCCCGATGTTGTAATGGGGTTAATAACTTAATAATTTCATAATAAGTTATTTATTATTATAAAATAGAATGCAGCCTATGGTTACTGTATTGATATACTTGTTAGGGCGCAGACAGACATATTTCTCGTGAGAGGATCGTATTGCAATCATCGGACTGACTGTCGACTCTCCTGACTTGAGCATAACAGCAGCATAGTAATCCATCATGCTGTCATGCTCAGGTCAGGAGAGGTGCCGGCCAGTCCGATGATTGCGATGCGATGAATTATACGGCTGTCTGTCAGCGCCCTTATGCTAATACTTATGCTTGTTATATTATTATATTATTAAAGTATTAATGCTATTAACCTGTATTGTTATGCTTGTTATACTAATACTTATGAAAGACCCAGCTCGCAAGTATAAAAAGTGCCCGACCTCCCCATTTCCAGCCCCCCAAGTGTCACGGGGCTACCACGACAGAGAGGTTCCAGAGAACCGCAGTGCTCTGGGCCTCGTTCACACATGATGAACAGAAGCTCTTCTCCTGAATTCTGACCTGGCTGTCTTGCCAGCCGGGCAGGAGTTAAACCTTGTTACTGAAGTTACTGAGAGCTATGTCTCTCAGCTGATTTGGTTTTGGTAATCTCCGCTCCTATATAGACTCAGCTTTGTCTACAACTATTGTCAGTGATCAGTTCTGCTGCCTGGCTTGGAGTGAGAAGGAGCGTGGTATTAGGAGCTTGGAGGTTTATTTACAGAGATTGGTATCTGCTGTTTTGGTTGCATGTTTAACCTGTTTTCCTTCCTAGTTTTTTCCTTCTCTTCCCTTCTCTGTGTTTCCTCTGTGGTTGTGTGAGCATTTGGTGAGTTTGAGACTTTTAGTTACCTTGTCTGTATACCCTGTTTAATTGTCGTATTTATACACTGGTGCAGTCCACCTCCCTTGGGGGGAGAGGGGGCCACTGATAGGGCCTGCACAGGAGACAGGGATATGCTGGCGGCTCAGGCCTCCTAACCATTATAGGTACCTCTGAGATAAGGGAAAGCCAGGACCCCATTATAGTGGCAGGGACAGGTGCGGGTCCCAGTATGCTGTCCTGCCCCTTTATGGCCGTAAACAGCGTGACAGTATCACTGACCTTAAAAATTTTCTTGATCCAATATGGACCCTATTGCTGCTTTAGCTGGACAATTGCAGCAACTCAGTCTAGAGGTGGCTGACCTCCGCTCGGCGGTTGTACAGCACACTCCAGTGGCCACTGCAGGGGTTGCTACACCTCCACAAGCTTCGCTGGAGCCTAAAATTGCGTTACCTGACAGGTTCTCAGGGGGCGCGACAAATTTGTTACATTCAGGGAGGCCTGTGTTGTGAGTTCTGTTTTTGGGCTCCCTCTGGTGGTCACTGATGGTACTGGGTGACTTGTGTTCTCTGCGGTCTCTGGTGTCCACCTGTTCCATCAGGTTATGGGAGTTTCCTATTTAACCTGGCTTTTTTGTCATTTCCTCGCCGGCTATCAATGTAATCAGCGTGTCTTTTTACCTCTGCTCCCTGCATCTGTTATCTTCAGGACAAGCTAAGGTTTGATTTTCCTGTTCCACGTTTTGCTTTATTTTTGTCTTAGTCCAGCTTGCAGATATGTGATTCCTTGCTGCTGGTTGCTCTAGTGGGCTGAAATTACTCCTCATGTTCCATGAGTTGGCACATGAGTTCAAGTAATTTCAGGATGGTTTTTTGAAGGGTTTTTCGCTGACCGCGCAGTTCACTTTTGTATCCTCTGCTATCTAGCTTTAGCGGGCCTCATTTTTGCTGATTCTATTTTCATAACTACGTATGTGCTTTCCTCTCATTTCACCGTTATTACATGTGGGGGGCTGCTATTTCTGTGGGGTGTTTCTCTGGAGGCAAGTGAGGTCTGTGTTTCTTCTAATAGGGGAAGTTAATCCTTCGGCTGGCGCGAGACGTCTAGGAATCATCGTAGGCACGTTCCCCGGCTACTGCTAGTTGTGTGTTTAGGTTCAGGATCGCGGTCACCTCAGGTTCCATCACCCTAGAGCTTGTTTGGTTTTTGTGCTTGTCCTTTTGTGATCCCCTGCCATTGGGATCATGACAGTATAGCCGGCCCAAAAAAATTGGTCATTGTTTTAGCTGAAGTAGGAGGAAAAGTAGTCTGAGGAAGTTTTTTTTTTTTTTTCCCCTCCTCAGTGTTTGCTGCCTAGCCTTAATTGCAGCTTGGCTGCTTCTTTCCTCCTCTTAATCCTTGAATGGCTCTGACCTCAGCTGTTTATCATGGACGTCCAGAGTTTGGCTTCCAGCCTGAATAATCTTGCTGCTAAGGTTCAAAATATACAAGATATTGTTGTACATACGCCTATGTCTGAACCTAGAATTCCTATCCCAGAGTTTTTTTCTGGAGATAGATCTAGTTTTCTGAATTTTAGGAACAATTGCAAGTTGTTTCTTTCCTTGAAATCTCGCTCCTCTGGAGACCCTGCTCAGCAGGTCAAGATTGTTATATCTTTCCTGCGGGGTGACCCTCAGAATTGGGCATTTGCATTGGCACCAGGGGATCCTGCGTTGCTCAATGTGGATGCGTTTTTTCTGGCATTGGGTTTGCTCTATGAGGAACCTAACCTAGAGATTCAGGCTGAAAAAGCTTTATTGGCTCTCTCTCAGGGGCAAGATGAAGCAGAAATATATTGTCAGAAATTTCGGAAATGGTCGGTGCTTACTCAGTGGAATGAGTGCGCTCTGGCTGCAAAATTCAGAGATGGCCTTTCTGAGGCCATTTAAGATGTTATGGTGGGGTTCCCGGCGCCTACAGGTCTGAATGAGTCCATGACTATGGCTATTCAGATTGATCGGCGTTTACGGGAGCGCAAACCTGTGCACCATTTGGCGGTGTCTTCTGAACAGGCACCTGAGATAATGCAATGTGATAGAATTCAGTCCAGAAGTGAACGGCAAAATTATAGGCGGAAAAATGGATTGTGTTTTTATTGTGGTGATTCAGCTCATGTTATATCAGCATGCTCTAAACGCACAAAAAAGCTTGATAAGTCTGTTGCCATTGGTACTTTACAGTCTAAGTTCATTCTGTCTGTGACTCTGATTTGTTCATTATCATCCATTTCCGTCGATGCCTATGTGGATTCAGGCGCTGCCCTGAGTCTTATGGATTGGTCATTTGCCAATCGCTGTGGGTTTAGTCTGGAACCTCTGGAAGTTCCTATTCCTTTGAAAGGAATTGATTCTACACCTTTGGCTATGAATAAACCTCAGTACTGGACACAAGTGACCATGCGTATGACTCCCGTTCATCAGGAGGTGATTCGCTTCCTGGTACTGTATAATTTACATGATGTCTTAGTGCTTGGTCTGCCATGGTTACAAACTCATAACCCAGTCCTGGACTGGAAAACAATGTCTGTGTTAAGCTGGGGATGTCAGGGGGTTCATGATGATGCATCTCCGATTTCTATCGCTTCATCTACTCCTTCTGAGATTCCGGTATTTTTGTCTGATTATCGGGAGGTTTTTGAGGAGCCTAAGCTCAGTTCGCTTCCTCCTCACAGGGATTGCGATTGTGCTATAGATTTGATTCCTGGCAGTAAATTCCCTAAAGGTCGTTTGTTCAATCTGTCAGTGCCAGAGCATACTGCTATGCGGAATTATGTTAAGGAGTCCTTGGAAAAGGGACATATCCGTCCATCTTCGTCCCCTTTGGGAGCAGGTTTTTTTTTCGTGGCCAAAAAAGATGGTTCCTTGAGGCCTTGCATAGATTATCGTCTTTTGAATAAGATTACAGTCAAATATCAGTATCCTTTGCCATTGTTGACTGATTTGTTCGCTCGCATTAAGGGGGCTAAATGGTTCACTAAGATTGATCTTCGGGGTGCGTATAATCTTGTGCGGATAAGGCAGGGTGATGAGTGGAAAACCGCATTTAATACGCCTGAGGGCCATTTCGAGTATTTGGTGATGCCTTTTGGACTTTCTAATGCTCCTTCTGTCTTCCAGTCTTTTATGCACGATATTTTCCGTGAATATCTGGATAAATTTATTATCGTGTATTTGGATGATGTTTTGGTTTTTTCTGATGACTGGGAGTCTCATGTTCAGCAGGTCAGGAAGGTGTTTCAGGTCCTGCGGGCCAATTCTTTGTTTGTAAAGGGTTCTAAATGTCTCTTTGGAGTCCAGAAGATTTCTTTTTTGGGGTATATTTTTTCCCCTTCTACTATTGAGATGGATCCCGTCAAGGTTCAGGCTATTTGTGACTGGACGCAGCCTACATCTCTTAAGAGTCTACAGAAGTTCTTGGGCTTTGCTAATTTTTATCGTCGCTTCATAACTAATTTTTCTAGTGTTGTTAAGCCTTTGACGGATTTGACTAAGAAGGGTGCTGATGTTACTGATTGGTCTCCTGCGGCTGTGGAGGCCTTTCAGGAACTTAAGCGCCGGTTTTCTTCTGCTCCTGTGTTGCGTCAGCCAGATACGTCGCTTCCTTTTCAGGTTGAGGTTGATGCTTCCGAGATCGGAGCGGGGGCGGTTTTGTCACAGAGAAGCTCCGATGGCTCAGTGATGAAGCCATGTGCATTCTTTTCTAGAAAATTTTCACCCGCTGAACGGAATTATGATGTTGGTAATCGGGAGCTTTTGGCCATGAAGTGGGCATTTGAGGAGTGGCGTCATTGGCTTGAGGGTGCTAGACATCGTGTGGTGGTCTTGACTGATCACAAAAATCTGATGTACCTTGAGTCTGCCAAGCGTCTGAATCCTAGACAGGCTCGTTGGTCACTGTTTTTCTCCCGTTTCAATTTTGTGGTTTCATACCTGCCAGGTTCAAAGAATGTGAAGGCGGATGCTCTTTCTAGGAGTTTTGTGCCTGACTCCCCTGGAAATTCTGAGCCCACTGGTATCCTTAGGGATGGGGTGATTTTGTCGGCTGTCTCCCCAGACTTGCGACGTGCTTTGCAGGAGTTTCAGGCGGAGAAACCTGATCGTTGTCTGCCGGAAAGACTGTTTGTTCCGGATAATTGGACCAGTAGAGTCATCTCCGAGGTCCATTCTTCTGTGTTGGCAGGTCATCCTGGAATATTTGGTACTAGAGACTTGGTGGCCAGGTCTTTTTGGTGGCCTTCCTTGTCGAGGGATGTGCGTTCTTTCGTGCAGTCTTGTGGAGTTTGCGTTCGGGCTAAGCCTTGCTGTTCTCGGGCCAGTGGATTGTTGTCACCTTTGCCTATCCCGAAGAGGCCTTGGACGCACATTTCCATGGACTTTATTTCGGATCTCCCTGTCTCTCAAAAAATGTCCGTCATATGGGTTGTGTGTGACCGCTTTTCTAAGATGGTTCATCTGGTACCCTTGCCTAAGTTACCTTCCTCCTCTGAGTTGGTCCCTCTGTTTTTTCAAAACGTGGTCCGTTTGCATGGCATTCCGGAGAACATCGTTTCTGACAGGGGATCCCAGTTTGTGTCTAGATTTTGGCGGACGTTCTGTGCTAAGATGGGCATTGATTTGTCCTTTTCGTCTGCATTCCATCCCCAGACGAATGGCCAGACGGAACGAACTAATCAGACTTTAGAAACTTATTTAAGGTGTTTTGTTTCTGCTGATCAAGATGACTGGGTTTCCTTTTTGCCGCTTGCCGAGTTTGCCCTTAATAATCGGGCTAGTTCTGCTACCTTGGTTTCTCCTTTCTTTTGTAATTCGGGGTTTCATCCTCGTTTTTCCTCTGGTCAGGTGGAGCCTTCTGATGTCCTGGAGTGGACATGGTGGTGGATAGGTTGCATCAGATTTGGAGTCATGTGGTGGACAATTTGAAGTTGTCCCAGGAGAGGGCTCAGCAGTTTGCTAATCGCCGTCGCCGCGTGGGTCCTCGACTTCTTGTTGGGGACTTGGTGTGGTTGTCTTCTCGTTTTGTTCCTATGAAGGTCTCTTCTCCTAAGTTCAAGCCTCGGTTCATCGGTCCCTATAGGATCTTGGAAATTCTTAACCCTGTGTCGTTTCGTTTGGATCTCCCGGCATCGTTTGCTATTCATAATGTGTTCCATCGGTCGTTGTTGCGGAAGTATGAGGTACCTGTTGTTCCTTCGCTTGAGCCTCCTGCTCCGGTGCTGGTGGAGGGTGAATTGGAGTATGTTGTGGAGAAGATCTTGGATTCTCGTGTTTCCAGACGGAAACTCCAGTATTTGGTCAAGTGGAAGGGTTATGGTCAGGAGGATAATTCTTGGGTGATTGCCTCTGATGTTCATGCTGCCGATTTGGTCCGTGCTTTTCATAGGGCTCATCCTGGTCACCCTGGTGGTTCTCGTGAGGGTTCGGTGACCCCTCCTCAAGGGGGGGTACTGTTGTGAGTTCTGTTTTTGGGCTCCCTCTGGTGGTTACTGATGGTACTGGGTGACTTGTGTTCTCTGCGGTCTCTGGTGTCCACCTGTTCCATCAGGTTATGGGAGTTTCCTATTTAACCTGGCTTTTTTGTCATTTCCTCGCCGGCTATCAATGTAATCAGCGTGTCTTTTTACCTCTGCTCCCTTCGTCTGTTATCTTCAGGACAAGCTAAGTTTTGATTTTCCTGTTCCACGTTTTGCTTTATTTTTGTCTTAGTCCAGCTTGCAGATATGTGATTCCTTGCTGCTGGTTGCTCTAGTGGGCTGAAATTACTCCTTATGTTCCATGAGTTGGCACATGAGTTCAAGTAATTTCAGGATGGTTTTTTGAAGGGTTTTTCGCTGACCGCGCAGTTCACTTTTGTATCCTCTGCTATCTAGCTTTAGCGGGCCTCATTTTTGCTGATTCTATATTTTCATAACTACGTATGTGCTTTCCTCTCATTTCACCGTTATTACATGTGGGGGGCTGTTATTTCTGTGGGGTGTTTCTCTGGAGGCAAGTGAGGTCTGTGTTTCTTCTAATAGGGGAAGTTAATCCTTCGGCTGGCGCGAGACGTCTAGGAATCATCGTAGGCACGTTCCCCGGCTACTGCTAGTTGTGTGTTTAGGTTCAGGATCGCGATCAGCTCAGGTTCCATCACCCTAGAGCTTGTTTGGTTTTTGTGCTTGTCCTTTTGTGATCCCCTGCCATTGGGATCATCACAGGCCTGTAATTTGTATTTTAGGTTACGTCCGACTCCTCACACTTCAGGTTCAGAGGAGCAGAGGGTTGGAATTGTAGTATCGCTCCTACAAGGTGATCCTCAGGCCTGGGCATTTTCACTTCCCACTGACGCTTTGCCGTTACGGACTGTGGAGGAGTTTTTTTGAGCCTTAGGTCAAGTGTATGATGATCCTGACCGCGTCTCCCTCGCTGAGTCCACAATACGCCATCTTACACAGGGAGACCGGCCGGTAGAGGAGTACTTCTCTGAGTTTCGGAGATGGGCTACTGACACAATGTGGAATGACCCTGCACTCCGCAGTCAATTTTATCAGGGCCTATCTGATAACATAAAAGACACCAACCACAATGGAGGCAGCTATGTCTCTTGCGATCCATGTGGACCGCTGCCTGTGCCAGAGACTTAATGAATCGCCGCTATTCAAGGGTAATTCAGATTTGGACTCACCAGAATCTGAGTCTCTAGGAGAACCTATGCAGTTGGGTGGCACTTCTTGTTCTAAGGGGGCTACAGTTGTACGGCATAAGGGAGGTGCATGTTTTTTTTGTGGCAGAAGGGGTCATCATGTGAATGTGTGTCTTTCTAGAAGACAACCGCCGGAAAACTATTGAGCCCAGGTTGCAGGGAAGTTGGCAACTCCGGTGTACTAGTTTCCCCCTTAGGTAAACCACAATTTTTCCTACCAGCCGAGATTCGTCTTGGTGAAAGTAGGCTCAATATCTCTGCCTTTCTGGACTCAGGGTGTAATTTAATTGATGCTGGGTTTGTTCAGGCACATGGGCTTAAAACTCAAGAGTTGTCTAGACCCAAACCTATAATTGCTATTGATTCTGCACCTTTGAGCCAGGGACTTTCACTCAGATCGTCTGTGGGGTGAGCCTACAAATAGGGGCATTGCACTCTGAGTCAATAGATTGTTATGTGTTGGGGGGTTTACCGTCGCCTGTAGTTCTCGGTTTACCATGGCTCACGCTACACAACCCGGTGTTAGACTGGCAGACTCGAGAGATTACTAGATGCAGTGAGTTTTGTCAGGAACATTGCCTGGGCACTCGGCTGGCCGGGTTGAGTTGTCAGGTTTTGCCAGAGTTCATCTCAGATTTTGAGGATGTATTCTCTGAGGAGGGGAGTCAAGAGCTACCTCCACACCGTCCTTATGATTGCGCCATACGTCTCATTCCTGGTGCTAAACTGCCTAAGAGTAGGCTATACAACATCTCTGCCCCAGAGAGACAGGCCATGAAGGACTATATCATGGAGAGTCTGGCCAAGGGTCATATAAGACCCTTGTCATCACCCATTGCTGCCCGGTTCTTCTTTGTTAAGAAGAAGGACGGGGGTTTACGCCCATGCTTAGACTTCCGTGAATTAAACCAAATTATGGTCCGGGATTCTTTCCCGCTCCCTCTTATTCCGGACCTATTTAATCAAATTGTGGGGGCTAAATGGTTCTCCAAATTAGATCTAAGGGGGGCACATAATCTCATTCGGATGAAGGAGGGGGATGAATGGAAGATGGCGTTTAATACTCCAGAGGTACATTAGGAGAACTTGGTTATGCCCTTTGGGTTAAGTAATGCTCCTGCTGTGTTTCAACACTTTGACAATGATATAATTTGTCACCTAATAGGTAGGCTTGTGGTGGTATATCTCGATGACATCTTAATTTATTCCCCTGACCTCGAGTCCCATCAGGATCATGTACGACAGGTCCTTCAGGTACTCAGGGACAATAAACTGTTTGCCAAACTTGAGAAATGCATGTTCACGGTCAAAGAGATTCCATTTTTGTGTTATTTCTTATCCTCCACAGGATTTCGTATGGCTCCGGCTATGGTCAAGGCGGTCTTGGAGTGGGAGCATCCTGAGGACTTTAAGGCCTTACAGAGGTTTTTAGGTTTTGCAAACTACTATCGCAAATTTATTAAAGGCTTTTCAGTAGTAGCCAAACCTTTAACAGACATGACCAAGAGAGGCACGGACTCCTCTGTCTGGTCCAGTACGGCCTGCCAGGCTCTTGAGACTTTGAAGAAGTGTTTTTCCACTGCACCCATACTAATACAAAACCAAAAACCCATACTCATACAGCCTGACATCACACAGCCATTTGTGGTAGAGGTGGATGCCTCTGAGGTGGGAGTGAGAGCTGTATTGTCTCAGGGGATTTCTCAGAGTAAGTGGCGTCCATGTGCATTTTTCTCGAAAAAATTATCTCCTACTGAGAGGAATTATGATATTGGTAAGGAGGGAGCTGTTGGCAATTAAATGGGCATTTGAGGAATGGTGCCATTTTTTGGAGGGAGCACTTCACCCAGTCATGGTGATCACAGATCACAAGAAACTGTTGTATCTAGAATCTGCGAAGTGTCTCACACCTAGGCAAGCTAGGTGGTCTCTGTTTTTTGCCAGGTTCAATTTCTACATTACGTATAGGCCAGGAAGCAAGAATGTCAAGGCTGACGCGTTATCCCGTTGTTTTCCAGGGGGTGGGGATAATTGTGAGCCAGGTCCTATACTTCAGAAGGGTGTAATTGTCGCTGCAATTAATTCGGATCTTGAGAGAGAGGTCCTAGAGGCACAGGGGGATGCCCCAACAGCCTGTCCTTTAGGTAAACTTTATGTTCCTGCTAATCTTCGTCTTAGGGTCATTAATGAACATCATGATTCGGTCCTGGCCGGACACCCTGGAAGTAAAGTTACTAAGGACCTTCTCACTCGGCGTTTTTGGTGGTCTGGGGTAAATCATGATGTACAGGAGTATGTTGCTGCCTGCTGTGTGTGTGCGCGTTCCAAGACCCCTCATACTCGCCCGTCTGGGTCTCTCCAACCTCTGGAGATTCCCAGTAGACCTTGGACCCATTTGTCAAGACTTCATCACTGACTTACCGGTTTCTGAAGGTAATACAGTTATTTTAGTCGTAGTTGACAGATTTAGCAAGATATCAAATTTTATTGCCCTTCCCGCATTACTTAATGCCAAGTCTCTGGCACAGATCTTTATCAAGGAGGTTGTGAGATTACATGGTGTTCCTTCAGATATTGTGTCAGACCGTGGGGTGCAGTTTATTTCTAAATTTTGGAGGGCTTTTTGCTGCCGTCTTGGGATTCATTTGTCGTTTTCTTCAGCTTTTCATCCTCAATCTAATGGTCAAACAGAACGTGTAAATCAAAATCTTGAAACTTACCAGTACCTGCCCCTTTATCGCCGTAAACGGCGTGACACCAAGACAGCAACTATTACATGAGATGGAATGCATAAAATCTCATAACATGAAACAGCTTAAAAATCTGCTGCCCAATGCCCGGACCCCTCCCACACCCCAACACTCACAATAATCCCCATCCTCTCACATTCACCCCCCAGTAACCATGACATGCCTAAGTTGAATCAATCTCATAAATTCCATTCCCTTTTACAGTGAAACAGGACCAGGAAGTGTCCAGTTAAATGCAAGGAGGGCACTAGGACCTAGAGTTCCTGAACCAATCAGAGCTTGCACAGCGAGAAACTAACTGCAGCTGCTGCCGGCCCAGCCTGGAAAAAGCTCCTCCACTGTGCAGAGTCTGTCAGACAGGTGCGCATGCACTTCGCTGCTTGCTCCCTGACACCTCAGATGCGGCCTCATGACAAAAGTGGCCGTGGCTCCCGGTGGGCTCCTTCATGAGGCAGGGTCTGGGGAAAAGAGTCCCTCTGTCCCCCCCAGTAGCTAAGCTACTGAGACACATGTTACACTATTATGACTAAAAAAAATCCTTGAAATTTTAACATTTGTTGGACGATTTTTCCTTTTTTTGCGCTTTTGTGTTTCTCTCCCCTTACTCTAAAAGCTATAACTTTTTATTTTTTGTCCACATAACCAAATAAAAGCTTGTTTTTTGCAAGACAAGTTTTAAATAACACTATTCATTCACTCACTCAATTCATTTCATTTCCTACTGAAAAACTGATAAAAATTTGTGATGAAATGTGAAACTGCAATTCCACCATTTTTTTTGTTTTCTTTATACGTTCATTGTGTCGTAAAAATAACCTGGAAACATGATTCACACAGTGATACAAAACTTGCACAATTTTTTTTATTTTAATAGTGAAAAAAATTCTGTAATTTGTAAAAAAATATTTTTTTGTTTGTCTTGCCGTTTTCTGAGACCCATAACTCTTTTACTTTTTGCATCAAAGAAACTGTGGGAGCTTAGATTTTGTGCACCAAGTTGAAATTTTCATTTATGCCATTTTAGGGTACGTACAACATACTGAGCACTTTTTATTTCATTTTATCAGGAACTCTGGCACTGAAAACTGCAAATCTGGAGTTCAACATACGTTTTAAATATTTGCATATTTTGATACACTGGATGTTTATGGTCACAGTGTTGCCACATAGGTTTATCATTATCCAGAAAGAAAAGAGGCAGCACTTACCGTTCATTGGAGCCATGGAAGCGCTGGCAGCGCGAAACGGCCATAGTCGTATGTTGTCTCCACCTCTTCTCCTGCACTGCAATGTTTTTACCTACTTGTGAATAAAGAATCAATGCCCAGAATGGTGAGTGCTGCCTCTTTCCTTTCTGGACATTTATGCTGCACTTTTTTCTGGCTAGCACACTCTACAACGGGTTTCTCCTTACCATGGGCAGCACAGTGGCGCCGTGGTTAGCACTGCAGCGCTGGAGTCCTGGGTTCTAATGCCACCCAGGACAACATCTGCAAAGAGTTTGTATGTTCTCTCCGTGTTTGCGTGGGTTTCCTCCGGGCACTCTGGTTTCCTCCCACATTCCAAAGACATACTGATAGGGATTCTAGATTGTGAGCCCCATCGGGGACAGCGATGATAATTTGTGCAAAACTGTAAAGCACTGCGGAATATGTTAGCGCTATATAAAAATAAAGATTATTATTATTATTACCAGTTGTTCCAAGAACTGCCTTGCTCAGGTGCTTCGGGACTGGCCTTCCTGCCTGGTGCTGGGTCATCTTCTGTACTCCACTCATTTTTCAGGTTTATTATTATTTTTATTTGTTTATTTTATAACGTTAGATAACGCTATTGACCTGCATATACAGAATTCATCTGCAGGTTAATAACATCAGAAAGTTGCCTAGCTGAAACTGCAGTAACCAAGAGAATATTAACTTTGTTCTTCTCAGGAGCCGATGGCTTTCAGTAAGGTAGCTGGGCAGCTTTCTGAAACTATTAATCTGAAGATGAACCCAAAAACTGCACATAAATAGCACCTCCTGATATGCCAGGTTTTAATATTTTCTACTTTTATTAGTATTATTATTATTTTTTTGCTGTATTTTAGCCTGCATTCTTTTGATCGGTTATACAGTATTACATACTGTAATCTTGCAGTATATCATAAAACTCGTCATCTTCTTTTAGGCTCAGCCTTTTTCTTGAACTTGAAAAGAATAGCAAGATGGGGTTTACAGGGGTCTTAACCAGGCCACTGGTTGCCATGGTAGCCACAGTCACATTGCAATGGACAGTTAGGCACAAGTGTTATGATAAGGTAATTCAGTACCACAATGGACATAGAGGTCAGAGCACATACAGTGACCTGACAATAACCCAAAAACATTGAACGAGCTCTGAGACGTGGGAACTCTGCTGACCGCAATCCCTAATCCTCTCCAACCACACTAGAGGCAGCCGTGGATTGCGCCTAACGCTCCCTATGCAACTCGGCACAGCCTGAGAAACTAGCTAGCCTGAAGATAGAAAATAAGCCTTGCCTCAGAGAAATACCCCAAAGGAAAAGGCAGCCCCCACATATGACTGTGAGTTAAGATGAAAAGACAAACGTAGAGATTAAATAGATTTAGCAAAGTGAGGCCCGACTTTCTGAACAGAACGATGATAGGAAAGATAACTTTGCGGTCAACACAAAACCCTACAAAAACCACGCAAAGGGGGCAAAAAGACCCTCCGTACCGAACTAACGGCACAGAGGTACACCCTCTGCATCCCAGAGCTTCCAGCAAGCAGGAAAAAACAAACATACAAGCTGGACAGAAAAAACAGCAAACAAAATAGCAAAGCAGAACTTAGCTATGCAGAGCAGCAGGCCACAGGAACGATCCAGGAGGAAACAGGTCCAATACTAGAACATTGACTGGAGGCCAGGATCAAAGCACTAGGTGGAGTTAAATAGAGCAGCACCTAACGACTTCACCACATCACCTGAGGAAGGAAACTCAGAAGCCGCAGTACCACTTTCCTCCACCAACGGAAGCTCACAGAGAGAATCAGCCGAAGTACCACTTGTGACCACAGGAGGGAGCTCTGCCACAGAATTCACAACACACAAGTAAGCACAATCACCTGCAATCACGATATCTAAATACCGCTGTCAGAGATTGATATTGCTATTTAAATAGTTAAGCAGCAACAATCCCGGGCAGCACTGATCTCTGCTGATATGGGCGGATTTACAACTATGATTTACAGCTGGCATTTGCCCTATATGTATTGGGCATAGATCCTCCATACATGTGCACCCCGACAATGACATATATGCACAGCAGGTGACTCGAAAGGACTAAACATATTTTCTTTGATCCTATTGTTTTACATGAGAGGATAAAAAAAGGGAAACATAGAAAGAAATCTTTTACATGTGTCTTGGGAGATCAGCTGTGCCTTCCCCTCCTCCTAATTTTTCTATGACAACTGGTTGCAGCTGAAGCTTCCATGCTATTTCCTATGTACAGAACTAAACATCACTAAGCCCCGCCTTTTTGACTAATGGACGGGGCTTAGCCAGTCAACAGCAATTGATTAATCCGTGTGTTCTCTGCAGGCGTTCTACAAGACTGACTGTTTCAGGATTGTGCAGAGAATGCTTTGGACTAGCAAACAGCAAAGGCAACTTTCTAGTTTAATTTCAACATTAATTTCTAGGTTTTGTGTTTCTTTAAGTACTGGGATTCCTTTGAGTTTGGAGCCTGAGAAAATTAAAACAACATTGTTGGCATTTATAGCCTGAGAACTGAAATCTCTAAATAGGGCTGCAGACGTTACTATGAAATATATACTTGGTGTCAGTGGTTTAATGTGACTGATCTATTTTCAACTTTTTAAGTTTGTCCCTAAAAGGATGTTTTCGCTTGGTAAAAGAATATAATATTGCTACAAAAGCTTTCCTAGTAAATTATTTGTGTTTTGGTAGATCTGAAGAATCATTTGTATTATAGTAGATCTGTTGGTGTATTTAGGTATTAGTAGGGATGGGCGAGCACTAAAATGCTCGGGTGCTCGTTGCTCGGGTCGAGCAAATTCAGGTACTCGGCCAGAACAAAGTGCCAAATGTAAGTCTATGGGAGACCCGAGTATTTTTACTGCGATCCCCCGGGGGTCCTTTTAAAGTCTAAAAACATCTGAAAATGATGGAAACACTGCTCAAATGACCCAGGGACATCATGGGGATCGTCCCTGGAAGCATTCCTGACTCCTAGTTCACAGCCTTAATCATTTTTTTCCGAGATTCATGCCATTTGTCCCGGTGCATGAAAACAAAACCAAAAGGGGTTTTGCTTGGAAATATGTCAAGGTACATCCTTTGCAGGGTAATGACTTGCCTGTAAGGCCAAATATTTCACCCCAGACCAAAAATTCCCCCCCACTTATGCTTAGTTCAGAGGCTGCGTTTTTGAAGCATTTTTCAACTTTAACATTTCTTTCAACCACTTGAAATACCTTTCAACCACTTGGATACCTTTCTTGAAAAGTATAATGTTACAGGGTATATATACTAGATTCCTTGATAGGACGTTGATCCAGGGAACTAGTCTGATTGCAGTATGTGGAGTCGGGAAGGAATTTTTTTCCCCAAAGTGGAGCTTACTATTTGCCACATGGGTTTTTTTGCCTTCCTCTGGATGAACATGTTAGGGCATGTTAGGTTAGGCTATGGGTTGAACTAGATGGACTTAAAATCTTCCTTCAACCTTAATAACTATGATACTTCAAATGCATTCACTTGGAAATGTCATTGTAACATTTAACAACCCTAGCTGGCCATGTGGTGTGTGACACATAAGCAGACCCATCTTGTTTCATTTATGAAGGAGGGACTCTTAAAGTCATAGAGCCTATTTTTACTGGTGCATCAGGCGGCATTAATCTTCTTAAAGGGCCATTGTGAAACAGTGGGTCTCTTAAGCTGTTGTAGCCTATGCTGTGAGTGGATGGGCTGCCAAGAATTACGATGATCCACAATACCCCTGTCATAAGATGTCCAGGGGGGACTCCTGAAAAAGTGTTGCATTGAATTCAAGGCCTGCCCTGCTGCCAATTCATATGCACCCCAATAAGCCTTTGAACCCACATACTGGATGGGCCCATGAAAATCCACTTCACAATATGCATTTTGTGCTCCATACTCCTTTATTTTACACATTGGCGGCAAGGCCAGCCCTGCTGCATAGTCAGTCATATGCTCCCCATTAGGCCTTGGAACCCACATAGTGGATGGCCCCAGGAAGATCCACTTCACAATATGCATTTTGTGCTCCATACTCCTTTGTTTTACACATTGGCGGCAAAGCCAGCCCTGCTGCATAGTTATATGCACCCCATTAGGCCTTGGAACACACATACTGGATGGGTCCATGAAAATCCACTTCACAATATGCATTTTGTACTCCCATACTTCTTGGTTTTACACATTGGCGGCAAGGCCAGACCTGCTGCATAGTCAGTCATATGCATCCTATTAGGCTTTTGAACCCACATACTGGATGTGCCCAGGAAAATCCACTTCACAATATGCATTTTGTGCTCCATACTCCTTGGTTTTACACATTGGTGGCAAGGCCAGCCCTGCTGCATAGTCAGTCATATGCACCCCATTAGGCCTTGGAACCCACATACTGGCTGGGCCCAGGAAAATCCACTTCACAATATGCATTTTTTTTTTTTTTTTACTTTTAATATTTATTTTATTTTCACAAAGTAACACATAACAACAAAAACATAGATTATTTCCATTACAAATTCTAATTACATCACAAAAGAAGAGAGAAATTTTTTTTTTTTTAACAGCTATGTTAAGACAAATAATATTTACTCACAGTCCAGGTTTGCCAAATCTTTGCTACCTTTTTTCTCCTAGTACGAGACTGAGACAACATTAATTCATATTTACAGTTCACATTCAGCTTTTCGGTCAGCTCTTTTAGGGTTGGAGGAGAGGTCTCCTTCCATTTTCTAGCCAACAATATCCGAGCCGCTATCAATATATGTGATATCAACCCTCTAATTTGTTTAGGAAATATTTCCAAACCGATGTGTAAAATCGCCATTGATGGAGTAATTTGTACCATTACCCCCATAATCTCCATAATCAGTTTCAACACATCACCCCAGAAGGATAAAAGCTTCGGGCACAAGTACCAGATATGTCTCTGGTTGCCTACTAGTCCACATCCACAATATGCATTTTGTGCTCCATACTCCTTTGTTTTATACATTGGTGGCAAGGCCAGCCCTGCTGCATAGTCAGTCATATGCTCCCCATTAGGCCTTGGAACACACATACTAGATGGGCCTAGGAAAATTCACTCATATTTTTTAATGGTATGATGGTTCACTCTTTGCACAATTATTTACAGGAGAATTTTGCAATTTTATATGACATGTTTTTAACACAAAGGTTCAGCAATGACTTTAAAGAAAGGCAAATACTTGCAATACAAGGCAATTTTATTGTAAAATACAAAATTCAAGGAATAGTATGATTGAATAGTGTGAGTGCGTATGTTAGGTCTCGAGTTGCCGCTTCTGCACAGGGGGAATCTCGAGCCATCTCCGCTGCGGTCTCCCATTCTTATCCAGCCGCAGTGGAGTCTGCTCAGCAGGGACGTCAGTCCCAGCGTCTTGCTCAGTCTCACTCTGTACAGAGAGTTACTGCTGCTTCTTCAGCTTCTGCCATTAAAGCCAGTGCTGGTCAGCAGCGAGCGGACTTCTCTGGGACTAAGTCCTTGTCTGCACACACTGAGCATGCCCAGAGCAAGATCTCCCGTTGGAGATCGAGGGTCATGTGCTCAGGCCCTGCAGCACATTCCATTGGTCCTCTTGGCAGGTCTTGGAAGGGCAAAGTTTCTGTGGCCACTTCCTGTGCTGCAACTATATAAACTGCGCATGACCGCACGGCCATGCGCTAGTGTACATTTGCATATGTGTGTTTGTTGTGAGTGCAAGTCGTCCTTGGATACCCCTTCCCTATTGAATGTCTGTTCGCGGAAGGTGTATGGTTGCTATCTAGCGCCCGACTTATCCTACAGCACGAATCACACATTACAGTGTCTAGTTGCTGTGACCGCCAGTACGGTGCCGTGCACTTCCTCTGTGCTTTCCTTACCCAAGCCTGGGTGGTTAGTGGCGTTCGTCAGTGCGGCACCGCATGCACTCTTGTGCCCTAATATGGTTATTCAGCTTCCTTACACACCCAGTTGCAGTGTTGTGCCAGCAAGGGTCTAATCGGACTTCAATCCTAGTTGGGGTTGAGTTCGCTGACTACTTGCTCGCGCTCTATGTGCGGTACCGCGATCCTGTGACGCAGCAGGATCGCTTCCTTCACGCTGGGTGAAGTTTAACCCATGTGTGTAAACTTATGAATACCGCCATATAGTCCATCATTACTTGGCAGCAGGTTCCATCTCTGCACAGTGGACCCCGGGCTGCGAACGCACCATACTCTATCTGTCTTTGTATTTGGTGCGTTCCGCTAGCCCTAACATTACACTAGCGCCAGGGTCTGGCTAGTAATGACGGACAAACAGCAATCCTTGCGGTATATCCAGCAGCTGGAGGGTAGGTTGGCGGCTCTTGAGAGCGCAACCTCAGCTGTGGATGTTACCGCAGTTGCTGTACAGGCTGCTAGCGTGGCTGCAGCAACCCTGTCCATTGCCACCCCTGCTCCGACATTTTCTCGCCTCCCGCTGCCAGAAAAATTTTCTGGTGATAGCAAATTTTGTAGGGGATTTGTGAGTCAGTGCTCTATTCACCTCGAGCTCCTGGCTGCACGTTTTCCCACAGAGCGGGCTAAGGTGGGATTTATAGTGTCTCTCTTGTCGGACAGGGCGTTGGAATGGGCTACGCCGCTGTGGGAGCGTGGCGATCATGTGGTGCAGAGTGCTCCGCTGTTTCTGAGCACTCTGAAACAGGTCTTTTTAGGACCTCAAGTCACCCATGATACTGCGCTCTAACTGCTAGCATTAACTCAGGGTGAGTCCTTGGTCAGTCAGTTTGCCGTCCAATTCCGCACTTTAGCTTCTGAGCTGGATTGGTTGGATAAAGCTCTTATCCCCATATTTTGGAGGGGCCTGGCTGACCACGTTAAGGACGCTCTGGCCACTAGGGAGATTCCTGCCACACTGGAGGAGTTAATAACTGTCTCCACTCGAATTGACCTCCGTTTTAACGAGCGGAGGTTAGAGCGAGCCCAGTGTAGGCAGAGGTTTCGGCTGGCTCCTACCTTCGCCAAACCTCTGGAATCTCCGGTCCTGGTTCCTGAGTCACATGAGGCCAGGGAAGTGTCACAAGCGGGATCTAAGTCCCGGACCGCTTGTGCACTCAAGGTCTGTCATGTTTGCCAGCAGTCAGGACATCTAGCCACCAGATGTCCTTAGCGGTCGAGGAAACATCAGCGTCTAGTGGTAGTAGGTGGAGGTACACTAGACACGGCGACGTTTGCCTCTAAATTGTCCTTTAAGGGGACAATTACTATAGGCTCATTCTCCCACTCGGTAGAGCTCTGCGTGGATTCTGGGGCGGAGGGCAATTTTATGTCTTCTGCCTTCGCCCAACGTCACGCAATACCCCTGGTTATGCTAGCTCAACCAGTAACAGTACGAGTGGTGAATGGGTCGACACTGCCCTCACAGATTACACACCAGACCATCCCTTTTACTCTGTCCATGTCGCCATCTCATCAGGAGATTATATCTCTGCTCGTCATTCCTGAGGGAATTGATGAGGTCCTGTTGGGAATACCTTGGCTACGGTACCACTCTCCTCATATTGAGTGGTCCTCTGGCAGAATCCTGGGATGGGGCGAATCTTGTGGGGGTAGGTGTCAGAGGGAGTGCGTTCAGGTTGCTACTACAGAGGTACCCGCAGATCTTTCCTCTCTCCCCAAGCAGTATTGGTCTTATGCAGACGTGTTCTCCAAAAAGGCGGCGGAGATCCTTCCTCCCCATCGCCCCTATGACTGTCCTATTGATCTCTTGCCTGGTGCTGAGCCTCCCCGGGGTCGAGTCTATCCGTTATCTCTCCCGGAGACGGAGGCAATGTCACAGTACATCCAGGAAAATCTGGCAAGAGGATTCATTAGGAAGTCAGTGTCACCTGCTGGGGCAGGGTTCTTCTTCGTGCAGAAGAATAATGGGGAATTGCGTCCATGCATAGACTACAGGGGTCTTAATGCCATCACCGTTAAAAATAAATATCCTTTGCCCTTGATATCTGAGTTCTTCGATAGGCTTCGGGGAGCAAGGGTATTTACTAAACTAGATCTGCGGGGTGCTTACAACCTGATTCGCATCCGTGAGGGGGACGAATGGAAGATGGCTTTTAACACCAGGGATGGGCACTATGAATATCTGGTGATGCCCTTCGGGCTCTGTAATGCCCCAGCCGTTTTCCAAGACTTTGTGAACGATATCTTCCGGGATATGCTTTCCACCTCGGTCGTAGTCTATCTGGATGATATTCTCATCTACTCTCCAGATATTGACTCCCACCGGAGAGATGTTTGCAAAGTCTTCGACCTCCTACGCGCAAACTCCCTCTTTGCCAAGTTGGAGAACTGTATGTTTGAGCAGGAGTCCTTACCTTTCCTAGGCTACATCATCTCTGCCCAGGGATTGGCTATGGATCCTGCCAAACTACAGGCTGTGATGGACTGGCAGGAACCCCATTCTCTTAAAGCGGTGCAGCGCTTTATGGGGTTCATTAATATTATCGCCAGTTCATTCCGCACTTCTCAACTTTGGTAGCTCCCTTGGTTGCCCTCACCAAGAAGGGGGCGAATCCCAAATTGTGGTCTGATGAGGTCTCCAAGGCCTTTAACTCTATAAAGTCACACTTCGCTAGCGCTCCCATCCTACATCGCCCCGATGTTGATAAGCCATTTATCATGGAGGTGGATGCCTCTTCTGTTGATGCTGGAGCAGTCCTCTTCCAAAAGGATGCTCAAGGTCGGAAGCATCCTTGCTTCTTTTTCTCCAAGACCTTCTCACCAGCAGAGAGGAATTATTCCATCGGGGACAGGGAGTTACTAGCCATGAAGTTGGCTTTCTCGGAGTGGAGACATCTCTTGGAGGGAGCACATTTTCCCTTCCAAGTCTTCACAGACCATAAAAATTTGGTGTACCTGCAGACAGCCCAGCGGTTGAATTCTCGCCAGGCCAGATGGTTCTTATTCTTCTCCCGGTTTCATTTCACCCTCCATTTTCTTTCTGGGGAGAAGAACATTCGGGCCAACGCTCTCTCTTGCTCCGTTGTGTCATCTGCGGAGGAGGAGGAGGAGCCTCAGCTTATTGTCCCCACCGAGAGCTTGAGAACTGTAGCCCCGGTTTCTCTAGAGTCTGTGCCTCCGGGCAAGACTTTTGTACCATCCAGTTTGCGACTGGAGGTTCTCTCTTGGGCACACTCGTCCAGGTTGGGTGGACATTTTGGTACCAAAAGGACATCTGAGTTACTGGCGAGGACATACTGGTGGCCGCATATGGCTCGTGATGTCGCAGAGTATGTTCGGGCGTGTGTCTCTTGCGCCAAGAACAAGACTCCTCGGCAACGGCCAGCTGGTTTGCTTTATCCTCTGCCGGTGGCGGACAGGCCCTGGGAGAGGGTCGGGATGGACTTTGTGGTGGGCTTACCCAAGTCTCGTAACTGCATCATTATCTGGGTGATCACCGACCATTTTTCCAAAATGGTGCACTTGGTGCCTCTTCCACGGCTACCTTCTGCACGGGCGTTGGCTGTCTTGTTTGTCAAGCATATCTTTCGCCTACACGGTATGCCAGACAAAATTGTTAGTGACCGGGGTCCCCAGTTTGCGTCTCGATTCTGGAGAGAGCTTTGTCGTCTACTCAGTATTGAGTTGAATCTCTCTTCGGCATATCATCCCGAGACGAATGGGTTGGTAGAGAGGGCCAACCAGACCTTGGTCACATATTTACGACATTTTGTTTCTGCCAGGCAGGATGACTGGGCATCCTTGCTACCGTGGGCAGAGTTTGCACTTAACAATGCCGTAGCCGACTCCACCGGTCAGACTCCATTCTTCCTAAATTACGGCCAGCATCCGCGTGTTCCTGTGCCCATGCCTGTGTCTTCTGCTGACTCCAGGGTGGCAGACTGGGCTGTGGAGGCACGGGACATTTGGGACCGCACGCAGGATGCCATTCGGGCCTCCAAGGAGAGAATGAGGTCCTCCGCCGATGTTCATCGGCGCCCCGCTCCGACCTTTGCTCCTGGCGACTTGGTGTGGCTCTCCGCCCGTAACATCAGGCTGCGAGTTGAGTCCACTAAGTTTGCTCCTCGCTACTTGGGTCCCTTCAAGGTTCTCGAACAGGTTAATCCTGTGGTCTACCGTTTGGCTCTTCCTCCACGTTTGGGTATCACCGACACCTTTCATGTGTCCCTCTTGAAACCCGTATACATGTCCCGGTTTTCCGAGTCATCTGCCGGGACATCGGGTTCTTCTACGGACGATTACGAGGTAAACGCTATTTTGGGGTGCAAGGTGGTACGTGGCAAAAAATTTTATTTGGTGGACTGGAAGGGTTACGGCCCTGAGGATAGATCCTGGGAGCCTGCTGAGCACATTCGGGCTCCGCAGCTCATTGCTGACTTCGAGCGTAGCGAGGCCCAAGGAGGGGGGCCCCTAGGAGGGGGGGTAATGTTAGGTCTCGAGTTCCCGCTTCTGCACAGGGGGAATCTCGAGCCATCTCCGCTGCGGTCTCCCATTCTTATCCAGCCGCAGTGGAGTCTGCTCAGCAGGGACGTCGGTCCCAGCGTCTTGCTCAGTCTCACTCTGTACAGAGAGTTACTGCTGCTTCTTCAGCTTCTGCCATTAAAGCCAGTGCTGGTCAGCAGCGAGCGGACTTCTCTGGGACTAAGTCCTTGTCTGCACACACTGAGCATGCCCAGGGCAAGATCTCCCGTTGGAGATCGAGGGTCATGTGCTCAGGCCCTGCAGCACATTCCATTGGTCCTCTTGGCAGGTCTTGGAAGGGCAAAGTTTCTGTGGCCACTTCCTGTGCTGCATCTATATAAACTGCACATGACCGCACGGCCATGCGCTAGTGTACATTTGCATATGTGTGTTTGTTGTGAGTGCAAGTCGTCCTTGGATACCCCTTCCCTATTGAATGTCTGTTCGCGGAAGGTGTATGGTTGCTATCTAGCGCCCGACTTATCCTACAGCACGAATCACACATTACAGCGTCCAGTTGCTGTGACCGCCAGTACGGCGCCGTGCACTTCCTCTGTGCTTTCCTTACCCAAGCCTGGGTGGTTAGTGGCGTTCGTCAGTGCGGCACCGCATGCACTCTTGTGCCCTAATATGGTTATTCAGCTTCCTTACACACCCAGTTGCGGTGTTGTGCCATTAAGGGTCTAATCGGACTTCAATCCTAGTTGGGGTTGAGTTCGCTGACTACTTGCTCGCGCTCTATGTGCGGTACCGCGATCCTGTGATGCAACAGGATCGCTTCCTTCACGCTGGGTGAAGTTTAACCCACGTGTGTATACTTATGAGTACCGCCATATAGTCCGTCATTACTTGGCAGCAGGTTCCATCTCTGCACGGTGGACCCCGGGCTGCGAACGCACCATACTCCATCTGTCTTTGTATTTGGTGCGTTCCGCTAGCCCTAACAGCGTACACTTTTGTATGTGTTAACATACACAGGTTAATAAGTACATATAAGGATTAAATTAATATAGTGATTACGTATATATGAAGATTAACATACAGTATAGTTAGATCATCACCAAGAGGCTTTTAAACATTATCTGTCTGGAATATCAGAGAAGCAACACCAAGACAGAGAACCCCTGGGAGATTACCTACACTGCATGGGCATCTCCAATTATGCAGGTATCAGCAAACTGTACATGTACAGGTACCCCAGTTTTGGCATCTGTCTTAGTCATGTTTCTCTGGTCTTATATAGTGAATAACACTATGTAGTAACTCAAGTTTCACTCACACATTCAAGTCGCCACTTTTCAAGGTTGGATGAAACTGAGATATCATGGAATCATCAGATGAGGGGCCATAAACCCCTAGAAAATAAAAGCCACAAGGACTTAGATCAAACCACCACCGGCATAGTTTCAGTAAACCTTAATGTTTTACAATGACAAACAACAAACATATAGAGGTTTAGAACTGTTTGTGAAGTGAATAAACAAATATTTATCAAGATTGTGTCACTATGAGCATTGTCTGTCACATCTCTAAATGTTTTACTAGAAATGCAGCTATGTGACTGTCTGAATGCATTTGTTATACAGTATTTCAATCTTGTTTACAAATCGCCATTTGTATATTCTCCATTTGTTCATTTGAGGCAAAGTTAAGGCTCACAAGGAGAGAAACAAATATAGTGGACAAAGCTATATTTTTAATAAACTACTGAGGCAAAGTAACAGCATTGCTTTATCAAATTTATATGAAGTGTATTGTGTCCAATGTTAGCAACCAGGCAACACAAAAAGGAGCTTTTCAAGTGAGCTCTTTAAGGTACACAAATGTTATGAAGTATTTTCCAAGAATGATGTGGTTTAACCAATGGGGGGGTACCTTTTGCAAAAATAGACTAGTGCCATCACAGCCCCCCTTGAACAAACTTCACCGGCCTATAACAGTACAAAGCATGTTCACCCTGGTGATCTAGTGGCAGTTAAACAAGAGACATTGCAGGAGTCAGAGTTAAGAAGTAGGCCCAATGGAATGCCATGTCCAATTCCCCAATGTGGGGTCCTTTTTGGACTGATTAAAATAGTGCCATCACAGTCCCCTACACCTAAATGCCCTGTACAGACCACGTTCACCCTGGTCATCTAGTGGCAGTTAAAGGAAACAATGCAGGAGACAGACTTAAGAAGTTTACCCAATGTGGGGTCCTGTTCCCCAATATGGGGTCCTGTTTTTACAAAATGAAATAGTGCCTTCACAGCCCCGTGCCCAAAAATCACCGGCCTATAACAGTACTGAGCACTTGCACCCTGATCATGTCGTCGGAGATAAGTAAGAGACATTGCAGGAGACAGAGTTAAGAATTAGGGCTAATGTAGTGGTGTGGGTCTCTGAGACTTTTAATGCAGTGCGTGATCTGCCAAACCATTCCCCAATGGGGGGGTACCTTTTTCAAAACTACACTTGTGCCATCGCATGCCCCTAGCCCAAACTTCAACGGCCTATAACAGTACTGAGCATGTTCACCCTGGTCATCTAGTGGCAGGTACATTTTAGATAGCAGGAGACCGAGTTAAGAAGTCAGCCCAATGTAATGTCATGCCCAATGTAATGTCATGGCCAATTCTCCAATGTACAATCCTTTTTTTAAAAAAGAAAAGAGTGGCATCACAGGCCCCTTGGCCAACAGGCACCGTACAGAGCACGTTCACCCTGGTGATCTACTGGCAGGTACGGGACAGATTGCAGGAGACCGAGTTAAGAAGTTGGCCCAATGTAATGTCATGGCCAATTCCCCAATGTAAAATCCTTTTTTCCAAAAAGAAAAGAGTGCCATCACAGGTCCCTTGGCCAACTTGCACCATACAGAGCACATTCACCCTGGTGATCTACTGGCAGGTACAGGACAGATTGCAGGAGATCGAGTTAAGAAGTAGGCCCAATGAAATGTCATGCCCAATTCCCCAATGTGTTGCCCTTTAAAAAAAAAAAAAAGAATGCCATCACAGCACCCTTGGCCAAAATGCACCGTACAGACCATGCTCACCCTGGTGAGATAGTGGTTCTGGATGAGGAGGATGAGTATAAGGAGGATAAAAACAAACAGACCAAATCTGGAAGCGTATACCCATGTGTGGTTGTGAACAGGTGCATGAGAATACACCTCCCCAAAACAGAGAATGTATTTGAGGTTATGTTTCGCTGGTTTCACTTGGTGGTGTACAGAAGTCTTTCCCAATCCAGGCCTTGTTCATTTTGTTAAGAGTCAGCCTGTCAGCATTTTCGGTTGACAGGCGGATGCACTTATCTGTTATAATTCCACCAGCGGCACTAAAAACCATCTCTGACAGAACACTAGCAGCAGGGCAGGCCAGGACCTCCAAGGCGTAGAGAGCCAGTTCATGCCACGTGTTCAGCTTGTATACCCAATAATTAAAAGGCACAGAGGAGGTCATTTGTACGATCTGAAAGGTACTCCCTGTAGTGTGCGTATGGATGTGCAAAAAAGCTATAATAATTAAGGTGCAATTGGGTAACAGAAGATGATATCGAACATCACGTTTATCAATCAGTAAGGCTACGTTCACATTAGCGTTGTGCGCCGCTGCGTCGGCGACGCAACGCACGCAAAAACGCACCAAAACGCACGCAAAAACGCTGCATTTTGCGAGGCATGCGTCGTTTTTTGCCGAAATTTGGACGCAAGAAAAATGCAACTTGTTGCGTTTTCTTGGTCCGACGCTTGCGGCAAAAAAGACGCATGCATCGCACAACGCAACAAACAAAAACGCATGCGTCCCCCATGTTAAATATAGGGGCGCATGATGCATGCGTCGCCGCTGCGTCGCCCGACGCAAACCCGACGCAAACTAGCATAACGCTAGTGTGAACGTAGCCTAACATAGTAATTTAAGACATCAGATTTTAGATAGTAAAAATTAGATAGATGTGTGAAATACTGAGTGTATATAAAAAACAAAATGAAGAAGAAATCTTAAACATACCACAAGATTCCTATAAAAATAGTGAAATATCTAACAATCCTATAACAGGACTGTCTGACAGTGTTACGCGAAAAATAACATAAACAATAATATAGCAGTATCATGTTAAGAAAAAAACACCCCATAATTTAATCATAAATGATGGAATAAAGATCAAGCGGCACATAATCTATAAAGCAAAAATCGAAGGAGTATAGTATAGATGATTAATCTTCATAAATAGATGTTCATACATAGAAAATCCTTCTTTAGTTTATAGTTGAAGGCACTGGTGTGACAAGCGAAAGAAAATAAAATCCATAGCAAATAGGCTCTGTCCAAAAAAAGGAAAAAAGTTAAAGGGAAGGTGCCATAAAAAAAAAATTTTTTTCAGAAATTGTAAAAATGTAAAGAATTAATGATTACATTTTCTTAAAAAATATTATCATTTGTTTATAATTTAGTAAAATATGAAAAATAATTTGAAAAGTTTTGGAATTTCCACTTTTCAACACTAGGGGGAGCAGCTGCTGAAATTTCAGAAAAACCTAGTGTACAACTAGCTCACATTACAGCACTGCAGTAATTATGGGCGGAGTCTGCTGACCTGTGTGATGTCTCCTCTCCTCTCCTCCCCTTCTGGGTGTTTGCTAAGGGATTAGAGAGGATGAGATTCAGGGACCCAGTGAGCAGCCATTTTGTTGGTGACTGCAGAGTATGGCTGCCGTCACACTATCAGTATTTGGTCAGTATTTTACCTCAGTATTTGTAAGCCAAAACCAGGAGTGGAACAAATAGAGGAAAAGTATAATAGAAACATGTGCACCACGTCTGTATTTATCACCCACTCCTGGATTTTGCTTACAAATACTGAGGTAAAATACTGACCAAATACTGAGCGTGGACGGCAAACCTTAGGCTACTTTCACACTAGCGATTTTGGCTGTACGGTGCAATGCGTCATTCAGGAGAAAAAACGCATCCTGCAAAGTTGTCTGCAGGATGCGTTTTTCCCCATAGACTAACATTACCGACGCATGTAACGTTTGTGCGTCGAGTCCACCATTTTCGACCGCGCATGCACGGCCGAAACTCCGCCCCCTCATGCCCAGACCTTACAATGGGGCAACGGAAGCGTCGCAAGACTGCTTCCGCTGCCCACGTCGGGCATTTCTTTCACAGCATGCGTCAGTACGACGCACTGTGAAAGGCCCGTACCGACGCTAGTGTGAAAGCAGCCTTATACTGACAAGTAGACAGTCACCATGGCAGGCAGCAAGGATTCTGGGAGATATGTGGTGGAGGGAGCAGGGTGACAGCAGCACAGAGTATTTCAGGAGAGCAGTGTGCTGGTCTATAGGGGCCCCCTGTTTGGTGCGCGGAGCAGCCAGGGATTGTACATAGAGCGCTGTCTTATACACACCTGGATGGACCGTCTGCTCCACAGAAATCCAGGAAACATTTCTGGGGATTGATGGCCTGGTCTGATCCAGACTTTGCATGCAGACCCCATTCCCTTCCTCAGATCCTGTCCTGGCGATGTGTGAAAGCAAGGCGACAGGCACAGTCGGGGTGACGCTGGGAAGGAAATGTAGCCATGTAGTAACAATAAAAATGAGACCCCTCTCTTCAGCTGCCTCACCAGCCTTCCCCTGACTGCACCTAACTGGAGGTCATGCTGTCCCCTCTATTACCCCAGACCCGCGTGCAGGTGCTCAGCCAGAACCACCCTAGAATGGGTCCGCTTTCTGAATATAATACTGACATACAGATCACACATAATACCGCCATGTAGATCACACATAAAACCACCATATAATTCTCACATAATACTGCCACATAGATAGATCACACATAATCCCACAATACAGTTCTCATATAATCCCGTCATATAGTTCTTATATTATTGCACCATACTGATCAAACATAATACAACCATACATATTACATATAATACTGTCATATAGATCACACATAATGCCATCATACAGGTCACACATAATAATTAGCGGCATCAAGTGTGGTCTATATGGCAGCATTATGTAAAAAATATACATTATATGGTGGCATCATGTTTGATCTATATGGCAGCAGTATGCAAAAAATATATATATGGCAACATTACGTTCCGTCCATATTACAGTATTATGTAATAGATATATCTGGCGGCATTATGTATGACCTATATGGCAGTATTATGTAATAAATATATATGGCGGTATATTTATTATGTAAAGGCAGGAAAGTTGTGAGCTATGCCCTTCTGTGACCCCCACAATTTTTTTTTTTTTTTTTTGGGGGGGGGGGGGCAATTAGACCTTATGCTATGTCGCCCTATGATTTGTATGTACGCCCCTGGTGACGATCCTCACAGCTTGTCCTGAAAGACAGCAGGCTTGGGGTGTCGGTGAGATTGAGGTGGGTTTCAGGGAGCAGGAGATGGGTGTCAGGGGGCATGGGGTGGGTCAGTGAGCTTAGGGTGGGTGTCAGGGCTCAGTCTCAGTCTTTCCTCTTCTGCTCCCTGGATCACTAGTCTCAGACCACCTGCCCTCTGCTCTGCACTGTATAGTAGGACGATCAGGCAGGAGACCTGAGGAGCTGCAGGACTACAACACTTAGGAGCTCAGTCCTGGCATGCTGGGACTTGTAGTGACACAGCAGCTAGAGCTTGCTGAGTGTCACCCCCTGGGTCTGCTTCCTTGTGCCAACCATAGCCCAAATGTTAGAACACTATTACTGTGCCAACCATAGCCCACCTCTTTACACTGTGCAGACCTCCCACCTGATCCATAGGTGAAGCCCCCAGGCTGCTGCCTGCCTGCACACTGATCCCCCTGCACCATGCACAGCTGCAGGCAGGGAAGGGTTAACCATTACAGGCCAGCCTGGGTGCCGCCCCTTGTAACCAGGAGGGATCCCCTGCTGCAGAGAATCATGGGGCTTCAGACTCCAGGCTGCAATCTACAGGGACAGTCACTGTGTGGGGTGATGAAGTGTTGCCACAGATCAGTGCTGCACACATAACGCTCCATGTACAGGGAGACACACTGCTGCTGCTGGGGGATTTCCTGCCCCTGGACTGAGGGAGGAAGCTTTCAGCAACACAGGGCAGGTCGGCAGTGATCGCAGCCTGTACTGTAATAAGTACAGGCTGCGATCACTGCTAATGCTGCAGATACTTACCCCAAACCCTCGCTCCCAGCAGCTTCTCCTCAACATCTTCTGTCCTCGCAGCCCACAGCAAACAAAATGGCCGCGATCTCCTCTCACAGCTGTGACGTAGCAGCCCAGTGGGCGTGTCCAGGTCACAGCTGAGAGGCAGGAGAAGCAGCCTCAATGTAAGAGATGCGGTCGGGGTCCGACTGTTGGCTCCTATGTCCATGTGTGCCGTAAGTGAGGAGTGCAAGTGTCGTTCCCAGACACACACACCCCCACTAGTCAAAATGGCAGCCCCCAGTGGCACACACAAATGTCAATAAATAAAAAACTATTAAAGTAGTTAATTTAATTTTGTATTAAAAATAATTGATTGTATAATCAATAATTATTAATACAAAAATTAAAATCACGGCACCTTCCCTTTAAAAACAAACTATGTCTTAAAAAAGACACGAATAAAACCAGTATCCAAAACAGAAAACAGCGCTGGAAAAGAAAAAGAACCCCGAACCCGGTAAACCAAGATGAAATAGCGAGTAGTATGAAGCGATCGATTATGTAGGCAAAAAGGAGACAAAACTATTGTGGTCATTAAGACCGAAAGGCGTGATGGCATTTAGTATATAGATCCATCTCGCCTCCCTCTCTGCCAACAATCTCTTCCAATCGCCTCCTCTTGTGCCAATGAAGACTCTTAATTATTATAGCTTTTTTGCACATCCATACGCACACTGCACTTTAGATACAGTCATGGCCAAAAGTATTGACACCCCTGCAATTCTGTCAGATAATACTCATTTTGTTCCTGAAAAAGATTGCAAGCACAAATTATTCGGTGTTATTATCTTCATTTAATTTGTCTTAAATCAAAAAACACAAAAGATAATGAAGCAAAAAGCAAAACATTGATTATTTCACACAAAACTCCAAAAATGGGCAAGACAAAAGTGTTGGCACCCTCAGCCTAATACTTGGTTGCACAACCTTTAGCCAAAATAACTGCGACCAACCACTTCCGGTAACCATCAATGAGTTTCTTACAATGCTCTGCTGGAATTTTTTCATTTAAGACAAATTAAATGAAGATAATAATACCAAATAATTTGTGTTTGCAATCATTTTCAGGAAGAAATCGAGTATTATCTGACAGAATTGCAGGGGTGTCAATACTTTTGGCCATGACTGTACATGCACATACGTGTATGCCTTCACTTGTGATTGTTACATTCTTGCTTGTTTGTTTGTGTTTATTGTTGATTAACCCCCCTTCCTTATTTCCCCGTTTTAGGTCGGTCCTTTTCTATATTTTTTATTGTTTCGGTACCCGGCTTTTTTCCCGTTGTTTTGGTGGCTTTAATGTAGCTATGCTTACTATTCAGTAATTGTTTTTTGGCTTCATTCACCAATTGATGCCTTTGGGCTTTTGCCCGTTTTACTCTGACGTTGTGGGCGTATGTAATGGATGGCGCCTCACACGTCACACTAGTGTTACGGCATCTGATACACTGCCGTCTTAGTACAGCGGGTGCATTGAGATTGCGGTCAGGTATGGACTTTCTGTGCATGCGCGCTTCACTTACAGGAAATAAGGTGTTTTCTTCCGGTTTTTATCGATACTGCACGCTTGTAATGAACGCCTTTTTTTCTTCCGTTAGCTGGGTACCCAATCGCCGGTATGTTTCTCAGGTGATGTTTATCGCCTATTACCTTTTGGCTCTTTTATTGGCTATTTGCTATATATATACTCAACTGGCCAGTACCCAACCACCCCTGGATGAAGCATTTCTCTCAAAACGCGCATCAGGGTGTGGTGGGTCCTCCTTATACTCCCTTATTGGTAACTTTGCCTTATGTCCAAATGTCTATTATGTGTATATAAGCTGCTGACAGTGTTACGTTCTGTCCTCACTGTGCCTATACAGGACTTTTGTTATTTCTGGTATTTTATTACCTTTATTTATATTTTTATTGTTTGATTTATAATCACAATCTTTTACATATATAATTATATATTTACCAGTCCTGTCTCGCTCACTGAGGGCATTTCATGCCTCATTAACTGATCTATGCTTTATCATTTTTTTGCAAGCTGTGTGCTGTGCTACTGAGATGGACTTGGGGAGTTTATTGTTGGTCCCCCACTGTTCCTGTACTTATGGTATTGCCGTGTATTTTTATACAATAGTCTATAATAAAGGTATATGTTTTACGGTACTTTTAGCCTTGTGTGAACTTTTTTCTTTTTAGTTTTGTCCTTGGTTGTACAACAAACTCTGCTGCCAGCGTTCTCACATGGGAATTTTCTAAGTAAGTCCGCTACAAGGGCCCTGTTGTACTGTAACATTTTTGTACACCTCTCTGCCAAAGGCAGAAGAGATTGAAAGTTCTCCTTGTAGCGTGGGTCTAAAAGTGTCACCAACCAGCAATGAGTGTCACCCAAAATTTTGATAATCCGGGGATCACGTGAAATGCAGCGCAACATAAAGTCAGCCATGCGTGCCAGACTGCTAACAGGCAAGACTTCCGTGTCCTCACCAACAGGACGACTGACCATGCTGTCCTCCTCTTCCTCATCCTCCTCCTCCTCCCTGTCCTCAGGCCATCCACGCTGAACAGACGCTAATACAGATGTGTTTGTAGTACCGTCTATAGCGCATGAAAGTAGCTCCTGTTCTTTCTCCTCCTCCTCATTGCCTACCAATCCACGTTGAGAAGACCTGAGGCTGGGCTGAGTGTAATCCCCCTGTATGTTTCCTTGCTCCATGTCCTCATGCTCCACCTGCAATGCATCTTCTTTGATTGTGAGCAGAGAGTTTTTCAGAATGCTGAGAAGCGGGATGGTGATGCTAATTATGGCGACATTGCCGCTCACCATCTTGGTGCAGTCCTCAAAGTTTTGGAGGATGTTACATATGTCTGACATCCATGTCCACTCCTGAGGTCTTATGTGTGGAGTCTGACCTGAAATTCGAATGCCTTGTTGATGTTGGTAGTCAACAACGGCCCTCTTCTGCTCATAAATCCTTTCCAACATATGCAGCGTAGAATTCCAGTGCGTGGGGACATCGCACAACAGTCGGTGAGCTGGATGCTGAAACCGCTTCTGCTGTAGCACAGCAAGGGCGGCTGAAGCTGTAGCTGACTTTAAAAAATGGGTAGACAGACAGCGTACTTTCACTAGCAGATCCGGCAGCTCCAAGTAGCTTTTCAGAAAATGTTGAACCACAAGGTTAAGCACATGGGCCAAGCAAAGTACGTGTGTGAGCTAACCTTGCCTCAGAGCCGCCACCAGGTTATGGCCATTGTCACACACGTCCATGCCTGACTGTAGGTTCAGCAGTGTCATCCAAACATCTGACTGCTCTTTCAGCGTTGTCCACAACTTTTCTGCATTGTGCGGTTTGTCACCTATGCAGATTAGCTTCAGCACAGCCTGTTGCCGCTTGGCTGAAGCAGTGCTGCAGTGCTTCCAGCTTCTGACTGATGTGTTGATTTCAGACATGGACGATGAAGAAGAGGAGGAGGCGGAGGTGCAGGAGCTGTAGACTGTGGGGGCAACCCTGACTGACGTAGGGCCAGCAATCCTCGGCGTGTGGAGGATGTGTTCCATCCCAAGGTCCGAGTGGGTCCCGGCTTCCACTATGTTAACCCAGTGTGCCATCATTGAGATGTACCATCCCTGCCCACAAGCACTTGTCCATGTGTCCGTGGTTAGGTGGACTTTCCCGGTAACAGCATTGTTGAGGGCACGAGTAATGTTGTGGGACACATGCTGGTGTAATGCCGGTACAGCACACCGGGAGAAATAGTGGTGACTGGGGACCGAGTACCTAGGGACGGATGCTCCCATCAGGTTGCGTAAAGCTTCTATCTCAACAAGCCTAAAAGGCAGCATTTCTAGTGCAAGCAGAAGAGAAATATTAGAATTGAGGACTGTGGCCTGTTGGGCGTTGGTGGGGTATTTCCGCTTGTGTTCCAAAGACTGGGTTATAGACAAGTGAACGCTGTGCTGGGACAAGGACGTGGACGCTCTTGCTGATGGTGCTGCTTGACTGTGGGCCACAACAGGTGCAGGGCTAGAGGCATCTTCACATGCACGGTGTACTGGGGATTGGCTTCTGCGCAAAACAGTAGAAGAAGCAGTGGTGTGACAAGCAGGCAGTGGTCCTGGAGCCTGGGGTTCGGCCCACAAAGTCAGGTGCTTTGCTTGCATGTGCCTGATCATGCTGGTGGTGGTCAGGCTGGTTGTTTTGCTACCCTTGCTGTTTCGAGCATGGCAGGTGCTGCAAATCACCTGTTTGGGGTTATCGGCAGAGTCTTTAAAAAATAGCCAGACTCAGGAAGATCTCACAGGTGGAATGGCAACTTCACTCATGTTGGTGTTACTTTGAATGGATGCACGCCTTCTGTCTGTGGCCACCACACTGTTTCTTCCTGCCTGTTGGGGAATATGCCTCCTTCCCCATTTGTGCTGCTGTCCTCGCTTTGCATGTCCTCCTGCCAGGTTGGGTCAGTCACTTTGTCATCCACCACCTCGTCTTCCACATTCGCACCCTGCTCCTCCTCCTGATTTTCTGGCAATTATGTCTCATCATCGTCCACCTCTTGTGACACTTTTCCACCATCGCCTTCATGTGACAAGGGCTGGTCAAAGCTTTGGGCAGCTCTACATGTGATCTCATCTTTCACCACTTCAAGCTGACCGGCAGAGATTTCTGAATCTTGAAATGGAAAACTGAACAGCTCTTCAGAGTGTCCAAGTGTGGGATCAGTTGTCTCAGGGCACTCGGCATAGTGGGAGGACGGAGGATCAGGGTGAGGAATAACCTGGCCACGCTCACGGCTACTCAGACTTGACCGTGTGGAAGACAAGGGGGTGATGGCTAAGTGACTGGAAGAATTATCCGCTATCCAACCAACAACCGTTTCAAAGTGCTCTGGCTTCAACAGTGGTATGCTGCGGTCTCCTAGAAACTGGGACAGGAAGGTCGAGCGAGAAGATGTGGATCTTTGTTATTGCCCACTTTCACCTTGCCCACGGCCTCGTCCTCTGGATGCACCATAAGCATTTTTTTCAAGTTAATTTATGCTAAATAGCGCTGTATAGAATTTGAGTATCACACAGCCATAATGTAAGTACACTGGCCTCCAACGGCAAAACTTGGAGCAGAGATATATGACGGCTGTTACAGAAATACCACACTGACAAATCTGTGGCCTTTCAAATTTTTTTTAGGCTGAATAGCGCTGTATAGAATTTGAGTATCACACAGCCATAATGTAAGTACACTGGCCTCCAACGGCAAAACTTGGAGCAGAGATATATGACGGCTGTTACAGAAATACCACACTGGCAAATCTGTGGCCTTTAAAAAATTTTTTGGGGCTAAATAGCGCTGTATAGAATTTGAGTATCACACAGCCACAAAGTAAGGACACCTGCCTCCTATGCCCAAACTTAGAGCACAGAGGTATATGAGGCCTTTTTCAGTGAATTTAAAACACCAAAAAAAGGGGCACAAGGGTAGCACACACAACTATGCTATGTATGCCTGACAAACTATAATTTTTCAACAGGCCTCAGTCTGGCAGAACAGACTATATTTTGTTTTTTTTGGGGGGGATATTTTGGAAAAAAAAAAAGGTTTATAGACAGTAAATAAGCAGACTGCAGTTACCGCCGAATAATCCCTGAAATGCTCGCTGCTCGGCGAGTACCCCAATACTAGGGCGAATAACGAATAGTGGCGAGCACGTTCGCTCATCACTAGGTATTAGCAAAGAAGTATTTTTATTGTATGATCGGATGATCTGAAGCATTTTAGCATGGTTTATGTTTCATTTCCTTGCCATGTTTGAGCACTTGTGATACTTTCATGGAAGTAACAATTAAAGGAGTTTTCTGATGCTTTCATAAATTGGACCAAGCAAGAATGAGGGTAGTTGCATAAAATAATGAAGGATCTATTACTTACCTGATAAATTTGACCCCTTACACCCATTTACGCCACTTAGGATGCTGAAGGACAGATAAGTAGCAGTGCTGAACTGACATTGGATATATTAGGTAAGCAATGTATCTTTAATTTTTATGCTATTCCCATTTAGTTCAATTATTGAAAAAGTCAGACAACCTCTTTATGTATCGTAATTAGGAAATGTGAGCTGATTTCAACTGAAAACATTTTTTCAAAATATTGTTTTGGAACACTACTAATCTTTTATATATTCAAACAATATTAAAGTATTTTACTATTCAAATGTTTGTATAATGTTCTTAACTATTGGAATAATCTATAGAAGGCCAGTCATATGGTACAACACCATTTTATGGTAACTCTTAGGAGGTAATATACTCTTTAATCCTTCTCAGAGTAACGCCTGGGGAGATTGTTGCTTGATTTAGCTAAAGAAGAATAATTTATATTGTATGGATAATGAAAGAAAATTAAAATTTAATCAGCTCACCATCAGAGCAAGGAAGCCCGTGATCATGCCACTGCACAGTGTCTTGTAGACATGCATAGAAGGATGATCCAGCTTCCAAGTCCAGGAAGCTGGATCGTTCTTCTATTCATATTATGTCATAGCAATATTTATTTATGTAATTTATAGATGTAATTGTAAAATCTATAAGCCATTTCACAATTGATAATGAATATTGAAGCAAGGCTATGACCTCTAGGTGACCCCATTGCAAGGGAGTAATAATAATAATTTTATTTCTATAGCACCAAAATTACTCCGAAGCACTTTACATTTTAGAGGGGACTTGTACAGACAATGAAATACATTACATTATAGGGAGACACGAAAGGTGGATTTTACCACAATTGCTTTCATTGTTCTGACCAGCCATAATGTAATAAATCGGGTGTTCATGTAATGCTGCTTTAATCAGTTATCAGCCAGAATGTGTAAAAGTACAGACACAGTGTTCTATTAAATGAATAAAGTGCGTGAGAACATAATATGAGAAACCTGTTTATGAAGAAAATTTTGAATGGGCAACACAGGGATAGTTAGATAAATATGTTGAGGCAGTAGGCCAGTCTTAAGAAATGTGTTTTTAGGGCAAACTTAAAACTGTGGGTATTGGGGATTAATCAAAATGTCCTAGGTAGTGCATTCCAAAGAATTGGCGCAGCACGTGAGAAGTCTTGGAGACGGGAGTGGGAGGTTCTGATTATTGAGGATGTTAATCTTAGGTCATTAGCAGAATGAAGGGTAGGGTGGTAGACTGAGAGGGAGGAGATGTAAGGAGGTGTTGAACCATGGAGAGCTTTGCAGGTGAGAATGATAAGTTTATATTGAATTCTGGAGTGGATAGGTAACCAGTGCAATGACTGGCACATGATAGAGGCATCGGTGTAACAGTTGGTTAGGAATATGATCCTGGCTGCTGTGGGCATGTTGCTGGAGAGTAATGGTAGGAACACACACGGAAATGGCAATGTCGTGCATAGGTAGGATAATAGATGGTACTGGAAACCAAATCTACAGATTGTTTGTCCAATAGGGGCAGTATACAAGGTGAAGAGGATGGGGCCTAGGACTGATCCTTGAGGAACCCTAACAGTAAGGGGAAGATGAGAGGAGGAGGACCCAGCAAAAAAAACCCCATTGATGTGAACAGGAAATTAAAGATGATTATCTTATGGATCACAGACCATTCACAGGAACAAACAATTCAAGTAACTCTTACTTCCCAATTATTGGCCAGCAATCACCAGACAAATTAACAAAATACTCCTATGTGGGATGAGATATTTTTGCGTAGGCTTAAAATCATCATTCTTAGCTGCAGATTTTCTGTGTAAACAAGTATATGCTGCTGATGTACAGCACAATCATAACAGTTTACATATTTAGCTTTCGACTGTCCTTTTATTTTCTCATATGTGAACTGCACATATGAAAAAATAGATGATCATCCAAAGAAAACAAATCTGTAATATATTAACAAATGGAAATCACAGAAGTATAGACAAAAGGTGAAGGTTTTGTTGGTAGCAACCAATCAGTCTTTATCAGATGAAAATGGCTTTGAAGTTGCTAAGCTAATCATAGGTATTTATTTTTTTGAGAAATTCACATCTAAATTTTAAAACAGGTGGTACAGAAAGTACTTATGTTGTCACATTTACTTCTTAGAAAACTAGAAAACAATTGGAAGATGGTTAAGAAAATTTTTATTGCCAGTTTCATGTTCTAAAAATTTAACTGTTAGTCATGACAGCAGAAGATAGTTTATTAGACCACAGGAGATGTCTTCCTCGATAGCTGAATGGCTTCAAGTGATGGAAAGAATCAAGAATAAGGCCGGGGTCACACTTGCGAGTGTGATGCGAGAAACTCACGCGAGTCTCTTGCATCAATACCCGTCAACGCTGACGGCACTCGAACCGGAGCGTGTGGCTGCATGTATTTCTATGTAGCCGCATGCTCCAATCCAAGTGCTGGCAGCAGTGCCGGGTATTGATGCGAGTTTCTCGCATCACACTCGCAAGTGTGAACCCGGTCTAAGAATAAAATTTATATGGGTTTGCTACTCACCTGTTCCAGCTCCAGTGCCAGGCCTAACTCCATTCTATTATGGCCACTTCTCTGTTGTTGTATGGCACAAGATCATGCTCCATGAAGACGTATTGGACAAAATCTTTATCATGGTTGCCAAACAAAGAAATTCGAATATCGACCACTAGGAAATTCCACTGCATTTGGGAATCTAAGAGCTGAGCCTTAAGGTACCGTCACATTTAGCGACGCTCCAGCGATATAGACAACGATCCGACCAAAACTAGATCGCTGGAGCGTCGCTGTTAGGTCGCTGTAGAGATGTCAAACACAGCAACTCCAGAACGATGCAGGAGCGATCCAGTGATGTACTTATCGTTCTCGCTGGTTGTTAGCTCTGTGAAAAAACATTGCAGGCATCGTTGCTTTTGTTGTCAAACATGACGAATCACGCCAACCTGACGACCAAATAAAGTTCTGGACTTTCAGCTACGACCAGCGATGTCACAGCAGGATGCTGCGTGTCAAACACAACGAGATCGCTATCCAGGACGCTGCAACGTCACAGATCATTGTCGTTCTCGTTGTAAAGTTGCTCAGTGTGAAGGTACCTTTACTCTTGTGCAGATCCAAATCTCAAAAAAGATCGTTGAGTTCACTTTGTATTTTAAAATGTTATTCAGTTGAGGTAGTTGACAGAAAGTCTGGATCATGAGAGGAAGATGCTTCATGACACCAAGTACCCTCTTCTTCTTCACTTGAATCGACTGAAAATGTTTCTGGTGCTAGTGGTGCTGGGCACATTCCAGAAGGAATGTTTGGATGCTGTAAAGTCCACTTCTTCTTCCTTGTAACTTCTTTCTTAATGGTGGACACCATGCAGAAATAGCTATTTGTAGTGTATTCGGTTGGCTTTCTCCATATCATTGGGACTGCAAAAGGCATAGATTGTCTATTCCCATGCAACCACTGGGTAAGATGTGTTGCACATGTAATGCAGCCCATCTCTTGTTCTGATCTCCTATCCTGCAGCCAAAATCCAAGTTGTAGGCTTTGCTTGTCATGGTAGTCAAGAATGAGGCATATTTGAAAAACCATATAGAGCCATGTCAGTATGCTTAAAAACTAAGCTAAGAAATCCTAAAATGGTAACTATTATGACCTGGAGGTCAGGACAACAATGGACCTGGTGGTCAAGAGCACACAGAATGACCTGATAGTCACTGATAATATAGGACGAGCTCTGGGACGTGGGAACTCTGCTGACCGCAATCCCTAATCCTATCAACCACACTAGAAATAGCCGTGGATTGCTCTTAACGCTCCCTATGCAACTCGGCACAGCCTAAGGAACTAGCTAGCCCTAAAGATAGAAAAATAAAGCCTACCTTGCCTCAGAGAAATTCCCCAAAGGAAAAGGCAGCCCCCCACATATAATGACTGTGAGTAAAGATGAAAATACAAACACAGAGATGAAATAGATTAAGCAAAGTGAGGCCCGACTTACTGAACAGACTGAGGATAGGAAAGGTAGCTTTGCGGTCAGCACAAAAACCTACAAAAAGACCACGCAGAGGGCGCAAAAAGACCCTCCGCACCGACTCACGGTGCGGAGGCGCTCCCTCTGCGTCCCAGAGCTTCCAGCAAGCAAGACAACAATCAAAATAGCAAGCTGGACAGAAAAATAGCAAACCAGAGAAAAACAAGCAGTCACTTAGCTTCTGCTGGGAAGACAGGTCACAAGAACGATCCAGGAGTGAACTAGACCAATACTGGAACATTGACAGGTGGCATGGAGCAAAGATCTAAGTGGAGTTAAATAGAGCAGCCAGCTAACGAATTAACCTCGTCACCTGTGGAAGGAAACTCAGAAACACCCACAGCCACCAGAGAAAGTCCATGGACAGAACCAGCCGAAGTACCATTCATGACCACAGGAGGGAGCCCAACAACAGAATTTACAACAGGTAACCCTTACACAGAGAGCATTTTTAAACGTAGGTGACACAACTGTAATTAGGAATACATTGTCGGAGCTGCGTTGCCTGTGACAACACATCTTCAATCTGGTCACAGCTGTGTGTGGGGTGAATTATTCTAGATGTACTGCTACTTTGCTTGGTAGGTCAAGGGACATGAGCCATTGTTTCATGTGAGACTGTCATGCCTGATCATTACGTATTAGAAAAGCCCCTGCGGTGTAGTAGTCCACACGACTTGGAGGGCAGATATGCAGTCTAATTGAACAATCGAACAATGAGAGATTACCTCCCCCACCTTCCCCCAATCCTGTGGTACAATGCCATGAAATGAGATTTGTGGCATATAAAAGGGCCCAGGAACCACAGTTACAGATGGTGGAATTCAGATCTCCTCCACTGATTATCACTGAGCCTACAAAGTTTTTTGGAGAACTCAGGTTGGGATAATCAGGTCACCTGGTCACATACCTCACTGTGCTCAGTCAGCTTCCAAAGCTTGCTGCTACCTCTTCTTTGTGGGTGCCCACAAAAAGCGGAGTGCTACTGGTTGGGGTACTTGACCCTGAATGCCACCAAGTCACGGAGGTTCTAATCTCTGGTGAGCCAGCGGAAGGGTGAGACTGTCATTTGCACTCTCTTGTGTACTTGATGGGAATGTACTGTATGTTGTTGACTGTTGGTGAGCCAATAAAGAGGGCAGACAAAAGGACCAGGTCCCAGCCTGTGGACAGCAGTCCAGGGAAGCATTTAAATGTAATTTCCAGCTCAGGAGAGGGAGGCCACACCCCGGTTTGCACAGAATGCAAAAATGCAAAAATTAAACACAAAAATTGAGCTTGATTTAAGTTGGTATACATGCTGAACACAATCGCATGTTCACTCTGGCCATAAAGCATACAAAACCTACAAGAAGCAAAATAAACATAAACCCTACTGTTACTAAATAAGTAAAAAGCAAACGTGATTTAAAGTAACACAGAGTTCTTTGTAATACTGGTTTTGGTAAAAAATAACATAAAAGCCATCCCACCATCGACAAGGTAACCCTAATCGGGACCATCCTACGCTGTCTAATATTAAAACCTTACCATGTGTCAGAATTGACCTCAATGTGTGAATAAGGGCAGACAAAAGGACCGAGTCTCGACCTGTGGACACCAGTCTGGGGAAGCCTTTAAATATAATTTCTTGCTCAGGAGAGGGAGGCCACACCCCTGCTTGCACAGAATGAAAAAATACAAAGAAAAAAACACCAAAACTGAGCTTGAATTAAGTTGGTATACATGCAGCATATAAATAAAAATAAAATAAAAATATAATAAGAAAGAACCTATACATGTTTGGTATCAACAAACTCATAATGACCTGGAGAATCATAATGACAGGCTAGTTTTAGCATTTAGTGAACATGGCAAAATAGCAAAACAGAAAACGATTGTTTTTTGGGCAATTTCACTCCACGTTGAATATTTTTCCTGTTTTCCAGTACACTTTATAGCAAATCCAATAGTGTCGTTCAAAAGTACAACTCGTCTCACAAAAAACAAATCTTCACATGGCCATATTGACGGAAAAATAGTTATGAGAAAAAGCAAAAAACAGAAACTCAAAAATGGAAAAACCCAAGGTGGTGAAGGGGTCAATACCTGATATTTTGGTCATCTCACTTACATTTACAGTTCATGATCCATGTTGGCCTGCAAGATTGTTTGTTTATCTCTGCATTTTATTGCTTCCTGTTTTCTTAAGTTAGTTGTTTGATTGCTAATGAGTTAAATTAGGATTGGATCTATAAAAATACCTCCTACATATTCAGAGTTAAAGTGATTACATAGTGGATGCTTTCCTGAAACGGAAAGTACTTGCAAGCAGCATAATACAAAGAATAGCAGGTTTACCCAGAATCCTTTGCAGTAGGCGGAGCTATGCAAATCATCTCTTTCCACCCCTGTCTAATCCACAGCGCTTGGAACCGCCAAGCGTGCAATGCTGCGGATTAGTTTCTAAATTTACACAGCCAACCAATTCCTACCTGTGGACACGTGTTAAAGTGAAGCATTTATGCAAGGGACTCTTATGCAGATTTTATCCAAGTGCTATATTTTTTCAAAGTGTCAGGGCAGTTAAACATAGCAGATGGACAGGGAAGGAGACTGATAAGACATGTAAAAAGAGACGGGTGGACCCCCAGCTGTTCAGTCCTGCGATTTTTGGATGAACAGTTAAAAAAAGTTCGGGCTCGGGTACCAGAACAGTACTCAGACCTGAACCCAGTCCCCATTCAGTGAATTGTTGCCTGAACATCCAGTGTTTGCCATGCTGTCATGTGCATGACAGTGCGACAAACAATGCTTCTGGTCGGTGGTAAAATCATTACTGCCGGTCAGACAGCCGCGGTTCCCATTCTGTGAAATTACACCGTGAGCCCGCAGCTGTGATCGGAGGTAAAAAGTTTACCTTCAGTCACTGGTGTCGGCTGATGGTACAACTGCTCCCATCAGGCTACGCATGCTGTCTCTAATAACAGCCAGCGAGAGCAGGTGGCAGCTGATGGGAGAAGTGAGGGGGGGACAAGGCAACCATCACCACAATAGAGGGGCCGATGTAACATGAATAGTACATGAGCATTGACCCTACTAATGAATAATGACCATGGATATTAGTGTTTATTGCTGCATAAGGCATCTAAACAAAAGGAATACTATCTCTTTTGACACCCCCGTACATTAGAAATATCGGCTTGACCGAGCATTCCTGCAAATTATGAATTAAGGGTAAGGGACTGCAAATGATGAATTGAGGATGGGGAGAGCAAATTATGGCTTGGGAACTGGGGGAGAGCAAATAATGATGAATTTTGAGGGTGGGGTAAACGATGGTGTATTGACACTGGGGGACAGAGGAGAGAAAATGATGAACTGAGGTTGGGGGACAGCAAATGATGTTGAATTGAGGGTGGGGCAGCAAATAATGATAGATTGAGGGTGGGGCAGAGTAAATGATGTATTGAATGTAGGGGAGAGAAGTTGATAAAGGAAAGAGGGTTGGGTGGGAGAGAGAGAAGACATGATGTAATGAATTGTGGTGGAAGGGGCATGTAAATATAATGAATCGGGGAAGGGGAAGAGCATAGTGGGGACATTGAGGATGCAGTGATTGGTATTCAATTGGATGAAAGAGTACAGGTGCTAATTAATTGACATATTTATTAGGAGGTGGATTATAATTTATATTTGGAATGGTGGGTTGCATAATAACTAATTATGTATTACTAGTGGGTACACATCTGTGTTCAGCTAAGTAGTGTAGAAGAAAGGAAAAAGTGGGGAATGTGTTCTGGAAGCTCTAGATAACTGTTGTTTTATGCAGAGACGAGTCCTGGCTAGACTAAGGCTGGTTTCACATTTGCGTTTTTTGCCGCTGCGTTTTAACGCATATAAACGCATGCGGTTTTTTTCCCTATATTTAACATTAAAAACGCATGCTTTTTTTGTACGCGTTTGGCTGCGTTTGACGACGCATGCGTCGTTTCTATGCTTGCGTTTTGTTGCGAAAACGCATGCATCTAAAAAAGCAGCGTTTGTACACGTTTACACGCGTTTTATTCAACACCTGTGGATGAGTTTTAAACGCTGCATTTTTAAACGCAAATGTGAAACTAGCCTAAGTGATGGCAGTCTGCGCTGGATGAAGAAGAAAAGAAGGATGATGATGAAAAGAGAGATGAAGGACTTTAGTTAGAGATGTCACTGGTAAGTCAATGTATTACCTGTACACCTGCACTATACACCTATACACTGTATACTATGTACAGAGCTCCTGTGTATAATGTCACTGGTGATCACTGTATTACCAGTACACTGACACTACATACAGAGCTCCTGGGTATAATATCACTTGTGATCACTCTATTATCTGTACACTGATACTATATACAGAGCTCCAATGTTTAATGTCACTGGTGATCACTGTATTACCTGTACACTGACAGTATATACAGAACTCCTGTGTATAATGTCACTGGTGAGCCCTGTGTTACCTGTACACTGACCGTATATGCAGAGTTACTGTGTATAATGGCACTTAGTATTGTGGGTTTTTTTTATTAATGATCAGTATTGTAGTATTCGGCCAGTATGTGCTGGTAACATGTGGTCTGGTTTGGTGTGGTGGTATTTGTGTTTGTATGTGGTATTATTCAGTCACTATGTGGTGGTAATGTGCGGTCTGGTCATGGTGTGGTAGTACTTGTTCCTTGCATGTGGTTTTATTCAGTTACTATGTGGTGGTAATATGTGGTCCGGCCATGGTGTTGCGGTATTTGTTCTTTGCATATGGTATTATTTGATAACTATGTGGTGCTAATATGTGGTCTGGTCATGGTGTGGTGACATTTGTCCCTTGTATGTGGTATTATTTGGTCACTATGTGGTGATAATATGTGCTGTAGTCACGATGTGATGGTATGTGACCCTTGTATGTGGTATTAATGGTCAGTTTAAAAAATGAATGTGACACATTCCCTTTAAGAAAAATAAATTAAAAGTATACCTAAAAAGAATATTGGGTATTTTAAGAAAATGTTATTAGGTTAGAGTAGAGCAGGGCCCTGCCAAAAGAGTCTTCATTGTCATTGTTTGACTTAAAGAAATTTTTTGGCCAAAACAAAAGCTCTTGGCTATATATGTGATCTGGTGTTCAATGGGGACAGTTAATGTGTGATTGGTGAGGACGTGGTACAGAAGTGGAGTTTTTCGAAGAGTGGGCCATGGGACTGTGAAAGGTTCGAGAGGTGAGGGAAAAGTTTCAAGGGGGCCCGGAAATTTTCCCAGTATGGTGGCAGCTCTGGCCGTATTATGTACATATTTAATTCGTAATCGGTAATACGAGCACTTTTCTTAAAATTGCAAAAAGTCGGTAACATTCGGTAAAAGAATAAAAACCAACAATTCTTGTGCCGCATTTAGTAAAATCACAGAGTGACAAGTTAGAATAGAATAGAAGGAATAGATATATACACGGAGAATAGAGAGATATATAGATGTCAGTGACATGCACACATATATATATGTATATACAGTGGGGCAAAAAAGTATTTAGTCAGTCAGCAATAGTGCAAGTTCCACCACTTAAAAAGATGAGAGACGTCTGTAATTTACATCATAGGTAGACCTCAACTATGGGAGACAAACTGAGAAAAAAAAATCCAGAAAATCACATTGTCTGTTTTTTTAACATTTTATTTGCATATTATGGTGGAAAATAAGTATTTGGTCAGAAACAAACAATCAAGATTTCTGGCTCTCACAGACCTGTAACTTCTTCTTTAAGAGTCTCCTCTTTCCTCCACTCATTACCGGTAGTAATGGCACCTGTTTAAACTTGTTATCAGTATAAAAAGACACCTGTGCACACCCTCAAACAGTCTGACTCCAAACTCCACTATGGTGAAGACCAAAGAGCTGTCAAAGGACACCAGAAACAAAATTGTAGCCCTGCACCAGGCTGGGAAGACTGAATCTGCAATAGCCAACCAGCTTGGAGTGAAGAAATCAACAGTGGGAGCAATAATTAGAAAATGGAAGACATACAAGACCACTGATAATCTCCCTCGATCTGGGGCTCCACGCAAAATCCCACCCCGTGGGGTCAGAATGATCACAAGAACGGTGAGCAAAAATTCCAGAACCACGCGGGGGGACCTAGTGAAGGAACTGCAGAGAGCTGGAACCAATGTAACAAGGCCTACCATAAGTAACACACTACGCCACCATGGACTCTGATCCTGCAGTGCCAGACGTGTCCCACTGCTTAAGCCAGTACATGTCCGGGCCCGTCTGAAGTTTGCTAGAGAGCATTTGGATGATCCAGAGGAGTTTTGGGAGAATGTCCTATGGTCTGATGAAACCAAGCTGGAACTGTTTGGTAGAAACACAACTTGTCGTGTTTGGAGGAAAAGAATACTGAGTTGCATCCATCAAACACCATACCTACTGTAAAGCATGGTGGTGGAAACATCATGCTTTGGGGCTGTTTCTCTGCAAAGGGGCCAGGACGACTGATCCGGGTACATGAAAGAATGAATGGGGCCATGTATCGTGAGATTTTGAGTGCAAACCTCCTTCCATCAGCAAGGGCATTGAAGATGAAACGTGGCTGGGTCTTTCAACATGACAATGATCCAAAGCACACCGCCAGGGCAACGAAGGAGTGGCTTCGTAAGAAGCATTTCAAGGTCTTGGAGTGGCCTAGCCAGCCTCCAGATCTCAACCCTATAGAAAACCTTTGGAGGGAGTTGAAAGTCCGTGTTGCCAAGCGAAAAGCCAAAAACATCACTGCTCTAGAGGAGATCTGCATGGAGGAATGGGCCAACATACCAACAACAGTGTGTGGCAACCTTGTGAAGACTTACAGAAAACGTTTGACCTCTGTCATTGTCAACAAAGGATATATTACAAAGTATTGAGATGAAATTTTGTTTCTGACCAAATACTTATTTTCCACCATAATATGCAAATAAAATGTTAAAAAAAACAGACAATGTGATTTTCTGGATTTTTTTTCTCAGTTTGTCTCCCATAGTTGAGGTCTACCTATGATGTAAATTACAGACGCCTCTCATCTTTTTAAGTGGTGGAACTTGCACTATTGCTGACTGACTAAATACTTTTTTGCCCCACTGTATATTGCATAGATAGAAGAAAAGCAGGCAATTCATGTGCCATGTTCTGAAAACCACAGCAGGAGTCAACATGATGAAAGAGATGGATTACATACAGCAAATACAAATAGAATAGGTAGATATACAGATTTCTATGACATATACAATTAGTACAGTGTGTGTGCAGCTTACTGTACATGTATTTACAGCGTAAATTACTGCGTAATTTTTGTAATTAGCAGAGAGAAAGCCAGTGGCTGAGGGCCGATATTTATAGTCTGGGAAGGGGGTAATACCCATGGTGCTTCCCAGGCTATTAATATCATCTCACATCTGTATACTTAGCCTTTATTAAAAATATGAAAAAATGGGGGTCACTAACAAAAAAAGATGTAGGGTCCCTCTATAATTAATAACCAGCAAAGGCTATGCAGACAGCTGCGGGCTGATATTAATAGCCTAGGAAGGGGCCATGGATACTGGCGCCCCCCAGACTAAAATCATCAGCTCTTAGATGCCCCAGAAAAGGTGCATCTCAAAGATGCACCAATTCTGGCACTTAGCCTCGCTCTTCCCACTTGCCCTGTAGCGGTGGTAAGTGGAGTGATAGTGGGGGTGCTTGATGTCACCTTTCTATTGTCAGTTGACATCAAGCCCACAGCTTAGTAATGAGAGAGGCGTCTATAAGACACCTATCCAATACTAATCCTGTAGTTATATGGTAAATAAAGACATAGCCAGAATAAAGTCCTTTATTAGAAATAAGACAAAACAAAGTTTTTCTTTTTTATTTAAAAATAACAAACAAATAACAAATAACAGTTATACTCACCTAACGCCTATTCCACTGAAGCCCTCGTTCTCCTGTAATAAAACTAAAATGAAAAAACAACAATATCCCTCACCTATCAGTCGTTCTGTCCCAAAACGCATTCCATATCTGGGGTATTAAGAGTTTTCAACCTGAATGGTGCCAAGATGCAACCGTCCAAGCTGAGAACCACTGGTGACTGATCTGCTGTCTGCTTTAGCCAGGCTGGTTGTCATAAATGGGGGGACCTCATGCCATTTTTTAAATTATTTATTTAATTAATTAAAAAATATGGCATGGAGACCCCTCTATTATTGACAACCAGCCTTGCTGAAGCTGACAGCTGAGAGTTTTGCCTAGCTGGTTATCAAAAATAGAGGGAAACCCACGCAGGTTTTTTTTAAAAAAAAAAATCATTTATTTACTCCTGCTATCACTGTTATTAGTGGCAGCAGGTGGCAGCTGATGGGAGCTGTAGTCCTTATCAGCTGACACCAATGACCGGAGGTAAACTTTATACCTCTGATCACGGCTGAGCGCTCACGCTGTTTTTGCCACTGATCAGAAGCACTATGCCGGTGTTTCCCAGCTGTCCCACATGGTGGGAGACACCTGCTTTTGTGCTGTGTATGTTCGGCTATACACCATGTTCCAAATTATTATGCAAATTATATTTATCTCGGATTTTCCTAAATGGTCGGTGCAAATGATAATCAGTCTAATAAAAGTCATCACCCATTAGATTATACATCAAATTTTATTGAAGAAATCTCCCAATGATAACAGTTTAATCTCCAAAATGAATAATGCACTGTTCCAAATTATTAGGCACAGTAGAATTTCTAAACATTTGATATGTTTTAAAGAACTGAAAATGCTCATTTGTGGAATTTGCAGCATTAGGAGGTCACGGTCACTGAACAAAAAAGCTATTTAACTCCAAAACATCCTAACAGGCCAAGTTACACGTCAACATAGGAACCCTTCTTTGATATCACATTCACAATTCTTGCATCCATTGAACTTGTGAGTTTTTGTAGAGTTTCTGCTTGTATTTCTTTGCATGAAGTCAGAATAGCCTCCCAGAGCTGCTGTTTTGATGTGAACTGCCTCCCATCCTCATAGATCTTTTGCTTGATGATACTCCAAAGGTTCTCTATAGGGTTGAGCTCAGGGGAAGATGTTGGTCACACCATGAGTTTATCTCCATTTATGCCCATAGCAGCCAATGACTGAGAGGTATTTTTGCAGCATGAGATGGTGCATTGTCATGCATGAAGATGATTTAGCTCCTGAAGGCACGTTTCTGCTTTATACACTATGGAAGAAAGTTGTCAGTCAGAAACTCTATATACTTTGCAGAGGTCATTTTCACACCTTCAGGAACCTTAAAGGGCCCTATAAGCTGTTTCCCCATGTTTCCGGCACAAAACATGACTCCTCCACCTCCTTGCTGACGTCGCAGCCTTGTTGGGACATGGTGGCCATCCACCAACCATCCACTACTCCACACATCTGGACTATCCAGGGTTGCTCGACACTCATCAGTAAACAAGACTGTTTGGAAATTAGTCTTCGTGTATGTCTGGGACCACTGCAACCCTTTCTGCTTGTGAACACTGTTTAGAGGTGGCCGAATAGTAGGTTTATGCACCACAGCAAGCTTTTGAAGGATCCTACACCTTGAGGTTCGAGGGACTCCAGGGGCACCAGCAACTTCAAATAATTGTTTGCTGCTTTGTAATGGTATTTTGGCAGCTGCTCTCTTAATCCAATGAATTTGTCTGGCAGAAACCTTCCTCATTATGCCTTTATCTGCATGAACTCTGTCTGTGCTCTGTTTCAGTCACAAATCTCAAATGCACTATTTAACGCTTTTCAACAGCAGAGAGATCCGTTTTATTTCCCATATTGCTTGAAACCTGTGGCCTGCTTAATAATGTGGAACATCATTTTTAAGTAATTTTCCTTTAATTAGAATCCCCTGGAAAACTAATTATCACATGTGTTTAAGATTGATTTCAGTGATCCATTGAGCCCCGAGACACAATACCATCCATGAGTTTATTTGAAAAACAAAACAATTAAATCTTTATGACGCTTAAATCAAATTTGCATAATAATTTGGTGTATTCGGAGATTAAATCAACTATTAAATCGTTGAATATTGCAAATTCGGCGATCGTGAGCCGAACCAAATATTTAAATGTTTGCTCATCTGTAGTTATCACTATATTACCCTATCTTATCTTCCCTTCCCTTCTATTGAGGTTCATGCTGTCAGACGCTACTCTTCCTTCTCCCTGCAAGTGGCAGTTGTGTATCGCCCTCCTGGTCCATTCACTCAGTTTCTGGATCACTTTGCCACCTGGCTCCCACAGTTCATATTCTGTGATATCCCCACTCTTATCACTGGGGACTTTAACATACCCATTTTCTTGATCCCCTTTCCCCATCTGCTACTCACCTTTTATTGGTAACTTCCTCCTTCAGTCTTTCACAGCTTAATAACTCACCTACTCATTAACACGAGAATATTCTGGAATTGATCTTCCTCCAACTCTGCCCAGTGCATGATTTTACTAAATAACCTCTCCCGCTCTCTGACCACAACCTTCTTTCTTTCTCTGTCACCCCACTCAGGAGACCCCGACTTACCACTCATATAGGAACATACGTGCCATTAACATCCAGAAACTTACGGAGAATTTGCAGTCATCATTGGCCCAAATCTCCTCCCTCTTATGTCCTGACTCTGCACTGAAACATTATAATGAAACATTGCAAAGTGCCCTGAATTAAGCTGCATCTTCTACACATAGAACAACTTGACACAGATGCCAACAACCCTGGCACACGCTGCAAATACGTTTTCTCCAATGGTGCTCCAGTATGTGGAAAAAATATAATTATTTCATAGAAAAAATTAACTATATCCAACAGGGAATGTTCTCGCAATCCCCTAACGCTATGCATTATTCTTCCTTCTGCACTGCATCTATCTTACTTTCTGTCTTTGAACCGTTCACTGAAGAAGAAGTAAACAGGCTCCTTTCATGTTCTTGCCCTACTACCTACAGCAGTGACCCTGTTCCATCATATCTTCTCCAGTCCCTTTCCCAATCTATCACCATTCACCTAACTAAAATATTTAATCTCTCTCCTCTGATATCTTTCCCTTCTCATTTAAACACTCCTGCATATACCCATTACTTAAAAAAACATCCCTCAACCAGAACTGCTAACTACAAACCTGTCTCTAATAAACTTCTGGAATGCTTGGTCCATTCCTGTCTACTCCACTATCTCTCAGATCACTCTCTTCCTGACCTTTCACAATCTGATTTCTGCTCTTTTCACTGAAACTGCCCTCAATAAAGTCTCTAATGATCTACTAACAGCTAAATCTAATGGTCACTACTCCTTGCTGATTCCCCCTGGATCTCTCTGCAGCATTCAACACTGTGGATCACCAGAAAACTTCTCATTATGCTCCACTCTATCAGTCTCAAAGTTATCATTCTCTTCTGGTTCTTCACCTGTCTCTCTGACCAGTCCTTCACTGTGTCTTTTACTGGTTCCCCTTCCCCTTACTGTCGGGGTTCCTCAAGGATCAGTCCTAGGCCCCCTCCTTTTCTCCTTATAGACTGCCTCTCTTGGACAAACTATCAGTAGATTTGGTTTCCAGTACCATCTCTATGCGGATACCACCAAATTATACACATCGTCTCCTGACATCACTCCTGCATAACTACAAAAAAGCAGTGATTGTCTTTCTGCTATATTCAACATTATGTCCCGCATCTATTTAAAACTGAATTTGTCAAAAACTGAACTCCTTGTGTTTCCTCGCTCCATTACCCTACCTATGCCCGATATTGCCATTTCTCCTTTTGTGTCTCCCCTATTTCCTCTTAGATTGTAAACTTGCATGCAGGGCCCTCACTCCTTTTGATATCTGTTGATTTATCTTCTATTCTGTAATTTCTATATTGCCTGTACAAGTCCTCTCGAAAATGTAAAGTGCTGCAGAATATGTTGGCGCTATAGAAATAAAAATTATTATTATTATTTCTAGGAACTTTCGTTTATGATAATTGGTTAGCATCCGTGCACCCTATGTGATTCTAGCATTGCACACTACATTCTATCTGCCCTATCTCCTACTGTCTGATGGTTAGTAGGTAAGTTAGTCTGTAGTCATTTTTATAATTAGTGCTATTTTTAAAGTTACTTTTTTTATGTGAGACTTTCGAAGGCAATAAATAGTTGCAAAAAATTCCACAGACTTTAAATAAATATTGAACCTTCATTAGTTTTTCTCACAAAATTTTATGTCTGGCTCCAGTAGTCAACATTTCTGCTACCACCACACACAAAAAAATTCCTAAAAATCAACAGACACTCTCTACATCAGCATCAATCAAACTAGACTGGAAAATAGTATTGTCATCAAGTTAGAAGTGCACCACCATATTAGCACTTATCTTCTTAAAGTCAACTCTATTGTTCTCATGGTTGAGACATATTTATGTTTTGATGGTTAGGGCAATTAATCAATGGAGATCATTGCAGATGTTCCACAATGCCATCTTTTGTCTGGCAGCCAGGCTATCAGCTGTATGTTTTGCTTTGTCCTAATATTTGTCCTGCTTTGCTGCCAATTTATTTGCTCATTTGTCACCACCAGTCTTGAAATGATCTTGTAATTTTAAATTTGCCACTCCCTGTGGTGTAGACATTAGTAGTTACTAGGTATGAACAAATTTATTCAAGAGGAATTGAATTCACCTCTCATTTTACAAAAAAAAATCAGATTCTCTTGAATATTCAGAAAAATAGTGCCCCATTGTGCACATTCCCTTTGGCTTACTTCGCTTTATGCTGATGCTTTTGGCGCTGAGTGTGCCTCTGATGTCAGATTTCCAGATAGGAAAAAAAAGAAGAAAAAAAAAAATGAAAATTACATAAAAATAAAGCCCACAGTATTATAAAAAGATGCAAAAATGATCTAAATAGCTATATAAAAATGCATAACTCTTTATACAACACTAGATGGTGGCCCAATTCTAACACATCGGGTATTCTAGGATATGCATGTCCACGTAGTATATTGCCCAGCCACGTAGTATATTGCCCAGCCACGTAGTATATTGTCCAGTGACGTAGTACATTCGCCAGCCACGTAGTATATTGCCCAGTCACATAGTATATTGCCCAGCTACATAGTGTATTGCACACCAACGTAGTATACAGCACAGAGCCACGTAGTATATTGTTCAGCCACGTAGTATATTGCCCAGCCACGTAGTATATTGCCCAGTGACGTAGCATATTGCCCAGCCACGTAATATATTGCCCAGCCACGTAGTATATTGCCCAGGCACGTAGTATATTGCCCAGCCATGTAGTATATTGTCCAGTGACGTAGTATATTGCCCAGCCACGTAGTATATTGCCCAGCCACGTAGTATATTGCCCAGCCACGTAGTATTTTGCCCAGTTATATAGTATATTGCCCAGCCACGTAGTATATTGCACAGTGACGTAGTATATTCGCCAGCCACGTAGTATATTGCCCACCTACATAGTATATTGCCGAGTGACGTAGTATATTGCCCAGTGACATAGTATTCAGCACAGAGGCACGTAGTATATTGCCCAGCCACGTAGTATATTGCCCAGTCACGTAGTATATTGCCCAGCCACGTAGTATATTGCACAGTGACGTAGTATACAGCAGAGCCACATAGTATATTGTCCAGTGACATAGTATACAGCACAGAGGCACGTAGTATATTGCCCAGCCACGTAGTATATTGCCCAGCTACGTAGTATATTGCCCAGCCACGTAGTATATTGCACAGCGACGTAGTATATTGCCCAGTGACATAGTATATTGCACCGCTACGTAGTATATTGCCCAGCTACATAGTATATTGCCCAGCCACGTAGTATATTGCCCAGTGACGTAGCATATTGCCCAGCCACGTAGTATATTGCCCAGTCACGTAGTATATTGCCCAGCCACGTAGTATATTGCCCAGCCACATAGTATATTGCCCAGCCATGTAGTATATTGTCCAGTGACGTAGTATATTCGCCAGCCATGTAGTATATTGCCCACCTACATAGTATACAGCACAGAGCCACGTAGTATATTGCCCAGCCACGTAGTATTTTGCCCAGTTATATAGTATATTGCCCAGCCACGTAGTATATTGCACAGTGACGTAGTATATTCGCCAGCCACGTAGTATATTGCCCACCTACATAGTATATTGCCGAGTGACGTAGTATATTGCCCAGTGACATAGTATTCAGCACAGAGGCACGTAGTATATTGCCCAGCCACGTAGTATATTGCCCAGTCACGTAGTATATTGCCCAGCCACATAGTATATTGCACAGTGACGTAGTATACAGCAGAGCCACATAGTATATTGCCCAGTGACATAGTATACAGCACAGAGGCACGTAGTATATTGCCCAGCCACGTGGTATATTGCCCAGCTACGTAGTATATTGCCCAGCCACGTAGTATATTGCACAGCGACGTAGTATATTGCCCAGTGACATAGTATATTGCACAGCTACGTAGTATATTGCCCAGCTACATAGTATATTGCCCAGTCACGTAGTATATTGCCCAGCTACGTAGTATATTGCCCAGCCACATATGTCGCAGGTTAAAAAATAAAAAATAAACATATTCACCTTCAGATCCAAGGACCCTTTGTAGTTCTAACTAGGGTTGAGCAACCTTCACTTTTATAGGATCGGGTCGGGTTTCACGAAACCCGACTTTTGGAAAAGTCGGGTCGAGTGAAATCGGCCGATCCTATAAAAAAGTCGGGGTCGGGGTCGGCCGAAACTCGAAACCCAATTCCCTGATTTCCATGGTTTCCATGGTTCCCAGGGTCTGAAGGAGTGGAAACTCTCCTTCAGGCCCTGGGATCCATATTTAAGTGTAAAATATAGAATTAAAATAAAAAATATTGCAATACTTACCCTCTGACGCGCCCTGGTACTAACCGGCAGCCTTCCTCCTTCGAATCCGCGCTTCTAGGACCTTGCCGTATTAGGTATATACTCACCCTCGGAAGCGCCCTGCTTCCTTCCGACAGCCTTCCTTCCTAAGAATCAGCCCTTCCAGGACCTTCGGTGACGTCGCGGGTGACGTCGCGGCTTGTGATTGGCCGCGCGAGCGGTCACATGGGCGGCCGCGCGGCCAATCACAAGCCGCGACGTCACCGCGACGTCACGGCAAGGTCCTAGAAGCGCGGATTCGAAGGAGGAAGGCTGCCGGTTAGTACCAGGGCGCGTCAGAGGGTAAGTATTGCAATATTTTTTATTTTAATTCTATATTTTACACTTTAATCTGAATTCCGATACCAATTCCCGATATCTTAAACATATCGGGAATCGGGATCGGAATTCCGATTCCAGATTCAAAAGATCGCCGACTTCATGGCCGACCCCCCACTGGGGTCGGGTCGGGTTTCATGAAACCCGACCTTGCCAAAAGTCGGCGACTTTTGAACAATTTCGACCCGTTTCGCTCAACCCTAGTTCTAACATACTCACCTTCGGATCCGAGGGCCCCTTGTAGCGCGTGGCTGCCGCCATCTTCCGTTCCCAGGATGCATTGCAAAATTACCCAGATGACTTAGCGGTCTCGCGAGGCCGCTAAGTCTTCTTGGTAATTTCGCAATGCATCGCTGGGAACGGAAGATGGCGGCCGGCTATGCGGACAACGGAGGGTGAGTATAGCAGTTTTTTTTTTATTATTATTAACTTTAGATTTTTTACTATTGATGCCGCATAGGCAGCATCAATAGTAAAAAGTTGGGGACACACAGGGTTAATAGCGGCGGTAATGGAGTGCGTTACCCGCGGCATAACGCGGTCCGTTACCAACGGCATTAACCCTGTGTTAGCGGTGGCTGGAGGGGAGTATGCGGGCGCTGGGCAGTGACTGCGGGGAGTAAGGAGCGGCCATTTTCTTCCGGACTGTGCCCATCGCTGATTGGTCATGGCTGTTTTGCCGTGACCAATCAGCGACTTGGATTTCCTTGACAGACAGAGGCCGCGACCAATGAATATCCGTGACAGAAAGACAGGAAATCCGGCGCCTGCACTGTGTACTACTGTGTGGGGCAGGCGCAGTGAGCTCTGGCCGTCTGACGTCACAGCCAGGCTTGCAGACTGCGCCTGTGCGGCCGCCCGGAGCCCCTGCATATTTGAGTGACGGCAGTGTGGCGTTTCAAGCAGGGGGGTGAGGACCTGCCTCCCTGGCGAAAGACAGGTATTTTGGAGAAGTAATAAAACGCTTTATTTTGGGAATACATGCACCAAAAACTAAAAGAGCCACCTTGTTAGAATGCAGCATTACTGCTGCACAAGGTGGCTCTTTTAGTTTAAACCGGCTGGAGGGGGTGACAGTGGCCCTTTAAAGCACCACTCCAGCTGGTTTTTTTAAAGCACCTTTAGAGTGGTGCTTTAAATGTGATTCCCCTGCCCCCTGTCTGATACTCACCTGCCGCAACCTTCATCTGTTTCCAGAGTCGTTCCAGTCTCTGGTGAAAAATGACCTGTTCACGCATCCAGTGTTTCATGGAGCTGCGCGGGGGTCACTTTTTAATACAAGTCTATGAGAGTCTCTTTCTGGTTCTCATAGGCTTGTATTGAGAGTGTATGACATAGTTTCTATCCTCCGGCCAGTTAGAAGATACTGTCACAAAATGGTGCATGGAGACTGAAGTGGCACCAAAAGATCTGTGAATACACTGGAGGGTGAGTATATAGCTGTGGGGTGCAGGGGTCTTACATTTAAAGCGCCACTCCAATGCTGATCCCCCCCCTTCACTGAAGTCGTGCTTTAATTTAGTTTTTCAAAGGAGAAGCCTTTTGATAAACATTTTATTAAAAGGTAATACATATTTTATTAGTTTAGCATTAATGGAAATACCACAAGGAAGGCAAATAGTCACAATATAAATTATTATACAATGTTACCTAGAAGCTTAGAGACAATGTAAAAGGCAGATGTGAGACAATTCTAAAGAAAACAAGAATGCTACATGCACGCATTGGAGTAATAGGTGCAGAAGCAATACATAAAGTTAAGAAAACATGTATAAATAAAAAAAAATCACAAGATATTGATGCCTCTAAATAAGCAGAGTCCAGTTATAAGTTGACATGCATTGATTAACATAAAACAACTCCTACAGACAAATGATAAATTTGGTCAGAAAAAGAACTTAGTGTAAAGGTTTAGGTCACGTCAAGTAAACAATTAGGAGAGTCTATGTAAAATGCCTACGGCAGTAGAGATAGCGCCTTACCGTGAAGGGGCAAGTAAGACAAGCCACAAATTAGTAGAACTGGCCAAAAGTCAAGATCTATCAGTCTAGCAGGCCCCTTTTCAGGAAACTTCAGGCTCCTGGACACAATTTTGCCTGGAGGAAATGTAACACACAAAAATCTACCTTGGTTGTCCCATGTAAACAGAACTATTTACTAGTCTGGAAACAAGCAGTCACTGAAAAGGGGACATATAAACAAAGTGATACATTTGACCTTATAAGACCAATTCATCAACCAAGAAACAAATGTCACTTTTATCCTCCAAGACACTAAAATTATCAGTTTATGTGAACGTTTCTATTTTTCATTTATAAATGAGAAACTTAATTAATTGAAGTTCTGAGAATACCTTAATGAACAAAAACAAAGTGCAGCATAGAAAATTCATGATAAGAGCAGTTTATGTTCAAGCTGTAGACTATTGTTAGAAAGGATAACAATTGATGTCACATGGACCTTGTAGTCGCTGTACGAAGTTTCCAAAGCAAATATTTACTATGCAATTATCCAATACATTCATCAGTCTGCTATGTCTGTGAATGGTGGACTTAATAAAGCTGCTCAGCAAATTATACTTTTTATTTATTTCTCTTTTTAAAAAAAATGTGGGGGGAGGCGGAATAAAGGGGATTTTTGACATGTCACACATTTAAAGGCTCTCGCCAATAAGTAATGATCAAGGAATTTGCCCCTGGCTCCAGTTATCAAAGATTGCATATAAACAATGTACCTGGTGGTGTTGGGGACACATGTTGTCATTTCCTACTTTGACAACACATGACACCAGTCACATTGGATGACAGGAGACGCCACATTGTTTACTTGCAGCTGCAGAGTTGTGAAAGGGTCTGGCATGGGCCAGTAAAAAAGAACAAAAGGCACCTTATCTCAGAACATTTCCTTTGAAGATCCAATGTACCTATTTGTAAGCTGGCATATACTGACAAAATATCTATACTTTGAGTTGAGGTGAATTATTCAAAGCGGCATCTTATCTTATATTTTCTGATTTTTTTCATGTACCCTAATACATGTACAGTAGCAGTGCGAACAGCTCTTTTATTGAACCCAGATATACTATATATTCTTCAACATTGAAATAGCAACACCAAGAAAGAAAAGTCATGGACCTATAGAAATTCTTAAGATTAATGTGTTAATGATTAGCGAATGATGGACAGATGGAAAACTTTTTCAAAATATCTTGATTTTTCCAGTATTGAGTATGAGCATTGTGCACATAAATACACGCTCATACACACCTTGGCATGCTATCAGTTATTTTATCAATGGCTGTCTGAGGAATGCTGTTGGCAGCTTCCTTTGCAATTGCTGACCAGTAACATCCCAGATGAGCTCGATGAGAGACAATCCAGGACACACTGCTTTCCAAGATCCATTTTTTTTTTTTACTAAATTATTAGCTGTTAGCTTAGTGCCCCATGAGCAAAACTACTGTATATATCAGTACTGCAGTACAACAAAACCTTTTTTTTTAAGAATGTAATCATTTTATTCAGGTTCTTTGTATAGATTAGAAAATATCCATAATGTTAAATATTAGAAATAATCAAGCCTTTTAAAATTTGAATTCACATTAATTTGCAGTTATTCCAATTGCCATGAAAAAAGACAAGTATAACACTATGTGGTGTCCTTGGACTGTATTCACCCCTTTTCAAAGTGACCTCTTCACATATACAATATGGCAGGAGGTAAGTGGATGGTATCCCTTCATTATTGGTGTTTTGTCAAACACACTATTTGTACAGCATGTTTAAATGGTTGTTGTACTGCATTCTCTACCCCAGCTTTTATACAACCTATGTGACAGTATATGCAAATAGCCTTTTCCCAAAGGAAGAGGACTAGTATGCTATGGTAATCTATTTGGGTAGCAGTCTATAAAGACTCTTATAGGCCTTGCCACATGGCTTTCATGCCAATTTAGTATGCTTCACTCTCTTGCTTGCTGTAATTTCTCGATTCCACTGTCCGAATGTCTGAAGTCTGCAATACCTAGAGAGCCATTCCTGAGAACTATATATCAAGAGGGTAAGCACAGGATAAGTATTTTTCTTTTTAAGCACAGCAGAAATACCTAAAATTTCAGAGTATATTGTATAGGAGACATCTAAGCATCTAGTTTTGACTCACTAGCTTAGAAACAACAGAGAATTACAGATAGAGCCTACAGAGGAGAAAACTGGTGAAATTTGCAGGATACCTGCTTTATAAGGACGAGAAATAGTGTTATTCCTCATATAAACACATATGATTGCCAGTATAACCCCTTTATGTCCAATGATGGACATAGCACGTCATGAGCGGTTGTCAGTTTCCGCACCATGACGTGCTATGCTCTTTATGACTTTCAACTGTCACGGTGTGTAAAGATACTGAAAGCTGAGCAGTACAGGAAGAGGTGCGGGACCTATGCTGTCAGTCCTCGCAACCAAATCACTGTGATTGGTCAGTCAATCTGACTGACCAATCACAGCATGATGGCTCAGGTGGTGCTGCACCTCTGCATGATAACAGCAGGGGCTCAGCACTGCCTGAGGCTGAGCTTCTGCACTAGCAACCAAAAGCGGTGCCAGCACCCTCCTTGTCTGTTAATCCCCCAAATGCTGCAATTGAGAATGATCACAACATTCAGGAGGCAGGCAGAGAATGGGAACTCCCTCTGTCTTCTGTTTGAGCCCGATAGTTTCCAGGGTCATCATGACAACCCTTGGGTCACCAAGCTACGGAAAGCTGTTTAGACCATGCTCAGAGCATGGTATAAGAAGCTTTCTGTACAGGTATAATTCACTGCAATGCTGACTCATGAAGAGGTGGTTCTGCTCTGTCCTGGTCAGGACAGGGTTAAGTTTGTCCCCCTCTCTTTGGTTCTGGGGCGACTGTTTAATGCTGGCAGTTCCTCGGTCTAGTGTCAGCGATACTTTTGTTTACTCGGTTAGAGATTGCTGTCCCAGGTTACTCGTCTGTATTCGTTGTTCCTCTGTGTGTGTGAGTTTCGCTGTGTATGACCCGGTTTGCCCCTTTGCTTCTGTCTCCGTCTTTCACCTCGGTACTGCTTTGTCCCTCCTGGTATTCTGACTGTTAGGTCTCGAGTTCCTGCTTCTGCACAGGGGGAATCTCGAGCCATCTCCGCTGCGGTCTCCCATTCTTATCCAGCCGCAGTGGAGTCTGCTCAGCAGGGACGTCGGTCCCAGCGTCTTGCTCAGTCTCACTCTGTACAGAGAGTTACTGCTGCTTCTTCAGCTTCTGCCATTAAAGCCAGTGCTGGTCAGCAGCGAGCGGACTTCTCTGGGACTAAGTCTTTGTCTGCACAAACTGAGCATGCCCAGGGCAAGATCTCCCGTTGGAGATCGAGGGTCATGTGCTCAGGCTCTGCAGCACATTCCATTGGTCCTCTTGGCAGGTCTTGGAAGGGCAAAGTTTCTGTGGCCACTTCCTGTGCTGCAACTATATAAACTGCGCATGACCGCACGGCCATGCACTAGTGTACATTTGCATACGTGTGTTTGTTGTGAGTGCAAGTCGTCCTTGGAAACCCCTTCCCTATTGAATGTCTGTTCGCGTAAGGTGTATGGTTGCTATCTAGCGCCCGACTTATCCTACAGCACGAATCACACATTACAGCGTCCAGTTGCTATGACCGCCAGTACGGCGCCATGCACTTCCTCTGTGCTTTCCTTACCCAAGCCAGGGTGGTTAGTGGCGTTCGTCAGTGCGGCACCGCATGCACTCTTGTGCCTTAATATTGTTATTTAGCTTCCTTACACACCCAGTTGCGGTGTCGTGCCAGCAAGGGTCTAATCGGACTTCAATCCTAGTTGGGTTGAGTTCGCTGACTACTTGCTCGCGCTCTATGTGCGGTACCGCGATCCTGTGATGCAACAGGATCGTTTCCTTCACGCTGGGTGAAGTTTAACCCACGTGTGTATACTTATGAGTACCGCCATATAGTCCGTCATTACTTGGCAGCAGGTTCCATCTCTGCACGGTGGACCCCGGGCTGCGAACGCACCATACTCTATCTGTCTTATTATTTGGTGCGTTCCGCTAGCCCTAACACTGACCCCTTGGCTTGTCCCTGCTTACTTGTCTGTCTTGCCCTTGGTGACCTTGTACTTGTCTGGCTTCTGACCCTGGGCTTTGCTTTGATTTCGTTATTTTGTTTGCGCACCTTTCTCCGCACCATGGTCGGCTCTCCGTCCGTTCTTGGTAGCTCTGCCCCTGTGGTCACATGACCGGCTTAGTTCCGCCCCCTGTGATCACCTGACCAGCCTAGCTCAGGTCCTGTGGGCTCTACACACCTTGGTCTTCTCGCTCCGTGTGTATCGGCTCGTGTTCCCGGCTAGCGCCCCTGACCTAAACCCTGGTGACACTATCCCCATGTCATTACATTATCACTGACACAAACATTTTTTAGGGGCGTACAGATTTACTGTATGTCATGGATCCGCTCCATGCTCTGTCTGATCAGGTGGCTAATCTGACTAAAATGATGCAAAGCCTGTCTGTTGAGCAAAGAGCTTTGGTCACTTCCCACCAGCAGGTGCAAAGGTAGTTAGCGGATACTGTTAACACAATTCGGGCAATGTGGGTGGTATGGTGTCAGATGTCTCTTTGTCTGTTCCTGAACCTTCTGTCAAACTGTCAGATACTTTTTCTGGGGATAAAAAGAAATTCCAGGTATTTAGAGAAAGTTGCAAATTATTGTTTTCCCTGCACTCTCGGTCCCCGGGTGATGAGAGTGAAGGGTGGGAATAGTGATATCTCTGTTACGAGAGGGGCCGCAGGCTTGGGCTTTCTCCCCATCTCCCACCTCCCCTGAGAGACTGTCTCTTGATCGGTTCTTTGAAGTCTTGGGTCTGATATACGATGAACCCGATCAAGTGAGATTGGCAGAGGACACGATTTGGGGTCTCACCCAGGGAAAGCGCTCTGGTGAGTGGTATTGTTCAGAGTATAGGCGATGGGCATCAGAAGTATCTTGGGATGACTCAGCGCTCAGGGGGATTTTCCAAAGGGGTCTGTCAGAGCATTTAAAGTATGCCTTGGCTCTGCATCCACCACCTGACTCTCTGGAAGAGGCCATGAAAAAGGCAGTCGGCATGGACCGCAGACTGCGTGAAAGATGAGTCGTGCAACGTGAGGCTCTGTTATTGCCACTTAAATCTGAACCTTCTTCACCAGTCAAGCCCATGGAAGTGGGAGCAGTCTCCATGAAAGAAAGAGAAAAGAGACATCATAGAGTGAACAAACTCTATTTCTATTGTGGAGCTCTGGGCCGTTGGAGAAAGGACTGTTCCCCCTGCCCGCCAGATTCCAAGGTCTCGGGAAATGCCTAGGTCTGGGTAGCTGCTGAGGAGGTTACCCAGACCCCAGGTACTTTTTTCCTCAGTTTTCAAATTATTGCTGAAAGTGGAAGTTGCTGTGAACAATTGTTTTTTTTCCCTCTTCTGCTTTTGTGGATTGTGGTTCTTCTATAAACTTGATTAACTCAAAATTTGTCAGGTTGGGGAAAGCATGAAAGTGGTGGCTATTGACTCTACTCCTTTCACCAAGGATGAAGGCCCAAATTGTGAAAATAATTGTCTGATATCTGCATCTGTGTCGTCCGTCGGTCTGGAGGGTATTCCGGAGTACCTGAAGGACTTTAGGAATGTGTTTTCCAAAAGTTAGGCTGAGGGGTTGCCATCACACCGCCCTTTTGATTGTGCCATTGACCTGGTTCCTGGGGCTAAATTGCCTAAGGCCCAATTGTTCAACGTTTCTAGTCCCGAGCGGGTCACCATGAAGGAATATGTTTCTGAGAGTCTCCGCAAGGGACATATTCGCACTTCTGTGTCGCCTGTTCCCTTTTCTTTGTAAAAAAGAAAGATGTGGTCTCCTCCCATGTCTTCACAACAGATGCAAAATACCAATTTAAAAGTTCGGAATTTAATTGTACTGACTCGAAGTATAAAGCTGCCTTATCACTTTTACCACATGTGAAATGGCATAAATCCCCCCCCAAAAAACCCCACAATTCCTGAATTGCTGGTTATTGTTCATTCTGTCACCCAAAATCAGAATAGAAAGTGATAAAAAAGTCACGTGTCCAAAAATAGTACCAATAAAAAAGTCAACTTGTCCTGCAATAAACAAGCCACCATGTGTTAGATGTCAGGATTCTCTCGCTGCACGGGATAGATCCCAAGTCTCCCATTCAGGTCTGGCTACTGCAATTGCTGCTCAGCACAGACGTTGGTCCCAGTGTCTTTCTCAGGCTCAGGCTCATGGTATACGTTTGGTTACTCTGGCTCTCCAGTCAAGTCTATGGTAACCAATGATATGCGGGTGCAGCCTTGTGCTCTGGAGTCTAAGTCCAGAGATCACATTACTGAGCATGTCCGTGATGTGGTGGCTTCTCATTGGTGGCCGGACGTTAGCTGCTCTGATGATGTAGCAGCTCCTGATTGGCCCACGGGCGATGTCTCGGCCGGCTGTGCGTGAGTGTTTGGGGTGGAGCCTAGTGTATGAAAGGCTCTCAGAGGTGCATGCGGGCACGCTACTGTCATTTATGTTTGGTGTCTGTGGGTGGATACCTTACCACTCTGTCTGCACCTGTGTGTGTCTTTGTTGGCAGGCTGGTTGCACACTTATGCGGTTTCGTTCCCATGGCTCAACGCCTGAGTCTAAAGTCTGCTACATGCTTTGGGTGGTGGTCAGGCACATGTTCAGTAGTGTCAGGACTGGGGTAGCTAGCCGCTTGGCTTTGCATCTATTTAGTTCATGTGCGTGATTGGCACAGTTCAGCTACAGAGCAAGCTCAACCCTTATACTATACTTCTTGGTGTAAGCAACAGGGTATTGTACATAGCGTCAAAGAGCTCTCTCTCTCTTGGCTCTGCATCTGCTTCATTCAGGTGTGCGGTTAGCACCGCTTAGTTGCAGAGCTAGTCCAAGCCGCGTGCTAATATCTCTGTGACATTAACAGTGAGTGTATAGCACTTCGCATATTTGTGTCATACCTCTCGGTGAAGTAGCTGAGCTTGGTATTCGGTGTCCCGTTCACACTGAGTGGCGTTAATTCAGTATGTTCAAGGTAACGCTGGCTGTTTTGTTCCGTCATTATTCTCACTAGCAGCAGTTATACATCTCTGCACGGTGGACCCCGGGTTGCGATTGCACTTTAATTTATATTTCATTTAGTGCAATCCGCCAACCCTAACACCATGACTCTGTCAGCCGAAATATGGAAAAATTATAGCTTTCAAAATATGGTGATGCAAAAACAGTTTTCACTGCTTAGGCACGTAAATTGCGCAACAAATTTTGTGGTACAATTTTCTCGTGTTACATGAAAATAAAAACATTTGGGTCTAAAGTAAAATTCCATTAATTCCTGTGAAGCCCGAGAAGGGTTAATAAACTTTTTAAATGCAGTTTTTAGAATGGTGTAACTTTTGGGTATTTTCTGTCATATAGGCCCCTCAAAGAGACTTCAAATGTATTGTGGCCCCTAAAAAAAAGTTTTGTAAATTTTGTTGGAAAAATGAGAAATTGCTGGTCAACTTTAAACCCTTATAACTTCCTAACAATAAAAAAAAATTCTAGTTAATAAAATTGTGCTGATGTGAAGTAGACGTGCGATACATGTTATTTATTAACTATTTTGTGTGACATAAGTCTCTGATTTAAGGGCATAAGAATAAAAATTTTGAAATTTGTGATATTTTCATAAATAGACAAAAATGTTACCACTATCATGAAGTACAATATGTCACAAAAAACAATCTCAGAATCAGCTCCGGATCATTATCCGTTGAGGCATTACAAGAGTTATTACCACATAAAATGACACTGGTCAGATTTAAAAAATGAGGCTCGTTCAGTAAACTACAAAGTGCCTCGGTCTTTGATGGGTTATTCTGAAAAGACACCATACATAACAGGCACACTTTGAACATCAGTATGTCACTGATGCACTTTCCTCATTTCAGTACAAACTTTACATATAACTCCAGCACTTGAAATTAAAAAGTGCAAATTTTCCTTTCCCGTAAGTGTTCTTATAATCATTTTATCCAGTAATCTAGTTACTAAGAACTAGTAAACAAGAACACAATGTCTCTCCACACAATAGTCTTGTTTTCCTTAGAAGGGACATATATAAAGCATGTAGTAAATAAATAATGATACAATGAATATTTTAGTAGAATGCGTTGCTGTTTATTGGTTCAATGACGTGAGTATTTTGACATGGTGTGTTATAAACCTCGGCAGGGAACATTTGCACTTTACATTAAGCTGTACCTCATGTGATGAGAAATACAGACCTAAGAGTTTTCTCTTTCCTGCTAGTTCTGCAGTGTCCAGTAGTGAAATTTATAACTGGAATCTCTGCTTTTCTCCTCAGGTAGAGCTTGGCAAATTTTACCGATGCTAGTGAGTAATGACAGTCTTATGAAACATCAAGGTTTTAGTTTCCATACTGAGTAAGGATGGTATAACAAGACAGATTCATATAGTTCATATTTTTTTAACACTAGGTAGAGTAGAAATCCTCCTAGGAAATATTGTAAGTTCCAGTAATTCATCATTAGGAGACTGGTGGGCTCTCTATAGGTGCACGTCAAATACTGTTAATCTCACTTAGGCAGGCCTTTGTAGATTCCTGGTAAGTTTTCATCATTGAATGTCTTCGTGGAAAGAAAGTCTTGGCTTATGCAATGTATTTGAAAGGTGTTGAAAGCTTATATTACACACTAAGAATTGTTTTCTTTTGTAAGGCATTCTTTTGAAACAGAATCTGTTAGACAGTAAAGGTTGACGTTTAACAGGGAAATTTTCATCCAGACTTCAGACATATTATTACATGCTGCCAAGGCAGATTGACATTATTCCAAGAAAGCTTTCTTTTGTTGAATACTAGTGATACAAATTTTACATACAGTACGTGCACATACATACATACTGTATATCTAGTGCATCTACATACCATATAATTGTTATATTTTACACAACGTTCACTTTATTATCTTATAAGATGTACGGTACGTCTACCATATATTTTAGCTTCTACGTAACTACGGTCCTTGCTTGCTCATGACTTTCATTAATTCTATTTTCCGTCTAAAGAGAAATGTTTCAAAAGCTTTACTTAGTTGTATCAGATTTTATACTGGCTTTTGTAATGGAAAAACTGGAATACTGAATTAGTGCTGAAGGCTTTGACATGTTTTCCTTCATGTGTTTTGAAGAAGAGACATTTTTATGCAGAAAAGAGTGCTATAATTTTTATTGTCAACCATGTTAACCAAAGTTATACTTCATGCCAACTGAATCTTATGAAATGTGGAAAAATCATGAGACATTTATTACAAGGGTTGTTTTAAGCGCCATTTTTGGATGCTTTCACAATTCATATGTATGATGATAAATTGCAGGATAAATAAGGAATTTTGGAACATGTAATATTGTTTTGCTTGATTTGTGATTTTAAAGCAACAGTCTAGGATTGCATGTGTTTTCTTTAAAGGGTAACTGTACTTTCAAGTAACGTTTTTAAAATAAGCTGTCCTGTGTGTATCTGTGAGGAATAATAATATAGCTGCCTATTATATACCTTGCATCTTTCATTTAACTCCTCTGCAGACTATAGCTATTGATTTGCAACAACTATTCTAGGGGGAGGAGACAAGCTGATTTGATGTATCCCTAGACAACAAAACACAGAGAGATGAATTCCTGGTCTTCATAAAATTTGGTAGCAGACAGTGACAAGCATCAACAGCATGGCTGGACTTATATCGCAGTTCTGAATTTCTTGGATTGTGAATCTAGCTTAGATTTGAGGTAAAAGACTTGTTAGAAAGCTCAGCACAATCTGTCTCCTCTACCTGTTTCCTCTTTCTGCCCTTCAATATTCTTCTCCTTCCCACATCCTTAGATTGTAATGGGCACTGTTATACAACTATACAGTCAGCTGGCAGCCTATCTTGTCAGGAGGGATTTATACTAATTTTTTAAAGTGAATAACAAATTTAGGTTGCAATTGAGAGGGAAAATTGTGTAAATAGGGAATGATGCTGATTTCTTTGATTAGATGCATCATAAACTTTATTATCTTCACCTCTACTATTGATTTATGCAAAGCTTGTTGTAAGTACAGTTCAATTTTAATGTACAAAGCAAGAAAGAAAAACCTGTTAGCTCTCCTGCCGTATTTGTTTAAAAATAAAAAAATGGTATTATTTATGAAACAAATTACTCAGCATCATATTTTTCTGAGACCTCTGTGATGTAGTAGAGTTAATATTTTATAGATTTTCATATCTGATCATAGTGGTATAAATAGGGCAGTCAGTAGTGTTTCATTGGTAAATTATCTAATCACAGATCAGGAAAATAATCTTATCATTTTTAACTATTCCAAATAAGTCTATGTACAAGGGAGTTAAATATAATATTTTGTATTACTTATTTGTTGTTCCATGAAAATAAATGCACCACTTTGTCAGACAAAGTAAAGATGTGAGCATGATCATGTCAAAATGAATATGTAAGTTATAATATTTTATTGTAATGAGCAGCATGGGAACTGCTTTGTTTGGAAAGAAAATAAATCGGATATTTCTCATTGTGTTCTTAATTTTTTGATGACCTCAAATGTATGAATAAGCCGATTGTTCTAAGAAAGTAAACAACTTTGCTATTAGGATATTATCATGCAAAATGTTTATGTAAAGGACTATCCCATGTTCTAAAATCCCTTTGGACTTTAGGTAATTCTCATTTAGAAAGCTAAAACAATTAGTTTCAAGGCATCTACATTATAAACTTCGAATGAAGCAGTCACTCAGAATAACCTTTCAAAGTATTAAACATATGATAATAATTCAGCATTATATACATTTGAATTTGTGCTCCGAAAACCATATACTCCACTGGTGGTATACTTTAAGCTAATGTATTATTGTTTTTTAATAATAATGACTTTACCAATTTCCTAAATTTGAAGGAAACCTATCTCCTCAAATTCGCGGGATATGTAAATGCCTTTTTTCTGGTCCGATGGGCGGCGTTTTGTCTTCATTTCTCCACCCCATCCATCAATGTTGTCCGCAATATGTTCGAGAATTAGAGTACTTGTCCTCCATAGTTCGCGCGTGAGCAATGCAATCTTCGCTCGCATACGCGAAGCATGCTTTGCCCAACTGTGGGTAAAGCCGAAAAGCATTACTGCGCATGCATCTGCGCACTATGTCCCGCCAAGTATTTCGCTGTGTTCCGGGACATAGTGTGCGGGCACATGCGCAGTAATGCTTTTCTGCTTTGCCTGCAGTTGGGCAAAGCATAGTGTGCGTGAGCGAGCGAAGATTGCATTGTGCACGCGCGAACTATGGAGGACAAGTACTCTAATTCTTGAATACATTGCGGACAAGAGGGACGGATGGGTGGGAGAAATGAAGATGAAACGCCACCCATCAGACCGGATAAAGGTATTTACATATCCCGCCAATTTGGGGTGACAGTGTTATGGCTAGCGGAATGCACCAAATAATTAGAAAGAGTAAGGTGCGTTCGCAGCCTAGGGTCCCCTATGCAGAGATAGAACCTGCTGCTAAGTAATTATGGACTACATGGCAGTACAATATGGATTCACACATGGGTTAACTTCACCCAGTATGAAGAAAGCGAACCCTGTTGCGTCACAGGGCCGCGGTACCGCACAATGAGCGCAAGCAAGGAGTCACAGAACTCTAACCCTAGACTCGGGATTAGAGTACAACTAGAACTCTTGCGCTCGACACTGCAACTGGGGTGTCAGCGTAACCAAAATAATAATTTATATGCATTCGGGAGTGCATTCAGTGCTGCTCTGGTGGACGCCACTAACCACCCAGGCTTGGGTAGGGAAAGCACTGTGATAGCACACGGCGCCACACTCGCGGTCACAGCAAATAGACGCTGTTGTGTGTGTTCAAGTGTTGATAACAAAGTCGGGCGCTAGATAGTAATCATCCACCTTTCGTGAGCAGTCAAACAAAAGGGAGGGGATAATTAAAGAGCGACTTTCTCTCATTCACACACACACACCTTCACAAGTGTACACTAGCGCATGGCCGAGCGGCCATGCGAACCTTTTATAGCGGCACTGCTACAAGACCTTCCAGATGGACCAATAGGAGCCGCAATAGGACCTGAGCATGTGACCCCCGAACTCCAATGGGAGGTCGTCCCGTGGGCATGCTCAGTAAGGGAAAAGCAAGACTTAGTCCCAGAAAGACCTGCTCGCTGCTGAATATTGCTGGCTACAAGGACAGGGCCTGGAGGGGCAGTAGTAACCAGTTGTCCAGTATCAGCCTGAGCTAGATGCTGGGATCGAAGTCTCCGCTGAGCAGACTCCACTGCGGCTGGAGAAGAATGGGAGACCGCAGTGGAGATGGTTCAAAATTCCCCCTGTGCAGAGGCGGGAACTCGACAACATTATCCCAACTTCTTGGACCTCGCTACACTCGAAGGCAGCAATGAGCTGTGGAGCTCGAGTGTGCTCAGCAGCCTCCTAGAACCTGTCCTCTGGGCCATAACCCTTCCAATCCACCAAATAGAATTTTTTGCCACGTACCACCTTGCACCCCAAAATAGCGTTCACCTCGTAATCATCCGTAGATGAACCCGATGTCCCGGTAGATGACTTGGAAAACCGGGACATGTGTATTGGCTTCAAAAGGGACACAACAAAGGTGTCGGCGCTACCTAGGCGTGGAGGAAGGGCCAGACAGTAGGCCACAGGGTTAAACTGTTCAAGGACCTTATAGGCACCCAAGTAGTGAGGTGCAAACTTAGTGGACTCAACACGCAGCCTGATGTTACAGGTGGAGAGCCACACCAAGTCGCCAGGAGCAAAGGTCGGAGCGGGGCGCCGATGTGCATCGGCAGAGGTCCTCATTCTCTCTTTGGAGGCCCGAATGGCATCCTGAGTGCGGTCCCAAATGTCCCGTGCCTCCACAGCCCAGTCTGCCACCCTGGAGTCGGTGGAAGACACGGGCATGGGCACCGGGACACGCGGATGCTGGCCGTAATTTAGGAGGAATGGAGTCTGACTGGTGGAGTCTGCTACGGCATTGTTAAGCGCAAGCTCCGCCCATGGTAGCAAGGATGCCCAGTCATCCTGCCTGGCAGAAACAAAATGTCGTAAATATGTGACCAGGGTCTGGTTGGCCCTCTCAACCAACCCATTCATCTCAGGATGATATGCCAAGGAGAGATTCAACTCAATACTGAGTAGACGACAAAGCTCTCTCCAGAATCGAGACGCAAACTGGGGACCCCGGTCACTGACAATTTTGTCCGGCAGGAAAGATATGCTTGATGAACAACGCTACCAGAGCCCATGCAGAAGGTAGCCGTGGAAGAGGCACCAAGTGCACCATTCTGGAAAAATGGTCTGTGATCACCCAGATAATGGTGCAGCTACGAGACTTGGGTAAGCCCACCACAAAATCCATCCCGACCATCTCCCAGGGCCTGTACGCCACTGGCAGGGGGTAAAGCAACCCAGCTGGTCGTTGCCGAGGAGACTTGTTCTTGGCGCAAGAGACATGCCTCAACATAGTCTGTGACAACATGAGCAATATGCGGCCACCAGTATGTCCTCGCCAGTAGCTCAGATGTCCTTTCGGACCCAAAATATCCACCCACACTGGACGAGTGAGCCCAAGAGAGAACCTCCGGACGCAAGCTGGATATTACAAAAGACTTGCCTGGAGGCACAGACTCTAGCGAAACCGGGGCCACAGTTCTCAGGCTCTCGGTCGGGACAATAAGCCGAGGCTCCTCTTCTTCATCCTCAGATGATAAAACGGAGCAAGATAGAGCGTCGGAATGAATGTTCTTCTCTCTGGAAAGAAAATGGAGGGTGAAATGAAACCGGGAGAAGAACAAGGACCATCAGGCCTGGTGAAAATTTAACCGCTGGGCTGTCTGCAAGTACACCAAATTCTTGTCATCAGTGAAGACTTGGAAGGGAAAATGACCCCCCTTCAAGAGATGTCTCCACTCTGAGAAGGCCAACTTCATGGCTAGCAACTCCTTGTCCCCGATGGAATAATTATTTTCCGCTGCTGAGAAGGTCTTATTAAAAAAAAAGCAAGGATGCTTCCGACCTTGAGCATCCTTTTGGAAAGGACTGCTCCAGCACCAACGGATGAGGCATCCACCTCCATTATAAATGGCTTATCTACATCGGGAGCCCTAGCGAAGTGTGACTTAATGGAGTTAAAGGCCTTGGAGACCTCCTCAGACCACAATTTGGGATTTGCTCCCTTCTTGGTGAGGGCAACCAAGAGAGCTACCAAAGTTGAGAAGTGTGGAATGAACTGGCGATAGTAATTAATGAACCCCATAAAGCGCTGCACCGCTTTAAGAGAATGGGGTTCCTGCCAGTCCATCACAGCCTGTAGTTTGGCAGGATCCATAGCCAATCCCTGGGCAAAGATAATATAGCCCAGGAAAGGTATGGACTCCTGCTCAAACACACATTTCTCCAACTTTGCGTAGAGGGAATTTGCCCGTAAGAGGTCGAAGACTCTGCAAACATCTCTCACCGGTGGGAGTCAATGAGTAGATGAGAATATCATCCAGTTAGACTACGACCCAGGTGGAGAGCATATCCCAGAAGATGTCGTTCACAAAGTCTTGGAAAACGGCTGGGGCATTACAGAGCCCGAAGGGCATCACCAGATATTCATAGTGCCCATCCCTGGTGTTAAAAGCCGTCTTCAGTTCGTCACCCTCATTGATGCAAATCAGGTTGCAAGCACCCCGCAGATCTAATTTTGTAAATAACCTTGCTTCCCGCAGCCTATCAAAGAGCTCAGATATCAGGGGCAGAGGATACTTATTCTTAATGGTGATGGCATTAAGACCCCTGTAATCTATGCATGGACGTAGTTCCCCGTTCTTCTTCTGCAAGAAGAAGAACCCAGCCCCTGCAGGTGACACTGACTACCTAATGAATCATCTTGCCAGATTTTCCTGGATGTACTGTGACATTGCCTTCATCTCCGGGAGAGATAACAGATAGACTCGACCCCGGGGAGGCTCAGCACCAGGCAAGAGGTCAATAGGACAGTCATAGGGGCGGTGAGGCGGAAGGGTCTCTGCAGCTCTTTTGGAGAACACGTCTGCATAGGGCCAATATTGCTTGGGGAGAGAGGATAGATCAGCAGGTACCTCAGTGGTAGCAACCTGAACACTTTCCCTCTGACATCTACCCCCACAAGATTCACCCCATCCCAAAATTCTGCCTGTGGACCACTCAATATGAGGAGAGTGGTACCGTAGCCAAGATATCCCTAACATGACCTCATCAATTCCCTCAGGAATGACGAGCAGAGATATAATTTCCTGATGAGATGGCAACATGCGCAGAGAAAAAGGGATGGTCTGGTGTGTTATCTTTGAGGGCAGTGTCAACCCATTTACCACTCGTACGGTTACTGGTTGAGCTAACATTACCAGGGGAATTGCGTGATGTTGGGTGAAGGTAGAAGACATAAAATTGCCGTCCACCCCAGAATCCATGCAGAGCTCTACCGAGTGGGTAAATGAGCCTATAGTAATTGTCCCTAAAGGATAATTTGGAGGCAAACGTCGCCGTGTCTAGTGTGCCTCCACTTACTACCACTAGACGCTGATGTTTCCTCGACCGCTGGTGACATCTGGTGGCAAGATGTCCTGATTGCAGGCAAACATGACAAACCTGGAGTGCACGAGCGGTCTCAGACTTAGATCCTGCTTGTGACACTACCATAGCCTCATGTGTCTCAGGGGCCTGGACTGAAGATTCCAAGGGTTTGGCGAAGGTGGGAGCCAGTCGAAACCTCTGCCTACACTGGGCTCGCTCTAACCTCCGCTCATGAAAACGGAGGTCAATACGAGTGGACACAGCTATTAACTCTTCCAGTGTGGCGGGAATCTCGCTAGTGGCCAGAGCGTCCTTCACGTGATCAGCCAGCCCCCTCCAAAATTTCAGGATAAGGGCTTTATCTGACCACTCCAGCTCAGATGCTAGGGTGCGAAAGTGGACGGCAAAATGGCTAACCAAGGACGAACCCTGAGTAAATGCCAACAGTTTGAGCGCTGTATCATGGGTGACACGAGGTCCTAAAAAGACCTGTTTCAGAGTGCTCAGGAACAACGAAGCACTCTGCACCACATGATCGCCACGCTCCCACAGCGGCGTAGCCCACTCCAATGCCCTGTCTGACAGGAGAGACACAATAAATCCCACTTTAGCCCGCTTTGTAGGGAAATGTGTGGCCAGAAACTTGGGATGTATAGAGCACTGGCTCACGAAACTCCTACAAGATTTACTATCACCAGAAAAATTTTCTGGCAGCGGGAGGCAAGATAGAGTTGGAACACGGGTGGCAGTGGACAAGGTTGCTGCAGCCACGCTAGCAGCCTGAACAGCAACTGCGGTTACATCCACAGCTGAGGTTGTGCGCTCGAGAGCCGCCAACCTACCCTCCAGCTGCTGGATATACTGCAAGGATTGTTGTTTGTCTGTCATCACTAGCCAGACCCTGGCGCTAGTGTAATGTTAGGGCTAGCAGAACACACCAAACAATTAGAAAGATAGAGTAAGGTGCGTTCGCAACCCGGGGTCCCCTGTGCAGAGATGGAACCTGCTGCTAAGTAATGACGGACTATATGGCGGTACAATATGGATTAACACACAGGTTAACTTCACACAGTATGAAGAAAGCAAACCCTGTTGCGTCACAGGGCCATGGTACCGCACAAAGAGCGCAAGCAAGGAGTCACAGAACTCTACCCCTAGACTCGAGATTAGATTACAACTAGACCTCTTGCGCTCGACACTGCAACTGGGGTGTCAGTGTAACCGAAATAATAATTTAGATGCACAGGAGTGCGTGTGAAGCTGCTCTGACGGACTCCACTAACCACCCTGGCTTGGGTAGGGAAAGCACTTTGATAGCGCACGGCGCCGCAATGGCGGTCACAGCAAATAGACGCTGTTTTGTTTGTTCAAGGGTTGATAAGGCTACATTCACTTTAGCGTTGCGTCGGTCGCCGACGCAACACACTACAACGCAAATGTGAACGTAGCCTAAGAAAGTCGGGCGCTAGATAGCAATCATCCACCTTTCACGAGCAGTCAAACACAAAGGAGGGGATAATTAAAGACTCTCTCATCAACACACACACATTCAAAAGTGTACACTAGTGCATGGCTGAGTAGCCATGCGAACCTTTTATAGTGGCAGTGCTACAAGACCTTCCAGATGGACCAATAGGAGCCGCAACAGGACCTGAGCATGTGACCCCCGACCTCCAATGGGAGATCGTCCCATGGGCATGCTCAGTAAGGGAAAAGCAGAACTTAGTCCCAGAAAGACCTGCTCACTGCTGAACATTGCTGGCTTCAAGGACAGAGCCTGGAAGGGCAGTAGTAACCAGTCATCCAGTATAAGCCTGAGCTAGACGATGGGACCAATGTCTCCGCTGAGCAGACTCTGCTGCGGCTGGAGAAGAATGGGAGACTGCAGTGGAGATGGTTCGAGATTCCCCCTGTGCAGATGTGGGAACTCGACACCTAACAGACAGGTTCCCTTTAAGTCCTGCTTCTGAACATGCTAATCTGCTCTCTAGGCATGTCTATAAGCAGTTTTACAACAGAAGCTGCTACTCAGTGTAAAACTACTTGTCAAAATACATCTTAAAATTAAATTGAATAAATTAGAACAAAATGTATTTCATGCTTGGTCCAACAAGGTCTTCAGTTTAAGAGACTGAACCTTAATCAACTGCACTTCCAATCTAGATAATTTTTCTCAGTAAAGGCCACTATTTTTAGCCATTTTTCAGGTTTGGGATCTTCCCATGTACAGTAAATGCGTATGGTTTTAAGTTTGTGACTTGTTCTTGAGGTACATAAAATCCTCCACTTGCTTGACTTTGACTTCAGCTACTAGTTCTTACTTATTGAAAGATAATCATTTTCAGGACTTCTTCCAAAATGACACTACATTTGCGGTGGCAAGTTGAAAAATTATGAATGCTTCCAGGGAATAACTTCACTAGGATATCATGAAAGCACAGGGGTCATTATTCAAATATGGAACCACACATATTTAATTGGTCTCTGAAACAATTAACATGTGTTTATGCTGGCTCCACCAAAGCTGTATGCATGCTGATTTATGATATTGAATATCAAACAAATCCTTTGATGTTCAAGAAATGTTAGAACATGAAGACGAAATTACAAATTACATTATTATTTACGAATTTAACTTTTATTTCAGAAAAATATGTGATCAGAAAGTTGTTAGCAAGCACATTTACATGTTTTACATTCCCTTTACCCCCTGTGCTGAACATGAGCATTTAATTGCACATTTACCATTTAAATGACATGAAATCATAAATGAATAATTTATTATAGACACATGGAGTTGCAACCTGGCTGGGCTGCGGGATATGCTCTGGGATTCGAAAAATTTTTTTTATTAATACCAATGTGGCGCCTTTCTTAAGTTGTAAAAGAAAAGTGAAACTTGCTTTTTATGCCTTGAGAAAGGTGCCACTCTGGTGTAGAAATTTGTTGGTATTAATAACAAACATTTTGGAATTCCCAGACTCTTCATTTTCGCAGCACAGCCGCCTAAACGTGCCAGCATCCATTTTTGCCATTATACCTCTAAAAAAAACCATTTCCTCCAGCCATGGACCAGCAGCAATGGCTTTCCATGCCTTTAGGTGAGTGGTGCCATCGATATAGAGAGTTGAAAGTTGGTGTTGTCCAGTGACAGGCCCAGGTCTAGAGGAGATCTGCATGGAGGAATGGGCCAACATACCATCAACAGTGTTTGCCAACCTTGTGAAGACTTGCAGAAAACATTTGACCTCTGTCATTGCCAACAAAGGATATATAACAAAATATTGAGATGAACGTTTGTTAACCCCTTAATCCCATATGACGTACTATCCCGTCCAGGTGACCTGGGACTTAATTCCCAGTGATGGGATAGTACGTCATATGCGATCGGCCGCGCTCACGGGGGGAGCGCGGCCGATCGCGGCCGAGTGTCAGCTGACTATCGCAGCTGACATCCGGCACTATGTGCCAGGAGCGGTCACGGACCGCTCCCGGCACATTAACCCCCGGCACACCGCGATCAAACATGATCGCGATGTGCCGGCGGTACAGGGAAGCATCACGCAGGGAGGGGGCTCCCTGCGTGCTTCCCTGAGACGATCGGTACACGGTGATGTACTCACCGTGTACCGAGCGTCTTCTCCCTGCAGTCTCCGGATCGAAAATGGCCGCGGGGCTGCATCCGGGTCCTGCAGGGAGTACTTCCGGGTCGCCTGCAGGTGCTGGTAAGCCTGCAGCGATGTCAATGAGATCGCCGATCTTACAGAGTGCTGTGCAAACTGTAAGATCGGCGATCTGTGATGTCCCCCCCTGGGACAAAGTAAAAAAGTAAAAAAAAAAATTTCCACATGTGTAAAAAAAAATAAAAAAATTACTAAATAAATAAATAAATTAAAAAAAATATTATTCCCATAAATACATTTCTTTATCTAAAAAAAACAAACAAAACAATAAATGTACACATATTTAGTATCGCCGCGTCTGTAACGACCCAACCTATAAAACTGTCCCACTAGTTAACCCCTTCAGTGAACACCGTAAGGGAAAAAAAAAAAAACGAGCCAAAAAACAACGCTTTATTATCATACCGCCGAACAAAAAGTGGAATAACACGCGATCAAAAAGACGGATATAAATAACCATGATACCGCTGAAAATGTCATCTTGCCCTGCAAAAAACGAGCCACCACAAAGCATAACAAGCAAAAAAATAAAAAAGTTATAGTCCTGAGAATAAAGCGATGCCAAAATAATTATTTTTTCTATAAAATAGCTTTTATCGTATAAAAGCGCCAAAACATAAAAAAAATGATATAAATGAGGTGTCGCTGTAATCGTACTGACCCGACGAATAAAACTGCTTCATCCACTTTACCAAACGGGGAACGGTATAAACGCCTCCCCCAAAAGAAATTCATGAATAGCTGGTTTTTGGTCATTCTGCCTCACAAAAATCGGAATAAAAAGTGATCAAAAACTGTCACGTGTCCAAAAATGTTACCAATAAAAACGTCAACTCGTCCCGCAAAAAACAAGACCTCACATGACTCTGTGGACCGTATTTTAGTGTGTGACGGCTGCCAATCATAAAAATCCGATATAAAAAACGCTATAAAAGTAAATCAAACCCCCCTTCATCACCCCCTTAGTTAGGTAAAAATAATAAAATAAATTTTTTTTTATTTATTTTCATTTTCCCATCAGGGTTAGGGTTAGGGCTAGGGTTAGGGTTAGGGTTAGGGTTGGGGCTAGGGTTAGGGCTAGGGTTACGGTTAGGGTTAGGGTTGGGGCTAGGGTTGGGGCTAGGGTTAGGGCTAGGGTTAAGGTTAGGGTTGGGGCTTGGGTTAGGGTTAGGGCTAGGGTTAGGGTTAGGGCTAGGGTTGGGGCTAGGGTTGGGGTTAGGGTTGGGGCTAGGGTTAGGGCTAGGGCTAGGGTTAGGGTTAGGGTTGGGGCTAGGGTTAGGGTTGGGGTTAGGGTTGGAGCTAAAGTTAGGGTTTGGGTTGGGGCTAAAGTTAGGGTTAGGGTTGGGGCTGGTTAGGGTTAGGGTTGGGGCTAAAGTTAGGGTTAGGGTTGGGGCTAGTTAGGGTTAGGGTTGGGGCTAAAGTTAAGGTTAGGGTTTGGATTATATTAACGGTTGGGATTAGGGTTGGGATTAGAATTAGGGGTGTGTCAGGGTTAGGGGTGTGGTTAGGGTTACCGTTGGGATTAGGGTTAGGGGTGTGTTAGGGTTTCAGGTAGAATTGGGGAGTTTCCACTGTTCAGGCACATCAGGGGCTCTCCAAACGCGATATGGCGTCCGATCTCAATTCCAGCCAATTCTGCGTTGAAAAAGTAAAACAGTGCTCCTTCCCTTCCGAGCTCTCCGATGCGCCCAAACAGGGGTTTACCCCAACATATGGGGTATCAGTGTACTCAGGACAAATTGGACAACAACTTTTGGGGTCCAAGTTCTCTTGTTAACCTTGGGAAAATAAAAATGTGGGGGACTAAAAATCATTTTTGTGGGAAAATAAGATTTATTTTATTTTCGCGGCTCTGCGTTGTAAACTGCAGTGAAACACTTGGGGGTTCAAAGTTCTCACAACACATCTAGATAGGTTCCTTGGGAGGTCTAGTTTCCAATATGGGGTCACTTGTGGGGGGTTTGTACTGTTTGGGTACATCAGGGGCTCTGCAAATGCAACGTGACGCCTGCAGACCAATCCATCTAAGTCTGTATTCCAAATGGCGCTCCTTCCCTTCCGAGCTCTGCCATGCGCCCAAACAGTGCTTCCCCCCACATATGGGGTATCAGCGTACTCAGGACAAATTGGACAACAACTTTTGGGGTCCAATTTATCCTGTTACCCTTGTGAAAATACATAACTGGGGGCTAAAAAATCATTTTTGTGAAAAAAAAAAAGAATTTTTATTTTCACGGCTCTGCGTTATAAACTGTAGTGAAACACTTGGGGGTTCAAAGTTCTCACAACACATCTAGATAAGTTCCTTGGGGGGTCTAGTTTCCAATATGTGGTCACTTGTGGGGGGTTTCTACTGTTTGGGTACATCAGGGGCTCTGCAAATGCAACGTGATGCCTGCAGACCAATCCATCTAAGTCTGTATTCCAAATGGCGCTCCTTCCCTTCCGAGCTCTGCCATGCGCCCAAACAGTGCTTCCCCCCCACATATGGGGTATCAGCGTACACAGGACAAATTGCACAACAACTCTTGGGGTCCAATTTATCCTGTTACCCTTGTGAAAATACATAACTGGGGGCTAAAATATCATTTTTGTGAAAAAAAAAGAATTTTTATTTTCACGGTTCTGCGTTATAAACTGTAGTGCAACACTTGGGGGTTCAAAGTTCTCACAACACATCTAGATAAGTTCCTTGGGGGGGTCTAGTTTCCAATATGGGGTCACTTGTGGGGGGTTTCTACTGTTTGGGTACATCAGGGGCTCTGCAAATGCAACGTGATGCCTGCAGACCAATCCATCTAAGTCTGTATTCCAAATGGCGCTCCTTCCCTTCCGAGCTCTGCCATGCGCCCAAACAGTGCTTCCCCCCCACATATGGGGTATCAGCGTACACAGTACAAAAAGGACAACAACTTTTGGGGTCAAATTTATCCTGTTACCCTTGTGAAAATACAAAACTGGGGACTAAAATAACATTTTTGTGAAAAAAAAAATAATTTTGATTTTCACGGCTCTGCGTTATAAACTGTAATGAAACACTTGGGGGCTCAAAGCTCTCAAGTCACATCTAGATAAGTTCCTTAGGGGGTCTACTTTCCAAAATGGTGTCACTTTTGGGTGGTTTCAATGTTTAGGCACATCAGGGGCTCTCCAAACGCAACATGGTGTCCCATCTCAATTCCAGTCAATTTTGCATTGAAAAGTCAAATGGCGCTCCTTCCCTTCCGAGCTCTGCCATGCGCCCAAACAATGGTTTACACCCACATATGGGATATCAGCGTACTCAGGACAAATTGCACAACAACTTTTGTGGTCTAATTTCTTCTCTTACCCTTGGGAAAATAAAAAATTGGGGGCAAAAATATCATTTTTGTGAAAAAATATGATTTTTTATTTTTACGGCTCTGCATTATAAACTTCTATGAAGCACTTGGTGGGTCAAAGTGCTCACCACACATCTAGATAAGTTCCTTAAGGGGTCTAATTTCCAAAATGGTGTCACTTGTGGGGGGTTTCAATGTTTAGGCACATCAGGGGCTCTCCAAACGCAACATGGCGTCCCATCTCAATTCCAGTCAATTTTGCATTGAAAAGTCAAATGGCGCTCCTTTCCTTCCGAGCTCTGCCATGCGCCCAAACAGTGGTTTATCCCCACATATGGGGTATCAACGTACTCAGAACAAATTGTACAACAACTTTAGGGGTCCATTTTCTCCTGTTACCCTTGGTAAAATAAAACAAATTGGAGCTGAAATAAATTTTGTGTGAAAAAAAGTTAAATGTTCATTTTTATTTAAACATTCCAAAAATTCCTGTAAAACACCTGAAGGGTTAATAAACTTCTTGAATGTGGTTTTGAGCACCTTGAGGGGTGCAGCTTTTAGAATGGTGTCACACTTGGGTATTTTCTATCATATAGACCCCTCAAAATGACTTCAAATGAGATGTGGTCCCTAAAAAAAAAATGGTGTTGCAAAAATGAGAAATTGCTGGTCAACTTTTAACTCTTATAACTCCCTAACAAAAAAAATTTTTGGTTCCAAAATTGTGCTGATGTAAAGTAGACATGTGGGAAATGTTACTTATTAAGTATTTTGCATGACATATCTCTGTGATTTAAGGGTATAAAAATTCAAAGTTGGAAAATTGCGAAATTTTCAAAATTTTTCGCCAAATTTCCATTTTTTTCACAAATAAACGCAAGATATATCGAATAAATTTTACCACTATCATGAAGTACAATACGTCACGAGAAAACAATGTCAGAATCGCCAAGATCCGTTGAAGCGTTCCAGAGTTATAACCTCATAAAGGGACAGTGGTCAGAATTGTAAAAATTGTCCCGGTCATTAATGTGCAAACCACCCTCGGGGCTTAAGGGGTTAATGAACAAATACTTATTTTCCACCATAATTTGCAAGATAAATCTTGCCAAATCAGACAAGGTGATTTTCTGGATTTGTTTTCTCATTTTGACTCTCATAGTGTGGTCTACCATGATGTCAATTACAGGCCTCTCTCATCTTTTTAAGTGGGTGAACTTGCACAATTGGTGGCTGACTAAATACTTTTTTCCCCACCGTATTCACTGCTTCCCACTCCCCTGGGAGTGGAGAGCAGTGAATATTTATTCTCTTTAATAGCGGCACACATGATTGCCTTGCAGCTGCAGAAGTTGGCGGCTGTGGCTAACAGTGTGCACTCTATTAATAAAAATGAATATTCCCCGCTCTCCAGTTCCATAGTCTCAGGTGTGGGGTGCAATGAATATTCCGGCAGCTGACCTCGGCTTGCGAGGGTGTATGGCAGTGATGTAATGCGCTGCTTACATGATGAAATTAGCTGCTGGCATCAGAACAGGATGTCGTCCGAGGAAACAGAGGGAAGGTGAGTAGAAATGGTAATTTTTTATGTGTGCAGCATGATGGGGCAATATATACCATGATGGGGTCCATGTATAGCAGGATGGGGGGCCATATATACCAGGATGAGAATAGGGGTCATGTATATCAAGAAGGGGCCATGTATAGCAGGATGGCGATGTGGGCCATGTATACCAGAATGAGGATGGGGCCATGTATACCAGGATGGGGGCCGTATGTACCAGGATGGGGATGAGGGACATATACCAGGATGGGGATGGGGGCCATCTATACCAGAATTGGGATGGGGTCATACATACCAGGATAAGAAATGGGGGCCATGTATACTAGGATAGGGCCATGTATACCAGAATGGGGGACCATGTATACCTGGATGGGGGCCATTTATACCAGTATGGAATGCCATGTATACCTGGATGAGGGGCCATGTATACCAGGATGGAAGGCCATGTATACCTGAATGGGGGCCATGTATACCTGGATTGGGGGCCATATATACCTGGATTGGGGGACATATATGCCTGGGTGGGGACATATATAACAGGATGGGGATGGTGGGGCCATGTATACCAGAATGTTGATGGGGCCATGTATACCAGGATGGGGATTGTGGGCCATGTATACCAGGATGGGGACGGGCGCCATGTGTACCAGGATGGTGATGGGTGCCATGTATACCTGGATGAGGCGCCATGTATACCTGGATTAGGTGCGATATATACCTGGATTGGGGAAACAAACATAACAAACAGTGATATATTCAATCTTCCTGGATCCAGCACTGCATCTTTGCGAGCTACTCAAGTCTTTGTTTAACAGCGGCAGAGCTGACCCCATGTCTACACTGCACATTATCACCACTACAATCGCTGAGTCCAGTAGCTTTTGAGTCTATGTTAGCAGAGCTACTTGCCCAATATTTTAATGTAACTTGTTCTTATAAGAAATATTTAGAATATCTCTTCTGGCTATATTTATATGTGACTCTTGAGACTACTAATATTAATTTTTTTCTGGGGAAAGCGACTTTGAATTTTGAAATTGAATTTTATTTTTTTATTTAGCAAACTGAATATTCACTTAGTGGAATTTAAACAATTGTGACTTCTTTTTTTTTTCATCGAGCACCACCCATTCCTTTGTTAGATTATCTATATTTGTATTATAGGATTTATCAACTGTTTTTATTATTAATGTTCTGAGATTAAGAATGTCACAGACTTCATATACAGGTATGACTGGTGTGTATGAGAGATTTATAGCAGATTAGGATGACATCACTGGGATGAGCTGGGAGTGTAGATACACACAGGACCGCTTGCACGTAAGCAGAATGAGGCAGCAAAAAATTGTAATAATTATGTAAACTAAGCTTCCTTTATGACAGAAATTTTTATATCTTTGTTACAAGACCTCAGTTCACACTATTACTTTGTGTTGAAAAACCTATGTATTTTGAGGACAGGGCTATTTTTTGGTAGTGTATTGAAGTCAATCCAGTGCTGCTTTCAGGGACAGCACCCTCTGGTTTCAGGTTCAAGGGGTGGTCTCTGTAAAGTGGCTGAGAGTAGTGGTCGTGACCGAACTGCTCTCCGGTTTTGCTCTCACACTTTGCAAACAAGAAATGTCCCAGACCCAGTGTGCTGTAGAGTGTGAAGTGCATCACACTTACTTGTAGGCCATAGGCCTTCGCTTCCTCCAGATCTCCATCCTCAGTAGCCGCTGCACACAATATATGGGACACCAAGCTTTTACTCATCAGTCCAAGTTCATCAGGTGAGCACTAGTGGGATAGGGCACAGCAATTCGCACTTCCTTCCCCCTTATTACAACTCCTTTTCTCATTTGCTACCTGTTTATTCTGGACTATGACCAAGATCACTGTCTCCATCAGCCTCTGGGATTAGTTGTCCAAACGGCAGTTCACCTGTGACCAACCACCTACCCCCACATAATTCCATGTCCACAGACCTTGTGAAGTCACAAGACCAGACCTGCTTCATGGTGTCACAGTATCATATGGTATGGCAGATATACTGAAGAATTATTGTTTATATGGTGGGGATGTGACAACCCATCTATTCCTTTTAAATTTACCACCTTCCTTAATACCAACATTCTTAATTTACGGTTCACAGTAGGGTTTTTTGGTTCGGACACACCATTTCTTGATGTTTTTTCGTTTCCGGTAATTCGATAAATAAATGTATAGATACTAAACTGTACAGAAAACCCAATTGTGGCAATTCAGTTCTTCATGCCACAAACTGTGATCCACAACATGTGATCAAGAATCTCCCTGTGGGTGAGTAGAGCTCGTCATGCCTGCTCTGATGACCTCTCCTTCAGGGATTATTGTTTATTGATATGCTTTTGTTTATATTGCGCCTTCTTATTCCGCAGCGCTTTACATACATAATCATCGCTGTCCCCAATCTAGATTCCCTATCAGCATGTCATTGGAGTTTTGGAGGAAACCGGAGAACTCAGAGGAAACCCACGCAAACACAGGTAGAACATACAAACTCCTTGCAGATGTAGTCCTTGGTGGGATTTGAACCAAGGAACCCAGTGCTGCAAGGCTGCAGTGATAACCACTGAGCCACCATGGGATGAATGTAATAACATTCACAGCATACTCAATACAACAAATATGAGCCCAAAATATAGATGAATCAAAACCATGCCAACTTAATTTAGAAATTCTAATAATGGTCTCCCAGACAAAATTACCTTTGTCTTCCTTCAGTACTGATTTTGAGGCAATCAAAACCATTTTTAATAAAAATCTTATCTTACTTTATCAAGATGATAAACTTGCTAACATCTTACCAGCCAAATTAGTTATCATGCTTCGCACTGACGAGGGCCAACAGCCCGAAACACCGTGTCTGTGAATTGAGATACTGATTTGGCTTTTATCCTAAGTCATATTGCACGACTCATTAAAGGGTTGATTGTGACTTGTAGGATCGCTACTACCAACAGGTGGCACTATAGAGTTAAGTCCTCTTTTTCTCTGAAGAGGCAATTTGCATATTAAATTCCCAGAGGAGCATTGCACGGCGAATAAGCCTCCTTACCTTGACAAGCCAGCTGGTATGTCACTCTCCATAAGGAGAAACGTTACCCCTTAGACCCCTGGTGTCAGACACTCTGCCCACAAAGCACTCTCTTTATACAATACACTATTCCCTAGCCTATATCATGAACATGGTTCTTCAATACAGTCTTAGTTATCCACTAAGGGTAATTTCAAATGTGGTCTTTCAAAATCCATCTTATGCAAATACATGTCCAAAACAACTCAATTCTCATCATATAGTTCTTTGACCACATAATCAATTCCTTTATCAGTTGCGGTACCACACATATTGTTTATATAGATGAATGTTCAGACTGCATGGCACAATATCTAAGTTGTACCACACGGAAACAAAAACTCTGCATTGCAGAATAAATTCATAATGCTAAATATGATCCACTAATAATAAAACACTCTATGTTGGGCATATCTACACTTACTTGATAAACATCAGGGTGATCTTTGTCATCTTGCAGTCACCGGTATAGAAAGGATCAATCATCCCCTGAGAGATGAAAATTGAACCAAAGCTTTGCTTAAATACAAAGCACATTGGATCTTCAAACGTAATACCAGACAACCTGCCGGGCTAAGTTACATAAACGACCTACTCTATTTACATTAACATATTGTTATGGACTGGCAGAACGCACCAAGTACAAGATGAAATGGAAGTAGGTGCGTTCGCAGTCCGAGGTCCACCATGCAGGAAAAACCCTGCTGCTAGTAAGATGGACTATATGGCGGTTCTGCAAGTATACACGCACGGGTTAACTACACCCTGCGTGAAGGAAGCGATCCTGTTGCGTCACAGGACCGCGGTACCGCACATAGAGCACGAGCAAGGAGTCAGCGAACTCAAGCCCAACTAGGATTGAAGTCCGATTAGACCCTTGCTGGCACAACACCGCAACTGGGTGTGTAAAGAAACTAAATAATAATATTAAGGCACAAGAGTGCGTGCGGTGCCGCACAAACGGACGCCGCTAACCACCCAGGCTTGGGTAAGGAAAGCGCACGGCGCCGTACAGGCGGTCACAGCAACTAGACGCTGTTATGTGTGTATTGTGCTGATGGGTAGTCGGGCGCTAGATAGCTACCATCATCCGCAAACAGTCAACAACACTAGGGAGGGATATTTAGGAGCTTTCATCCTTCGACATACATCCATCTACACGCACACATATTACAAGACAATACTAGCGCATGGCCGTGCGGTCATGCGCAGTTTATATAGCTGCAGCACAGGAAACAGCTACAGAAGTTTTGCCCTTTCAGGACCTGCCAAAAGGACCAATGGGATGTGCTGCAGTACCTGAGCATGTGACCCTCGATCTCCAACAGGAGATCTTGCCCTGGGCATGCTCAGTGTGTGCAAATAAGGACTTAGATCCAGAAACGTCCACTCGCCGCTGCCCAGCACTGGCTTCAATGGCAGAAGCAGGAAAAGCAGCAGTAACTCTTCGCACAGAGTCAGACTGAGCGAGACGCTGGGATCGACGTCCCTGCTGAGCAGGCTCCACTGCGGCTGGAGGAGAATGGGAGACCGCAGCGGAGACGGATCGAGATTCCCCCTGTGCAGCAGAGGAAACTCGACTCCTAACATTACCCCCCCTCCTTGGGCCTCGCTACGTTCGAAGGCAGCAATGAGCTGCGGGGCCCGAATGTGCTCAACAGGCTCCCAGGACCTGTCCTCGGGGCCATAACCCTTCCAGTCTACCAAATAAAATTTTTTGCCACGTACCACCCTGCACCCCAAAATAGCGTTCACCTCATAATCGTCCGTAGACGAACCCGACGTCCCAGCAGATGACTCGGAGAACCGGGACATATACACGGGTTTCAAGAGGGACACATGAAAGGTGTCGGTGATACCCAGGCGTGGCGGAAGAGCCAAATGATAGACCACAGGATTAACCTGGTCGAGGACCTTGAAGGGACCCAAGTAGCGAGGTGCAAACTTAGTGGACTCTACACGCAGCCTGATGTTACGGGCGGAGAGCCACACTAAATCGCCAGGAGCAAAGGTCGGGGCAGGGCGCCGATGTGCATTGGCGGAGGACCTCATTCTCTCCTTCGAGGCCCGAATGGCATCCTGAGTGCGGTCCCAAATGTCCCGTGCCTCCACTGCCCAGTCTGCCACCCTGGAGTCAGCAGAGGACACGGGCATACGCACAGGAACCCGTGGATGCTGGCCGTAATTAAGGAGGAAAGGAGTCTGACCGGTGGAGTCAGCTACAGCGTTATTAAGGGCGAACTCTGCCCATGGTAATAAAGATGCCCAGTCATCCTGCCTGGCAGAAACAAAATGTCGCAGATATGTGACCAGAGTCTGATTGGCCCTCTCCACCAACCCATTCGTCTCGGGATGATATGCGGAAGAGAGATTTAACTCAATGCTGAGAAGACGACAAAGCTCTCTCCAAAACCGAGACGCAAACTGGGGACCCCGGTCACTGACAATTTTGTCTGGCATGCCGTGTAGGCGCAAGACGTGTCTTATGAACAACGCTGCCAAGGCCCGTGCAGAAGGTAACCGTGGGAGCGGCACCAAATGCACCATTTTCGAGAAATGATCGGTAACAACCCAAATGACGGTACAGCCACGAGACTTGGGCAAACCTACCACAAAGTCCATCCCGACCATCTCCCAGGGCCTGTCTGCGACCGGCAAGGGATAGAGTAACCCAGACGGCCGTTGTCGAGGAGACTTATTTTTGGCGCATGAGACACACGCCAGAACGTAATCTCTGACATCTCGGAGCATATGCGGCCACCAGTACGTCCTCGCCAGCAGCTCAGATGTCCTTTTTGTCCCAAAGTGTCCACCCACCCTGAAGGAATGAGCCCAAGAGAGAACCTCCGGTCGCAAATTTATGGGCACAAAAGTCTTGCCCGGAGGCACAGACTCGAGCGACACCGGAGCCACGGTTCTCAAGCTCTCAGAAGGAACAATAAGCCGAGGCTCTCCTTCCTCCTCCTCAGATGACACAACAGAGCGAGAAAGAGCATCAGCTCGAATGTTCTTCTCCCCAGCGAGATAATGGAGGGTGAAGTGGAATCGGGAGAAGAATAAGGACCATCTGGCCTGGCGGGAATTTAGCCGCTGGGCTGTTTGCAAATATAGCAAATTTTTGTGGTCTGTAAAAACTTGAAAGGGAAAACGAGCCCCCTCCAAGAGATGTCTCCACTCTGAGAAAGCCAATTTCATCGCTAGCAACTCCCTGTCCCCGATGGAAAAATTCCTCTCCGCTGGTGTGAAGGTCTTGGAGAAGAAGAAGCACGGATGCTTCCGACCTTGAGCATCCTTTTGGAAGAGGACTGCTCCAGCACCAACGGAAGAGGCATCCACCTCCATTATAAACGGCTTATCGACATCGGGACGATGTAGGATGGGAGCGCTAGCAAAATGAGACTTAGTAGAAGATAAGGCCCTGGAGACCTCTTCAGACCACACTTTGGGATTTGCTCCCTACTTGGTGAGGGCTACCAAGGGAGCTACCAGAGTTGAGAAGTGGGGAATGAACTGGCGGTAATAGTTTATGAACCCCATAAAGCGCTGCACCGCTTTAAGAGAATGGGGCTCTTGCCAGTCCATCACAGCCTGTAGTTTGGCAGGATCCATAGCCAATCCTTGGGCGGAGATGATATAGCCCAGGAAAGGTAAGGACTCCTGCTCAAACACACACTTCTCCAACTTCGCATAAAGAGAGTTTGCCCGTAGGAGGTCGAAGACTTTGCCAACATCTCTCCGGTGGGAGTCAATATCTGGAGAAAAGATGAGAATATCATCCAGATAGATTACAACCAAGGTGGAAAGCATATCCCGGAAGATGTCGTTGACAAAGTCTTGGAAAACGGCAGGTGCATTACAGAGCCCGAAGGGCATCACCAGATACTCATAGTGCCCATCTCTGGTGTTAAATGCCGTTTTCCACTCGTCCCCCTCACGGATGCGAATCAGGTTATAAGCACCCCGCAGATCTAGCTTAGTAAACACTCTAGCTCCCCGAAGCCTATCGAAAAGCTCAGATATCAAAGGCAAAGGGTACTTGTTCTTAACTGTGATAGCATTAAGACCCCTGTAGCCTATGCATGGACGTAGTTCTCCATTCTTCTTCTGCACGAAAAAGAACCCTGCCCCAGCAGGTGACACTGACTTCCTGATGAACCCTCTTGCCAGATTCTCTTGAATGTACTGAGACATTGCCTCCGTTTCCGGGAGAGATAATGGATAGACTCGACCCCGGGGAGGCTCAGCACCAGGCAAGAGATCAATAGGACAGTCATAGGGGCGATGGGGCGGAAGGGTCTCCGCTGCCTTTTTGGAGAACACGTCTGCATAAGACCAATATTGCTTGGGGAGAGAGGAACGATCTGCGGGTACCTCTGTAGTAGCAACCTGAACGCACTCTCGATGACACCTGTTCCCACAAGATTCACCCCATCCCAGAATTCTGCCTGAGGACCACTCGATGTGAGGAGAGTGGTACCGTAACCAAGGTATCCCCAAGAGAACCTCATCAATTCCCTCAGGAATGACGAGTAGAGATATAATCTCCTGATGAGATGGTGACATGGACAGAGTAAAAGGGATAGTTTGATGTGTAATCTGTGCGGGCAGTTTCGACCCATTCACCACTCGTACCGTTACTGGTTGAGATAGCATGACCAGAGGAATTGCGTGACGCTGGGCGAAGGCTGAAGACATAAAATTGCCCTCCGCCCCAGAATCCACGCAGAGTTCTACCGAGTGAGAGGATGAGCCCAATGTTATTGTCCCCTTAAAGGACAATTTGGAGGCAAATGTCGCCGTGTCTAGTGCACCTCCACTGTTATGGCTGGCAATCAGGCAACACAGCGTGCAGTAATCAGCGCACATACAGAGATCTGGCAATAACCAAAAACAATAGGACGAGCTCTGAGACGTGGAATCTCTGTAGACTGCAGTACCTGATCTATCCTCACACAACTATAAGCAGCAGTGGATTGCGCCTAACAACTACCTATGCAACTCGGCACTGCCTGAGGAGCTGACTAGCCTGAAGATAGAAATACAAGCCTGACTTACCTCAGAGAAATACCCCAAAGGAATAGGCAGCCCCCCACATATAATGACTGTTAGCAAGATGAAAAGACAAACGTAGGAATGAAATAGATTCAGCAAAGTGAGGCCCGATATTCTAGACAGAGCGAGGATAGCAAGAGAACTATGCAGTCTACAAAAAACCCTAAAACGAAAACCACGCAAAGGGGCAAAAAGACCCACCGTGCCGAACTAACAGCACGGCGGTGCACCCCTCTGCTTCTCAGAGCTTCCAGCAAAAGACAATAGCAAGCTGGACAGAAAAAAACAGAAAACAAACTAGAAGCACTTATCTAGCAGAGCAGCAGGCCCAAGGAAAGATGCAGTAGCTCAGATCCAACACTGGAACATTGACAAGGAGCAAGGAAGACAGACTCAGGTGGAGCTAAATAGCAAGGCAGCCAACGAGCTCACCAAAACACCTGAGGGAGGAAGCCCAGAGACTGCAATACCACTTGTGACCACAGAAGTGAACTCAGCCACAGAATTCACAACAGTACCCCCCCCTTGAGGAGGGGTCACCGAACCCTCACCAGAACCCCCAGGCCGACCAGGATGAGCCACATGAAAGGCACGAACAAGATCTGGGGCATGGACATCAGAGGCAAAAACCCAGGAATTATCTTCCTGAGCATAACCCTTCCATTTGACCAGATACTGGAGTTTCCGTCTAGAGACACGAGAATCCAAAATCTTCTCCACAATATACTCCAATTCCCCCTCCACCAAAACAGGGGCAGGAGGCTCCACAGATGGAACCATAGGTGCCACGTATCTCCTCAACAACGACCTATGGAATACATTATGTATGGAAAAGGAGTCTGGGAGGGTCAGACGAAAAGACACCGGATTGAGAATCTCAGAAATCCTATACGGACCAATAAAACGAGGTTTAAATTTAGGAGAGGAAACCTTCATAGGAATATGACGAGAAGATAACCAAACCAAATCCCCAACACGAAGTCGGGGTCCCACACGGCGTCTGCGATTAGCGAAAAGCTGAGCCTTCTCCTGGGACAAGGTCAAATTGTCCACTACCTGAGTCCAGATCTGCTGCAACCTGTCCACCACAGAATCCACACCAGGACAGTCCGAAGACTCAACCTGTCCTGAAGAGAAACGAGGATGGAACCCAGAATTGCAGAAAAATGGAGAGACCAAGGTAGCCGAGCTGGCCCGATTATTAAGGGCGAACTCAGCCAACGGCAAAAATGACACCCAATCATCCTGGTCAGCGGAAACAAAACATCTCAGATATGTTTCCAAGGTCTGATTGGTTCGTTCGGTCTGGCCATTAGTCTGAGGATGGAAGGCCGAGGAGAAAGATAGGTCAATGCCCATCCTACCACAAAAGGCTCGCCAGAACCTCGAGACAAACTGGGAACCTCTGTCAGAAACAATATTCTCAGGAATGCCATGTAAACGAACCACATGCTGGAAGAACAAAGGCACCAAATCAGAGGAGGAAGGCAATTTAACCAAGGGCACCAGATGGACCATTTTAGAAAAGCGATCACAGACCACCCAAATGACCGACATTTTTTGAGAAACGGGAAGGTCAGAAATGAAATCCATCGAAATATGTGTCCAAGGCCTCTTCGGGACCGGCAAGGGCAAAAGCAACCCACTGGCACGTGAACAGCAGGGCTTAGCCCTAGCACAAATCTCAGAAGCATCAACCTCGACCTGGAACGGAAGAGAAACATCAGGTTGACACAACACAGGGGCACAGCAAAAACGGTGCTTCAACTCCTGAAAAGCTTCCACGGCAGCAAAAGACCAATTAACCAAATCAGCACCCTTCTTGGTCAAATCGGTCAATGGTCTGGCAATGCTAGAAAAATTACAGATGAAGCGACGATAAAAATTAGCAAAGCCCAGGAATTTCTGCAGACTTTTTAGAGATGTCGGCTGAGTCCAATCCTGGATGGCCTGAACCTTAACCGGATCCATCTCGATAGTAGAAGGGGAAAAGATGAACCCCAAAAATGAAACTTTCTGCACACCGAAGAGACACTTTGATCCCTTCACGAACAAAGAATTAGCACGCAGTACCTGGAAAACCATTCTGACTTGCTTCACATGAGACTCCCAATCATCTGAGAAGATCAAAATGTCATCCAAGTAAACAATCAAGAATTTATCCAGATACTCACGGAAAATGTCATGCATAAAAGACTGAAAAACAGATGGAGCATTGGCAAGTCCGAACGGCATCACCAGATACTCAAAATGACCCTCGGGCGTATTAAATGCCGTTTTCCATTCATCTCCCTGCCTGATTCTCACCAGATTATACGCACCACGAAGATCAATCTTAGTAAACCAACTAGCCCCCTTAATCCGAGCAAACAAGTCAGAAATCAATGGCAAGGGATACTGAAACTTAACAGTGATCTTATTAAGAAGGCGGTAATCAATACACGGTCTTAGCGAACCATCCTTCTTGGCTACAAAAAAGAACCCTGCTCCCAATGGTGACGACGATGGGCGAATATGTCCCTTCTCCAGGGACTCCTTCACATAACTGCGCATAGCGGTGTGTTCAGGTACGGACAAATTAAATAAACGACCCTTAGGGAATTTACTACCAGGAATCAAATCGATAGCACAATCACAATTCCTATGCGGAGGTAGGGCATCAGACTTGGACTCTTCAAATACATCCTGAAAGTCCGACAAGAACTCTGGGATGTCAGAAGGAATGGATGACGAAATAGACAAAAATGGAACATCACCATGTACTCCCTGACAACCCCAGCTGGTTACCGACATAGAGTTCCAATCCAATACTGGATTATGGGTTTGTAGCCATGGCAACCCCAACACGACCACATCATGCAAATTATGCAGTACCAGAAAGCGAATAACTTCCTGATGTGCAGGAGCCATGCACATGGTCAGCTGGGCCCAGTACTGAGGCTTATTCTTGGCCAAAGGTGTAGCATCAATTCCTCTCAACGGAATAGGACACCGCAAAGGCTCCAAGAAAAATCCACAACGTTTAGCATAATCCAAATCCATCAGATTCAGGGCAGCGCCTGAATCCACAAACGCCATGACAGAATACGATGACAAAGAGCACATTAAGGTAATGGACAAAAGGAATTTGGACTGTACAGTACCAATAACGGCAGAGCTATCGAACCGCCTAGTGCGTTTAGGACAATTAGAAATAGCATGAGTAGAATCACCACAATAGAAACACAGTCTGTTCAGACGTCTGTGTTCTTGCCGTTCTACTTTAGTCATAGTCCTGTCGCACTGCATAGGCTCAGGTTTACTCTCAGGCAGTACCGCCAGATGGTGCACAGATTTACGCTCGCGCAAGCGACGACCGATCTGAATGGCCAAGGACATAGACTCATTCAAACCAGCAGGCATAGGAAATCCCACCATTACATCCTTAAGAGCTTCAGAGAGACCCTTTCTGAACAAAGCCGCTAGTGCAGATTCATTCCACAGAGTGAGTACTGACCATTTCCTAAATTTCTGACAATATACTTCTACATCATCCTGACCCTGGCATAAAGCCAGCAGATTTTTCTCAGCCTGATCCACTGAATTAGGCTCATCGTAAAGCAATCCGAGCGCCAGGAAAAATGCATCAACATTACTCAATGCAGAATCTCCTGGTGCAAGAGAAAACGCCCAGTCCTGTGGGTCGCCGCGCAAAAAAGAAATAATAATCAAAACCTGTTGAATAGGATTACCAGAAGAATGAGGTTTCAAGGCCAAAAATAGCTTACAATTATTTCTGAAGCTCAGGAACTTAGTTCTGTCACCAAAAAACAAATCAGGAATCGGAATTCTTGGTTCTAGCATCGATTTCTGATCAATAGTATCTTGAATCTTTTGTACATTTACAACGAGATTATCCATTGAGGAGCACAGAGCCTGAATATCCATGTCCACAGCTGTGTCCTGAAGCACTCTAATGTCTAGGGGAAAAAAAAGACTGAAGACAGAGCTAAGAAAAAAAAATGATGTCAGGATTTCTTTTTTCCCTCTATTGGGAATCATTGGTGAGGCTCCTTGTACTGTTATGGCTGGCAATCAGGCAACACAGCGTGCAGTAATCAGCGCACATACAGAGATCTGGCAATAACCAAAAACAATAGGACGAGCTCTGAGACGTGGAATCTCTGTAGACTGCAGTACCTGATCTATCCTCACACAACTATAAGCAGCAGTGGATTGCGCCTAACAACTACCTATGCAACTCGGCACTGCCTGAGGAGCTGACTAGCCTGAAGATAGAAATACAAGCCTGACTTACCTCAGAGAAATACCCCAAAGGAATAGGCAGCCCCCCACATATAATGACTGTTAGCAAGATGAAAAGACAAACGTAGGAATGAAATAGATTCAGCAAAGTGAGGCCCGATATTCTAGACAGAGCGAGGATAGCAAGAGAACTATGCAGTCTACAAAAAACCCTAAAACGAAAACCACGCAAAGGGGCAAAAAAACCCACCGTGCCGAACTAACAGCACGGCGGTGCACCCCTCTGCTTCTCAGAGCTTCCAGCAAAAGACAATAGCAAGCTGGACAGAAAAAAACAGAAAACAAACTAGAAGCACTTATCTAGCAGAGCAGCAGGCCCAAGGAAAGATGCAGTAGCTCAGATCCAACACTGGAACATTGACAAGGAGCAAGGAAGACAGACTCAGGTGGAGCTAAATAGCAAGGCAGCCAACGAGCTCACCAAAACACCTGAGGGAGGAAGCCCAGAGACTGCAATACCACTTGTGACCACAGAAGTGAACTCAGCCACAGAATTCACAACACTCCACCAACTACCACTAGACGCTGACGTTTCCTCGACCGCTGGAGACATCTGGAGGCAAGATGTCCAGACTGTTGGCAAAGATGACAAATCTGGAGTGCACGAGCGGTCCGGGACTTAGATCCCGCTCGTGACTCTACCACAGGCTCATGGGACTCAGGAGCCCGGTCTGGAGATTCCAAAGGTTTGGCGAAGGTGGGAGCCAGCCGAAACCTCTGCCTACACTGGGCTCGCTCTAACCTCCGCTCGTGGAAACGGAGGTCAATACGAGTGGATAGAGTTATTAATTCCTCCAGTGTGGCGGGAATCTCCCTAGTGGCCAGGGCATCCTTAACGTGGTCAGCCAGCCCCCTCCAAAATATTGGAATGAGGGCTCTATCTGACCACTCCAGCTCAGATGCTAAGGTGCGGAAGTGGACGGCAAAATGACTGACCAAGGACGAGCCCTGAGTCAATGCCAACAATTGGAGCGCCGTATCATGGGGGACACGAGGTCCTAGAAAGACCTGTTTCAGAGTGCCCAGAAATAACGGAGCACTCTGCACCACATGATCGCTACGCTCCCATAGTGGCGTAGCCCACTGCAAGGCCCTGTCCGAAAGAAGAGACACTATAAATCCCACCTTAGCCCGCTCTGTAGGGAAACGAGAGGCCAGAATCTCGAGATGGATAGAGCACTGACTCACGAAACCCCTACAAGACTTACTGTCACCAGAGAATTTCTCTGGAAGCGGGAGGCGAGTTAGAGTCGGGACAGGAGCGGCAGTGGACAATGTGGCTGCAGCAACACTAGCAGCCTGAACAGCGACAGCAGTGACATCCACAGCTGAGGTTGAACGCTTAAGAGCCGCCAACCTTCCCTCCAGCTGCTGGATGTACCACTATGAACGCTGATCGTCCATCATTTACTAGCCAGACCTTGGCGCTAGTATTATGTTATGGACTGGCGGAACGCACCAAGTACAAGATGAAATGGAAGTAGGTGCGTTCGCAGTCCGAGGTCCACCATGCAGGAAAAACCCTGCTGCTAGTAAGATGGACTATATGGCGGTACTGCAAGTATACACGCACGGGTTAACTACACCCTGCGTGAAGGAAGCGATCCTGTTGCGTCACAGGACCGCGGTACCACACATAGAGCGCGAGCAAGGAGTCAGCGAACTCAAGCCCAACTAGGATTGAAGTCCGATTAGACCCTTGCTGGCACAACACCGCAACTGGGTGTGTAAGGAAACTAAATAATAATATTAAGGCACAAGAGTGCGTGCGGTGCCGCACAAATGGACGCCGCTAACCACCCAGGCTTGGGTAAGGAAAGCGCACGGCGCCGTACAGGCGGTCACAGCAACTAGACGCTGTTATGTGTGTATTGTGCTGATGGGTAGTCGGGCGCTAGATAGCTACCATCATCCGCAAACAGTCAACAACACTAGGGAGGGATATTTAGGAGCTTTCATCCTTCGACATACATCCATCTACACACACACATATTACAAGACAATACTAGCGCATGGCCGTGCGGTCATGCACAGTTTATATAGCTGCAGCACAGGAAACAGCTACAGAAGTTTTGCCCTTTCAGGACCTGCCAAAAGGACCAATGGGATGTGCTGCAGTACCTGAGCATGTGACCCTCGATCTCCAACAGGAGATCTTGCCCTGGGCATGCTCAGTGTGTGCAAATAAGGACTTAGATCCAGAAACGTCCACTCGCCGCTGCCCAGCACTGGCTTCAATGGCAGAAGCAGGAAAAGCAGCAGTAACTCTTCGCACAGAGTCAGACTGAGCGAGACGCTGGGATCGACGTCCCTGCTGAGCAGGCTCCACTGCGGCTGGAGGAGAATGGGAGACCGCAGCGGAGACGGATCGAGATTCCCCCTGTGCAGCAGAGGAAGCTCGACTCCTAACACATATCTCCATATATTAACATTATAATATTTTCCTTAATTTACAATAACTTTTTTCAAATGTATTCTTGCAATTGGAGCTTTGAATTGAATTGAATTAGTTTGTATGCTATACAGTATGTTTAACTGCTTGATATATTTCCTCTGATTGTTTTTCTCATGTGGAGATTTTACGAAGCAATTCATTACTTATTGAAATATACAATTTCTTGCCACAGATACGTATTTATATAGAAAACAAAAAATTAAGAGCAGCACAAGAGATTACAAGTAGGATGCAAAGCCCCCCCAGGCAGTGACCCAACCTTATATAGAAATCCAAAAATCGGAGGCAGCACACCATTCAAAGTGAAAAAGAGCTTCTGTTTATTAGCCCATCATGGCGGCGTTTCGATTCAAAAGTGAGAACCTTTTTCAAAGTGAAAAATAAACAGAAGTTCCTATTTTCACTTTGAATGGTGTGCTGCCTCCAATTTTTGGATCTCTACATATTTATATAGATATATTTATCTTTGATTTTCTGTATAGTCTGAATTTATATGCATCAACACACGATTTTTCTGTCATCCATTCACATGTACAGTATTTACTCTACTCACCTCTGTTTTCTTTTAATTAGTGCTGATTGCTCCATGGTGTGATGATTTACTTCACTTGTTCTCCACTGGTGTTAATGTCCCCCATTCCTTACTAATGTTTGGAACTTGGATGTTAGGACTAAAAGTATGTAGACATGTGTCCCTTGGGTTCCCCACCTCCTCAACTTTGTCCCCCCACCCTTTTTTTCATTGTTTTTATTCTTTGCTTTTATGTTACGGTAATAGTCGTGTTTTAACCATTTAAGCTTTTGCTGCGGATGCAGGATTTTTTCCTGTTTTTATTGTCCTGCTCTATGGTACCTGGCGAGAACCCTTAACACCATACGCTGTTTAATTGTCCATCTGGGAACTCCATTTGGCCTCCCACTTCCTCGAACGTTTGGCCCATGCTGCCCCCAGCATCCCACCCCACCTGAACTTAAACTTCTCTATACATTTAACTATCTGACACTGAACTCTCTCTAACCAGAAAGTGCCCCCTTTTTATCAGCACTAGTACCCACTCAATTGAATGCCAATTAAGGATTATATGCAAAACTGGGAAAATAGTGGGTCACAGAAGAATCCAACACATAGCAGACCTCAATGGTGTCCCCAGTGCATAAATGGACAAATGCAGGACTAACTGCATAATTCAATAAGACAGAAACAAAGCACCAGAAACAGTTTTTTATAGTCCAAAGAAATAGATAAAATATAATTTATTTGTAATTCTATAAACAAAGAGATAAAAGGCATAGCGGGAAAAATCGTACAGAAAAAGCAGCACATAAAGGCAGGGGCAGTTTGACTGCACAGGGAGTCAGTCAAGGGAATACATATCAAACAAATTTCACCAATAGTAGTGTAAATCAAACATGGTCATTACATATCACAGCCTACAGTGGGCTACCATCACGACCTATGCACTAACACATCAATAAGAGAAGACTCACTAAGAGGTGAATTAATAGACATACCGTCAGTGCAGAATCCAAACCCGCACCATCCACTACCCACCCCGACGCGCGCTTCAGAATGATTCCTTCCTCAGGACGCCCCATGAGGAAGGAATCATTCCGAAACGTGTGTCGGGGTGGGTAGTGGATGGCGAGCTCCTTTCCCTTAATGCTCTCAATGTTCAGTGAAAAACTGAGAGAAGCAGAAGAGAAGCTCGTTGTGACAACCACAAGTATGAAAATCGCATATGAGTGAAGTGTCCATGTGACGACTACTGTAACCTGCAGAGCTGAATCCTGACATCGCAGCTTCTGAATTCTCACAACTAATGCACTGCACACTTTTAGGATTCTTCCTTGCCGGTGGACAGTCATGTCAGCACAAGCCTGTGATTTGTATACTTCTGACCACATTCTGACTAGACGTGCCCGGCCTCGCTCAGTTCATTTTCATTGAGTGAGGCCACACATGTCTAGACAGCATGTGACCACATGAATGTAAATCGCCAGCACGAGAGAATCCTGACAGCGTGCAGTGCGCACTGTGAGAACTCAGAAGTCTGCAATCACATAGAATGACTGCAGACTCATTACAAACCTGGACATCCCCGTTAATGCTCCTAACATAAATAAAAACATGAGAATTAGTCAATATCACAAATAACATTTACATCCAGGTACCTTATAGATGATGTCGTCTCTGGAGCCAACCTCTTTCTTTTCTTCATCTTGTCCAGACCCCATGATGAGTTTTCTCATCCACAGCTCGTCTCTGCAGACTTCCATCTTCTCCGCTCTTTTGCAGAAAATCTCAACATGATGCCCTTAAAGATACAAGTGTCATTATAATGCTCTGAATAAAAAAAATGCCTCTCACTATATTGTCTGCACAAAATATGACCCCCACATTGTCCCTCTTATGGTACATGCTCTTTACACTGACCTCTCCTATCCATACCGGCCTCCCTCTTCACACTGTCCTCTCATACTGTGTCCCCCCTATAGGGCCCAGTACTTATACTGCACTCTCTCATCACACTCCCCCTCCTTGGTATACTGTCCCCTCCTGGCTGTACCCTTGTACTGTCCCCCATGCTGCAAACCCACTACTCAGTTTCTACTCACTTTTGTCCCCCCATACTGTCTCCTCACACTATTCCCCTCCCTCCTCATACTGTCTCCTATCACATCCCTCCTGTTCAACATACTGTCTCCTCATATATTTACCCCCTCACTTTCTATACTGCCTGCTCACCTGACTCCCCATACTGTGTCTGCACACATCCCATCACCCTCACTCCCCATACTCTGTCCGCATACATTTTTCACATCGCTACTCATACTGTGTCCACATACATTCCCCTGTTGCTCCCCATACTGTCTGCACCCATCCCCCATACTGTTTCCTCATATATGCCCCCATTCCCCAGTACTGTTTCCTCATATATGCCCCCCATTCCCCCATACTGTTTCTTCATACATGCCCCCCATTGCCCAGTACTGTTTCCTCATACATGCCCCTCATTCCCCTGTAATGTTTTCTCATACATGCCCCACATTCCCCCAGTACTGTTTCCTCCCTGCATTCCCCAGTACTGTTTCCGCATATATGCCCCCATTCCCCCAGTACTGTTTCTGCATACATGCCTCCCATTCCCCAGTACTGTTTCCTCATACATGCCCCCCATTCCCCCAGTACTGTTTCCTCATACATGCCCCCCATTCCCCCGTACTGTTTCCCCATCTCCTTCTTTGCTCTTCATTTTGTCTTCTCAAATCTCCTCACACACATAAAATCCCCACTACAAATCTCTCCACACACAATAAATAACCCCATCTCCACTCCAAAACTCACCCCACACATTAAAAACCCCCATCCCCACTCAAATTCTCCACACATAATAAATCCCCCCATCCCCACTCATATTGTCCCCCTGTGCACTTGATCTTCGGTGTCTTCTGCTCCACTGGAGCACTTACCACCAGTGTTCGCCTCTGCAGTGCGAGTGAACGGCGTCAGCAGCGTGATCACATGATCTGATCACGCTGCTCACGTCGCTCTGACTGGCAGTCAGAGTCACAATTGTACTCACTTCTGTAAGATTCGAGTACTATTGATCCCTGGACAGGGGCAGACACTGACAGCTTGGGGCCCCTGTGCAAGAACTGTGTCTGGGCCCCCTCCTTTTATGGCAACAAAGCTACATATATATATGTATATACACAGCCACATACATACATCTGTATATATTACATACCGTATATACTCGAGTATAAGCTTACCCAAGTATAAGCCAAGGCACCTAATTTTGCCACGGAAACTGGGTAAGCTTATTGACTTGAGTATAAGCCAGGTATGTATTGCCCCCTCATTCCTATCCCGGTATGTGTGGTTCCCCCGTCCTGTCCAGCTCTGTGTGGCTCCCCTTGTTGTATGCATGGCTCCCCTGTCTCATCTTGTATGCATGTCTCTGCTCCCCCTTTTCCCATCCTCGTATGCATGGCTCTGCTCCCCCTCCTCCCATCCTCGTATGCATGGCTCTGATCCCTCCTCCTCCTATCCTTGTATGCGTGGCTTTGCTTTCCCCTCCCATCTTGTATGCGTGGCTCTGCTTCCCCCCTCCCATCTTGTATGCGTGGCTCTGCTCCCCCCTCCTCCCATCCTTGTATGTGTGGCTCTGCTCCCCCTCCTCCCATCCTTGTATGCGTGGCTCTACTCCCCCTCCTCCCATTCTTGTATGCGTGGCTCCGCTTCCCCCTCCTCCCATCCTTGTATGTGTGGCTCTGCTCCCCCCTCCTCCCATCCTTGTATGGGTGGCTCTGCTCCCCCCTCCTCCCATCCTTGTATGCGTGGCTCTGCTCCGTCCTCCCTTCCTTGTATGCGTGGCTCTGCTCCCCCTTCCTCCCATCCTTGTATGCGTGGCTCCGCTTCCCCCTCCTCCCATCCTTGTATGTGTGGCTCTGCTCCCCCCTCCTTCCATCCTTGCATGCGTGGCTCTGCTCCCCCTCCTCCCATCCTTGTATGTGTGGCTCTACTCCCCCCTCCTCCCATCCTTGTATGCGTGGCTCTGCTCCCCCTTCCTCCCATCCTTGTATGCGTGGCTCCGCTTCACCCTCCTCCCATCCTTATATGCATGGCTCCGCTTCCCCCCTCCCATCTTGTATGCGTGGCTCTGTTCCACCCTCCTACCATCCTTGTACACGTGGCTCCGCTCCCCCCTCCCATCTTGTATGTTATGCTCTGCTCCCCCCTCCCATCTTGTATGTGTGACTCTGCTGCCCCCTCCCATCCTTGTATGCGTGGCACTGCTACCCCTCCTCCCATCCTTGTATGCTTGGCTCCGCTCCCCCCTCCCATCTTGTATGCGTCGCTCTGCTCCCCATCCTCCCATCCTTGTATACGTGGCTCCGCTTCCCCCCCCTCATCTTGTATGCGTGGCTTTGCTCCCCCTCATCCCATCCTTGTATACGTGGCTCTGCTCCCCCCTTTGCCATCCTTGTATGCGTGGCTCCGCTTCCCCCCTCCTCCCATCCTTATATGCGTGGCTCTGCTCCCCCTCCTCCCATCCTTGTACACGTGGCTCCGTACCTCCTCGCATCTTGTATGCGTGGCTCTGCTCCCCCCTCCTCCCATCCTTATATGCATGGCTCCGCTCCCCCCTCCCATCCTTCTATGCGTGACTTTACTCCCCCTCCTCCCATCCTTCTATGCGTGACTCCGCTTCCCCCTCCTCTTATCCTTGTATGTGTGGCTCCGCTTCTCCCCTCCTCCCTCGTTCTCCTTCATCCTCCCCCGTCCTCCTTCTCCTCCCCCGGCCGTCATACTGACCCTTCTCACAGCGCGCTGAATGGACTCCCTGTCCTGCACGTCTGTCCCGACTCTTGGCGCCGAAGCTTCCTCCTGTGTGAGCGATCACATGGTACCACTTATTAAGGTCATGAATATGCGTCCATATTCATCACCTTAATGAGCGGTACCACATGACCTCTGTGAGCACAGGACGAGCTGCCGGAGCTGAGGACAACGGAGCTTCAGGCACGACTGGAGGAGGGTGAGTATGTCATCTTCGAGGAGGGGAGGAGGGGGGATGGTTTGCCGGTTAATAAAAAAAAAAAAAACCTTGCTCAGGTGCTGCCCCCCACATCCTGCTGCCCTAAATACGGCCCTGCATAGGAATCTGTCTTTACTGAATAAAGATTTTACCTGTAAATTGAGAATATTGGAAATTAATGATCTGTCTCCTAGGAGAAATTAGAGAATTCCTCTGACAAAATACATTACGAAGTGGCTTATTTTTACGAGTACTGAAATGAAAATGACTGTTACACTTTAAATATTCTCCAGTCATGTGCTTTGGTTTCCTTCAGATAATTTAATTCACTCAAAATGCTTAAAAATAACCTGACAGCTAATACTGGCTACCTGATCCTTCCTTATTCACGACATAGGGAGAGAGCTGTCACTTTAGAGCAGCGGCAGGGAGAAGCCCCTGGGTACCCGCCTGTCCGACTAGTCCCTTGTGCAGCTTGGGAATAGCTGCATCTTTTAAGTGTCAAACATGCCTAGCTGAGATCATACAGCCAGTGTCTGATACATGCATCCCTTTTAACCCTTTCACTGCATTTGACGTACCTATACATCATGGTCAATCGGGGTTCTCGACCAATGACGTATAGACACTTTATTGCGATCATGCATGGCACAGTAGCTCTGCATGCACAATTGCTGCCGGGAGCTTAGCTTAATGATAGCTGAGATCCACAGCAGTCACAGCCAGGAGAGGTGCCCACACCGCCACTGGCTGTTTAATCCCCTAAATGCCGCGACTGATATCAATTGCAACATATAGGAGGCTAGGAGAGGGAGGGGGCTACTTTTCCTGTCCACTCGGTGCCCCCACAATGTCACCATGATGGCCCTATGGTCGTCATGGAACCTGAGATTATCATGACGAACTCCATGTTTGCTATTTATGGTGGCCTGTTTAGACCATGTCAGGAGCACGGTCTAGGAGGCTTATGTCAGTACAGCACTGACAGGTCTGATACATTGCAATGCTGGTGCATTGCAATGCATTATACCAGCAATCAGAGTAATAAAAGTTAACAAGAAATTGCAAAAATCTAAAAAAAAATCACAAAATAAAGAACAAAATAAATGAGAAAAAATTATATCACTAAATACACATATTTTTGTCAAGAAAAAATAAACAAAAAAAGTAAACATAACTGGTATTGCTTTGTCTGGAATGACCTGATCTACAAGACTGTCATACTATTTAGCCCCTTCAGTGAACACCGTAAAAAAAATAAATAAATAAATAGAAAACATGGCAAAAAACTATGCTTTTTATCATACCGGCAAAAAAATGAAACAAAACGGTCAAACATAAATAGAAATTGTATGGCTGAAAATGTAATTTTGCCTCGCAAAAAATAATCTGTCATATAGCTCCATAAGCGGAAAAGTAAAAAAGCTATAGCTCTCAGAAAAACAATTATTTTTTCTATAAAATATTTTTTATTGTGTAAAATCACTAAAACATAAAAAAAAATATAAATGTGGTATTGCTGTAATCGCACTGACCCAAAGAATAATCTTAGCAATTTTACCACACGGTGAATAGCATAAAAAAAGAAGTTAATTTGCCTGAAAACGGTACTAATGAAAATGCAAAAAAACAAGCCTTCACATGACTGTAGACCGAAATATAGAAAAATGATAGCCCTAAAAATATGAAGATGCAAGAGTTTACTTTTGAAAAAAAAAAGTTCTTTAGTGTGTGATAGCAGCAAAACATAAAAAGCCGATGTAAATCTGGTATCGCCAAGCCGGAGTATAAGGGTATGTTCACACGTTCAGGATTTCCATCCTTTTTTTTTCAGGACAGTTTTTTTAAAAAAACTGCAGCTCTTGGCAGAAAACGCAGGTCCTTTTTTTGGTCCTTTTTTTGTCCTTTTTTGATGCGTTTTTTGATGCTTTTTTTATCCTTTTTTTATGCAGTTTTCTATGCAGAGACTGTGTTTCCTAGGAAGCTTTTTAGGGCTAAAATGGCTGAAAATACCCTACCCCTACCCCTACCCCTAACCCTACCCCTAACCCTACCCCTAACCCTACCCCTAACCCTACCCCTACCCCTAACCCTACCCCTAACCCTACCCCTAACCCTACCCCTAACCCTACCCCTAACCCTAACCCTACCCCTACCCCTAACCCTACCCCTAACCCTACCCCTAACCCTAACCCTACCCCTAACCCTAACCCTACCCCTAACCCTAACCTTAGTGAAAAAAAAAAAAAAAAAAATTCTTAATTTTTTTATTGTCCCTACCAATGGGGGTGACAAAGTGGGGGGGGTGTCATTTACTATTTTTTTATTTTGATCACTGAGATAGGTTATATCTCAGTGATCAAAATGCACTTTGGAGCGAATCTGCCGGCCGGCAGATTCGGCGGGCGCACTGCACATGCGCCCGCCATTTTGCAAGATGGCGGCGCCCAGGGAGAAGACGGCCGGACGGACACCGGGACGCCGGGTAAGTATAAGGGGGGGAGATTAGGGCACGGGGGGGGCATCGGAGCACTGGGGGGGGCATCGGAGCACGGGGGGGGGCATCGGAGCACGGGGGGACGGGATCGGAGCACGGGGGGGCAGCCACACTCCGCCCACGCACTTCCGCCCGCTCCCCCGCACTTCCTGCTGCAGCGGTTCTGCACATCAAATCGCAGTAAAACCCGCAGATATATTTTTGATCTGCGTGTTTTACTGCGATTTTGACCTCACAATGGAGGTCTATGGGTGCAGAACCGCTGCGGTTCAGGAAGAAGAATTGACATGCTCCTTCTTTTTTCCGGGAGCTATTCAGCGCGGCTTTTTTTTTACAATTTCCGGACCATGTGCACAGTGTGTCCTGTTTTCCATAGGGTACAGTGTACTGTACCCTGCATGGAAAACAGCTGCGGAACCGCAGCGGCAAAACCGCCGCGGTTCCGCGGTAAAAAACGCACTGTGTGAACATGGCCTAAAGCCATTTAATCACTTATTTTGCATGAGGAATGGCACAAAAAATAAATAAAACCAATTGTTTTCCTCCTGTTGATTTGTGCACCGCTCACCTTTTATCGTTTTTCACTGTTCACAGATCTTGAGCAGGATGCTAAGAACGGATGGAAGGTGCTGCAGCTGTCATTCATCACCTAGCATCAACGTTGTGCCTGGCATGCACAATTACCAAATTTAATACCTCTTTCCCTACCACATATATGTTGTGACATTCTACACGTGGAGTGTCCTCTCTTTCAGTTTATTTTTACATAGTAGAGTGAAATATCTTGGTGCTGTGTAAGCAACAGTAATAGCTATGTAAGCTCAAATGTGCGTTGTAAGCTCTCTACCAACATTGCAGGCACCCCCATCCCTGCCCCATGGACTATCCAGTCTAAAAAGACTGGGGTGTTATGTTACAAATAATATTAAATTCCATAAAATGGAAGTGGGGGAGGTGAGTGAGGCACATTCAACACAGTGAGAGACAAGGAATACACAGGCATTTCTCTGCAAAAGTATTTTGCTTCAGTGCTGGATTCACAGCCACACAGCTCAGTACTGTTGTACACTGTCCTCCATGCAGCTGCTCTTCTGTCTTAGTACAATTGAGAAAGAAAAGCAGAAATATACAGACATTTCTCCGCAAAAGTACTTTGCTTCAGTGCTGGATTCACAGCCACACAGCTCAGTACTGTTGTACACTGTCCTCCATGCAGCTGCTCTTAGTACAATTGAGAAAGAAAAGCAGAAATCTATCTCTTTTTGGTAATATGTATGGGAAACATCATAGATACAGTGGGGCAAAAAAGTATTTAGTCAGTCAGCAATAGTGCAAGTTCCACCACTTAAAAAGATGAGAGGCGTCTGTACATACATCATAGGTAGACCTCAGCTATGGGAGACAAACTGAGAAAAAAAAATCCAGAAAATCACATTGTCTGTTTTTTTAACATTTTATTTGCATATTATGGTGGAAAATAAGTATTTGGTCAGAAACAAACAATCAAGATTTCTGGCTCTCACAGACCTGTAACTTTTTCTTTAAGAGGCTCCTCTGTCCTCCACTCATTACCTGTAGTAATGGCTCCTGTTTAAACTTGTTATCAGTATAAAAAGACACCTGTGCACACCCTCAAACAGTCTGACTCCAAACTCCACTATGGTGAAGACCAAAGAGCTGTCAAAGGACACCAGAAACAAAATTGTAGCCCTGCACCAGGCTGGGAAGACTGAATCTGCAACAGCCAACCAGCTTGGAGTGAAGAAATCAACAGTGGGAGCAATAATTAGAAAATGGAAGACATACAAGACCACTGATAATCTCCCTCGATCTGGGGCTCCACGCAAAATCCCACCCCGTGGGGTCAGAATGATCACAAGAATGGTGAGCAAAAATCCCAGAACCACGTGGGGGGACCTAGTGAATGAACTGCAGAGAGCTGGGACCAATGTAACAAGGCCTACCATAAGTAACACACTATGCCACCATGGACTCAGATCCTGCAGTGCCAGACGTGTCCCACTGATAAAGCCAGTACATGTCCGGGCCCGTCTGAAGTTTGCTAGAGAGCATTTGGATGATCCAGAGGAGTTTTGGGAGAATGTCCTATGGTCTGATGAAACCAAACTGGAACTGTTTGGTAGAAACACAACTTGTCGTGTTTGGAGGAAAAAGAATACTTAGTTGCATCCATCAAACACCATACCTACTGTAAAGCATGGTGGTGGAAACATCATGCTTTGGGGCTGTTTCTCTGCAAAGGGGCCAGGACGACTGATCCGGGTACATGAAACAATGAATGGGGCCATGTATCGTGAGATGTTGAGTGCAAACCTCCTTCCATCAGCAAGGGCATTGAAGATGAAACGTGGCTGGGTCTTTCAACATGACAATGATCCAAAGCACACCGCCAGGGCAACGAAGGAGTGGCTTCGTAAGAAGCATTTCAAGGTCCTGGAGTGGCCTAGCCAGTCTCCAGATCTCAACCCTATAGAAAACCTTTGGAGGGAGTTGAAAGTCCGTGTTGCCAAGCGAAAAGCCAAAAACATCACTGCTCTAGAGGAGATCTGCATGGAGGAATGGGCCAACATACCAACAACAGTGTGTGGCAACCTTGTGAAGACTTACAGAAAACGTTTGACCTCTGTCATTGCCAACAAAGGATATATTACAAAGTATTGAGATGAAATTTTGTTTCTGACCAAATACTTATTTTCCACCATAATATGCAAATAAAATGATAACAAAACAGACAATGTGATTTTCTGGATTTTTTTTTCTCACTTTGTCTCCCATAGTTGAAGTCTACCTATGATGTAAATTACAGACGCCTCTCATCTTTTTAAGTGGTGGAACTTGCACTATTGCTGACTGACTAAATACTTTTTTGCCCCACTGTACTAGTCTCTATTCATCATGTCAGAGACGACTTAAAATTAGAGAGAAAGAGTGCAGAGGGAAAAACTGGTTAAACTTGCAGGATACAAACCATATAGTGGCCAGAAGTAATGTTATTCCTCATGTAAACACACATGACAGTTTATTCTGAAAAGTTACATGAAATGTCAGTAAGATTGTAATAAATATTCTTATCTAAAATATATGTGTCTAGGCTTTTGGCTTTTTCAAAAAACAGACTTACAGATACTCCATATTTCCTTTGGCTGTAGATTTCTTTATATTAGATGAATAAATACATTTCTAAGGAAACAAGTTTTCTAAACATAATGGCAGAACATCTGATAATGAATGAATCAGACGTTGGAGGCACTGTTCATTTTAAAATGTCACAAGAAGGTTCACATTTTATGGATGTTGTTTTAGGCAAATACAAGGGACATATGGAAGAGAAAGGCTGTGTTATTCCATTCATTCTGACGAGCACATTTTGTTTCATTCTGAACTATAATCCATGGTAAACAATGAAGAAGAAAAAGATATTTTGAGGTGTTATTTAAATATATTTATCTCCATTCTATTCCATCAGCTGTTATATCACTGCAGATTCATTGCTCTCGCAGCAACGGATTTAATTACATCTTTGGTATCTCTATAACGGGAAATGTAGCTAATTTACAGCTGCAACATTCAGTACTGGCGTTTGTTTGTATAAAATAAATTCTGAACTATACATAATAAACATGAAAAAATATAATAACTAGTTCTGCATTTAATAAATCAGAGATTAGTGACAGGGCTTTATCAGCTAATGGAAGACTGGAAGAAGAATACCATATTGTTCTTGTACAAAGACGTAGACTGTTTTGAACACTGGTCTACAATTAGGAATTGTTCTATATCAAGTCAAGGACACATCCCCCCAGCAATGAAACCCCTGGCATCTCCAGTCACCCTTCACTGTTATCATTAAAGGAGGCATTCTAATTCATTCTCATCATCCAGACAGATACGGCTATATCTGTATGTTCTCCCACTGTTCATTGCTGCTTTTATCTGCATTCTGCTTGTAAGGCATTTGAATATTTTGTATCCTTCACTCTACTCTTTAATGAGATTATTCTAGATCTAAAAAATGAATAACTTAAAACAATGGCTTTTCATAAAACATAGTGTAAACTTTTAAACAACCTAAACCCAAGAGAATATTTTTTTTATTTTAAAACATAAAATTTTAAAATGACTACTAAGGCAGACTTTTTTATAAAATTTTTTTCATAACAATTTAGCATAGAAAAACAATAGTATAAAAATGCAATTGTGTCCTAGAATTCTATTAATGCAGTAGGAAATATACTACTAAATTTAACCATTTACAGGGTTTAACCCCTCTCTGACCTTATACGTACTATCCAGTCGAGGTGACCTGGGCCTATCTGACCCTCGATGGCATAGTACGTCATAGCGATCGGCCGCGCTCATGTGCCAGGAGCGGTCACGGACCTCCCCGGCACATTAACCCCCGACACAATGCGATCAAACATGATCGCAGTGTTCCAGCGGTATAGGGAATCATCGCGCAGGGAGGGGGCTCTATGCGTGCTTCCCTGAGACCCTCGGAGCAACGCGATGTGATCGCATTGCTCCAAGGGTCTCTTATCTTCTCCTCCCTGCAGCAGGCCCAGATCCAAAATGGCCATGCAAGGAGGTGGCTTCACAGCGCCTACTCAGAGCAGGCGCCGGGAAGCCTCCTGGAGTGCACGTCAGATCGCTGATCTGACACAGTGCACAGCAAAGTGTCAGATCAGTGATCTTACACTATGACATGATGCCCCCCGGTGAAATGTTATAGTGTTAAAAAAAAAATATTCACATGTGTAAAAAAAAATTTTTTTAAATTCCAAAAAAACCCATATATATTGTTCCTATAAATACATTTCTTTATCTAAATAAAAAAAAAACAATAAAAGTACACATATTTAGTATCGCCATGTCTGTAACGACCCGACCTATAAAACTGTCCCACTAGTTAACCCCTTCAGTGAACACTGAAAAAAAGAGGCAAAAAACAACGCTTTATTAACATACTGCCAAACAAAAAGTGGAATAACACGCGATCAAAAAGACGGATATAAATAACCATGGTATGGCTGAAAACGTCATCTTGTCCTGCAAAAAACGAGCCACCACACAGCATCATCAGCGAAAAAATAAAAAAGTTATAGTCCTCCGAATAAAGTGATGCAAAAATAATTATTTTTTCTATAAAATAGTTTTTATCGTATAAAAGTGCCACAACATTAAAAAAATGATATAAATGAGGTATCGCTGTAATCGTACTGACCCGAAGAATAAAACTGCTTTATCAATTTTACCAAATGCGGAACGGTATAAACGCCTCCCCCAAAAGAAATTTATGAATAGCTGGTTTTTGGTCATTCTGCCTCACAAAAATCGGAATAAAAAGCGATTAAAAAATGTCACGTGCCCGAAAATGTTACTAATAAAAACGTCAACTCGTCCTGCAAAAAACAAAACCTCACATACTCAGGACAAATTGTACAATAACTTTTGAGGTCCATTTTCTCCTGTTACCCTTGGTAAAATAAAACAAATTGGAGCTGAAGTAAATTTTTTGTGAAAAAAAGTTAAATGTTCATTTTTATTTAAACATTCCAAAAATTCCTGTGAAACACCTGAAGGGTTAATAAATTTCTTGAATGTGGTTTTTAGAATGGTGTCACACTTGGTTATTTTCTATCATATAGATCCCTCACAATGACTTCAAATGAGATGTGGTCCCTAAAAAAAAATGGTGTTGTAAAAATGAGAAATTGCTTGTCAACTTTTAACCCTTATAACTCCCTAAAAAAAATATTTTGGGTTCAAAAACTGTGCTGATGTAAAGTAGACATGTGGGAAGTGTTACTTATTAAGTATTTTGTGTGACATATCTCTGTGATTTAATTGCATAAAAATTCAAAGTTGGAAAATTGCGAAATTTTCAAACTTTTCGCCAAATTACCATTTTTTTCACAAATAAACGCAGAAAATATCAAAGAAGTTTTACCACTATCATGAAGTACAATATGTTATGAGAAAACAGTGTCAGAATTAGTGGGATCCGTTGAAGCATTCCAGAGTTATAATCTCATAAAAGGACAGTGGTCAGAATTGTAAAAATTGGCCTGGTCATTAACGTGCGAACCTCCCTTGAGGGTAAAGGGGTTAAAGGGCCTTAGACTAACATTATTGATGATCTTTCTATACAGTAGGAAGGGATATAAATATCAGTTTGGTACCTGCCACCACCACCAATCAACTGATATCTGCTCCAAGGAATGTCCAGATGTACAATGTATAGAGCTGGAACAGTATAATTCAACTGAATAGAAAATATGATGCTGAACCTGGAAGCATCCACTGTGCTGTTTTGGCTCCATACATGGTTGACATTCGTCCTCCAACAGAGCAAATAACAGCCGATCAATGGGGGTGACAGGTGATGGAACCCTGCCAATCTGATATTCATGGTCTATCCTTTGACTGGGTCATCAATATGTTACACCTAGACAACCTCTTTAAAATATTCTCTTAGCACGAATTTGAAAAAGAGTATATGTAATGTTGAAGATGAGCTATGTGCAGAATTTGTTAATATTGTAAAGGCAGCTAAAAGATATGATTTTATTGAGTTATAACTGAAGTTAAGAGGGCTAGAATTTGACTTATCTGTGTTCATATACTGATTGAATTTTGCCTGCCTTGATCTAGTATGTTGTAACAGCATTCAGTCATGCTTCTGAGAAGTCTGTACCTTACCTAAAAATACCACATGGAAGCCTTCAATTAACGAAACCTGAGACTTCCCTATGGAGAGTCCAAGGGCAATGTTAGGTGAAGTGGCAAAATCCATGATAATTATGCCTATTAATACACACACACACACACACACATATATATATATACCAGCTATTGAACCCGTTCTACGCCCGGGTGGCGAGCATTTATATTGGTATATGGTCTCCATCCTGATATGTGCTGCTCCATCCTGTGTCCCCATCCTGTCATGTGCTGCTCCATCCTGCCATGTGCTGCTCCCATCCTGCGCCCCCATCCTGTCATGTGCTGCTCCCATCCTGCTCCCCCATTCTGACATGTGCTGCTCCCATCCTGCGCCCCCATTCTGACATGTGCTGCACCCATCCTGCACCCCCGTTCTGTCATGTGCTGCTGCCATCCTGCGCGCCCATTCTGTCATGTGCTGCTGCCATCCTGCACCCCCGTTCTGTCATGTGCTGCTGCCATCCCGTGCCCCCGTTCTGTCATGTGCTGCTGCCATCCTGCACCCCCGTTCTGTCATGTGCTGCTGCCATCCTGCGCCCCCGTTCTGTCATGTGCTGCTGCGATCCTGCGCCCCCGTTCTGTCATGTCCTGCTCCCATCCTGCGCCCCCGTTCTGTCATAGTATATGCCCCCGTACACTGCTCCATTATGGTTGATGGCCCCCATAAGATGCTCCATATTATATGCCCCCGTACACTGCTCCATTATGGTTGATGGCCCCCATAAGATGCTCCATATTATATGCCCCCGTACACTGCTCCATTATGGTTGATGGCACCCATAAGATGCTCCATATTATATGCCCCCGTACACTGCTCCATTATGGTTGATGGCCCCCATAAGATGCTCCATAATATATGCCCCGTATGCTGCTGCGATATATAAAAAAAAAAATAACATACTCACCTATCGTCGCTGGGCGCCGAGTGCTGGGGGGCCTGAGCAGGCGGGGACACCGGCGCGCTATGGGGGTCAGGTTCCGGTATCGCCGCCAGCTCAGGCCCCCCAGCACTTGCTATACTCACCTGTTTGTCCAGTTCCAGCGCTGCCCGCCGCTTCTTCCGGCTCCTCTGGCTGTGACTGTTCAGTCAGAGGGCGGCGCGCATTAAGCGCGTCATCGCGCCCTCTGAACTGTGAACGTCACAGGCAGAGGACCGGGACACGGAGCCGCACGCAGTGCTGGAACGGGGGACAGGTGAATATACTTACCCTCCTTGTGGTCCCTGCCTCTCCTTTGGAGATCGCGGTGTGCGTTCAGTGCTTATGCATATCGCGATCTCCTGGGAGCGTCACTCTGTGCGGTCCAGACTGCGCCGGCGCTTGCGCTTGCGCAGTCTATAAAGGCTTCGGACAGAGTGACGCTCCCAGCGTTATATTATATATATATATATTTATATATATATACAGTACAGACCAAAAGTTTGGACACACCTTCTCATTTAAAGATTTTTCTGTATTTTCATGACTATGAAAATTGTACATTCACACTGAAGGCATCAAAACTATGAATTAACACATGTGGAATTATATACTTAACATAAAAGTGTGAAACAACTGAAATTATGTCTTATATTCTAGGTTCTTCAAAGTAGCCACCTTTTGTTTTGATGACTGCTTTGCACACTCTTGGCATTCTCTTGATGAGCTTCAAGAGGTACTCACCGGGAATGGACTTCCAACAATCTTGAAGGAGTTCCCAGAGATGCTTAGCACTTGTGGGTCCTTTTGCCTTCACTCTGCGGTCCAGCTCACCCCAAACCATCTCGATTGGGTTCAGGTCTGGTAACTGTGGAGGTCAGGTCATCTGGCGTAACACCCCATCACTCTCCTTTTTGGTCAAATAGCCCTTAAACAGCCTGGAGGTGTGTTTGGGGTCATTGTCCTGTTAAAAAATAAATGATGGTCCAGCTAAATGCAAACCGGATGGAATAGCATGCCGCTACAAGATACTGTGGTAGCCATGCTGGTTCAGTATGCCTTCAATTTTGAATAAATCTCCAACAGTGTCACCAGCAAAGCACCCCCACACATCACACCTCCTCCACCATGCTTCATAATAATAATAATAACTTGTTTGGGCTAAAGAACACAAGGAATGGACATTAGACCAGTGGAAATCTGTGCTTTGGTCTGATGAGTACAAATTTGAGATCTTTGGTTCCAACCACCATGTCTTTGTGCAACGCAGAAAAGATGAACGGATGGACTCTACATGCCTGGTTCCCATCGTGAAGCATGGAGGAGGAGGTGTGATGGTGTGGGGGTGCTTTGCTGGTGACACTGTTGGAGATTTATCCAAAATTGAAGGCATACTGAACCAGCATGGCTACCACAGTATCTTGTAGCGGCATGCTATTCCATCCGGTTTGCATTTAGCTGGACCATCATTTATTTTTTAACAGGACAATGACCCCAAACACACATAGTCATGAAAATACAGAAAAATCTTTAAATGAGAAGGTTTGTCCAAACTTTTGGTCTGTACTGTATATATAACACAAAATACAAAAAAGCAAATGATAAACAGTAATTTAAAACCAAAACCAATGGGAGGGAAAAATAGAAAAATCTAATGCTTGCCGTGACACTGGTATTGGCACCCTTTACATTAAATTAGTATGGAAACACATTTTGACTCGCATGTAGTCAATCACAAATGAGAATCACCTGACATATGGAGCTTTTTCAGGATATGTGCACACGTCAGGATTTCTTGCAGAATTTTTCCTGACAAAAACCGGACATTTCTGCCAGAAATCCACATGCGTTTTTGCCGCGATTTTAACGCGTTTTTGACGCGTTTTTGGTGCGTTTTTTGTGCGCATAGAATTGCGGGAAAAACGCAGAAAATCTGCAAAAATAATGAACATGCTCATTTTTTTACCGCGATGCATTTTTTTCGCGGAAAAAAACGCATCCATGTGCACATAACATGCAGAATGCATTCTAAATGATAGAATGCATAATGTATGCATTTTTAATGAGTTTTTAAAGCATTTTTACCGCGAAAAACTGCGAAAAAAACGCGAAAAAACCTGAACGTGTGCACATAGCCTCATTGTTACCCAACTCTTTTTGCTTTGTGATTTCTAGGTCTGAAAAGGTGCTAAGCCAATTGCAGCAAATTATATAAAAATGATAACAATTATACCTACCTATCTGTGATCCTACATACAGTAGGTGTGGTAAGGTCTATATATGTATGTGTGTCTTTGGTTTATATTGGCATTTTAATTGGTTGAATAAATGTAATGGTTTAAATTCCCATTCTTTGCTGTACACGAAACTCAGTCTGGTCAAAATTTTGGAAATTGTTCTTGTATCCAGTGAGTCATAGATTGGATTCACACTTTTCTAATGGGGTGTACGCATATGCTTCAACTAGAACCTTAAAGTGTGAAATTGTAATTATAGCAGCTCCTTTACTTAGAAAATATAATAAGATATTCCAAAAACTAAAATCACACAAACATAAAGAAAAAATAGTACACACCCATTTAATGCTCAGTAAAGTTATGAAAGAAATGTCAGAATTAGGGTTGAGCGAAACGGATCGTTCATTTTCAAAAGTCGCCGACTTTTGGCAAAGTCGGGTTTCATGAAACCCGATCCGACCCCTGTGCGGGGTCGGCCATGCGGTACGCGACTTTCGCGCCAAAGTCGCGTTTCAATGACGCGAAAAGAGCCATTTCTCAGCCAATGAAGGTAAACGCAGAGTGTGGGCAGCGTGATGACATAGGTCCTGGTCCCCACCATCTTAGAGAAGGGCATTGCAGTGATTGGCTTGCTGTCTGCGGCGTCACAGGGGCTATAAAGGGGAGTTCCCGCCGACCGCCATGTTACTGCTGCTGATCTGAGCTTAGGGAGAGGTTGCTGCCGCTTCGTCAGAAGCAGGGATAGCGTTAGGCAGGGTCCATTAACCACCAAACCGCTTGTGCTGTAGCGATTTCCACTGCCCAACACCACCTTCGGTGTGCAGGGACAGTGGAAGCTACATTTTTTTTTTTTCCCCCCTCAGCGCTGTAGCTCATTGGGCTGCCCTAGAAGGCTCCCTGATAGCTGCATTGCTGTGTGTACGCCGCTGTGCAAACCAACTGCTTTTTTCAAAGCACAAATCCTCTTGTTCCTTCCTTTCTGCACAGCTATCTTTTTGGTTTGTACACACTTTTTATTTAATTTGTGCATCAGTCCACTCCTTATTGCTGCCTGCCATACCTGGCTGAGATTACTGCAGGGAGATAGTAATTGAAGGACATTCCCTGTTTTTTTTTTTTTTGTGGGAGATTAAGATTGACATTTCTGCTAGAGTGCCATCCCTGTCTGTGTCATCTCTCACTCAGTGGGCCATAGAAAGCCTATTTATTTTTTTGCTTGATTTGGGTTATAAAATCTACCTGAAAAAATCACTACATCAATCAGTGGGAGAAAAATATTGGCCTCAGGGCTTGTGTGCCACTCTTGACTCCTGTGTGCATCATCACTCACTCAGTGGGCCATAGAAAGCCTATTTATTTTTTTGCTTGATTTTGGTTCTAAAATCTACCTGAAAAAATCACTACATCAATCAGTGGGAGAAAAATATTGGCCTCAGGGCTTGTGTGCCACTCCTGACTCCTGTGTGCATCATCACTCACTCAGTGGGCCATAGAAAGCCCATTTTTTTTTTTTTTTTGCTTTATTTGGGTTCTAAATTCTACCTGAAAAAATCAATAAATCAATCAGTGGGAGATTAATATTGGCCTTTGGGCTTGTGTGCCAGTCCTAAGCGTGCCATCTCTCTCTCTCAGATAGTGGGCCATAGAAAGCCTATTTATTTTTTATTTTTTTTTATTGGGTTTATAAATTTTCCCTGGAAAAAAAAAAAAAGTGGGAGATTAATATTGGCCTCTGGGCTTGTGTGCCAGTCCTGAGCGTGCCATCTCTCTCACAAATAGTGGGCCATAGAAAGCCTATTTATTTTTTTTTTTTTGGTTTATAAATTCTCCCTTACAAAAAAAAAGGGAGATTAATATTGGCCTTTGGGCTTGTGTGCCAGTCCTAAGCGTGCCATCTCTCTCTGTCTCTCAGATAGTGGGCCATAGAAAGCCTATTTATTATTTTTTTTATTGGGTTTATAAATTTTCCCTGGAACAAAAAAAAAAAAGTGGGAGATAAATATTGGCCTCTGGGCTTGTGTGCCACTCCTGACTCCTGTGTGCGTCATCTCTCACTCAGTGGGCCATAGAAAGCCTTTTTTTGTTTTATTTGTTTTCTAAATTCTCCCTGAAAAAATCATTTTATTTTCTTTGGTTTCTAAATTCTTCCTGAAAAAATCATTTTATTCTATTTTTTTTTTCCTAAAGTCTCCCTGAAAAAAAAAAAAAAACAAACAAATCAGTGGGAGATTAATATTGCCCTTTCTGCTTGTGTGCCAGTCTTGACTCCTGGGTGTGCCATCTCTCTCTCTCTCTCCAATTGTGGGCCATAGAAAGCCTATTATTTTTTTAGCTTGATTTGGGTTCCAAAATCTACCTGAAAAAATCACTACATCAATCAGTGGGAGATAAATATTGGCCTCTGGGCTTGTGTGCCACTCCTGACTCCTGTGTGCGTCATCTCTCACTCAGTGGGCCATAGAAAGCCTTTTTTTGTTTTATTTGTTTTCTAAATTCTCCCTGAAAAAATCATTTTATTTTATTTGGTTTCTAAATTCTTCCTGAAAAAATCATTTTATTCTATTTTTTTTTTTCCTAAAGTCTCCCTGAAAAAAAAAAAAAAAATCAAATCAGTGGGAGATTAATATTTACATTTGTGCTTCAGTGACAGTCCTGCGTGTGTGGGATCTCTCTCATTTGTTGCCACCAACAACAGAGTGTGTAACATTGTGCCTGATTTTCGTTGTGGTCTCACTCACCTGTAAAGGGGTAGCTAAATCATACTGAAGTTATAGCTCACCGTGTAATTTGTGTGACAGCAACAAATACCGTTAGTTTGTTTACGTTTTTAAAACAATGAGGAAGTATGGTGGAAGAGGTCGTGGCCGGGGGCGTTCATTGTCAGCTGGTAATGAGGGTAGTGGTAGTGGTGGAGCATCAGCTGGTCGTGGGAAAAAAAATATTGCACCTAAGTCTGGAGCTGTGGAGCCAGGTTCGTCGTCTGGCTACACAAGGCCTCAAACGCTCCCTTTTCTGGGAGTAGGAAAACCGCTTTTAAAGCCGGAGCAGCAAGAGCAAGTTTTGGCTTATCTTGCTGACTCAGCCTCTAGCTCTTTTGCCTCCTCTCGTGAAACTGGTAAATGTCAAAGCAGCGCGTCGTTAGTGGATGTTCACGGTCAGGGACAAGTCGCTTCCTTGTCCTCTTCAGCAAAAACAACAACAGAGAAGAATGCAGCAGGCGACACAACGGGTTACTCCATGGAGCTCTTTACACATACCGTCCCTGGCTTAGAAAGTGAAGCAGTTAACAGTCCATGCCCATTACAAGTTGAATCTGACATGGAGTGCACTGATGCACAGCCACAGCCAGACTACTATGCTGGTCCTTTGACTCAGACCACAACATTGCCCTCGCAGGGTGCTGATCAAGAATCAGACCCTGATGAGACTATGTTGCCCCATCACGAACGCTATACCACCGACCGACACGGTGACACAGACGAAGTTGCACACGAGCTACAAGAAGAGGTAATAGATGACCCAGTTCTTGACCCCGATTGGCAGCCATTGGGGGAACAGGGTGCAGGCGGCAGCAGTTCTGAAGCGGAGGAGGAGGGGCCGCAGCAGGCATCAACATCGCAACAGGTTCCATCTGCCGGGCCCGTATCTTGCCCAAAACGCGTGGCAAAGCTAAAACCTGTTGGAGGACAGCGTGGCCATCCGGTTAAAGCTCAGTCTGCAATGCATGAAAAGGTATCCGATGCTAGAAAGAGTGCAGTCTGGCATTTTTTTAAACAACATCCAATTGATCAGCGCAAAGTCATCTGTCAAAAATGTTCAACTACCTTAAGCAGAGGACAGAATCTGAAAAGTCTCAATACAAGTTGCATGCATAGACATTTAACCACCATGCATTTGCAAGCCTGGACTAACTACCAAACGTCCCTTAAGGTTGTAGCACCCTCGGCCAATGAAGCTAGTCAGCAACACAACATCCCTTCCGGCAGTGTAGGGCCACCATTTTCCGCACCACCTGCAGTATCTGTGCAGGTTTCTTTGCCAGGCCAAAGCCGTCAGGGTCAAGGAATCACCAGTTTCGTAGTAGGAAACACTGCATCTAGGGCACCGGTGGCAACAATACCATCTCCCACCGTCTCTCAGTCTGCCATGTCCACCGGCACCCCCGCTAGTTCCACGATCTCCAGCTCTCCAGTCCAGCTCACCCTACATGAGACTATGGTTAGAAAAAGGAAGTACTTAGCCTCGCATCCGCGTACACAGGGTTTGAACGCACACATAGCTAGACTAATCTCGTTAGAGATGATGCCCTACCGGTTAGTTGAAAGCAAAGCTTTCAAAGCCCTGATGGACTACGCTGTACCACGCTACGAGCTACCCAGTCGACACTTTTTTTCCAGAAAAGCCATCCCAGCCCTCCACCAGCATGTTAAAGAGCGCATCGTCCATGCACTCAGGCAATCTGTGAGCACAAAGGTGCACCTGACAACAGATGCATGGACCAGTAGGCATGGCCAGGGACGTTACGTGTCCATCACGGCACACTGGGTAAATGTGGTGGATGCAGGGTCCACAGGGGACAGCAAGTTTGGGACAGTTCTGCCTAGCCCACGGTCTAGGAAACAATTGGCTGTAGCCGTTCGCACCCCCTCCTCCTCCTCTTCGTCCTCCTGCAGAAGCGAGAGCTCGTCCACAGACCGCAGTGGCACAACCACTCCATCCGCAGCTGCCACTGTTGCACACCAGGTCTCCCATTATGGGGCAGCTACTGGCAAACGTCAGCAGGCTGTATTGGCTATGAAGTGTTTGGGCGACAACAGACACACCGCAGAAGTTCTGTCCGAGTACTTGCAGAAAGAAACGCAGTCGTGGCTGGGCACTGTAGATCTTGAGGCAGGCAAGGTAGTGAGTGATAACGGAAGGAATTTCATGGCTGCCATCTCCCTTTCCCAACTGAAACACATTCCTTGCCTGGCTCACACCTTAAACCTGGTGGTGCAGTGCTTCCTGAAAAGTTATCCGGGGTTATCCGACCTGCTCCTCAAAGTGCGTGGACTTTGCTCACATATCCGCCGTTCGCCCGTACACTCCAGCCGTATGCAGACCTATCAGCGTTCTTTGAACCTTCCCCAGCATCGCCTAATCATAGACGTTGCAACAAGGTGGAACTCAACACTGCACATGCTTCAGAGACTGTGTGAACAGAGGCGGGCTGTTATGTTTTTGTGGGAGGATACACATACACGGGCAGGCAGTAGGATGGCAGACATGGAGTTGTCAGGTGTGCAGTGGTCGAAGATTCAAGACATGTGTCAAGTCCTTCAGTGTTTTGAGGAATGCACACAGCTGGTTAGTGCAGACAACGCCATAATAAGCATGAGCATCCCCCTAATGTGTCTGCTGATGCAAAGTTTGACGCACATAAAGGATCAGGCGTCTGCAGCTGAGGAAGAGGAAAGCCTTGATGACAGTCAGCCATTGTCTGGCCAGGGCAGTGTACAGGACGAGGTAGCGGGCGAAGAGGAGGAGGAGGACGAGGAGGATGATGGGGATGATTATATTTTTAATGAGGAAGCTTTTCCGGGGCCACTGGAAATTGGTGGCGCGGCAAGGCCGGGTTCTGGTTTTTTGAGGGACACAAGTGACGTTGATTTGCCTGAAACTGCCCCTCAACCAAGCACAACCGCAGATTTGAGAACTGGAACTTTGGCCCACATGGCGGATTATGCCTTACATATCCTCAAAAGGGACACACGCATAACTAAAATGATGAATGATGACGATTACTGGTTGGCCTGCCTCCTTGATCCTCGCTATAAAGGCAAATTGCAAAATATAATGCCACATGAGAACTTGGAACTAATATTAGCAACCAAACAATCAACTCTTGTTGACCGTTTGCTTCTGGCATTCCCTGCACACAGCGCCCGTGATCATTCTCACACGAGCTGCAGGGGCCAGCAGACCAGAGGAGTTAGAGGGGCAGAAATCAGAAGTGGCGTTGGCCAGAGGGGTTTTCTGACCAGGTTGTGGAGTGATTTTGCTATGACCGCAGACAGGACAGGTACTGCAGCATCAATTCAAAGTGACAGGAGACAACATTTGTCCAGTATGGTTACAAACTATTTTTCATCCCTTATCGATGTTCTCCCTCAACCGTCATTCCCATTTGATTACTGGGCATCAAAATTAGACACCTGGCCAGAATTGGCAGAATATGCATTGCAGGAGCTTGCTTGCCCGGCAGCTAGTGTCCTATCAGAAAGAGTATTCAGTGCTGCAGGTTCAATACTAACAGAAAATAGGACTCGTCTGGCTACCCAAAATGTAGATGATCTAACCTTCATTAAAATGAACCACAACTGGATTTCGAAATCTTTTGCCCCACCTTGCCCGGCTGACACCTAGCTTTCCTATGAAAAGGTCTTGCCTGTGGACTATTCTGAATGCCTTTTCCAATCTCGTAATTTTCTGCACCTGATTGTCCAGCATACGACATGTTTACACCTCACTAAATGGCCAAACTCCCCACACGGGGCCGTGGTATCGACACTTGGCGACAGCACCCGTGAGAGTGCAGTTTGTCTGAAGAGGTGGGTGAGCCCGCTTTTGGTCGACGGCACTGCCACTGGGTCCCTCCTAGTACAATAAAGTGTCTCTGGCGGTGGTGGTGCGCACCCAACGTCAGACACACCGTTGTAATATGAGGGGCCCTGGGCCTGTACCGCGGCCACAAGACAGTTTCCCCCCACCCCAGCTCAAACAGTGCTCTACCACTTGCAAAATTATCTCACAGCTCCACCAATGTTTAGTCTATGCGCTGACATCCTTCAATGCCTGCCACTGACAATACCATTGTATTGACATTTTTGTTATGTTAGGCCTTCGATGCCTGTCTGTGGTCACTCCTTCCACTAGGCCTCCACTGACCACACCACTGCTGCCCGTGTACCCCTGGAACCAATTTAGAATTGCCTACAGCCATGTGTTATTATTTTAGGCCTTCGATGCCTGTCTGCGGTCACTCCTTCCACTAGGCCTCCACTGACCACACCACTGCTGCCCGTGTACCCCTGTAACCAATTTAGAATTGCCTACAGCCATGTGTTATTATTTTAGGCCTTCGATGCCTGTCTGCGGTCACTCCTTCCACTAGGCCTCCACTGACCACACCACTGCTGCTCGTGTACCCCTGGAACCAATTTAAAATTGCCTACAGCCATGTGTTATTATTTTAGGCCTTCGATGCCTGTCTGCGGTCACTCCTTCCACTAGGCCTCCACTGACCACACCACTGCTGCCCGTGTACCCCTGGAACCAATTTAAAATTGCCTACAGCCATGTGTTATTATTTTAGGCCTTCGATGCCTGTCTGCGGTGACTCCTTCCACTAGGCCTCCACTGACCACACCACTGCTGCCCGTGTACCCCTGGAACCAATTTAAAATTGCCTACAGCCATCCCAATTTTTTTATTTTAGGCCTTCGATGCCTGTCTGCGGTCCATTCTTTCAACTACTACTACACTGACCAGGGCACTGCTGCCCGTGTACCCCTGTAACCAATTTAGAATTGCCTACAGCCATGTGTTATTATTTTAGGCCTTCGATGCCTGTCTGCGGTCACTCCTTCCACTAGGCCTCCACTGACCACACCACTGCTGCCCGTGTACCCCTGGAACCAATTTAAAATTGCCTACAGCCATGTGTTATTATTTTAGGCCTTCGATGCCTGTCTGCGGTCACTCCTTCCACTAGGCCTCCACTGACCACACCACTGCTGCCCGTGTACCCCTGGAACCAACATCAGAAAATATAAAAATAAGTATTTTGCTTATAAAAAAGAAAATACTGGAGAGATATCAAATGCAGACATTTTAACATTAAAAACAAACACATACAACAAAAATCTGGTACAGTACTAAAAATGGCCACCAGCTACAATAACTTTCTCCTGCAAGTAGTTAACTGAAAGGTTTTTTCAATTTTAAACACAGATATGGCATCCACCGAGTGTTGTCCTGTCGCGTCTTCTTTATATTATTGCCAAGAAGATGCAAAACAATGAAAATAATAAAATCATTATTTACCAAAAAAATAGAGTAAGTCAAAACCACATTGCAAATAAACATTCATTACAAATAAAGAAGCAGGGCGCGTCCGAGGGTGAGTATATACCTAATAAGAATATAATCACCCTCGGACGCGCCCTGCTTCTTTCCGACAGCCTTCCTTCCTAAGAATCAGCCCTTCCGTGGTGTAGAGAGAGGGTTTGTTACACTCCAAGGTGTTCCCCAGGTTGCCTTTCCTGAGCTTCGATCTTCCGGCTCTCGTTTAGTAGTTGTTGGAAACTACGCTGCATTGGGCCTACAAATTGGGTATGGGGTGTAGAGAGATGGTGTGTTCCACTCTAAGGTGTTCCCCAGGTTGCCTTTCCTGAGCTTCGATCTTCCGGCTCTCGTTTAGTAGTTGTTGGAAACTACGCTGCATTAGGCCTACAAATTGGGTATGGGGTGTAGAGAGATGGTGTGTTCCACTGTAGAGAGATGGTGTGTTCCACTCCAAGGTGTTCCCCAGGTTTCCTCGCCAATGCTTCGATCATCATGCTCTCGTTTAGTAGTTGTTGGAAACTACGCTGCATTAGGCCTACAAATTGGGTATGGGGTGTAGAGAGATGGTGTGTTCCACTCCAAGGTGTTTTCCAGGTTGCCTTTCCTGAGCTTCGATCTTCCGGCTCTCGTTTAGTAGTTCTTGGAAACTACACTGCATTAGGCCTACAAATTGGGTATGGGGTGTAGAGAGATGGTGTGTTCCACTCCAAGGTGTTCCCCAGGTTTCCTCGCCAATGCTTCGATCTTCATGCTCTCGTTTAGTAGTTGTTGGAAACTACACTGCATTAGGCCTACAAATTGGGTATGGGGTGTAGAGAGATGGTGTGTTCCACTCCAAGGTGTTCTCCAGGTTGCCTTTCCTGAGCTTCGATCTTCCGGCTCTCGTTTAGTAGTTCTTGGAAACTACACTGCATTAGGCCTACAAATTGGGTATGGGGTGTAGAGAGATGGTGTGTTCCACTCCAAGGTGTTCTCCAGGTTGCCTTTCCTGAACTTCTATCTTCAGGCTCTCATTAAATTGTGGTTAAACGGAACAACTGCATTTGGCGTACTAGTTGGTTTGGGGCCTACTATCGGTGTCTGCCACTCCTTGCTGTTCTCCTGGTTTCCTGTCCTGAAATTCCGTTTTCAGGCGCTCGTTAAGTAGTTGTTAATGTTAGACTGCATTTTGCCTACTAGTTGGGTTGGGGCCTACTATCGGTGTCTGCCACTCCTTGCTGTTCTCCTCCACTGAACAAAGCTGTGCCGCCTGTTTACTACGGTTGCCAATTTTGAACTGCATTTCGACTACTTACTGATTTGGGCCTACTCTCTGTGTCAGCCTCTCATTCCAGTTGTCCTCCACTGCAATGCCCCCTGGTTATTCCTGTGTTACCAATTTTGAACTGCATTTAGCCAACTTTATTCTTTGGGCCTATATCTGTGTTTCCTCCTCATCCTGCCCATTGCCCAGCCAGTGATAGATGAGTCTGCTGGTACATTGACCCATAACGCAACATTCCCCGTGCACGCTACACAACAACATTGTGACCCTGCTGAAAGTCAGGTTGCTCTTCCCGCATACCATACCACCTTACACGGGGACAAAGAGGAAGGTGCAGATGAAAGTGCAGGTTCCTTCATCAGGTGGGGGGGAGGAATACTAGTTGGCGACGTCACTGGCACAGGGCCTCTCATAGTACGCAAAAGTGTTGCTGCCGGTGGGAGGCGCCCCCGCCGTGCAAACACACCGCTGTACTTTGAGGGGCCCTGTGCCAGTGCCAATGCCAACGAGTGGGCCCCCCCTGCTTGCTCAGGTTCACAGCACTTGCAAAGTTGAAATACTTACCTCTCCCTGCTCCACTGCCGTGACGTGGTCCAGATTTCCTGGGCCCACTAATTACTTGAACCAGCCCTACCCACCACAACTTTAGCCAAATGACCCCCAATTTCAAATGCCTTCCAATTATTATAAGGTAAATTACGCTTGACAAGCTTCATTAAGAAGAATGGATGGTTTTGACATTAAAATGGGCACTCTAGGTGTTTTCCTGGCCCCCACTCACTGCCGACTATGCTGCCCCATTGACTTGCATTGGGTTTCGTGTTTCGGTCGATCCCGACTTTACGTCATAATCGGCCGATTTCACTCGACCCAACTTTTGAGATAGTCGGGTTTCGCGAAACCCGGCTCGACTCTAAAAAGGTCAAGGTCGCTCAACTCTAGTCAGGATAATGAGAAGGGTGTGTACTTGGACAGAATGCAAACAATTAAAACATGATTTATTTCAATTTAACAAAACATTTTTCTCCACAAACTGAAAAAACATCAAGTAGAGAGATTCTACTTCATACACATGTTGAGACCAATCTCCTACAGTGAGTATGTTCAAGTGGCCCCTGACGATACCCTTTCTACTAGGGCAATACGCGTGGGGCCACTGTCTTCATTCCACTCAGCTCCTGCATTTGAGGGGTTTTGCCCTCTTTCACACGTGGAGCATTTGGTTATTTAACCCTTTACCTTTCAGGCTTTTACTGAGTTCTCTTGGTTGCATTATGCAGATGAACCTTTTTGTATATATTGTCTTTGGTTATCTTCTGTGGTCTTACCTATAGGGTCCTTCCTTACCGTGGGGGCCCTTTTCCTTGATGGGCATGTTATTATCCACGTTAGGTTTGCAGAGTTGCACCACATAGCCCCATGAGCCAGTAGGTCTGATATTGGTTTATATGCATATCTGTGTATATTGGGCACTATAACATGTACTTGTTTTTCTGAGTGGATTGATTCCTGTATGGTTTTAATTATGTTTTAATATTTTGTGTGGCGTACCAATAAAATATACTGTTAAATCATTTTCTTTATAATCTTGTGGTGTGCATTTATTGCAGTGGTGCTTTCTCTTTTTTGGCCATTATTGTTTTGTTTACCACTGAGCTTGCATCCCTAGTTTTCCTTTTTCTCTGGTATCTTTGTATATAGTGGTGCGCTTGGTTTCTCTATAATCAAGTGGCTATATTGGGCAGGTTCAGCTGGATTTGAGAAGTGTGCTTGTAGTGGGAGGTGTTGGTATGGGGATTGCTGTGGCTGAGTTGATGGGAACTGTGTTGGATATGGTTTTGGGAGTACTATAGGCTGATCATCATGACTTCCAGGCATGTATATGTGGTTATCGGTGGACATCTGCCATCTTTCAAGGAGGATGAAAACCAGCCTTGCATTGTTAGGCTCTGTGCAGGAATCAATCACAATGTGTATGGCACCTCGGGCACACAGCCTCACCTCACAGGGAATTGTGTGCATATACCTAGCAAGATACCGACCATAGGCCTCCTCAACCATCATCGTTAACAGTGTGCGATAGATATTCCAAAACACCAATGTTTACTTGGCGCCTGTTATTGGTGTTGGGAAGCTCCTTCCTGCGCTGGCCCCAGCGTGTCATAGATGCAACCTGTGGTGAGGTATCTAGGGAGAGCGTAGGACTACTGCTTCATCCATGTTCATCCTCAATTAGCCTCATGTCCTGCTGAAGGTCAGGGTGGTGGTGGTGGTTGGTATGTTGCTGATGGTGCAGAAGAAGGTCCAGCCTCCTCTTCAACTTCGACAACAGGGTGCAAGTTGACCTTGGAATCCGATGCTGTTTCTTGTTCAGGAATGTTGGATTCAGTTCTGTTATTTGCTCAAAGGAAAATAAATATTAATTTATCAAACTTAAGGACAAGTATAAAAATGTATGTTAAGAATGCACTTACGAATGGAGATCGAGAACGGGTGCTAGGAAATTCAAACAGTCATAATACAGCTCTGGTAAAAATTAAGAGACCACCACATCAAAACCCTGTCATGGCCAGCCCAATCTCCAGACTTGAACCCCAATGAAAACCTCTGGAATGTAAACAAGATTATGATGGATAGTCACAAGCCATCATACAAAGAAGAACTGCTAAAATTTTTGCGCCAGAGCAGTGCGAAATACCAGTGGAAAGCATGCCAAGACGCATGAAAGCTGTGATTAAAAATCATGGTTATTCCCCAAAATATCAATTTCTGAACTCTTCCTGAGCTAAAACATTAGTATTGTTGTTTCTAAATGATTATGATCTTGTTTTCTTTGCATTACTTGAGGTCTGGTTATTTTTTTAGTTTTGACTATTTCTCATTTTCAGAAAAAAAATCCCAAATTTATTGCTTGGAAATTTGGAGACATGTTGTCAGAAGTTTATGGAATAAAATAACAATTTATATTTTACTTAAAAATATACCTATAAAGAGAAAAATCAGGCAAACTGAACATTTTGCAGTGGTCTCTTAATTTTTGCCAGAGCTGTATATGTACTTTGGCTCTTTACTGGCTGCTGCACCACTCCTGGCCCGCTGCTGGTGCTCACAGCGATATTGATCCCGGCAGCTGGGGTTACTGTCTTGTGACATCAGCCACTGCAAAGTGACACAATAAATAAATCTAAGTCTGAACAACTTATTTGCGTTTTTATTGATAGGTCACAGTGTAAACATGTATTCAGTTTGCCAAGTGTGTATTACCAAACATGCCAGATTTTCTAAATAAAATCATGTGGAATAATGAATTTACACTTTATGATTTTTTTTCTACTTACTAATGTTCTGCTGCATTTCTCGTGGATGTTCATCGTAATTGAGGAACATCTGGCAGCATATGCGTCTCCAAGCTGCATCCTTTCTATTGCGGTCTGCATAGTTGGCATTGCGTTGGTCCCAGATTTAAGGCCTCTCCTGGCTTTTTTGTATGTTGCAGGACAATCTGCATGCAAGCTTCCTGTTTTTGACTGATGTAATTTCAGTGTGCGTAATTGTGGTACACTATATGGATGGCCCGTCTCATATCCTGACGAAGAAGTTTTATACTTTGAAACACGTTGACAAATAAAACTACCTGAAATTGGATTGACATCCTTCATTTTTTCTCCACCGCAGTGCAGAATAACCCATTTATTTCTCCAATTCTATGTATATCTTCTCGTGTGTATGCAGCAGCATTAATCATTTTAAGTGGTTGTGTGCACACAACCCTTCCAGGTGAGCGCAATTGTGCATATCTTTCTATATTGTTATGCAGATAACACCCTGTTTGCGCTTTGTCTCCTCTCCAGTTTCTCTCTCTTGAGCAGTCAGAAGTAATGGTCTCAAGCTCTCTATGCATGTCTAATTGAGCCTTGTTCTGACTCCCATAGGCTACGTTCACATTAGCGTTTCCCGACGCTGCGTCGGGAAACGCAGCGGCGACGCACGCGTCATGCGCCCCTATGTTTTACATGGGGGACGCATGCGTTTTTCGCGTTGCGTTTTCCGACACGTGCGTCGTTTTTGATGCTAGCGTCGGACGCAAGAAAATGCAACAAGTTGCATTTTTCTTGTGTCCGATTTTCGTCAAAAAACGACGCACGCGTCGCAAAATGCAGCGTTTTTGCGTGCGTCGTGCGTTGCGTCGCCGACGCAGCGGCGCGCAACGCTAATGTGAACGTAGCCATAGACGTACATTGAGTTGCGGCTTCTGGCTCACCCAGGAAACACAACCTGAAGAACACCTACCGGAGCGGCATCAATAACAGATGAAGACGACGACTGGTAAGTATGAGACTAGGAGACTAGGTACAAAGAACTAGGTGCCCCACTCCAGTGGTAAAATTTTAAAAAAACACCTTGGAGTGGGTCTTTAAGAAGGTTCTGATAAACTAACAAAAAGTCTGTAGTGGAAGTAATTGACTCTATACTTTTCATTTTCAAGAAATGTTTGCATGTCTACTTGGAAAAATGGAGTAATGCCACTTCGTTCTGATAGTGATAATAACTACTTTAGTAAGGAAATATCGGTGATGGCAATAACTTGTAAAGTGGCTTTCAAACTTGGACTTCTACTCAAAGGTGGTAAGTTAACAGCATCTTACTAAACTGGTGTTCATGTTTGTGACAGCATGTGTGTACAAGTGCATTAGTAGGAGAATTAAACAGTATGCTCACTTTGGGCAAGGAGTGATATGACTGCGCCTTTTCTAATTTATCCCCAAAGGTGACAGGTGCTATAATAAGTAAATTATGTTGTTCTTTTACAGACTTTTCTGTTGACAGCATATTCCATGGTGAATTTGTAAGATAAAACAGATTTCAAGAAACTTGAAATGCAGTAAAAATATGTACAGGGTGGGTCATTTATATGGATACACCTAAATAAAATGGGACTGGTTGGTGATATCAACTTCCTGTTTGTGGCATATTCGTATATGGGAGAGGGAAAACTTTTCAAGATGGGTGGTGACCTGTTATGATAAGGTAATTCAGTACCACAATGGACATAGAGGTCAGAGCACATACAGTGACCTGACAATAACCCAAAAACATAGAACGAGCTCTGAGACGTGGGAACTCTGCTGACCGCAATCCCTAATCCTCTCCAACCACACTAGAGGCAGCCGTGGATTGCGCCTAACGCTCCCTATGCAACTCGGCACAGCCTGAGAAACTAGCTAGCCTGAAGATAGAAAATAAGCCTACCTTGCCTCAGAGAAATACCCCAAAGGAAAAGGCAGCCCCCACATATAATGACTGTGAGTTAAGATGAAAAGACAAACGTAGAGATGAAATAGATTTTAGCAAAGTGAGGCCCGACTTTCTGAACAGAGCGAGGATAGGAAAGGTAACTTTGCGGTCAACACAAAACCCTACAAAAACCACGCAAAGGGGGCAAAAAGACCCTCCGTACCGAACTAACGGCACGGAGGTACACCCTCTGCGTCCCAGAGCTTCCAGCAAGCAGGAAAAAACAAATAGACAAGCTGGACAAAAAAAACAGCAAACAAAATAGCAAAGCAGAACTTAGCTATGCAGAGCAGCAGGCCACAGGAACGATCCAGGAGGAAACAGGTCCAATACTAGAACATTGACTGGAGGCCAGGATCAAAGCACTAGGTGGAGTTAAATAGAGCAGCACCTAACGACTTCACCACATCACCTGAGGAAGGAAACTCAGAAGCCGCAGTACTACTTTCCTCCACCAACGGAAGCTCACAGAGAGAATCAGCCGAAGTACCACTTTTGACCACAGGAGGGAGCTCTGCCACAGAATTCACAACAGTGACCATGGTGGCCATTTTGAAGTCGGCCATGAAACTCATGAAACAATAAAGTTTCATTAAAAGCAAGCACACCATTGTTTTTCTTGTGAAATTCTCAATAAGTTTGATGTGTCACATGACCCTCTTCCCATTGGAAAAAATAAAGTTGGATCCAAAATGGCCGACTTCAAAATGGCCACCATGGTCACCATGCATCTTGAAAAATTTTCTCCCTCCATATAGTTGATATCACCAACCATTCCCATTTTATTTAGGTGTATCCATATAAATGGCCCACCCTGTAGTACTATTTCTGTTAGGGCGGCCTCACACTAGCGTGTTTTACGGACGTAAGAGAGGTGCTGAAAACATGGATTGCATACGGTACAATGCTTCTCCATGCTCCAGCTCCTATCAGCTGTATTTTACTGATCCGTATTATACGGTCTTCTACAGCCGTAGAAAAACGCAGCATGCTGCGTTTGTCACCGTATTGCGCAAAAAATACGCCAATGAAATTCTATGGGGGCCAGAAAAATACGGATTACACACGGACCAACAGTGTGACAGTGCGGTGTACAGTAAAATCACACTGACAGGTTAGAATAGAATAGCTAAGATAAATGTCTACACATAGTATAGGGATATATATATATACAGTGGGGCAAAAAAGTATTTAGTCAGTCAGCAATAGTGCAAGTACCACCATTTAAAAAGATGAGAGGTGTCTGTAATTTACATCATAGGTAGACCTCAACTATGGGAGACAAACTGAGAGAAAAAAATCCAGAAAATCACATTGTCTGTTTTTTTTATCATTTTTTTTGCATATTATGGTGGAAAATAAGTATTTGGTCAGAAACAAACAATTAAGATTTCTGGCTCTCACAGACCTGTAACTTCTTCTTTAAGAGTCTCCTCTTTCCTCCACTCATTACCTGTAGTAATGGCACCTGTTTAAACTTGTTATCAGTATAAAAAGACACCTGTGCACACCCTCAAACAGTCTGACTCCAAACTCCACTATGGTGAAGACCAAAGAGCTGTCAAAGGACACCAGAAACAAAATTGTAGCCCTGCACCAGGCTGGGAAGACTGAATCTGCAATAGCCAACCAGCTTGGAGTGAAGAAATCAACAGTGGGAGCAATAATTAGAAAATGTAAGACATACAAGACCACTGATAATCTCCCTCGACCTGGGGCTCCACGCAAAATCCCACCCCGTGGGGTCAGAATGATCACAAGAACGGTGAGCAAAAATCCCAGAACAACGCGGGGGGACCTAGTGAATGAACTGCAGAGAGCTGGGACCAATGTAACAAGGCCTACCATAAGTAACACACTATGCCACCATGGACTCAGATCCTGCAGTGCCAGACGTGTCCCACTGCTTAAGCCAGTACATGTCCGGGCCCATCTGAAGTTTGCTGGAGAGCATTTGGATGATCCAGAGGAGTTTTGGGAGAATGTCCTATGGTCTGATGAAACCAAACTGGAACTGTTTGGTAGAAACACAACTTGTCGTGTTTGGAGGAAAAAGAATACTGAGTTGCATCCATCAAACACCATACCTACTGTAAAGCATGGTGGTGGAAACATCATGCTTTGGGGCTGTTTCTCTGCAAAGGGGCCATGACGACTGATCCGGGTACATGAAAGAATGAATGGGGCCATGTATCGTGAGATTTTGAGTGCAAACCTCCTTCCATCAGCAAGGGCATTGAAGATGAAACGTGGCTGGGTCTTTCAACATGACAATGATCCAAAGCACACCGCCAGGGCAACGAAGGAGTGGCCTCGTAAGAAGCATTTCAAGGTCCTGGAGTGGCCTAGCCAGTCTCCAGATCTCAACCCTATAGAAAACCTTTGGAGGGAGTTGAAAGTCCGTGTTGCCAAGCGAAAAGCCAAAAACATCACTGCTCTAGAGGAGATCTGCATGGAGGAATGGGCCAACATACCAACAACAATGTGTGGCAACCTTGTGAAGACTTACAGAAAACGTTTGACGTTTGTTGTCATTGCCAACAAAGGATATATTACAAAGTATTGAGATGAAATTTTGTTTCTGACCAAATACTTATTTTCCACCATAATATGCAAATAAAATGTTAAAAAAACAGACAATGTGATTTTCTGGATTTTTTTTTCTCAGTTTGTCTCCCATAGTTGAGGTCTACCTATGATGTAAATTACTGACGCCTCTCATCTTTTTAAGTGGTGGAACTTGCACTATTGCTGACTGACTAAATACTTTTTTGCCCCACTGTATATATATGTCAGTGAGAATCATATATGTATATATATATATTAATATTTCATACCGCGCTAGATAGACATGGTTTACCTACAGTAAACCATGTCATATCCCTTTTTTTTGCATATTCCACACTACTAATGTTAGTTGTGTGTATGTGCAAAATTTGGGCGCTCTAGCTATTAAATTAAAGGGTTAAATTGCAGAAAAATTGGCGTGGGCTCCCGCGCAATTTTCTCCGCCAGAATGGTAAAGCCAGTGACTGAGGGCAGATATTAATAGCCTGGAGGGGGTCCATGGTTATTGCCCCCCCCTGGCTAAAAACATCTGCCCTCAGCCACCCCAGAAAAGGCACATCTGGAAGATGCACCTATTCTGGCACTTGGCCACTCTCTTCCCATTCCCGTGTAGCAGTGGGATATGGGGTAATGAAGGGTTAATGTCACCTTGCTATTGTAAGGTGACATTAAGCCAGATTAATAATGGAGAGACGTCAATTATGACACCTATCCATTATTAATCCAATAGTATGAAATGGTTAAAAACACACACACACACACACATTATTTCAAAGTATTTTAATGAAATAAAAACACAGGTTTTTGTAATATTTTATTATACTGGTAATCCACCTGAAGACCCTCGTTCTGTATAAAAGGTAAAATAAAAAAACAACAATGTCCCATACCTTCCGATGATCAGTCTCGTCCCACGCTGTAAATCCATCTGAAGGGGTTAACTAATTTTACAAGCAGAAGCTCTGCAGCAACTGTACTCCTGCCTGTAAAACCCTGGGGAATGAATGGAATGTAGGTCAATGACCTGTAGTTACCTTTAGTCGCGGTGATGCACCCTCTGCTGGATGTCCTCATAAGAACTCGAGCGTGGGAAAATATTCAGAAAAGTTCCCAGGCTCGAGTTCATATGAGGACATCCAGCAGAGGGCGCATCACTGTCTCATATCATGTCAGGTTTGAGAAGGAGATAGGAAAAGCCAGCAATTGAATTACCGGCTTTTAAGCTATCTAGTGCTGTATGATATAAACTGATATATACTGACATATATATATACAGTATATACATATATATATATATACATATATATATATATATATATATATATATAGACAGTATATATGTTTTTACGATTTTTTGATTTTTTGAGCACATGGATCCATTGTATGTCCGTATGTCGGTTTTGCAAGCCTGCGAGAAAATCTCGCAGCATGGATGCCATACGGATTACATATGGAGGATGCCATGCGCAAAATACGCTGACACACCCTGCCTACAGAGTACTTACGGCTCACCATTTTTTGAATTTTGTGGCATATTATGGCCGTAAAATATGGACCGTATTTTTATACGCTGAGTGTGAGGCCGGCCTTACTCTAAGATTGAAGTTACTCATTTAGATGAACTATTGCAGTAATGTTAAATAGCATAAATAATAATTATAGTTATTAATTAATTATTGTTTTCAATCTAATATAAAGTTTTTGTTTTCTTTTATGCTATAGAAATGGATTTTATCATACATTCATGCAGTGCCGTAACTATAAACTTCGGGGCCCCGGGGCAAAACTTCATAGTGGGGCCCCTCAACATTTCAATCACTAGAGGTTGGGCGGAACGTGGTGAAGCCTGCTACGGATTGTTGTATACAACACACAGGCTTCACCACGTTCCGCAAGACCTTTAATAGATTTTGTTTATGATGCAAGTTTTCGAAGTTAAAAATTCAGTGTATATGTTTTAAAATTAATAAGGTGAATAATTCCAAATATTGCACAATTTTCAAATAACTGTATATGTTTATTAAATATTAAGCAGTTTTAAACAGTTTATATTTAAACTTGGTTCACTTAAGCATAACATTACTTAACCCCTTCACGACATGCGCCGTACTAGTACGGCGCATGTTGTGTCTCCCCCTTTGATGTGGGCTCCGGCAGTTAACCCACAGCAAAGTCACGACAAGTCAGCTGTTTTGTACAGCTGGCATGTGAACGCAATAGCGGCGGGTGAAATCGCGATTCACCCGCCGCTATTAACCTGTTAAATGCCGCTGTCAAACGCTGACAGCGGCATTTAACTACCGCTTCCGGCCACGCGGCCGGAAATGAGCGCATCGCCTAGCCCATCACATGATTGGGGGTCGGCGATGCATCAGGATGGTAACCATAGAGGTCCTTGAGACCTCTATGGTTACTGATGCCGGCCTGCTGTGAGCGCCCCCTGTGAGCCTGCATTTCAGCTACATAGCAGCGATCTGATGATCGCTGCTATGTAGCAGAGCCGATCAAGTTGCACCAGCTTCTAGCCTCCCATGGAGGCTATTGAAGCATGGCAAAAGTAAAAAAAAATGTTTTTAAAAATATGAAAAAAATAAAAAAAAATATAAAAGTTTAAATTACCCCCCTTTCGCCCCATCCAAAATAAAACAATAAAAAAAATCAAACCTACACATATTTGGTATCGCCGCGTTCAGAATCAGAATCAATAAAAAAAAGCATTAACCTGATCGCTAAACTGCGTAGCGAGAAAAAAATTCGAAACGCCATAATTACTTTTTTTGGTCGCCGCGATATTGCATTAAAATGCAATAATGGGCAATCAAAAGAATGTATCTGCACAAATGTGGTATCATTTAAAACGTCAGCTCGGCACGCAAAAAATAAGCCCTCACCCGACCCCAGATCACGAAAAATGGAGACGCTACCGGTATCGGAAATGGCACATTTTTTTAAAAAATTTTTAGCAAAGTTTTGAATTTTTTTCACCACTTAGATAAAAAATAACCTAGACATGCTAGTTTGTCTATGAACTCGTAAGGACCTGGAAAATCATAATATCAGGTCAGTTTTAGCATTTACTGAACCTTCACTTTTTTTGCAATTTCACCATACATGGAATTTTTTTCCCGTTTTCTAGTACAAGACATGGTAAAACCAATGGTGTTGTTCAAAAGTAAAAAACAAAAGGGTCGAGGCGTGAAGGGGTTAAACATTACCAATTTGTTCAGTTTTAAACAGCTACTTAAACATTTGTTTCCTAAAGGTACCTTCACACTAAGCGACGCTGCAGCGATACCGACAACGATGTCGATTGCTGCAGCGTCACTGTTTGGTCGCTGGAGAGCTGTCACACAGACAGCTCCCCAGCGACCAACGATGCCGGTAACCAGGGTAAACATCGGGTTACTAAGCGCAGGGCCGCGCTTAGTAACCCAATGTTTACCATGGTTACCATCGTAAAAGTAAAAAAAACAAACACTACATACTTACCTTCAGCTGTCTGTCCTCCGGCGCTCTGCTTTCCTGCACTGACTGTGAGCACAGCGGCCGGAAAGCACAGCGGTGACGTCACCGCTCTGCTTTCCGGCTGGCCGACGCTGACACAGGATGCAGGAGTGCAGAGAAGCAGAGCGCCGGGGACAGACAGCAGAAGGTAAGTATGTAGTGTTTGTTTTTTTTACTTTTACGATGGTAACCAGGGTAAACATCGGGTTACTAAGCGCGGCCCTGCGCTTAGTAACCCGATGTTTACCCTGGTTACCAGTGAAGACATCGCTGAATCGGCGTCACACACGCCGATTCAGCGATGTCTGCAGGGAGTCCAGCGACAAAATAAAGTTCTGGACTTTCTGCAGCGACCAACGACATCACAGCAGGATCCAGATCGCTGCTGCATGTCAAACACAACGATATCGCTAGCCAGGACGCTGCAACGTCACGGATCGCTAGCGATATCGTTGTGAAGTTGTTTAGTGTGAAGGTACCTTTACTTTCAGAGAAGCGAATTTGTCTATTACTTTGTCAAAGTTGATCTGTTGAGCTTGATCATTTTCAGTTGAAAGTAAAGCTAAGCCAACTCTCTGTGATCTCCAGACTAACATATTGTTACAAATCTTGTGCTAGGAGACTCTCCAGGTCAGTGCTGGTTTCCATTCATTGACAGCTGGCAGAGCTCCTGGAAATTATTGAAATGATAGTCTCTCCTGTCCTCCGGGTGACATTGTCTGACAGGAATATAGGAGCTGGGTATATTATGAGAAATTAAAGTATTAAAATATAATTTTTTACCATCAGTATGGGGCCCCTTGGGTGGTTGGGGCCCCGGGGCAGTGCCCCGGCTGCCCCGATTGTAGTTATGGCCCTGCATCCATGTTTTATGCAGTGTTGAATTCTTTAGTGATTTTTTCTTTCACAAGTATCACACAAAGCAACACAAACAGAATTTAAAGGGTGTACTACAAAGATAAGCAACATCGCCACCTTGTGATAATCATTTACTAAAAGTAAAAGCTTCTTTTATATAGAGATAAGTGTGACAAGGTGGTTTTGCAGGGTTTTTTTGTGTGTAACTCAAACTATGAATACCCACTACATGCATATATGCTGACTATGGGGACATTACAAGAGGGGCTGGCTGTGGGGACATTGCAACAGGGAACTGGCTATGGGGACATTACAAGAGTGTTTGTGGGAGCATAACACGAGGGTGCTGAATTGGGTGCTGAAGGGACCTTATATTTGGGCTGCAGTGAACATACTGTATAGGGGACTGTGCGGGACATTATTACTATATTGGGTGGATGTGGTGAATATCATACTGTGTGGAGTGCTGTGGGGGACATTATACTGTATATACACTGATTAGCAAAAGGGTAACAATGTTTTGAACTTTTGATTTTCAGGCTCCATATCTCTCCATCCACTACAGCTTTGAATGTGAGGCTAACATCATTTTATAGGCAATCATCTCACCAATCTCATACATAAATTTGACATGCAGCTATTTAGCATATGATTAGTTATGCAGATACTTGTCATGTCACTGCATTGTTACTGTTTTGCTCATAAAGATCTAAATTTTCATTTTGATTATTTTGTTAGTATTTTATAAATCCACCTTTGGCTTTTAACACTGCCTGAATCCTTCTGGGCATGCTCTCAATCAGATTCAATGAAAAAACTGGAGAAGAAATAAGCACAAAATAGGGTCTTATCCGGAGGGTATTCAAGATATATATTTCAGATGGTGCTCACCTGGTGCTGCTCTCATTGAGGCATGAAAATTCAGACAGATTATCAGCTGCAGCAGATCCATGGTCTCCTAACCTGGAATACCCACTGCACCCCTGAATCCATGCACCTCTCTCCCTCTGTTCTACCTTACCTGCTCTTCAACTTCAAACCTCACCTAATAACATATAATATAAGCCGACTGCTCTTCTTCACCCACCTGCTTTCCCTTTTTCTTCTCATTCTCACTGCTGGCGACATATCCCCCAATCCTGTCTCCCCGCCTCATACATCCCACTAATCCTCACTCCCTATCCTTCTCACACTAAGAGAAACTACCACAACCCTTCACACTTAAAATCTGTGCCACTGACCCCCACCCCTGCTTCCTCTCTCTGGGGCACTTTGGAATGCCCGCTTTGTCTGCAACAAGCTCCACGTGATCCACTATCTCTTTACTTCCTGCAACCTTTCCTTCCTAGCCCTCACTGAGACCTGGCTGATGCCCCCTGACACGGCCTCCCCAGCTGCACTGACTTACGTGGCTTCGACTTTACCCACACTCCTCGCTCTGGCAACAGACATGGTTAGGGTTTCTATCTTTCCAAAAACTATTACTTCAACTCTATCCAACCCCCACCCTCCCTTATCCTCCCTTCTTTCGAGGTTCACTCTGTCCGTATCTACTCTCCCTTTAATCTCCAAATGGCTGTCATATACTGACCACCGGGCTCAGCCACTGCCTTCATTGACCAATTCTCCACCTGGCTTCTTCACTTTTTCTCTGCTGACATCCCCACCATCACTTTAATATCCCTGCTGACACCCGCCAGCCAGCAGCCTCCAAGCTCCTGGCCCTTACTTCATTGTTTGGACTTACTCAGTGGTCCTCCACAGCCACCCACACAGACAGACATACGCTAGACCTCATCTTCACCCTCCTCTGTTCTTTATCTAATCTCACAACCTCTCCCTTCCCCCATCTGACCACCATCTACTCACCTTCTCATCCTTGTCCTCCTCACCCGCCCCCCATGTCCAGCCGCTACCACATCCTCGCAGAAACCGTGCACACCTAGACATTCACAGACTCTCAGACTCTCTCCTACCCCTGTCCTCCATATCTTCACTCCATGACATGGACAGCGCCACCACTTTCTATAACTCCACCCTCACATCAGCCATAGACTCAGTTGCTCCTCTCATGCATGGCAAAGTGCTACAAATCAATAGGCAATCCTGGCATAACAACCTCACAAAAAAACTCTGCCAAGCATCCAGGGTCGCGGAGGAGCGGCGTTGGAAAAAAACACGCCTGCCAGACGACTTCAATGCTTTCAAACAAGCTACATTTGCCTTCAAACTAGCCCTCACTTCTGCTAAACAGACCTATTTCACAAACCTTGTATCTTCACTATCCTACAACCCAAAACAACTGTTCAGCACATTTATCTTTCTCCTCTGCCCACCACTGCCAGCTCCAACTCCCCTCATCTCTTCTGAGGACTTTGCCACCTACTTCAAAAACAAGTTCGACCAAAGAAGGCAAACCTTTACTGTTCCAACACCCCAACCACTCCATATACCAGACCTCTACCCTTCCCTCATAACTTCCCTCTCCAACATCACTGAAGGAGAACTTACTTGCCTCCTTTCCAAATGACACCTCACCACTGCGCACTTGACAGCATCCCTTCCCACCTGCTCCCCAACCTCACTAACATGCTCATTCCAGCCCTAACCCATCTCTTCAACCTATAGCTCTCTTCTGGTACATTCCCCTCTGCCTTCAAACATGCCACCATCACACCCATCCTCAAAAAAGCTAACCTTGACCCAACTGCTATGCCCAGCTATCGCCCCATATCACTGCTCCCGTTTGCTTCCAAACTCCTTGAGCAGCATGTCCATGCTCAACTTTCCTCCCACCTCTCATCTAACTCTCTCCTTGACAACCTCCAATCTGGCTTCCGCCCCTCTACTCCACCGAAACTGCTCTGACCAAAATTACTAATGACTTACTGCCTTACTTACTGACTTACAGCCAAAGCTAACAGACAGTTCTCCATCCTCCTCCTTCTCGACCTGTCCTCTGCTTTCGACACAGTCGACCACTGCCTACTGCTACAGATTTTTTCTTCCCTTGGCATCAAAGGCCTTGCCCTGTCCTGGATTGCCTCATACCTTTATGACCGCACATTTAGCGTTTTACACTACCGCCTCACCCCACCCTCTCTCTGTTGGGAGTCCCTCAAGGCTCTGTCCTAGGGTCCCTACTTTTTTCCATCTATACCCTTGGCCTAGGACAACTCATAAAGTCCCATGGCTTCCAGTACCACCTATATGCGGATGACACTCAGATCTACCTCTCTGGCTCAGATGTCACCACTCTGCTGTCCAGAATCCCAGAGTGTCTGTCAGCCTTATCCTCCTTCTTCAACTCTCGCTTCCTAAAACTCAATATAGACAAAACCGAACTCATCATCTTTCCCCATCTCACATATCCCCCCTACCTGATCTATCTATTATGGTAAACAGCATCACTCTCTCTTGTACATGCCCTCATCATCTCCCACCTCGATTACTGCAACACCCTCCTCTGTGGCCTCCCCACTAACTCCCTTCACCACTCCAGTCTGTCCTCAACTCTGCTGCTTGGCTAATCCACCTCTCTCCTCGCTACTACCCTGCTTCTCCCTTCTGCAAATCCTTCCACTGGCTCCCAATTCTCCAACAAATCCAGTTCAAACTACTAACACTTATCTACAAAGCCATCCACAACCTGTCCCCTCGCTATATCTCTGAACTAAACTCCCACTATCTTCCCTCATGTAATCTTCGATCCTGCTAAGACCTTCTACTCTCCTCCACATTTATTCATTCCTCACACAACCGCTTCCAAGATTTCTTCAAAATATCCCCCATTCTCTGGAATTCCACGCCTCAACACGTCCGATTATCCACCACCCTTGGATCCTTCTGATGGAACCAGAAAACCCATCTCTTCAAGAAAGCCTACAGCCTGCAATAACCATTCTGCCACCTCACAAACCACCCAAGCTGCCGCCTCACCAACCATCCGAGCTGCCGCCTCACCACCACCAGAGCTGCCGCCTCACCACCACCAGTGCTGCAGCACCCCTGACTTCCAGTCTCTTCCCCATTATCCTGTAGAATGTAAGTCCACAAGGACAGGGTCCTCTCCCCTCTGTACCAGTCTGTCATTGTAAATTTGTTTACTATTAACAATATCAATAACCTGGTATGTAACCCCTTTTCTCATGTACAGCACCATGGAATTAATGGTGCTATATAAATAATAATAATAATAATAATAAATAATAATAATCACAGGAGTATGAGCAACATTTAGCCTGGCATGGTTAAATAATGGCTCCAGGAACATTATATAGAAATGATCCTACCACTGGTTTCACGTTTCATCCATCCAGTACTACAAGTGAAATTGGATGTCACATAAGACATCAATATTGTCTACAATAGAGTTGAGCGACTCTTACTTTTTTAGGATCGAGTTGGGTTTCGCGAAACCCGACTTTGTCAAAAGTCGGGTCTGGTGAAGTCGGCCGATTATTTCGAAAAGTTGTGGGCCGACCGAAACACGAAACCCAATGCAAGTCAATGGAGAATCAAAGTCGGCAGTGAGTGGAGGACAAGAAAACACGTACAGTGCCCATTTTAATGCCAAAAACATCAATTCTTATTTCTTAAGCTTGTCAATCTTAATTTACTTTATAATAATAGTTAGGCATTGAAAACAGGGGGTCATTTGGCTAAAGTTGTGGGGGAGTAAGGCTGGCTCAAGATTTTCGTGGGCCCAGGAAACGTGGGATACATCATGGCAGTGGAGCAGGGAGAGGTAAGTATTTCAACTTTTCAAGTGCTATGATCCTGAGCAAGCAGGGGGGGCCCACTCGTTAGCTCTTGGCACTGGCACAGGGCCCCTCATAGTACGGCGGTGTGTTTGATGGCGGGTGGCGCCTCCCACTGCCAGAGACACGTTTGCGTGCTATGAGGGGCCCTGTGCCAGTGACGTCGCCAATGAGTATGCCTCCCCACCTGATGAAGGAACCTGCACTTTCATCTGCACCTTCCTCTTTGTCCCCGTGTAAGGTAATATAGTATGCGGGAAGGGGAACCTGACTTTCAGCAGGGTCAGATTCAGGCTGTGTAGAGTGCAAGGGGAATGTAGTGGTCTGGGTCAATGTACCAGCAGACTCATCTAGCAGTGGCTGGGCAATGGGCAGGATGAGGAGGAAACACAGATATAGGCCCAAATTATAAAGTAGGCTAAATGCAGTTCAAAATTGGTAACAGGACTAAACAGGCGGCATAGCTTTGTTCAGTGGAGGACAACTCTAATGAGTGGCGCAGACACAGTTAGTAGGCCCAAAATAAAAACATAGGCTAAAAGCAGTTCAAAATTGGTAACAGGACTAAACAGGCGGCATTGCTTGGTTCAGTGGAGGACAACTGTAATGAGTGGTGCAGACACGGTTAGTAGGCCAAAGTACAAAAGTAGGCTAAAAGCAGTTCAAAATTGGTAACAGGACTAAACAGGCGGCACAGCTTTGCTCAGTGGAGGACAACTGTAATGAGTGGCGCAGACAGGTTGTAGGCCCACAATAAAAACGTAGGCTAAATGCAGTTCAAAATTGGTAACAGGACTAAACAGGCAGCATTGCTTTGTTCAGTGGAGGACAACTGTAATGAGTGGCGCAGACACAGTTAGTAGGCCCAAAATAAAAAAATTGGCTAAATTCAGTTCAACATTGGTAACAGGACTAAACAGGTGGCCTAGCTTTGTTCAGTGGAGGACAACTGTAATGAGTGGCGCAGACACGGTTAGTAGTTAGTAGTTAGTAACAGGACTAAACAGACGGCATAGTTAGGTACTGAGGTGGGCTCCTCTGCTGAGTAGCAGACAGTGGTAGTAGGTGCAACGTATTAACTGGTCAAAATGGAGGCCAGGGCCCCTGTATATTTTAGCTACCTCAGCCTTTGTGCAACGAGGAACAGGAAGAGCACTGCCAGAGCCCTGCAAAATGACCTCCAGCAGGCCACAAATGTGCATGTGTCTGCGCAAACGGTTAGAAATCGACTCCATGAGGATGGGCTGAGTGCCTGATGTTCACAGATGGGTGTTGTGATCACAGCCCAACACCATGCAGGATGCATGGCATTTGCCACAGAACACCAGGATTGGTAAATTCGCCACTGGCACCCTGTGCTCTTCACTGATGAAAGCAGGTTCACACTGAGCACATGTGACAGACGTGACAGAGTCTGGAGATGCCATGGAGAGCGATCTGCTGCCTGCAACATTCTTGAGCATGACCAGTTTGGCAGTGAATCAGTAATGGTGTGGGGTGGCATTTCTTTGAAGGGCCGCACAGCCCTCCATGTGCTTGCCAGAAGTAGCCTGACTGCCATTAATTACCGAGATGAGATCCTCAGACCCCTTGTGAGACAATATGCTGGTGTAGTTGGCCCTGGGTTCCTCCTAGTGCAGGACAATGCCAGACCTCATGTGGCTGGAGTGTGTCAGCAGTTCCTGCAAGATGAAGGCATTGAAGCTATGGACTGGCCTGCCCATTCCCCAGACCTGAATCCAATTAAACACATCTGGGATATCATGTCTCGCACCATCCACCAACGTCATGTTGCACCACAAACTGTCCAGGAGTTGGTGGATGCTTTAGTCCAGGTCTGAGAGGAGATCCCTCAGGAGACCATCTGCCGCCTCATCAGAAGCATGCCCAGGCATTGCAGGGAGGTCATACAGGCATGTGGAGGCCACACACTACTGTGCATCATTTCCTTGTCTTGAGGCATTTCCACTGAAGTTGGATCAGCCTGTAACTTCATTTTCCACTTTGATTTTGAGCATGATTCGAACTCCAGACCTCCGTGGGATATTAGTTGTGATTTACGTTGATAAATTTTAGGCTTTATTGTTCTCAACACGTAATGAATAAAGATTTACAACTGCAATATTTCATTCAGTGATATCTAGGATGTGGGATTTTAGTGTTCCCTTTATTTTTTTGAACAGTGTAAAATTTGGGCATTAGTGTACATGCTTATATAACATGACATGTACCTGTCATGTAATTCAAATAAAGGCATTCTCCCGATGATGCCAGTCACACTGGCGAAACATGTTGGGGAGGCTTAGGGCAATTTTTAGATAGCACTATGCAGTGTAGTTTGTGATGGAAAAAAATATGTTGTATGGGTAGCTGCTGCACCTTGAACCGTATGCTTTTATTTGAATATACTATTGTGACAAAGATAACCTTATAGGACGTTAGTTCAATTATCCAATGATGCATTAATGTCCCTATACACTACAATGACATTTGCAACTTTTAATGTTATCCTTTAGTAGTTCAATAAAAGTTAATATTTTGGTCTTTAGTTAAGGATTATTTGCCTTTTGGCAATTTGTTACTTATATTTGTTACCCTACGCTGGCTTTGGACAGCATTTTGTGTGTTAATGTACAGTTGCCCACACATGAACTTGGGATTTTTTCCACAACAGTGGTATTAATTATAGAATCAAAGACAGTCTATAATATATGTTACAAATACTTAAAAACTTATTAATGTAATGCACATTTTAATAAGTATTAAAGTATTAGTCAAATACATAACTGACCATCTGTGATTCTATACCGACGCTGTATGTTCCTTTCTAGAATACTTAAGAATTCAATGGTATGGTGCTTACTGATTCAGCAGAAGATCATTCTTAAATTTACGGTATTTTGTATTTTGTCTAATCTTTACATATTTCACTCTTGCAGGTAATGACATGGCCTCCTCACGAAGACAGTGTTTGAATCAACCCGATTGCTTTTGCTACATTTGTTGAGAGTATACATTGAGGAAACAAACAAAATCCTTTTCTGATTGTGAAAAGGGCATACCTAAGCTATTTCAAAGTAAAACTAGAGGACTAAAATAAGACATGGGCTCCTCAGTGGCCTGTAAAACTAGTATGGAGCACCTTTGGCAGTGAACAAATGGTACAAAGAAATGTCTGAAATTCAGTATATCTACGGTTGATATCTTCTTTCTGTCTCCTTGGCTGTACAATGAGTATCAAGGTGCATTTTCTCCACGGTCACTTGGATTGTTTTCCAGAAAAAGATGATTCTGGATTACTGCTTTTCTATTAAAAGTGTTTGTCCTGGTGCAAGTCGCTGTAAGAAATCTTACTATATACGGTTTGTGTCCTAAGGAAGAAGTCTGGAATGACTTTGAAATGTGTTTAATGAAAAACCTGGAATAAAAAATTCTTTATTATTATATTTCCATCTGGATCTTGATTTCCTACCAGCAGCACGGATAAACGACATTTAGCTCCTTTTTTTCCCCTCTTTCCAGGTTTGAAGACCTGCGTATTCATGGTTCTGTGTCACAAAACCTTATCAGATTAGCATAGTTTTATTTGACATAATTGTTTTTCTCAGATAAAACTCTATTTGCTCGTTTTATGGTTCTAGCTTCCTCGGAAGAATAATAAGGGCAGATTTAGCATCAGCGCCAAAAACTGACCAAAAATCAGGTTAAATATCTCAGGCACCAATTTCTTGTTCTCTTATCGATCTGCTCACCTCTAGTGTCTACACCACTAGGCATTTATATGATACTAGATGGTGGCCCGATTCTAACGCATCGGGTATTCTAGAATACAGTGGGGCAAAAAAGTATTTAGTCAGTCAGCAATAGTGCAAGTTCCACCACTTAAAAAGATGAGAGGCGTCTGTAATTTACATCATAGGTAGACCTCAACTATGGGAGACAAACTGAGAAAAAAAAATCCAGAAAATCACATTGTCTGTTTTTTTTTAAATTTTATTTGCATATTATGGTGGAAAATAAGTATTTGGTCAGAAACAAACAATCAAGATTTCTGGCTCTCACAGACCTGTAACTTCTTCTTTAAGAGTCTCCTCTTTCCTCCACTCATTACCTGTAGTAATGGCACCTGTTTAAACTTGTTATCAGTATAAAAAGACACCTGTGCACACCCTCAAACAGTCTGACTCCAAACTCCACTATGGTGAAGACCAAAGAGCTGTCAAAGGACACTAGAAACAAAATTGTAGCCCTGCACCAGGCTGGGAAGACTGAATCTGCAATAGCCAACCAGCTTGGAGTGAAGAAATCAACAGTGGGAGCAATAATTAGAAAATGTAAGACATATAAGACCACTGATAATCTCCCTCGATCTGGGGCTCCACGCAAAATCCCACCCCGTGGGGTCAGAATGATCACAAGAACGGTGAGCAAAAATCCCAGAACCACGCGGGGGGACCTAGTGAATGAACTGCAGAGAGCTGGGACCAATGTAACAAGGCCTACCATAAGTAACACACTACGCCACCATGGACTCAGATCCTGCAGTGCCAGACGTGTCCCACTGCTTAAGCCAGTACATGTCCGGGCCCATCTGAAGTTTGCTAGAGAGCATTTGGATGATCCAGAGGAGTTTTGGGAGAATGTCCTATGGTCTGATGAAACCAAACTGGAACTGTTTGGTAGAAACACAACTTGTCGTGTTTGGAGGAAAAAGAATACTGAGTTGCATCCATCAAACACCATACCTACTGTAAAGCATGGTGGTGGAAACATCATGCTTTGGGGCTGTTTCTCTGCAAAGGGGCCAGGACGACTGATCCGGGTACATGAAAGAATGAATGGGGCCATGTATCGTGAGATTTTGAGCGCAAACCTCCTTCCATCAGCAAGGGCATTGAAGATGAAACGTGGCTGGGTCTTTCAACATGACAATGATCCAAAGCACACCGCCAGGGCAACGAAGGAGTGGCTTCGTAAGAAGCATTTCAAGGTCCTGGAGTGGCCTAGCCAGTCTCCAGATCTCAACCCTATAGAAAACCTTTGGAGGGAGTTGAAAGTCTGTGTTGCCAAGCGAAAAGCCAAAAACATCACTGCTCTAGAGGAGATCTGCATGGAGGAATGGGCCAACATACCAACAACAGTGTGTGGCAAATTGTGAAGACTTACAGAAAACGTTTGACCTCTGTCATTGCCAACAAAGCATATATTACAAAGTAACATAGTAACATAGTAACATAGTTAGTAAGGCCGAAAAAATACATTTGTCCATCCAGTTCAGCCTATATTCCATCATAATAAATCCCCAGATCTACGTCCTTCTACAGAAAAGGGGGGGGGGGGGGGAGAAAAACTTCCACTCAACAATCGGGTCTAGAAAGTGCAAAAAATACTTTATTTGGAAATACATAGAAGTGGTGGCAGCAGCAGAAAACCACCAATATAACAAACACCAGGCACTAGGTACCCACACTGGCCACAATGATTAATTCACAGATGTACATATATATGTAAAGAGAAAAGTGGAGATGTCCTGACCACATACTACTCCACGTACATAAGTACAAGAAAAGGGGAAGAGTGTAACCTCTTAGTACCATTCCCGGCTCACAGTGGAGCTACACGTATAAAGAAATAGAGATGGCAAGAAGCAGACAGAATACATCACCGTATGGTATGAGCAAGTGCTGGCCAGTGAGGGTCCCGGCGCCCGCCCCAATGCGCGTTTCGGAACACCTTCGTCAGGGGGCACGCAAGACAGAAGAAGTGCGGGGATTAAAAAGGCCACAGACCGGAAATGGAGGGTACGCTAAAAACCGGAAGTGCTATGCAGTCACTAGGCAACCATAGAGCGTCCACAGCTTACACAAGTGAGTACGAGGAGGAGTCACATGATAACACTGGGGCCGGAAAGGCTATGCAGTAACTAGGCAACTATACAACGTGCAGAGAACAACATACACACATGAATACGAAAAGGGGTCACATGTAAATATACGCGACCCACCGGCACCGTTCACTATGGGGACCACCGCTACAAATAGAGCGTGCATACATAGGCTAGATTAACCGATGCGGATCGCCATGTGAACAAGGGGCACAGAAGAATAGCAGCCCAGGGGCCGAAACAGAAAGGAATACTATTAGAGACTCAAGAGTCAAAGGGCAGTATGAAACTGGAAGTGTGCAGGGGAATCACGTGGGGCCCCACGTGATCTTACCAGCAACACCCACCATGAACACCGCTGCCCCAGATGGAAATAATATAGACAAGGGACAGAAAAAAATAGAGAATCAGCAGACATAAGGGAAAAGTACGGACCACAAAAACCCCCAATACCACTATGGCACAGAATACATCCGATGACAAGTCAATATATGGCGAATTAAGAAAAAAAAAGTATATGCATCACAAAATATATATAATACTAAACGCCATAACGATAACACATCCATTGATGAGAACAAATAATGTAATCATTCTATGCACACTAGCTTATACAAAAAAGGGGGAATATAAGATCCAAAAATACCCCATTATCGAATATCATATAGCTGACTACATTCCATATCTTAGGACTAATAATATTTCACTTTTTCAGAAGTCCATGCGGTAACAGTATATCTATTATAAAGAAAAAAAGAAAAGAAAAAGAAAGAAAAGTAGGCAGTTGGTATATGTCCCAGAAGGTAAGTGTGGTATCTTGAAATACTCCATTATCCGGCACCAAAGTTCATGTAGCTGGCACACTCCCATATCCTAGGTTGCACGGTATCAAGCATGTCACTTCAGATAGCGATCCATAAAGTGGAACAACACCAGTCATCAGGCCAACGTGATAAACACTAAGTCTAAAAGGTATAAAACGAAAATTAAAAACAAAAGACAGGTGGCTGTCCGCAAAGGACATACACATTCACATTACTGAGGTAGGAAAGGAGCAAAACTTAGATGCTCATTGAGCCCGAGGGGGCAAACAGTCCGAAGTGTCCATATCCACCTTGATTCGAGGCATGCCAGCCTCACGGAGAGTTTTCCCCCTCGAATCCCAACATTAAGGGAATCGATGCCCCTGAACCTAATAAGGTTCCCATTACTTCCATGAAAGAGTTTAAAATGTTTTGGAAGGGTGTTTAAAGTAGAAATATCCGTGCAGCTAGCAGCAGCCTCGATCCCACGGACGTGTTCACGTATCCTGATTTTAAACGGGCGAGTTGTTAAACCAACATAAATTAGGCCACAGGGGCATGTGGCGTAATATATGACGTACCGTGTATTACATGTAATCACTTTCTTGATCTTATATACTTTGCTATTCCCCGAATCGGAAAAGACATCAGTCCGATCCATGTTGGGGCATGCCACACATTTGCCACAGGGGGCGGATCCACATCGACGGGTGGCATTATCCAGAAATGTGGTTCTGGGAATCCCCTCATAGTGACTACGTGTCAGGTGGTCCTTGAGGTTCCTAGCCCGCCTAAAGGACATAAGTGGATGTTCCGGCAAAATTTTAGAGATGGTGTTATCAACTTTAAGTATAGGCCATGACTTCAGAAGGGCCTCACGAATCTTGGATGCTTGAGAACTAAAATTAGTTATAAATCGTAGTTTCTGACCAGAACGTGAGGCATCCCTCATAGAGTTATCATATAGAAGAGATGTACGTGTAGTGGCCTTAGCTCTATTGTATGCCTTTTTTATGGATCTCCTGCTGTAACCACGATTAAGAAATCTGGTTTGTAGTTCTTCAGCCTGTCGCTCAAAATCTATCTCAGATGAGCAGATCCGGCGCAAGCGAAGAAACTGCCCCGTGGGTACAGCCCCGATAACATGCGACGGATGGCATGACGACGCATGTAGCACGGTATTGGTTGATGTGGGCTTACGGAAAAGATCAGTTTGGACGAGACCAGAGGGATCCCTCCTAACTATGACGTCAAGGAAGTCAACCTGCTCAGCGTCCCACTTAAAAGTCAAATGAATGTTAAGATGGTTGTCATTCAGAGACGTCATGAAGGCGAGGAGGTCCTCAGATGCCCCCTGCCAGATCAAAAATACATCGTCGATGTACCGGGTCCAAAAAAGGACCCGGTCCATCGACGCGTATCGATCAGACAGGAAGAGGTCCCTCTCCCACAGCCCCAGGAACAGATTAGCATAGGACGGTGCGAACGCCGCCCCCATGGCTGTTCCCTGGAGCTGCAGGAAGAAGGACCCCTTAAAAACAAAAAAATTGTGCGTCAAAGCAAACTCAAGTAACGCCAAAATTAATTTACAAAAATCAGGAGAAGAGCCGGATAGGCCAAGGAAAAAACGAACAGCATTAAGCCCATCTAGATGTTTAATACTGGTATATAATGATTCTACGTCTGCTGTCGACAAAATGGTATCATCGTCCAAATGGACTGAATCTACCTTTTTGAGCAGCTCTCCAGTGTCCTTCAAAAAAGATGGCAAATTTTCAACCAGAGGTTGTAGATGGAAATCGATCCACTGGTTGACTTTTTCAAGGAAGTTTCCATTCCCTGAGATGATCGGTCGACCAGGTGGCACCCTGGCATTTTTATGTATCTTGGGAAGAAGATAAAAGGTTGAGACTGCCGGTTCGGACACACGAAGTGCCAATGAAAGTTCCTTAGTAATAGTCCCGCTATCAACGGCAGAGTCCAGGATGTTGTTTAACTCAGAGCAAAAAGCCGACAAGGGGTTAAAGGTCAATTTGCGATAGCATACGGTGTTATTCAATTGCCGAAAGGCTTCTTTTTCATACATCGATTTTGGCCAAATGACCACATTACCCCCCTTGTCGGCTGGCTTGAGGACAACATCCTGGATACTCTTTAGATGTTGCAGCCTCAACCTTTCCTCACGATTGAGGTTATCTCTCCCAAGATGTTGCGGTATTTTAAGAAGGTCCTGGGTGACCACCTGGACGAACAGATCAATGTGAGAACATGTAGACAGGGGAGGAAACTTCCTTGAACGTGGTCGAATAGAAGATGGGATCTTACCTCCCTCAGATATGTTCTCACTGGAGAGCTCCTCAAGCACCCTTAGCGCATCCTGCTCTTCTTCTGTAGGAAATAAACGGTGTAAATCATTATCAAAAAAGTGGCGTTTAAATAATAATGAGCGAGCAAAAAGGTGCAAATCTTTAATAACCGAAAAAACATCAAAACCCGCCGTAGGGGAAAATGATAGACCTCTACTCAACAAAGAGATATCAGCAGAGGAAAGCGTATGGCTACTAAGATTAATCACCTTGTTGTCCTTCCCTGTGTGGTCTGGTGAACGTGGAACATGTCTCTTATATGGATGGTAACCCCGTGTTCTATTCAAGGTTGTCCCGGAGCGTGTTGTCATAGAGGAGACATCCGACTGCCCACTCAGAGAGGACAAGGAAGTAATAGATGGTGCTTGCTTCAATGGATAGCCCATTTTTGCCTTCTTCCAATGATATACCATATTCTGTTGGTAATCCCTCTGGTCGCGTCCAAATTTACTGATTTGCGTATCATGAATATTTTTAACCGTGGAATCGAGGATTTTCTCTAAGCTGGAGTCAAACGCACGGATTTTCTCAGGCGGGCAACCCATACGTAATTCGTCCTGAGAGGAATCAATAAACTTGTCCAATTCTCCGATACTTGTAGTGTTGTAATCAATTAATAATTTCATCAGTGAAGATGAACAGATGTTACACGTTTCCTCCCAATTTGAGACAAATTTAGTATCCTCTACAGGAAAGGTGGGGATCACTCGGACTCGTAACCCCCTGGGGATCATGTTACCAGCAAGGTATTTCTCAAGGAACGCTCTGTTCCACCATAGTTTAGTACGTTTCAATAATGCATCTTGAATAGAGGAACAGAGATCGTCCCATTTATGATCCTCAGAACGTGAAGCACTACCACCACCACCATATACTTGTTCCATTTGGCCTAGCCAGGTTTTTTCTTTTGCTTTATAATCCATTTTGTCACCGTAAAAACCTGTGCAAAACACAGCAAACATACAATAATAAAGAAGGAGAACGGTGACTGGCGGCAGACAGTACCAGTGCATGGTCACAATCATTGTGACCATGCACTGGTACTGTCTGCCGCCAGTCACCGTTCTCCTTCTTTGTCCTTCTACAGAACCTAATTGTATGATACAATATTGTTCTGCTCCAGGAAGACATCTAGGCCTCTCTTGAACCCCTTGACTGAGTTCGCCATCACCACCTCCTCAGGCAAGCAATTCCAGATTCTCACTGCCCTAACAGTAAAGAATCCTCTTCTATGTTGGTGGAAAAACCTTCTCTCCTCCAGACGCAAAGAATGCCCCCTTGTGCCCGTCACCTTCCTTGGTATAAACAGATCCTTAGCGAGATATTTGTATTGTCCCCTTATATACTTATACATGGTTATTACATCGCCCCTCAGTCGTCTTTTTTCTAGACTAAATAATCCTAATTTCGCTAATCTATCTGGGTATTGTAGTTCTCCCATCCCCTTTATTAATTTTGTTGCCCTCCTTTGTACTCTCTCTAGTTCCATTATATCCTTCCTGAGCACCGGTGCCCAAAACTGGACACAGTACTCCATGTGCGGTCTAACTAGGGCTTTGTACAGAGGCAGTATAATGCTCTCATCATGTGTATCCAGACCTCTTTTAATGCACCCCATGATCCTGTTTGCCTTGGCAGCTGCTGCCTGGCACTGGCTGCTCCAGGTAAGTTTATCATTAACTAGGATCCCCAAGTCCTTCTCCCTGTCAGATTTACCCAGTGGTTTCCCATTCAGTGTGTAATGGTGATATTGATTCCTTCTTCCCATGTGTATAACCTTACATTTATCATTGTTAAACCTCATCTGCCACCTTTCTGCCCAAGTTTCCAACTTATCCAGATCCATCTGTAGCAGAATACTATCTTCTCTTGTATTAACTGCTTTACATAGTTTTGTATCATCTGCAAATATCGATATTTTACTGTGTAAACCTTCTACCAGATCATTAATGAATATGTTGAAGAGAACAGGTCCCAATACTGACCCCTGCGGTACCCCACTGGTCACAGCGACCCAGTTAGAGACTATACCATTTATAACCACCCTCTGCTTTCTATCACTAAGCCAGTTACTAACCCATTTACACACATTTTCCCCCAGACCAAGCATTCTCATTTTGTGTACCAACCTCTTGTGCGGCACGGTATCAAACGCTTTGGAAAAATCGAGATATACCACGTCCAATGACTCACCGTGGTCCAGCCTATAGCTTACCTCTTCATAAAAACTGATTAGATTGGTTTGAGATGAAATTTTGTTTCTGACCAAATACTTATTTTGCACCATAATATGCAAATAAAATGTTAAGAAAAACAGACAATGTGATTTTCTGGATTTTTTTTTCTCAGTTTGTCTCCCATAGTTGAGGTCTACCTATGATGTAAATTACAGACGCCTCTCATCTTTTTAAGTGGTGGAACTTGCACTATTGCTGACTGACTAAATACTTTTTTGCCCCACTGTATGTATTTATGAATGTATATAGCAGCCACATAGTATATAGCACAGGCCACATAGTAAATAGGAGCCATGTAGTATATAGCAGACAAATACTACGTGGCCTGTGCTATATACTATGTGGCTGCTATATACATACATATTGTAGAATACCCGATGCATTAATACAGGCCACGCAATATATAGCAGTGGTTACGCAGTATATAACACAGCCACGTACTATATATCACAGCCCACGCAGTATATAGCAGCCACGCAATATATCACACAGGCGACGTAGTATATAACACAGGCCACGTAGTATATAACACTGGCCACGTAATATATAGCACAGCCCATGCAGTATATAGCAGCCACGTAGTATATAACACTGCCCACGCAGTATATAGCAGCCACGTAGTATATAACACTGCACAAGAAGTATATAACAGTGGCCACGTAATATATAGCACAGCCCACGCAGTATATAGCACAGCCCACGGAGTATAGAACACAGCCCACATAGTATATAACACTGCCTATGTAGTAGATAGCAGCCACGCAGTATCTAGCACAGCCCACGTAGTATACAGCAGTGTGGGCACCATATCCCTGTTAAAAAAATAATTAAAAAATACTTATATACTCACCCCCTGGGATCCACCGAAGCTCCGGCGATACGCGCGCGGCTGCCGCCATCTTCCGTTCCCAGGATGCATTGTGAAATTACCCAGATGACTTAGCGGTCTCGCGAGACCACTAAGTCTTCTGGGTAATTTCGCAATGCATCGCCGGGAACGGAATATGGCGGCAGGCGCGTGCGGCTCAGGCGGACTACGGAAGGTGAGAATAGCAGGTTTTTTGTTTTTTTATTATTTTTAACATTACATTTTTTTTACTATTGATGCCACATAGGCAGCATCAATAGTAAAAGTTGGGGACACACAGGGTTAATAGCAACGGTTACGGAGTGCGTTACCAGCGGCATAACGTGGTCCGTTACCACCAGCATTAACCCTGTGTTAGCGGTGACCGGAGGAGAGTATGCGGGCGCCGGGCACTGACTGCGGGGAGTAAGGAGCGGCCATTTTCTTCCGGACTGTGCCTATCGCTGATTGGTCGTGGCTGTTTTGGAGAGCATGGGAGAGCTAGTGCCGACACCGCGTGAGTGGATCCAGCAAGGGAGGTGAGTATAGGCTTTATTATTTTATCTGGGCCAAGCGTGGGGTATGGCAAGAAGTTGCCCAAGTAGTGGATAACTTCTTTAAAGGGAACCTGTCAGCATTTTTTGCCGATATAAGATATGGCAATCACCTTTCAGGGCATATATACAGCATTCTATAATGGTGTATACAAGCCCCCAACCAGACCTGCAAGAGAAGAAAAAGAACTTTTATTATACTTACTTAAAGGGTGGCCCAGTCTGAGGAGTGTCACTGGTCTTGATCCATGCGCCTCCTATCTTCTTGCGATGCCAACCTCCTGCTTGATTCATGTGGATGATGTGTCCCTGCATCATCCACACTGTCTCCTCGGCAATGCGCTCTTGCGTTGTTGAGGGCAGAGCAAAGTACTGCAGTGCACAGGTGCTGGGGCTCTTTGACCTTTTCCGGCACCTGCGCTCTGCAGTACTTTGCAGCCTTTTTCTGGACAACTCCATTTTGCCATGTGATTATCGAATCTCTCCTGATGAACCCGTGTTTGGAGGAAATGCGTCGAGAGTCTCTCTGTTTCATGTGAGGTGTCATCCCATCGGGACCCTCAGCCGCCTTTGTACCACAGATTAGTAGATAAGTATAACTTGCTTTTTATCAAAGGGGCACATTCTGTACCCCTTGGCCTACTTCTGTGAGTTGGTTATATGTCGCCATATTATGACATCTGAATTTTGGCTAGTATCTTTTGAGCATGTTGTTCTAGAGGAGTACCAGTTAAGTTCCAATATTTATATGTGGCTAATGATATGGTGTTAAGATGATACCACTGAGTACCTAGACACTTATTATGTATGCATCTGGTAGTATGCACATGGGGGTTGAATGAAATACCCTGTCTCCTTACTTACATCACATGTTTTGTGGTTAGTTCCAATATGCATATGATATCATATATTATTACATGATTGTGACAAGCCGCCTGGCCTTCTATTTCTTACTATCATCTTATAGGGCTTGTTAGGAGATTAGGGACAGCCATCACACGAGCGGGGGTGCCATTCTCTTGTTTCTTTGGGTGCCAACCTCCGCAACTCTATAGGAGTTCTCTGTAGTGTCTAGGGAAATATCACCCATATCTGCACTTCTATTGACTGAGTGAATGGCAACACTGTGTTGTCACTGGTCCAAGTGTTATGAAAGGCAATTCAGTACCACAATGGACATAGCGGTCAGAGCACATACAGTGATCTGACAATAACCCAAAATCATAGAACGAGCTCTGAGACGTGGGAACTCTGCAGACCACAATCCCTAATCCTCTCCAAACAACACTAGAGGCAGCCGTGGATTGCGCCTAACTCTGCCTATGCAACTCGGCACAGCCTGAGAAACTAACTAGCCTGAAGATAGAAAATAAGCCTACCTTGCCTCAGAGAAATACCCCAAAGGAAAAGGCAGCCCCCCACATATAATGACTGTGAGTTAAGATGAAAAGACAAACGTAGAGATGAAATAGATTCAGCAAAGTGAGGCCCGACTTTCTTAACAGAGCGAGGATAGGAAAGATAACTTTGCGGTCTACACAAAACCCTAAAGAAAACCACGCAAAGGGGGCAAAAAGACCCTCCGTACCGAACTAACGGCACAGAGGTACACCCTTTGCGTCCCAGAGCTTCCAGCAAAACAATTAGACAAGCTGGACAGAAAAAATAGCAAACAAATAGCAAAGAAGAACTTATCTATGCAGAGCAGCAGGCCACAGGAATGATCCAGGGAAAAACAAGTCCAACACTGGAACATTGACAGGAAGCCAGGATCAAAGCATTAGGTGGAGTTAAGTAGAGCAGTACCTAACGACCTCACCACATCACCTGAGGTAGGAAACTCAGAAGCCGCAATACCACTTTCCTCCACCAACAGAAGCTCACAGAGAGAATCAGCCGAAGTACCACTTGTGACCACAGGAGGGAGCTCTGCCACAGAATTCACAACATCCAAGGTACTACTATATGATATTTGAAGGTGGGCTTACCGGTCTATTTTTTATAGAGGCTATTAGTGGTTTGGCAGAGATTATCCTAGCCTTGTTAGGGGAGGATATCCCCCTATCATCTTTTATAACCCAAAACCATATAGGCTATTCTACATTAGAGTGTTTTTACCTATTTGTTCTATTTGTTCTTTAATGATATTTAATAAAGATTATACAGTTTTACGGGTTTTCTTTTCTATAAACTGGTTCTTTCCCTTGGTAGTTATTTAATTTGTTAGAAGATTCTGCCCTCAACAGGACAGAGAAGTACACTTGCTCAAGAGCATGGTGCGGAGGAGACTGTGGATACGTCATCAACATGAAGCAAGCAGGACGGAGATTGTAAGAAGATGGGAGGTGCCGGACCAAGAAGAGCGACACCCCTCAGATTGGATCACCCTGCAGGTGAGTCTAATAAAAGTTATTTTTCTTCTCCTACAGGTCCGGTGGGGGGCAGATATACAGCATTATAGAATGGCGTATATCTGTCCTGAAAGGTGATGGCCGTATGTCTTATCGGCCAAACCTGGTGACAGGTTCCCTTTAACCATTCTATTAATTCATATCAACTATTTTAAAAACATTATCATGTTCTCCCTGTAGAGCATCTGCAGTGTTTTGGCTAGAAATTCCTAAGACCTAAGCTATTCCACATTATTTCATCAAGACCTTGATTTATACTCTAATAGTTTTTACTTTAAGTGATGCCTTCTTATGGGACCTCTGTTCTGATGTGTTTCAAACAAGTTATCTGCCAAGAAGCAAGGCATTCCAGGATAAATATAAAATGTGATTCCCACTTTTGTAGAGCTATTAAGTGTTACTTGTAACAATGATTTAAACATGTATGAAGTCCCATAAAAATCCCACAGAATAATCATTGGGTCTTATTAGCGTTGTATATAATTACTCACTTTTGCTGTTGCATGGGTTTCAGCTTTCTTCATTTGCTACATTGTGCTGACTTCAGTAAAAAGCTATTTCCACCAGAAGGCATTCATTTTAATTCTATTAGGAGTAACTATTTCCATAATAATTATGACAGGCATTTTAATAGATGTTACAAAACTTATGATTAAACAACTTTAAAGAGGATGTCTGAAACCTAACTGAATTTAATATGATTCTCTATCTATTTGATATGAAAAACTAAGCAGTTTTCTAAAACACTTTAATTAAAATATCCCTACCCTTCTCTCTCTACTCTAAGTTTCTATCTGAGTTTTTTCTTAATCTGACATTTCATTTGAAGTTCCTGGCGTGCAATGAGGATTCTTAATTGAGACGTCATCAGAGGTCTGGCGTTGCGGTCATAGTAACATAGTAACATAGTAACATAGTTAGTAAGGCCGAAAAAAGACATTTGTCCATCCAGTTCAGCCTATATTCCATCATAATAAATACCCAGATCTACGTCCTTCTACAGAACCTAATAATTGTATGATACAATATTGTTCTGCTCCAGGAAGACATCCAGGCCTCTCTTGAACCCCTCGACTGAGTTCGCCATCACCACCTCCTCAGGCAAGCAATTCCAGATTCTCACTGCCCTAACAGTAAAGAATCCTCTTCTATGTTGGTGGAAAAACCTTCTCTCCTCCAGACGCAAAGAATGCCCCCTTGTGCCCGTCACCTTCCTTGGTATAAACAGATCCTCAGCGAGATATTTGTATTGTCCCCTTATATACTTATACATGGTTATTAGATCGCCCCTCAGTCGTCTTTTTTCTAGACTAAATAATCCTAATTTCGCTAATCTATCTGGGTATTGTAGTTCTCCCATCCCCTTTATTAATTTTGTTGCCCTCCTTTGTACTCTCTCTAGTTCCATTATATCCTTCCTGAGCACCGGTGCCCAAAACTGGACACAGTACTCCATGTGCGGTCTAACTAGGGATTTGTACAGAGGCAGTATAATGCTCTCATCATGTGTATCCAGACCTCTTTTAATGCACCCCATGATCCTGTTTGCCTTGGCAGCTGCTGCCTGGCACTGGCTGCTCCAGGTAAGTTTATCATTAACTAGGATCCCCAAGTCCTTCTCCCTGTCAGATTTACCCAGTGGTTTCCCGTTCAGTGTGTAATGGTGATATTGATTCCCTCTTCCCATGTGTATAACCTTACATTTATCATTGTTAAACCTCATCTGCCACCTTTCAGCCCAAGTTTCCAACTTATCCAGATCCATCTGTAGCAGAATACTATCTTCTCTTGTATTAACTGCTTTACATAGTTTTGTATCATCTGCAAATATCGATATTTTACTGTGTAAACCTTCTACCAGATCATTAATGAATATGTTGAAGAGAACAGGTCCCAATACGGTCACTACCATCTGCTTTTGTTTCCATCCTCCATCATGGACAACCCCTTCAGCGGATTGGCTATTCTCTGATATACTAAACATGCGCCAGTTTTCCATACTGATGCCTGCTCAGTACGCTGTCTCTTCTCGATGCTTTGTTACTTTAATTGCGCACTGACACTTGCCAGCTATAAAGAGAAGAGACCAGCCAGCAAGAGAGAACTTTGTTGAGGGTTTGTAACTTCTATTTAGAGTTGGCAAGTGAGTGCACTGTCAATGACGAGCCATTAAGAGAATGCTCTCTTGCCAACTCATCACCTCTGGCATGGGAGCGCACTGTTAGTACACAATGATTATAACAGCAGTGAGCAGGGGAGCCCAGCCCCGTAGGATGGCTTGTTTGAGAATCCCCAGTGCATGCTGGAATACGTAAAATAAACATTAACAGATGGTCAAAAAACACTAATAAGTAATTAAAGTAGAGAGGGAAGTATAGGGATTTTTAATTGAAGTATATGGGAAAATTTCTTTGTTTTTGCATTAACTAGAGATTAATATTAAATTCAGCTGTTTCAGAGAACTCCTTTTATTCACAGTTGTACTGGGCAAAATACATAATAAATAGTAAAGTTTTAGTAATACCAGTTCTTATTGGTGGCTGAAATTGATCAGTGAGAACCACAGAATGGTACAATTAAAAGTCTACCCTTGAAGCTTATCAAAGAGTATCTGTTTGATACTGTGAAAAAAATTACCATAATAGTTCTTAAAAAGAGTGTAAAAGACACAACGTTATAGCAAAGTCAGGTCTGAACTTCTGGTCGTAAGATACCAGCAGGCTTTATGGGATACTATTACCTTTTGTGATCCCCCTTACTGTTATGGAGAGAACATATGCTTTTAACTGACTAATAACTATAATAACAATTATATCAATAATTAACTGATTTGCAAATAATGCTATACTGATGTTTTATTTAAAAAATTCAGTATATCTCGATAGCATGTATTATCTCGAGCTTTGACATTAAGGCTAGTTTCACATTTGCGGTAGGATCCGCAGCGTTTAATTCGCATCCGCAAGTGCAGGAAAAAAACGCATAGAAACACGTACAAATGCGGCATTTTTTAGATGCATGTGGGGAATGCATGCAGTTAAAAAACGCCGCGTTTGTACGTGTTTCTATGCGTTTTTTTCTGCGTTTGCGTTTTTGGTGCGCATGGTGAAAAATTTAGCAGGAGAAAAATCTAGATAACCAGACAGCGCCAATGGGACTACAGAGGGCGTGTATTATGGGATCTCTATATATAGACCCTTGAACAGCTGAAATCTTCAGATTTTGCTCCTGTATGCTGTGTCATACTGGATCTTCGCATGGAGAGCTTTTATTTCAACCTAGATTTAAGCATCAAGCTGTTTATTGCCTGTGCGTTTGCTTGGGAGCAAGACAGAAATCGCTAAAGATTGAGAAGGAGACGGCGTAGGCGTTTTTGGAGACACCCCATTATTGAATTACGTGAGAGACGTGGAGCCTACCACACGCTGTATGGCGAGCTTAATGCCAACCCAGAGAAATTCCATGAATATACAAGGATGTCGCAAGACTCGTTCCGGGATTTGCTTGCTCGTGTCCAAGGAACCATACGGAGACAGGACACCCAGCTCCGTAGAGCGATTCCACCAGAGGAACATCTGCTAGTTACATTAAGGTGCGTTCCAAATCCAAACCAATGACAGTCCAAATTTTGGGTGTTCTGACATGTATTTTTGGGGTATTTTCCTTTCTGTCTTTAGCATAACCAGAATATAATAGATTGTAAAAAAAATTTTCTTACAGATTTCTGGCAACCGGAGAGAGTTTATCATCCCTCCACTTCCAATACCGGCTTGGAATTTCCACCCTGTCTGGAATAGTTGCGGACCCCTGTCGGGCTTTGTGGAATGTTCTCCGGGATGAGTTTATACCCCTACCCACTTTGGACATGTGGCTTGTAATTGCAGGAAAATTCTGGAGTGTGTGTGATTTCCCCAACTGTTTGGGAGTGGTTGATGGAAAGCACATCCGCATTATAAAACCAGCCAGAACAGGATCGGAGTACTTCAATTACAAAAAATATTTTTTTGTTGTGCTCATGGCAATAGCCGATGCAGACTGTCGCTTCATCGCCGTGGACATTGGAGCTTTTGGCCGTGGCAATGATTCCCAGACTTTTAAGAACTCTGATATGGGCCGCCGTGTGTATGGCAAAAATTTTAATTTTCCACGGCCACGACCTCTTCCCAACACTCAAGGTCCACCGATGCCATTTGTTATGGTTGGGGATGAGGCCTTTCAGATGTGTGAAAACCTACTGAAGCCATGTTCCAGTCGGGACTTGAACCAGACTAAAAGTATCTTTAACTACAGACTGACCAGGGCCCGAAGAACAGTAGAGTGTACCTTTGGCATTCTAGTCTCAAAATGGCGCATTCTTGCATCAGCCATTAATCTAAAAATGGAGACAGTCGACGAGGTGGTCAAAGCCTGTGTGGTTCTGCACAATTACATAATGGCTAAAGGTACTGTCACACTAGACGATATCGCTAGCGATCCGTGACGTTGCAGCGTCCTCGCTAGCGATATCGTCCAGTGTGACAGGCAGCAGCGATCAGGTCCCTGCTGGGAGATCGCTGGTCGGGGAAGAAAGTCCAGAACTTTATTTGGTCGCTGGACTCCCCGTAGACATCGCTGAATCGGCGTGTGTGACACCGATTCAGCGATGTCTTC